>NW_004567114.1:17957347-18038504 GCF_000260355.1 Condylura cristata
TTTTTTTTTTTTTTTTTGGTCTCTTGAGGCATCTGAAGACACAAGAGATTTTGTCTCAGTGGGAATGTTGTGGTAGATTACATTTGCTGTAAATAAGTGACATTTTTAGAAAGCAATGAGTTCCACTGAATTTACCCTGAAGAGAAAATAATGCAAAGCTAAATAAGAAACTCCCTGAATCAGACTAAAAATTCATAATAAGCCTAAAATGAAGCCTTACCTCATTCCAGCTTTCTGGGGGCATTAGAGGCAAATCACTCCAACTTCACAGAAAATATTAGGCTGGAACAAAATTAAATCTGTGCTTCACATGTCAAGACAAAGATATTCCACTCAGTGTTTATACTGAAAGAACCCACTTCCCACTCATGATGCATAATGAAAATTATTTCCCCATTAATAGCATGAGCTATAGTAATTTGCCCAAAATGGGAAATTAAGCAAAAACTCTCTTGCTCTCAGAACAACCAATGGCAAGGTGAAAGAATTGGTAATTGGACCCAATCTACTAGCAGGACATTTTTGCCTGATTAAATGACCTCTGCATTGAAGCCTTTAAGTGATAGAGACCATTCCCTAGAGTAGGTTTAACCAACCTGTTCTTAAGGAGCCCAGGTCTTTTCTTTGTCACCAAGTATCGGGCTGCAGGGATCAGACAGCAGCAGTACTGACAGGACAATTCCCATGCTTGCTAACTGTGTCATACCAGGCAAGATACTCTCTCTATATATTGAGATCAGTAATTAAATTAAAGACTATGTAGGAAGCTCCTAGTCATACACACACTTCACACACATTTGCCGTCAGTGCTCAGTAACTGTTAGTCTTCCTTGTTGCTATTATGATTACAATTGCTGTGGTTATAATGGTTTCAGAGAAGTTGCCAATAAAGGTCTGAGGAGAAAGAAGTAATTATAAGTGATTAATAGGGGATGATAGTGCCTGAGAACCTCAAGTAGTACCACAGGGTAACTATATGGCTCTCAGTGGGACATGTAGAATCAACTGACTAGAGATGAACCAGGAATGTTTACAACACAATAAACCTGGCCTAATCAATCATTTTCAATCTTTGCTTACAGAAGGCAGAATCACTGCAGAACAGTAGCATCGTATATTTGGAAGGAAACTAGAAAACCAAGACTGTCCACTCATTATTTGGCACCCTCATCTTTCCTATAATCTCAGCAAAGTGGCTGCCCAGCTTTGCTTGGATGCCTTGAGTGGAGAGAAAATGCATTACTTTGAGGGAAACTCTGTAGAGCTCACATTTAAAAGTCTTCTTGTAATAAATACCCAGCTTCTCATTTGTTGTAGTTCTTTTTCTTGAAGATATATGAGCCACATTTAATCCCATTTATACAATACAGTTATGCATGAAAACAACTCTCAACCTCTGAACTCAGGCATCTTTTCTTTCTCACATCCTGGGATCTGTGAGCCAAGTATTGTATGTCTGATTCTTGAGCTCCTTTATCTTTTTCATAGCCTGGTTCTATACATGTTCTAATAAATCAGTTAGTTAGCTAACCTTCTAAAAATCTATCATCCAGAACCTAAATGAATATTCCTAATATCATATCAGTTTGTAATTGTATTGGTGAGAATAAACACATTTGACTGAGCATTTTCTATTTATCAAGCATTTAATAAAGGTTTCAATTTATCATATCAGTTAAAGCTCATAAAACTCTGCAAAATAGGTAAATTTATTCTCCATAATTATTAAATATGTGAGACACAGAGAAGGTTAAGTATCTTGCCCACCAACATATAGCTAATAGGGGAAGAGCTGGGTTTTGCAGCCAAGAACTCTCGCTCCAATGCCAGCCCTCTCAGTCAACAAATTACATTGTAAAACTCTCACCTCCTTTGTTTATGTATCATACCTCTATTAACTCAGCTAAGATTATGTAAGTACATCTTTCCTATCATTCCAGTAACCTGCAATTCACAAAGTTTATAAAAATGTTCTCTTATGTTCCCCTATGTCCCTAATATATATGTCAACTAAGAGAGACAGAGTATTGTGAGATCCACTGAATGATTTATATAGATCAAAATAGATCCATTCATCAGAATTCAGCAGTATATTTAAACAGTCATGCCTTATATACTATTACATTCACTCCCTACTTCCCCATCTTGTTGACAAGGATATCATAAAATCTACTGTCAAATGTCTTCCAGATTTCCAGATGTTTATCAGATTAATGACCACATTGAGTGGATAGGCAGATCTAGTTAATGAAATATATATATATATAAGACATAATCATATTAGTAAGTGACTATAGTTCTCTTGCATCATGCCCTTTTCTACTATGGGATCATAGGTTCTGTTAATAATGTACTCCAAATTCTTTCCTAGATCCCCGTGAAGCCTTTAAATCCCTAGGTTGCATTACCTCTACTTTTTCTATCTTTAGAAAACTCCCTGACTCATTTCTCTAAAAAACCACCAACTAGGTTTTTAAAATCTTATTTGCAAATTCTCCATATATTCTGAGACAACATTCAACCAAGTCAGAAATTTGAATTGGTACAGAGCAACTCAGTGCTTTTAGTAAGTTCCAATGTTAAATTTCCTCTCTGTCTACCTATTCCTGTCCAAATAACTAGTATCTTGTCAGAGAAGGCAGAGAATAGGAACATGAGATATTCTTTCACATCATGAGGATCTCTATTACAAATGGCAAAAAAGGAAAAAAGAAAAAAAAATCCAGCTCACGTTGGTTTGGACAAGAGAGAAAATTTACTCAATCATGACTGGAGACCAAAGGGCAAATATTTTATCTTAAAAATGTCATCAGGACCTAGTTTTTCCCCATTTCCTGGATCTGCTATTCTGTATGATGACTTCATTTTTGGTATCTGTAGACAGCAAGATGGTGGACAGAAACTCAGAGTAAAAAATACCACAAGTTCTAACCCAAAGTGTGGAAATCTTCTTCCTACAACAGATAAACAAAAGTCCTGAGCTTCTGTGTCACTGACACAGAATGGGATAGGAACCCACTTATGCACAGAACCATCAGCCAGGAGTGAAATCTCTGATTTAGAGATCACACAATCACCAAAAGAGCCATGAGTGAAATCAGTGCCACAGAATTACTGGATGTAGACTGAGGATAATAAAAATCAATAAACATTTAAAAAGGGAAGGAGAAATGGCCCTCCCTGGTGACACAGTGGGTTAAAGCACAACACTAAAAAGCTAAAGCCACTTCAGCATGAGTTCAATCCCCACCCCGGAGGTGACCCACATGGTGCGGCAGACCTCTCCTGATCCTCCTGCTGCTCCCCTCAGCAGTGTACTTCATTGATCTGCCTGTTCTGCTCCCCACTCTGTCTCTGGTGATCTCCTCACTGCCCTTGCATGTCTGGTCTGTACCCCAGTTTGTATGCATAAATAAATAAATCTTTTTAAAAAGAAAGGGAAGGAGAAATGGTTACAAGACAGTTCCCCTCTCCCCCGCCAAAAGTTATTCATCTCTACTACTCTAGCAATAGCCCTTTGAAACCTGTCAGTGGCAAACCATCCTCCAATATTTTTATTCTGACATTAACTAGGAAACCTCTTTGCCTCTTTGTCTTGACACTCCAACACTTTGTCTGACTTAAATGTCCTTAAAGCAGCAGTCCTCCTGATACTTGTCTTAGGTGTGTACCACCTTCTTTTCTCCATCCTGGGCTAAGTTCTCACACCTTGCCCCCACCCTGTGAAGTAAGTCTCATGTTCATCACATCCCAGTAGCTCAGTGCTTTGTTTCTTCTAACTCTGACGAGTGCATTTTCCTCCTACCCATTTCAGTTCCTTGTCATCCAGAAAGTAATCTCTCTTTTCTGGAAAGTAATTTATCCTCTTGACAAAAATTTCATTCTTAAACTGAGTCACAATGCATTACTGCTGCCCAATAGGCAACTCCTGATACATCATTTCTCCTCTGCCTATTCTTCTGCTACATTCTGCCACTTTCCAGCTTCTGATTCAGGTTTTCACCTCTTTCTATCTTATCAGAATTTTTTTATGCTGGACCTTCTATTCTGTCAAGGAATTCTTCCATCCAATTCCTTACATATTTGCCTGCATTTCCCTAAGAGCAGGGAAAAAAGTTCTTTCTTGCTACCCCAAAATTGATAAGCAGTAACTTGTTATTTCTACATTAGAAGTTCTCCAAAGTAGTATATTTAGTTTTGCCAGTGAGTGATCATTATTCTCATTTGACAGATTAATACATGGATGTCAAGGAGACTGAATAGTTCTCTAACTGAATATGTCTGGAACTAGATCCCGATTTAGTTGCTCTGTTTATTAAGCTCCATTGAAATCTCCTAACTTCTGCAGTTTCCTAATCGCAGGAACAGCAAAGAGCAATAAGTGGTTCCTTGGTTATATCTGATCAATTAATAGCATAAATAATGACACTAGCATTTGCACAGAGCTCTGACATTCATAAAGCATCTCCATTTTTTGATACTATTTCTAACCAAAAAAAAATGTTTGAAGTATGTACTCCAGGATGAAGTAAAAGTTGGCTAGACGGTGACTTGCTAAACGTCTTACAACTGTATAACTGAGTCGAGGCACAACTTCAACCTTGAACTTCTGGCTCTAAAGCCACTAAATTCTAAGCCCTCTTCCCATCTTCCATGCTAACTCTACAGTCTCACCTGGTCTTTGCTTACTCTAGAACTGCACAATATTCTTGGTGCTATGAGAAAGAGAATGGTGAGATCCAATTTCATGCTCTAAATTTGATTATGGACAGAGTCATTCTCATCACCAGTGAAACCAGTAAGGATACCAAAACAAGGACTTGAGAAGCAAAGAAATAGGAAAAATGAGAACAAGAAAAAATAATAAATGAAAAGCATGGTGATTAAAGATGCAAGAGGATAATGCAAAAGAAAAAACAGAAGTTAAATTGAGAGCATAAGAGACAGCAGCAAGGACAGTGAAGCAGGGTAAAATAAAAAGAGTATATTAAAAAAAAAAGGCAACAACAAATACATTATCACAAAGCCCGCAGGTGCCAGCAATTTGAATAAACGTATAGCAATTAACAGAATTAACACAGCCTTAAATAGCTTGGCTCACCAGATGTGGACTCCTATCAGGGTTCTATAAAATGTAAAGTTATTACAGATTAAACCATTAATCATCTGTTCAGAGACTATCTCTGGCTGCAAAATCCCATTCGGTTTTAAATGGCTAATAATCACAAAGGGATGCGGATGTAAAGTGCACAATAAGGTTCTGCCCAATTCTTTTTCCTTTAAATATGTGTTCCCTGCTCCCAATTCTCCTGCCTTTCCTTGCTCCTCATTCAGGAGGCCATGAGAAAAGAGCTAAGAGAGACTAGTCTGTACCAGCAGTCTCAGTAACATCTGAGCTTTTCCTCAGACAAATGGAGAGATCCAGAAAGAGAATCAACACACCAGGAAAGAAGGAGCAGACTGAGGTGGTGAGACAATGAAGCAGAAAGAACCAATCAAACCACACATGGCGGGACTCTGCAGTGCGCTTGCGCAAGCCCCCTGGGTTTGGTGATGCGGACGCTACCTGAGCAACTCGGTCTCGATTTAAGTTTCCTCTAGCATCTGTGCTTCATCTGCCAATAATTACTCAGCTATGGAAATGCCAGAGGGAAGGAGCAAAGTACAAACCACAGGGAGCGTTACTGGAAAGTGAAATGGGAACTGGAAAGAAAAACTTATCTGTAAAAATGTCAAGATTCAGAGAGACAATCTCTCAACCCAGTGCTAAACCAGAGCAACGCCATTCCCAATCCTGCTCTTCATCTTTCTAGGTAAAAATATCTATCAGCAAGAAGTTGGAGAGGGAACTTGAGTCCTCCAGGAACTTAAATTCTGATGTACAATATGGCCATGCCATAAGAAGTTCCTACAATACCTCCTATAGAATAAAATCTAAGGGTACCGTATGAAATGAAGCTCTAGCCTCTACTGAACTTTGTAGTTACATTTTGAAAACTCATACTTTTATATTTTATGTCCTGAAATTAGCAAACCATTAGCTTTTCACCCAGACAATTTGATGTGTCCTGTCTCCATGCCTGGGTGCACACGTGAGCACACACACAAGCACACACACACACACAGTCCCTTTGCCCTGAAGCACCAATTCCCCCAATGCAATGTCCCTATTCATTTTCAAGCTCACCCTTGGGTGTTGCCTCTTCCATGGGGTTTTCCTAACTCCCAACATACACGAAGTTCTAGTCCTCAGCAGTCTTAGTGTACAGGTCACTGCTTTTTTATGCACTATGGCTTATTTGTGTCTCTCTCACTAACTGTGAGGGCCCTAAGGCAGCAACCATGTCTGATTCATCTTTATAGCTTAGTGTTGTCCTGAGCTTCCCATGGTATGGAGTTGAGCTAAATTTGACTAGATTTTAGAGTATAATAAATCAGTTCATTCATTATTTATTCATTTATTTATTTAAACATACTTATTGTGTGTGTGTGTGTGTGTGTGTGTGTGTTTAATTTCAAAGGCTCTTCTTGGTGCTAGAGAAACACCTGTAAACAGACAGGTCCTTTGTCCTCAGGGAGTTCCTATGTTAATAGAGGGAAATAAAAATGAATGAAGGCAGCAAACAAGATAAGGACTGAGGGTGGAAGGGAATGGGTTATTCCTGCCTGGAGATGAGTGGAGTGCAGTTGGGCAAACCTAGAATAAAGTGAATTTCTCCCACTGGCAATAATTTGCAATGTGGAAAATGCAGAGATAAGCACTTGGTAATAATGCACAGTCACTTAAGCATTTCAGTATGTTATAAAATTGTTTTACAAGATGCATTGCATGGTTATAGTAATTATTATTACAGGAAATCACTATATTTCCATATAGTTTCACTTTTATGTACATTATTTCATTTGTTCTAAAGATGAACATAGCAGACGCCTTATTCGATTCCTGTTCAGTCAGTGAGAAGTCAGGTGTTCTCAACAACATTTTCTGATTTTACACATAGTATTTTTTTCATTATATAGAATGCTCCTTCACACTTTTTCAATCCCTTTCCTCCTAGAGGAAGTTCCAACTCTTTCTTTTAGTCTGGCTGAGTCTTTTAATGTAATCACTATTTACAACAGTCCAGTCATACAAAGAATATAAGTGCCCAACAACAGATGAGTGGATAAAGAGGGTGTGATATATATTCAATGGGGGACAACTTCAGCTCTAAAGATCGACAAAATTATATCATGTGTAACAACAGGAATGGAAGTAGAGATGATGCTAAGTGAAGTAAGACATAAAGAGAAAGACAAATATTGAACGAGTTCACGGCTATGTGGAATATAAAGAAAGAAAATGAAAGAAAAAATAATGAGACATTACTAAATAAAAACAAGTCTTAGAAATATGACTGCAGAACTGAGAGAGGAGAGGGTATGGAACAAAGTTGGATAGAGGCTTCCTGGATCTATAATGAAGGATGATGGGTACTTTGGTAGTGTGTGGGGGTGATAACATACATTCTATTAAATCATATATATTATCGTGAACGATATTACTTTAATAAAAATATATTCTAAAAAAAAAAAAAGTCCCTAACTTCCTTGTAATTCAATACATAGCTGGAAAATTTCTGAAAGAGTCAACAAGTGCCATCTCAAGATTCTTAGCGACTCCTAGAAAGTCACATGGTTATCAGTAGCTAAAAGCATTTATATATCAGCTGTTTATTAATTTATGAACATCTGATTCCATTCAGTGAACATTACCAAAAGCCCACAGGTGCCAAGAACCCTTCTAAAACCTGAGTACACAAGCAAAACCCAAATAAGACACTCACATGAAAACAAGAGGAACAAGAAGTTAACTCTTTGATGTGTAAGTGGACACAAATCTTGTATTGCTAACTTAGACGCATGGAGAACCAGGAGTTTTGAAACAACTGGACACTCTTGGTTGTGGCTTTTACAGTGGTATCAAGTCAGCACACAGGTGAAATTCAGTTACTGGACTATCATGCTGGAGTCCCAAGCTGCCTTTCAGGTGTCAGTGAACTATAATTCCAAAGGTAAAACTCATTTTTGCCACACACAAGGTATTGTTCTGGGATAGGGACCCAAAACCTCCTTACCATCTGTCCACACACACTTTGAAGAAAATGCCACATAAAAGCACCCAGTGCAGCTTAAGGCAACTTAGAGCACAAAAGGCAAGAAGAACTTGGGGAGGGAGGAGGAACTGTAAACTAACTCAGGCACTCCTAAGGGCATGCAAACAGAAATGCTAATTCCAGCCTAGGTGGAAGTTCCTGTTGTTTAGCTAATTGTCAACAAGCAATGAAAAGAACAACAGAAAGATTTCCTAGACATGCCCATTTCAAAAAAAAAAAAGTAATGATGAAATTCAAAGAAAATCCCAGGACAATATTAGACTCAAATTTATCTATTTAAAACTTCAAATGCATAAATCTTCCATGTCCTTTAGACAGACACTAAATACATAAAGGCAAGAGGGAGGAAAAATTGATAAAAGCTGTGCTTGTGTCTACTGTTTGCCCAAATGGTTTGGGCTTTTTTTTTTTTTTTTCCTAACTCGGTATAGTTTCAAATACAAATTTATGCTGCTAGTTAAAAGTTATCCTTTTTTGTTGTTAGAAATTACTAAATTACTATTATGTCATTAGCATGGCTTTTCCAAGCTGCCTTTAATTTTTAAGTTATTAAGGGACCTTCATTTCATAGACATTCAAAGTATCCCTCTCTAACTAGAGGGTGTATGTGTGTGTGAATATGTGCATGTGTGTGTGTGTGTGTATAGATTTTTACTGACTTTAGGTACTACATGAATAGACATCAGAGATAGTTTGGTGTTCATGTGAATATGTACATGTGTGTGTGTGTGTATAGATTTTTAGTGACTTTAGGTACTACATGAATAGACATTAGAGATAGTTTGGTGTTCTTAGAAGACTTGTGTCAAAATGTTCAATAGGCATCCTTTTCCTGAGTAGTAGGTATAAAGTTGGGAACCTACTCTTTTGTCCCCAAATACATAATCAAGAGATAACTTGATATAATTGTGTGCAGGGAAAAATTAGTCATAGACAACATGCCTAGTCAGTGTCCAGGAGAAAGTCCATGCTCCAGGCTGTTTTACTACAAAAACAGAATATATCTTCATAGCAATCAAACACTCATTCATTCTTGAGTCAAACATCTGGTAACAGAATGCTCCTATCTATTTCTGAGGAGAGTTCAATTCAATGCAATATGATTTAACGGTTTAAGAGTCGTTCAGGCTTCATTAAGACACTGACTAGTTTATACCTATATTCCACCCAAGTGCAAGTAAACTTAGGGGAGAATTGCTCTATGCCTACTGCCATTCTTCCAGGACTGATTGTGGAACGCTGCTAGCCAGCAAGAGGCCTAAGTCATGCCCAGCAGAGAAAGCAAAACACTGAGTTCTCTGCTATAATTTGTCCTTCAATTCTAAGGCAATAAAAAGTCACAGTCAGATTTTCTGTCATTTGTCATGTCTCCTTCCTACTCCTCTCTCTCAATTTGCAAATGGTTTATGAAGGCAAGGTCCAGCTCAGACAGAAATTCTTCACCTAACAGGTCTCCTACCTGCAATGTACCTGTTTCCTTTACTCAACTAGAACATTTAATTTATTTTTTTTAAGATTTATTTTTTATTCATACAGAACTGGGGTACAGGCCAGAGATGCGGAGGGTGAGAGGATTCACCAGAGACAGAGAGGGGAGCAGAACAGGCAGATCGACAAAGTCCACTGCTGAGGGGAGCAGCGGGCGGGTCAGGAGAGGTCTGCCACGCCATGTGGTCACCTCCGGGGCAGGCGGGGATCGAACTCATGCAGAGTTAGCTTAAGCTTCTTAGTGCTGTGCTTTAAACCGCTGCGCCACCAGGGAGGGCCCTAATTTATTTTTTTAATGATTTTTGTTTTTAAGATTTTTTATTTATGCATACAGAACTGGAGTTCAGGCCAGAGAAGTGGGGTTGGTGAGAAGATTCACCAGAGACAGAGTAGGAAGCAGAGCAGGCAGGTCGATGAAGTACACTGCTGAGGGGAGTAGGGGGCAAGACGGGAGAGGTCTGCCACACTAGGTGGGTCACTTCCAGGGCCAGGGATCAAACTCACACTGAAGCAGTTGCAACTAGCTTGCAATGCTGCGTCCTAACCCATTACACCACCATGGACGGCCCTAGAACAATTAATTTCTATTGGCATTTAGTTGTAACCAGTCACTTATCAATCACATTCCTTCTGAGATCACAGCGTTCTGGAGCAAGGAAACCATGGTTTGCAAAAAGCTGCTAAGTTTAATGATAGCACCAACAAGTCATCTGATGATCACTTGATTAAGTTATCTATTTAGTGAATTACATTATTAGGTGCCTACTACATGCCAGACGTCACCCACACAATCCTGTCTTGACCTGGTCACCAGTGAATGGAGACAGTGAATACCCATGCAATGCCATCTCATATATCACTTGGGTGGTCAGTGGATTTCAAATTCCCACAGCAAGAATAAAGCATGTGCCCCAAGAGGAGATTTGTAACATGTCACCATATATCTTTACAGGAAGGAATACTGTTAGCCTCTCAAGGAATTTCCCTAGGGAAATGGTATAGGTATCTTAGGCAATCAAGCTTAGCTCAGATTAATCAAAAATGTGTGGTGTGCTGCTCTGATGACTATTCTGAAAGAACTGTAGCAAATCAAGCCTGATTCTTTTTGCCTCAACAAATGACCTTAGAGGTTGAACTTACACTTGACTGAGACTCTTTGCTCTCAGGCAGAGGTCTCAACACATCAGCTACAATTACAATAAATGAGTCATGGCAAAGCCCTACTGTTTTCTCACAGCTGCCAGCTTTCAAGAGGGAACAACAGAAAAGGAAAAATCAGTCTTCTGGGCCTGAATGTTATATTCTGAGGATTTTCTCTTATCTCCAGTAATCAGAGTCTTGGGAACACCAAGTTTGACAAATGTAAAATACCGCATTTGCTACATTTTAGATAAGACACCCACCTGCAAGTTGAGCCACACTTAGCTAGACCTTTGGTACTTTCCAAGTCAACAGCACAAAATTGACCTGTATGTGTGCCTAGCTCCTTGTCATGTCAAAAGCCATTTATCTGTAGTTTTCCATTCATTTTATACAGCATGTCCACCTGGGGATGAAGGTGCCAAAATATGGGACTCAAGAGCCAACATCTTTTCTGCTACAACCTTTAGCTTTACAGACTTGAGGAAGCTCTGGTAACTGAATTAGAAATTCCATTTGTACTCAGGCAGTACATTAAGTGGAGTTTGTGAACATTACCTCTTTAAGGCAGCCCATGAAATTGTTGCTGACAGGGGAGCCTGGTAAATCAGCGGTGCTTGGGCTTCCTCCCACGTAGAAGAAGTCATCTGAGCCCAGCATGGTGTAGTCCTCCTGAGTGTAACCCGTCGTAGTGAGGATGCCATCCACAGAGATAGTAACCTGGTAGAGGGACATAGGGACAAAAAAAAAAAAAAATCCCAACAATGACCTTATAGTCCTATCAAGAGTTGGTGGGTTCCCCTACCTGTGGCGTCTCTTTCATTCAGATTTTGGTGAGGAATTCTCTATAATTTGGTTTGCTTTTGGTATGTGTAGCCAAGTTCCATTTTCTAGTCTGTTTCCCCTGTGGCCAGCATCCCCTACAGACTTCTGGGAATTGCCACGCTGAGCAACTTGCTCTAACCATTGCAACTCTCTACTTGGTCAGGCTAGAAAATGGAACTATCCTCAGATGGTAACACTTGTCTTAGTTCATCAGTAAAATGAGCACTTATATTTTAATGACTTATGGTGGTGGTGAAAAACAGCAAAGGAGACATTGGACAATGGAGTGTGGAAGAGGTTGGTCTTTGGTTTTGGATGGTATTTTTTCCTTTTTTCTTTTCTTTTTCTTTTATTTTTTTCTTTGTTTCTTTTTGGGCTCACACCACACTGACAAGCATGCATTCAGGGAGGGATGGAGAAGGGTGTCAATGTGGAATATGTCATGGATGATACATGCTGTGGACTGCCTGGGAACCCCAACTTCCACCCTCCCTTCATTGCCATCATCGCCCCCCCAAAAGAAGAAATGACCCAAACCAAAAAAGGCAACACTAACAAAAAGAAATGAAGGATGAGGCATGATAACCAACATAATCATAATATGCCCACAGGGAAGAAATAGCACCCATACACCCAACATCCACGAAAGGAACAGAGAGCAGAGAGAAGAGTTGGTGCCTCAAAGCGTGTGCACACCATAGCCAACACGCCCATGCGGAAATTATCTGGTGCCAAGAGAGAAGGCAGAAGAAAAAAGGTCAGGATGAGGGGAAGGGGAGTAGAACTCAGTGAAAGAACCAAAATCCACTTCACACTTACATGCACTGAATGAACTGAAAATCAGGATGGAAATGGCAGAAAAACAAAGAACACTCAAAACAAAAGGGTTATCTTTCACTTGCCTACCACCTCCCTCGCTACAAAAAAAAGAAAAGAAAAAGTCCAAACCCAACCCCAAAATATGTGAAGGATGGAAGGAGAATAAAGTGTGGTCAGGGGATAAAGGAAAAACAGTGAGAGAGAAAAGAAACTGGAGTTGGGTCGATGGTTGGTAAGTTGTTAGTGATGAGCAGGGAGATGAGGGCACAGGTTCTGATGCCAGTGGGGATGTCCACACGAAACAGCACATGCCATGCAGCTGTGAGCGGGCGCACGTGGGCGGAGCTCCCGCCTGCTGGCTGGGGAGTCAGGTGAGAGAAGGGGAACAATACAGGAAGGAGAGTACTTTCCTCCCCAGATCACCTGTGGTAGCCTCTCTGGGCCACACAAAAGGGAAAGAAAAAGGGGGTTAAGGAGTGGGGAGGAGGGAGAGGCATAGGAAGACACGGAGAGAAGAAAGTCCTCAAAAGAAATCTCTGCCAGCCCTAGTCTGTAACTTGGAAGTTGCAAAATAAGAAAACAAAACAAATTTAGCTCCATGGAGAAACAACTTTCTTTTACAAATAGTTTTTGGAAAAAAAAAATTACAAACTGAAGAAAAGGAAACCATTTGCACCAAACTCGTCCAGATTTCATTTCCAGGACAGGTGCGATCCCCTTCATTTTTTTTTTTTTTTTTAAGAAAAAGAAAGGCTTGCATTTAATTCAATAAAAGAAATTGTAAAAGGAGAAGAAACAAGTCTAAAGAGGATCAAAGAGGGGTTTGGGAGGGAAAAGGGGGCAACACACGGCAAACCCAAAAAAAGAGACAATAAGAATGATATCTACCAGACAATGTAGTTTGTTTACCATAGCGTGTCCGATGCCTGAGTGCTTTGCGGAGAAGGGGGAAGAAAGGAAATTAAAAATTGTGAACAGAACGATTGTTAATTAAAAAAACTAAAAGCAAAGATGAGTCGTTAGGGTGTTAGTACATTAGTTGGTTAGTAAAATGACACATTGCATGAATGATCTTGTGTTAGTTTTTCAAAAAAAAGGCACCCAACACAGAAAAGAGAGTGGGGGAGACGATGAGACCAGGACTCTATGGAAAACCTTGGCACCCGGCCAGGAAACTCGCTGCCATCCAACCACCCTGTACCTCAACTCCCCCATTCCTCCCAATTCCACTTGGACCAGATATTGCACCCCCCTCCAAGGAGGTAGCATCATACTTACTTCCCAAGGGCTCTTCTGAATGAACCGGCGCCCCCCCCACCTCACCCTCTAGCACATACACATTGCACCTGTCCTGAAGAAAAGACACCCCCAAGAGTTTATCATTATACACATTGATGGACAAAGAAAACATATACCACGTGATTATTTGTTTTTTAAGCTGAGTTGGATGTTCATGACTTTCTCCTAAAATGAAAAGAACTTACATTCACAGGTCACATCTAACATAGGAAGGCTACCTGAGGTAGCTTGCTCTGGGCTCACATAGTAATTAAAAATCCGTATCCCCTTCATCTGTGTATTTGTGTGGCAGGAGGGGTCATTCTCCTGTGTCCTTTTCTTTCAGTTAGGAATAACCATATCATTAGACAGCATCAAAAAGTCAGAGTCTTCTTTATTCCCAACAAAGTTACAGTGTTCGGCTTGGATAATGCTTCCTTTGGGATCACTCCCCCTGTTTTCGTCTTGGAGTGTGCTTTTTAAGCTTTGAAGCAATTTCTTGAGTAGATAGCAGAAAAGAGGGGCAGGTTAAATGTGATTAGAGAAGCCCTACAATTCATCCTTTTCATACTGTTTTCAAACGTTAAATTGTCAACATACCCTGAGTTGAGAAATTGGAAGACTGGAAGTCAGTAACCACAGTTTACTCAGGCCATGACCTTGGACTCAGGCAAGGTCATGGAGTAGAAAACAGAGCCCAGAAAAACTTCATGCAAATACATCACCATACTGGTCCCTAATCCCATTTACAGTTGGGGACAAATAATTCACATTACTCCCTTTAATCAGTATTTCTAATTAAGGAATTGGCCTTGGCTCTGAAATGGTTCAAAGGTGGGAGCATGAGCACATGGCCATAAAGGACGAATTGAAGAAAGTTTTGCTCCAGGTGGTAACCAATATGCCAGGAAACTCCAAGTAAGCCTTCCTCGGATGCATTTTTGCCACAGGAGGTATTCAACCTTCCCCCCAAAATAGAAGACTATCATAAGCTTGTTATCAAATATTTAGGAAGCATTTTACAGTTTAATTGAAATAGACAAGGGTTTCTCATCTCTTCAAATGTATTCTAAAGAACTCAAAAAGATGTTATAGTGTATTTTTAATGGGAAAAATAATCATCTCAGATGATTCGGTGCTGAAAGTTTGTATTTGCAAAGTCAACTCTGTTTTTCTGAGATTCTCTTCTTTCAACAAATTGCATTTAGAGGCAACAATCAATCAGGATTTCAATGATATTCAATTTGGGGTGTTCTTTCTCTAAGTTTCATATTTCTTCTGCTAAGAAATGCTCCTAACCAGCTGGGATATCTGTAGCCTCATCTAGACCTCAGACTGCTATTTAACTACATTCTCAGTGACAGAAAGGCACAGTCACCTTTGAGATGGGTGCTTGGCCTGTAAATCAGGCTCATGTCACAGCGAGTCTAGCACCCAGACCATGGACGAGCTCATAATCCTTCTGGAACATAAGGTGCTTTGCATATTTAGCTACCACACATGGCTGAGGAGGACTGTAATCACTGTTTCATAACTGGAAACTATGGCACAGAAAGGTTAAATGGTTCGTGCTTGTCCAAGGACAAAGAGGAGATGGGGCTTGGGACTTGGAGGAGAAACCCTGCAGGACCAATTTCCTTTACTGGCTCTGACTGAAACAGAGCAACCCAGACCTGAGTTACTATTTATCTATCTCATATTGCAATCCAATTCTATTTTTTGAAAATTGTTTTTAATGGAAATAGAAGTAAGCCTTTCTCTGGCTAGTTGCAACTATAATAGAATGACCAGAAAGTATGTGGGGTGGGAAAGTTAAAGAAACAGAAGAGTCGTTAAGGACCATGGCCTCATTCTGTTCCCTAATTCTGAAAAAGCCCCATCTCGCCTGAATATTGCCTATGGTATTGTATGGCATCCCTGGCAGTCAACACTGGCAGGTCAAATTTCATGTTGTAATCTAGTCTGCAACTCAAACATATCAAGCTCCTATATGTTAGCAAACAGAAATTTGACCTGGGTCCTCTGACAGTAGTGGGAAGTCTCTTCTGATTATGTTTGGATGAGGGATAATGAAAGAAAACATTGGCAATTCTTTGTCCTGGAAGAAAACCTCCTACAGCAGTGATTCAGAAATGTCTAGTCCTTATGTATTAGGGTGATTGGGAACTCCAAGCGTGGAGTTATTTGGCAACTTCACCACAGACAGCATAGAGTCTTCCAATCAAATGGCTTCCTTGATACATGCAAGTATGGATATAGGGGTTCTAAATACCAAGTCTCCAACCTGGGTAAGCCTGCACCATTTCCTTTGCATGACAAAGGATTACACTTTTATCAAACAGAAAACATGCAAACACCTGTCAGTTCTTACACCTTCATACTGACCTTAGAAGACATTTAATCAATCATATTGCACAAGAAACATCAATGAGCACTTTCTGGAAATCTACATGATGTTTTCTGATTAATAAAAGCTAAATGCTATCCAGTTGGGTTTCATGACAAATCCATAAGTTGAAAACTTATGTGAACATTGCAATCTGAAAAAGACAGCCTTAGCACAGACCTTGACTTTTATAGAAAATGCTTTTCTTTTACTCATTTGAGCTTATTGTTGTTGTTGTTGTTGTTGTTGTTAGTTCTGGAGTTAAAAATCACTTCACTTGGCTACAGCTCTCTGAGAGGGTTGTCACCTGTCAAGTTGCCCGCTTAAGATCAGCAAGCAGTTGAGCTCCCCAGCACAGACAGAACCAGGAAAGGCTACTCCAAAGTTGACTTTTATATTTGGGTCCTTCCACTTTCCAGGCCTCTCAGTCAACTGAAGAGTCTCGGAGGCAGAAACAGGGGCAATAAAGTAAGGCCACCATACCAGGAGCAGAGAAACTGAGGAATTCTGAAAGATTCCAACTAATTCATTCCAAGGCTCAAGGTTAATGTAACAATGAAAAATTATAGTGGGAGGGGGTGGTAAATGAAAAGGAAGAGACAAAGGAAGGAATTTTTCAGGGAGGTGTTATAATGATGACATCATTGGTAATGGCTAACTTAATCCAAAAGAAAAACAGGTATTCAGAAGAAGGAGGAAAATCTATCAAGCTACAGAAATAAAACGCTCTACCTAATTGAATTTAACAGTAGTACAAGATCCCAATGTAATTAAGAAAATGACAAAAAGGAAATCAGAATAAAAGGAATGAAATACTTATAACTTTTATTATCTATACAAGTGAAGTTTTTTTTTTTCTTAAATAACAAGTACCAGTGGGAAATTGAAGTATGAGAAGGAACATATTTCAATAATTTTCCTTTTGAAACTGCAAAATTGGGGAGAAAGTTAGACTTTGATGAGTCCACACCAGCCTCTCCACCCCTGTCTACCTCACCCACCAGTCACCTGTTCACAAGATTCCTCCCCAACTCCCTCAGAGGAGCCCACAGGCACTCTCTCCCCTCAGCCATTACCTGTCGGAGGTTGCGAGTCACTTTGACATCATGCCAGGCGTTGTCGTTGAATTTGCCATTCACTGGCTCCACAATGGCCTCAAAGGCTCCAGAACCCAGGTTAATGACCAAGGAGACCGCACCATCCTTCAGAGCCAGGTTGACATAGTCAGCAGACTTGCCCGTGTGCAAGATGAGCCCGTTCCGCTGCCATGTCTTAAAGGAGAGGGTGATTTCATCGCTGCTGCTCTGGATTGGGTTCTGAGACAGGTCGTAGCACAGGTACTCTGAGCCCCGGAAAGTGGCCACATTCTCTTCTCGAGCTGTATGAAAAGGAACAAAGAAAGCATTCAACACTTAAAGGGCCTGCATCACATCTGTGCAGATACTAGAGAACATGCCCCAAGGGCACTGTCCCTGCCAGTGGGTTCATTCCAGCACAGCCCTGGCTCTAGCTCCTCCACACAATCTCCATGGAAATACCAGGGAAACCAGTTGAGAAGGCATTGGGTAAGAGATCAGCACTAGGGTGCAGGGTGCTGGCAACTTCCTTCAAATCCCCTCATAGAAAAAACCTAAAGGGAAATTTCATGTAAAATGGTTAAGTGAGGCTTGCATTGCTTTTACTTCAGGATGGCTTGTAAATGCTCATAGGAGAGCTGGTTTAGAATGAATAATTAACTGTTCTGCCACAAAGAGTCCTTTAGTTTTTGGTACCTTTTATTGACCAATAGCTAAAAATCAATTACCGTGAAAGGCTTGGCTCTGATTCCCATCCATCAATAACCTAGTTGACTGAGATTTCCACGTAGACTCCTGGCCCTATGGAACATGACTGGGTTATTAAATAGGAGGTTGGCCCTGAGAAGATGATCAAGCAGATGAGGAAAAAGGAACAGAATGACATTTGGTAACAAGCTCTGACAAGACTGCAGTACCTCCCTTAGACTCTGCTCTGAGTGTGTCCAGTTTAAGATGGCCCAGTCAGTTAGGACCATCCTATGGAACATCTCTCCCCAGAGGACACACATTTTACATGTCACTGGTGCATATATTTTTCTTTAAAAACTATATTCCAGACCCTGGGGTCCTGTACACCCTTACCTAACGAGCCTCCAGTCTGTTCCCAGGCTTGTGGAAGCTGCAACCTGGATCATCTCTCTGATGACCATATGTACACTGTCAGTATGTGTATCGGAGGCCTGAGGACTGGTCATGGGATCTATTTGCAGGGGTATGGGCAGAGTTTGTCTTTGTGGGCTAAGGCATCTGTGTGCTTTTATACAGACCCTTTATGATATAGTATGAAGTCAAAGGTGGGAAGAGAATAGGCCACAAGCTAAGGATAGAGTGACTGGCTCTCCCTGTGCTATCATTAACCAGTAGAGAAATCTGAGGGATTCCAAAGTGGTAAATGATAACCTGACTTACTAAGTGGTTACAAAGGTAGACTAGTCAAAGTAAGAGGGTAGAATCTATTTAATCATTTCTTGATTTGAATTATAATTTTGTCACACAACATGCAGATTCTCATCTGTCCTCTTGCCAGACAGTCTTGGAGACCTACTTCCCATCAGGATTGGTCAACAGCTATCAAAACACCTCATGAAGGAAAAGACCAGGCAACAGTACAAGTTTAGATATGTAGTTTCCCCCTAAAGATGAGGGGTTACAAAATGATGTCAAGGGAATTTCACTTTTCTTGTAAGAACTGTATTTGGTCTTAGTAACCAAAGCCCATTCCACTTCAGCTCTAATCCTTACCATTACAGCCCTTAAGTAAAATAAAATAAATATTTTTTCATTGTGAAGTTAGAAGTAAATGAATCACTATTATAATGTGAGAAGGTGACTATTAATTACATACTATATAAATTAATTGTTAAGTAGCATCATGATATGATTAAAATGTAAACCTCAACTTCACATTCCCAAAACTTAGAGAAGATATTACATTTGTCTATATGTTCCATAGAGATTCAATGATACATGTTTGTTTGCCTGAATATTTCTGTTTGTACACATAACTAGTATAAGAAAAAGGGACCTGTCCACTTATAAATGACCATAGTATCCCTTACACATATACAAAGCAGCAAGTACTACTTAGCAGTCAACCCATGTCTGATGCATTTTACCAAAAAAAGCCCCAAAAATAAAATCAGGGAGGAGAAATATGATATGATCATATGTTTGAAACAGAGTTATTCATCCCTAAGTATCCCATCCATTACTGTCTTGATATCTCATCTGTGAAAAAATGGCTTTGTTATAAGGCAACCAGAGAAGCACTTGTTTAGCAGATCCAGACGTGACCCTGATCTAGAGTAGAAGATAGTAAAATCAAATGTATTGTCACTAAAGCACTTTTCCTATAGACACAAGGTGCAGGGTCAACTCTTATACCTGTCCTTGGCACTCCACATGGCTTAAGAATGACATATTAACAGGTGTCTCCTATAAATATTTAAGTTACACCTTGTGTGCCCACTGCACTTAGATAAATGAGCAAGGTAAGGAGAACCTCTAAAGAGAAGCTCACATTAATCACTGAGTACCCTTCAAAGGGGCAAAGTTTGACATGAAACAGTAAGATACCAGGATATTATTTAATGTGCTGCATGGTGCCTAATATTTTTCATATAATTAGAACAAGGCATCTGTCAAAATAATAAATTTTAGAGATATAAGCAATTTTAGAGAGTACTTAATTTAATGCCCTCATTGTGTTAAGAAAGAAACCGATGAGTAGGAACCAGTGAGTTGTTCAAGGCGACAGAGTTTATAAAGCTCCAGCACTCCAGTGCCTTTGGACTTGCCTCTAAAGAGCATTTCCCTTTTGTTCATCAGTCTGGATATACCACATATTTTAACTCTACTTCTGAAGGATCATGAATGATTCCAGGGATCTCATCATTGAGTTACAAACCATCACAAACTTTTGTATAAATTGAGCCAGACACCTATTCCCATAATGATGTAAATCACACTTGTTCATCAAAAGAAATGTTTCCATTTCCCCCCTGGAATCTTGATGTATTCAAAACAAAGTACTTGTTTTATGTGGAAGGTCATAGAAGGAAAATGACATTGGTGTCAAGAAGAGAATGTCAGAAGAAATAAAATCAATATGAGAAAAAATGTCTATGTAAATCATAGACACTTATGATTTACACAAATACACCAGGGAAGATTTCATATAACTAGTGTTTTCTCTTGCAAAGATCTAATAAAATTTGCTGCAAGAGTTCACAGTCCTCACAGTCCACTGACCACTTTTTCCAGGTTACCTGTTCCCTAGGCCAGAGTAAGCTACCAAGGGAGCATCAATCAGGACCAGGGTACCACCTCCACATGTCCACAAACAATAGACAACTGAACATGCCTCTCTAAATCATATTCTAGAAAAGCAAAATTATATCATTTTTAATTCATGGGATACTTTCCTCCTGATTGTTATAGGGAGGAGTAGCATTGACAGTGTATAACCCAGTTCTTAACAAGAGTAAATTAAACTGCTTGGTAGGAGAAAAAGTGAGGACTATAAAGAAATGGTTCCTTTGTACACTCTTGAAACTGTTGTTTTCCACCTAAGATCCCAATCTGCCTTAATTTCCTTCCAGAAGGTAAGGATCCAGCACTTATCACCTTGAATACTACACTATGTTGATGGCAAATGTAGCTAAAAGGAACAAAATCAAAGTGTGCCAAACACATATTTCCAAGTCCATTCACTTCTCCAAACTCTCCATTGGAAAAATATCATACTGCCCCAAATCTGTTCTTAATGTGTGGTCTTTATATGAGAAAGAGGTTGAAGAGACAATGCAGTCACCTTGTCTGCATCCAAGCTAAATAGGTAGATAAAAATGAATGCAGGGGATTATGTAACATAGCACAAAACAGCTTAGCAGAGAGACAGCTTGGCAAGAGGGTAGACACTGACATGCCTAATAGACTGCTCAGATCCACTTAAATTATATCAACCCAAAGTTTACAATGTCCTACAATTAAAAGACAAATGCTATTCTCACTGTATGTAAAGTAGAGCTCAATTCTTTATGACAGAAAATCACTTGTCAGTGTTGAACTGACAAATGATCAAATTCTAGATGCAAGTTACATGTGTGTAACTCATATGTATAAGATATATAAGTAGTGGTCTTTCAAGTAGTTGTTAATCCAAGTCCTGATACACATGTAGTATTAGTAAATATTTACGCAATTCTGTATCTCACACTATAAAAAAATGACAGTAAATGAGTGACTTATTTATATATGTCACTCCATATAATATTTGAGAAATTCTAAGACAGACTAAAGCATTCAATGTAACATTTACTTACTAGGTAAGAAGAGTTTCATTGGACATTTTTAATAATAGTGCCTATGGTTCCAGACATGTTGGTATCTTAGAACTCAACTAGATTTTGAACTCAAGAGATCTGGACTTTATTATGAAAGTCAGATAACTGTATTGCATAACTGTATTGAGAGGGATAAATGATGTGATACGTATTTTGAAAAGATTGTGCAACCGAACGTGTGTATGGTTGGGAATGAACTAGTAGAGAGAACTGAAGGTAGAGTCCCAGTTAAAAGATTAGATGAGGGCCCTCCCTGGTGGCGCAGTGGGTTAAAGCACAGCACTGAGAAGCTAAAGCCACTTCCGCATGAGTTCGATTCCCGCCTGCCCTGGAGGTGACCACATGGCGTGGCAGACCTCTCCTGACCCGCCCACTGCTCCCCTCAGCAGTGTACTTCGTAGATCTGCCTGTTCTGTTCTCCACTCTGTCTCTGGTGAAGACTCACCGCCCCTGAGCCTCTGGCCTGTACCCCAGTTCTGTATGTCCAATTAAATAAATCTTTAAAAAAAAAAGATTAGATGAAAAGATGTACAAAATGAAGAATTATTTTTAAAAAACTACACACACACAGTCACATATACATATATATACATATATGTGTATGTATATATATGTATTCATACATACATACACACGTGTGTGTGTGTGTGTATAAAGGTTAGAGCACATTTAAGCTACTTTTCTTGAGGTGCCTGGATATGGACATAGCTCTGGCAAAAAGTCTTCAAGAATAGAAGCAAAAGGTTATTAGAAGAGATGATTAAGGATGATTAAAGATGATTAAGAGGGAGACACTGGCAAACCAGAGACCATGCAAGAAGCCAATCTTTGGACATTTAGAATCTAACTGCAGCCATGGAAAACCAAGTGCTAGAGTTCAAACCTGAGAGATGAGGGGTACAGCATGAGGCATGAAAAGCCTTAAATGATTACATGTCAGGAAAAGGGAAAGGATGATCTGGGGCCATCCAGATTTTTAAATGCCATGCATCTCTAAATGCTTTCTTAGCCATTATTTCTGTGTTCATAATATTGTGTGAGATTACTTTGCTTTGATTATATCAATGCAAGGCAGGAGTGACTCTGAGTTTAGATGGGTTGTCTAGGGCATTAGGAAGCATTTAGTTTAGTTCCAAACAGCCCTCTTATTTTCATTCCATTGCTTTTGCCTACTACATCCTACCACAACCTTACCAGGAACTCATATTCTCAGGCGAACAGGTGTTTAACACACATTCATGTCAAATGTTTGTATGTGAAATTCAAGATGTCAGATGGTGACACCACTGACAATTACAGATAAGACACTGAGCAATATGATGATGGTGCACAGGTGACTTGGTGGTGGGAATTTCACAGGAACTACAGCTAGGAGAAGAAAGCAAACATTGTATAGAAATGAACAATGATGAAACACATACATACATACATACATATATATGTACATACACACACACATATATTAAAAATGAGAGAACAAACAAGAATCATAGAGGTAGATCACTTTTGAAATATTTAGTGGCTGATTGAAAAAAGTTAAACTGAGATCACACTCTTCACCACCATCAGTCTTAGAAAATAAATATGTAGGTACCACTTGGAAGAGCTTATTAAAATGCTCACGCTTCTGCAGTGGCTATAACCAGGAGCTCTGAGCAGAACACCTGCTGTGCTCCAGCAAGAGAATGGGAACCAGCTTCCAGCACCTCAAATACACCCAGAGACATGGCTAAACTGTTCTCTTTTTTTGAATCCTTTGTCCTTCAATTGGCCTTCAGAAGCAGCAGCGCTTCCATAGCATCCACACAGAGCCCTGACTGCCCACCCTGCCGGGGCCACCCTGGAGTAAATAAGGCATAGAACACCTGAGCTGCTGTGGCCCTGCCTGCCAGGCCAAGGATGGCCTGTGGGCCTGACACCGGCCTGCTGACTCCTTCCCTCTGAGGTGCAAGTTCAACAGGGCCAACCCTGTCCCTCCTCTCTTGATGAGGCTATAATGAGAGATCAAAGGTTCTCAGCTGTGAATTAACATGTCACCCCATTCTGCAGCAGCTACCTTCCAGACAAAGAAGCTCTGATGACCAAAGTGCAGAGCCCAAGATTGGGAGAACACATAGCAGAAAGTCCACAACTCATTCCTGGGAAGGGTTGGGGTGGGGGTTCAGAGCCTTCAGTTCTGAAAATTGCCTTAAGCTAAAACAGCAATTTGGACTGTTTCTGGCAGTGGAGCAAGTTAAGGCAAAAGTGAGTTGTTTCCTAAACAATTCTGCTTCTTTCCCATACAACCTGCTATAAACCCAACATCCAGAAAATAACTGCCCCCTCCAAGGACCTCTTCTGAAATGTGGGAAGCCACCTAGGTTAGCTGGAGGGTCATGAGATGTTCCTATTTGAAAAAAAGAGGGAAAGACAGAAAACCTGTGACTGGAGGGAATCCTAATATATTATCACGTAATGATCTGTCCCTCCAGAATTAGGGGAGGAGCTCACTGATGGAGTAAGAAAGGCAAAGACAACAAAAGTGGCTTTATTCTTCATTCTCCTGGTTCTGTTTCACTCACACCACATTTTAGGGCCAAACAAAGCAGTGAGATAGATCAACCTGCAAAGTCATCCCCCAAGGACAAACGACAAATCCTTTACCTGCCACAACCCATCACAAGGGTATTTTAAAAGCAATGTGTACCAGCAGAAGCAAATTGTGTCACTCTGAGCAAAGCTGCACTCCAAAGGACAACACAGAAGAAATCTGACCTCCTTGGGCCATTTCCAACCCTTATCCCCAGACTCCCTGTAGGAAAGATACAACAGAGAAATAAATGGCCTTTTCCACGCTGCCTGGGTCACTCACTAGGCCACAGATGCTTCTTGAAAGTGATGAGATGGGAAAGTAGTAAATCAAGTTGTCACTTGGAAAATAAACAGCCAGCATCCTGCCGAGGGAAGATGCCTCAGTCCACAACAGAATGGCCTGGAAAAACACGCTTCACTGAAATCACTAGAAAGCTAATGGCATTCTGAGGACTACATTGCTCTCAACTGCATTACAACAAAAGTTAAATTTTCTGTTCACTAATTTAAGGAATAAGTATCTGCAGGTGTCTACATGCACCAGGTGCATGCCCAGTGCTAAAGGCACATAAGTCACATGACAAGCCTGTGAATAGCAAAAATTAGCCAGCATTTTACTGAAGAAGAGAAATTGTAAAGCCTATGGAAAAAAAAAATCTGAATGCCTAAAGAATGCCAGGCCCTGACATGGACTCATATTAAACAGAGTGCCCTCCAGAAGCTCAGAGTGTGGTGTGGCAGTGCAGTGTGATGACAGAGGCTTTCAAATGGGCAACCTAGGATTTCCCTGACTCTGTGAAACTTTAGCTTACCACTTAACTTCTCCTACTCTTGGTATCCTAATCTACAAAATGGGAATAACCATAGTACATGAGACTAAAATAGATAAAATTAAGGTATAGACAAGTTAACTACTATTGTTGGTATGCACTTATACAAGTAATTGCAATTCAGGGTAATAAGCATTTAATGAATGATACAGGCATAGGCACAGGACAGGGAAGAACCAACTCTGGAAGCTAGGAAAGACCCCATACAAGAGGTCCAACTTAAGCTATATCTTGAAGTATGGGTAAGAATTTACCATACAAAAGGAAGGATGAAATTCTAGTTAGAAGAAAAGCATTTTCATTGGTTCAGACATTTGAAAAAACATGGAGTTCAGAGGGTGACAAATTTGATGTGGCTATTGTAACAGGCATATATCAAGCTTAGGCTGTAGACTAGGGCCTTAGCTGCCATATTCCTGAGGTATTGGAGATGAGAAGCAGCAAAGAAGAACCAAGTTTATGAGTAGCACAATTAGACTCATGTTGTATCAGGAGTTAGGTGGGTCAACAAATAACTAAGTGGTGAAGAGGGGTCCAGGAGGCATTTTGAAAGTAAAATATATATTCCTAAGAAGCCATGTTCTAGGGCAATTGTGGTGCACAGGCCTCCTGGCCCACTTAACAATAACTTATGCTATATGCTGTATATTCTATCCTCCTGGATATATGAGTCAAACAGGAGTTATGCTTCTTTCACTACCAGCTTCTCATTTCAATTGGGTCATTCAAAGAAGCATTAAACACAGCAGTGCACACTATCTTGTAGAGTTCCCCCACTCTGTGAAACACTCTCCAGCAGCTTCCCACTCTCCAGCAGGGCATAGTTCTGGATAATTCTTTGATCGCTCTCCTTTACTCATTCACTTTTTCCAATGAGTGAAGTGATTCATCTGCTTTAGACACAGTAAGGGTCTGTGTCATCTTTGGTTCCACAAAGCTTAAGGAGGAGGTCACTATTATCATGTGGCCTGCCTTTCTCTGTCCTTCAGGTCTTTTTTGCGTAAAAAGATGATAAGTTATCCTGTAAGATTGCCTGTAATAAACCTATCAGAGTTCTCTGTCCCTGAAGAAAGTCTGTGTTTTTCTATTCTTCTTATGGTTGAGTTTAATTCTGGGGGAAATTTCAGGAAGCACACCTAACTGGACTATAGATCCAAGTCACATTCTCTATCCCAGCTCTTCCAGCAATAGAACAGATGGACAGATCCTTTACTTGATCACCGAATCTGATTCTTGGGCAAACTGATTCAGTCATTTTAAAGACTGTGTTTACTAAGATACATTCCTTAAAGTATACCAAAGACATGTGTGATTAGAATACTGAAGAATTTAGCCAGACCCACTTTTCTGGTGGAAAGTTTTAGATTTAGTTTTGAGGTTTTTCAATTTTAGAAAATTGTATAAAATACACACATACACAAACTACATATCCTTTCACACTTGGCCTAGCCAAGAAAAAAAAAATAATTTTCATGTTTGCTTCTTTTCAAAAGGTTTCTTTTATCAGAGTCACACAATTACTAAAGCAATTGTGCTGGGGTCCCGAATGCCTCATTGTGTAACTATATTCAACAGACTTGATGAGAACAAAAAAATTATAGGAACACAGGGCTGGAGGGGAGAGGACAGAGGACTGTAATTTTGATGCAAACAAAATTAATCATACTGAAAAACATCCACAGCTATTGTAAAGCAGGAAGTAGAACATCTAAATTTTTTTATAGTGGCACATACAGAAACCCTAATTGCTACCTAAATTAGATATCCACTGTATTCACCATTCTGTTTAGAAAAGAATACAAAATCATAATAGTTTACAAAATTTCAGGAAATATATACAGATATTTAATATTGTATGTGGATTTTAAACCCATATGAACTTTTAATATTTATTTCTATAAAGTTTCTCTTTCTTTTTTCTTTCATCCAAGATGGCAACCAGTAAAGAATCCCCCAAAACAAATCATCATTGGATGATGATCTGTCCTACCTTCTACCTCAGAAAATCTATATCTAAATTATCTTGTTAGTGAGAATTTTAAGTATCCAGAGGAAAAAAACAATTTGGTGGCATGTGACACTTCCTACAGAGACTTCAGAAGCCCCAATGACTGTTGGTCCTAACAGAGGAAAGGAGATAAGAGATAGCCAAGATGTAGAACTCCCAAATATAAAGAGTTTTAGATTTTTAACTATTATTTCCTTTATCACTCCCAGAATATACAGAAAATATGAATGCAGCCTGGGTGACTAAAACTCTTTACCACTACAAATGCAGAATGATCACTAAATTATTACATATTACAGCTCCATTGATATGTAACAAGAGAAAACATTGGCTCAACCTCAATCTCAGGCAGAGTTCACTTCTGGGGAAGGACAGAAAAAATGAAACCTGAGAGGTATTTAAATAAAACTATGTCTTTATGGGATCATGCTTAGTGAAATAAGCCAGAAAGAAAAAGAAAAATACTGTTTGGTTTCACTCATAGCAGGAGTATAAAGGACCGGGGTGGGGGGGGGGGGGAATAACAATGAGTAATTATATGCCAGAGACATCTTGTGAGGGTAGAGTGGGGAATGGGATAAAAAACAGTGGGGGGAGGGAAATGCACTGGACTATGGTGATGGCACATGGGTGATTTAGTGATGGGAAGCCCACGGAGATTACAACTGGGATGAAAAAAGGCACAAAATTACATAAAAAGAAACTATTATGTTATTAAAATATGCAAAAAATAATTAAATATCTAATGTCAACTTAAAAAAAAAGCCTGTGCCTTTATAAAAGAATATAAATATAAAACAAAAATTATAAAATATAAAGATCTGTTATATCTGGGACATAGTTAATCCATGGTTTATAATATCCTCTATCATAGGGTTTATGCTATTTATATTTCAGGTGAATTGAGCACAGAAATGTAAAGTCCTTCCCTGCCCTTGTTACCTTCCCCACTCATGGAGACCCATCCCCATTTTGAGGCTACAGGGAGCCTCCAGACTCCTAAGAGGAAGGGAGGAGAGGCTAATGGAGTTAGCTGAGGGTTGGAGAAGACACTGCCTGTGTCACGCTCCACAGCCAGCACTGAGAGTCTGCACTCCTGAGATGAGGGGATGTCACTCTTCCATCTACCACAGGTCTCCTAAACGTCTCTTTCCAGAGCAAAAGAAAATCACCCCAGGTCTTTAAGAAAATCCCCACCAAGGAAGGCACATGCCCACCCCTCCACCTTGTCTGCAGCGGGAAGGCCGCTTCTCTTTTGTCAGCACTGGGCTCAGCCTACAAGTCTAGACAGAGCAGCTTGTTAAAAGGCCCCGGAGTCAATGTCTGAACAAGATCAATACGGCTTTTTATGACACGATGAAAACTTTCTATTTTGTTAAATGCAGCTAATCTACCATTTCTGCAGTACTCTTAAAGCTTTCAGTGCTGAGCACTAGAGCCAAGGTGATTAAAGCCCTGTTCAGAGACACAAACTGGGGAACTTGGCCAATTCCGAGGCACAAATCCTAGAAACCTGGATGTTTCTTCTTTTATAGCTGTTAGAAACCTGGATGTGTCTTATTTTATAACCATGTGTGAATTTCCTTTGCCACCCCAGAGAGGGTAAAACATAGTGGTGAGGAGATAGGGGCTGATGCTGATAAAAATTAAAACTTCCTGATTTCAGGCTCTCAAGAAGAAATTAATAATGTCCAGTATCATAATTAAATGAACCTAAGGGTGGAGGAGGATGGGTTTGTTGGAAGGGGTGGTGGGGGAAGTTCTCTGAGTGGAAATCAACTTGAAAAAAATTAGTGACCTGATTTAAGAAAAAAATAAAGAAAATCTTAAGTCACTGAAAATTCAATTATAGTACTAATAGCAAGCATAAAACTGAATGAAGAATTTATTTCATTTTCATAATTTTATCTTCAAACTATTAGCAGTCTTTTACAGGGGCAAATGTGGCTTTTTAACTTTTTCCATGTCCTAAAAAGAACAGGAAATTAGAACAGGAAATTAACATTTACTGAACCTGCATTATGCTCTAGATTTTAATATATGAAGGGCCCCTATAAGACAAACACCATATATATAGTATTCTCAAGAATTAACCAAGGGCCTGCCATGGTTATTTATATTGTAAGAGATCAAAATAGTTGCTGCTAAAACAAGTGTATAATTAATAGAAAATAATTAACATTGCTGTATGTCTACATGTCATCTTGAAGGGGGACTGTTTATCATGAGACTTGATATATTTCTTAACTGTCATAAAACCCCTATGAAACTATTTCACTAGCACTACTTTACATAATATAAAACTAAAGTTTAGAAGGGGTGAAATACTTGTACAATTCCTCAGTAAGAAGCATACCCAAAATACAAGCTAAGGGTGATCTCCAGTTAGTATATAATTTGCACTAGCAATGGTACTGGGGGGGGGCAGGAGCATAAGCTATTCATTTAGTCACACACACGCACACACACACTTACATACCATGTCATATATTGCAAACGACTCTCACATACATTTCCTAATTTTGTCAAACACCCTTCTGCAGTTTTTATAGGAACCTCTATCTGCTCAATGACACTAGGTTTTCAGCAAGCATTTAAGATTAACCACAACCTTTAGGACATGAATATAGATCTAAGAATGATAGAGGAAGTGGTGGGAATTCTGTATCTTGCAAGACTGAAAACATACAAATAACTAGTGGGAAAAGGCACTCAATTATGAAAGCATAAATAAGGAAATCCATTTTTGATGCACTGAATCTAAAATGGTAACCCTCCTTCTAAGTCAGAATGATGCACAGGCCATTTATAGATGCTGTATCACCCCAGCAAACTCTCTGAAGTGCCAGGGCCGAGCAGGAGTCTGGGTTATGACACCGTCAATTATAGTCAGAAACATTTCAGGACTTGCAGAGGTTACTTGATTTGTGATTTAAAAGAACACAAAAAATTGGGATCATACCACTCTGTGAACTAGAGACTCAAATTGGTTTGGTTTTGTAGTTTATGTAGTCATATATGATAGACGACACATAGTTCCTATTGTTGTCCACAAATCCAAAATCCCAACCTTCTCCAGAAATACTAGGCAATATTTATCAGTAATATTTTCTATTCATGGGTGGTGATATAGTAATGGTTTGGCTACTCTACGTATGGTATGGAATGTCACATAGGCAATCCCAGACTTAGAGAGGTTGTGATATCGGTACATATCACCAATTGGTCAAGATCTGTGACCATATTTTCAAGTGGATGAATTAAAAAAAGAGAGAGGAGTTTTTTTGTTTGTTTGTTTGTTTGTTTGTTTTTTAGATGTATCTACTTATGTATACAGAACTGGCCAGAGGTGTGGGGGTGGGGAGTGAGTAGATTCACCAGAGAAAGAGTGGGGAGCAGAACAGGCAGTTGTACTGAAATACACTGCTGAGGGGAGAAGCAGGTGGGTCAGGAGAGGTCTGCTGCGCCATGTGAGTCAACTCCCTGGCGGGGGAGGAACTCCTGTTGCAGTGGCTGAGATAGCTTCATAGTGTGGTTCCTTAACTGTTGCACCATCAGGAAGGGTCCAGAGAGAGAAGATTTAAATAAATTAAGATAACACAAAAATTTTCAGTACCTAGAATCACTGGCAAAGAATGGGGTTTAAATTAGTTGAATGTTTTTGTTAGCTGTGAGTTTCTCCCCATTTTAAATTTGATGTACTCATTTTTAAATGACAAATGATCACATTAGCAATAAAAGTAATGTTTTCACTGCAATGGTTTATTGCTTGCTATGATCTCTAAAAATCATCCTAGAATAACCTGGATTTCCTTTGAAGATTCAAAAGTTGTTTGAGTTTGCTTGCAACCTCAGAGACACCTCACTCATCATCAATTATCATTGAATATCACCACAAATAAACAGCTTTTGCTTTCCAATTGTTTGAATTTGGGATCATGAGCATCTTCTGTATTTTAAGTAACTAATTACATTGACTGGATTGATATATGCAAACAACAATGTTCCCTTGGAGATTATTAATAGGATAACTTTAGGGATATGCAGATACCATAAAAGCTACAAATCACAGTCCTTGTGTCTGCTGGCAGAAAGGGTCTGTCCCTGTGTGCTGCTCATGCTTCCTTCCCCTACCCCTCTATCTCATGACCCACACCCCAATAAGCTAAGGTCATCTACCTGCTGCCTTTTGAGCACCCCTCAATGACACTGGACCACTCTGTGTCATTTGAAAGTTTTAAACTTCTCATCCACTCAGTTTTATTCATCCACTCCGCAAACATATACAAACATATATTGAGAACACCTGTTATTGTTATGTTAAGAGCAAAATACCAGTCCTATCAGCATTTAATAAGCCATATTTCCAAGTAGGCTAAGGTAAGGAAGCATCTTTAAGATAAGTCATGATGAAGTGTGAATGGGCTTTGGAAACACATACAGAATTTTGTGATTCTATGGCTTTAGTTTCCCTATAGCTCTTTTGTATTTATTATTATTATTATTATTATTATTATTATATAAGATGTCCACTGTTTCCTCAAAGGTTCTACTGTACTCTATCAGGAATCTCCTGAGGAATAGGTATACTTCATGGGTTTACTTGGGTTTGCTTGAAAGCACTCAAAAGAAAAAAGAATGAACAGTCTTAACTAGTTTTCATATCCACATCCAAGGAGAAAGATGGTTTCTCACTTCAAATTTGCAATCAGTTAGTCAGATGAAATCTAGTTAATAGCCAAGAAATCTTGACCTTGAAGATCATATTTTCTACTTATTTTATAATTCCATCTTCATTTAATGTTTGTACAAAGGAATTTGCAACAGAGCCAATACTAGAACCCAGGATAAATGATTTCATTGCAAAGTAACTAAATGGTTGAGACATGAACCTGACGGCTTGATGGCACAGCTTCAGAAATTGATGTCCAGGATGCTAGAAGCTAGTTCCTAACTGAGTCCTTTTTCCAAAGCTTCCCCATGTGTGTCTCATCCAGACACATATTTAGAGCACGCCCCTGAGTCACCAGCAGTGATAGGCCCTAGAGAGGGCTCTGAGCTCATAAGCCACTGAAGTCTTGCATGGCCAAGCTGCTTGCTGGACACAGCTTGCCTTCCCTACTCCTTTTCTCTCCCCAAGAGGAATAGACGGACTCCGGAGAGGGAATGAGGCTGGCTGACTGCAGTGCAATCTCCTGCAGGCCTTATCAGCTAGGTACAGGCCCTCTTCTGACAGCTGACCTTTCCCACTGCGGCTCAGGCTGAGGGAAAAACAAAAGCCCCAAAACAATTAAAAGCCGTCAAAGGGAGAAGGAGAAGGGAAAAGAAACTCTAGTCTAGCCAAGCAGCAACACAGAAATTAAAAAAGAAGAAAGAGGAGAAACAAAGACAGCCCCAGACAGTGGAAAGGGACGAGCCCAAGAAGATTGGATTCACCTGGTTCTTTTTATTTCTCTTCCTGATGGCTTCAGAAAGCATGAAAAGGCTGTTCATAAATCTGAGAACCTGGTAAAGGGAAATAAAGAGGATAAGAAAGGAGATGTGAGGACATGCAGTAGCTTGTGATATATAGAGGGCTTCTCTGTTCTCATGAACCCTGGCAGGCATTCCAAGTGTAAGAAGCTCTTGACCTCAGGAGTCTCCGGAAGACAAGTCCTCATCTCAGTAGCAAAGGTGAGATAAGCTCCTGGCAGCAGCCTCGGCTCTACTCCCAAAGGTGCTTGTAAGCAGGGACAGTCCTCCTGAAGATACCACCAACAAATTCCTTTATGTCACCCCTGCCTGGTACATTATCTACTATTTCCACCTCACCTGAAGCAAGCAGGTAACTTTAATCTGACACTAGCATAGACTATGTTTGGGGAAAGGTAGATAGATAGATAGATAGATAGATAGATAGATAGATAGATAGATAGATAGATAGATAGATAGATAGATAGACAGACAGACAGTTATAGATAGAGATCTGTAGGTAAATATGTGTATGTATATATACATGTATATGCATGTATACACACACACACATATGTATATATACACAAACACATCTCCTACAGAGAAGTCAGAGCATTCTCAATATTTTGCAATCAAATTATAAACAAACCTATAGCCACCCCCCCAAAAAAATTTTTTTCAGTTGTGATGTTTGGAGGGAAAAATAGATGTATCCCCTTAACGCTCTGGATAGTTTCTAGAGGGCCTGTGATACATGTTTACTACAGCTGTGTGAAAGATGAATTTCACTCCCTGTGCAGACTGAACAACATCAGAAGGATTTTTCTGTTGGCTGAGTAGAAGGACTCCATAGAGTCCCTCAAGTCACATCTCCTAGGAACTACCAGTTTAGATTCTGCAAAATGTTTGCCCTGCCTCTGTTTTACTGAAGATAAAGCATTTTGAGCACTTAACTACCCAAGTAAAATGAAGAAGCCTGCAGTTGTTAGTCTTCAACCACAGCACAGAGAAAAACCTACATGACACTGAACACCAAGAAGTGGAAACCATAATCAAGGGTTCATTACGTGCCCATTGAGTGCCCAGTTCTACAACCACAACCTCCTTTCCCACCACGACATTATATAATGTCTCTAGTTGCATGGCATGGGGCATTGGTGTTAATGTGGAAATGGTATCCTCTAAAGCAATCCCTGTGTGTTCTACAGAAGAGGGTGAAAGGAGCTAACAAGTCAGCAAACAAGTCAATTGACACTGGAAGATCATCAGATGTTGATGGACAACAAGAATTTTTTCATACTCTAGGGACAGACACAGACCTTTCTTAAATAAACAAATGCCTATTTTTTAGGACAGTTCTTTCTCTTTGCTGAAAAGAGGAAAGAGTAAATAATCACAGCCACTCAGGTTTCTAAGATCAGAACAATACTCTCTTATGATATCTGAGTTCTGTAATACAGGAACATAGAAAACATGGAATTCACATATAGATTATCTAAAGCAAGGTAGTGATGACACCGTGTAAGCTTTGGAATCAGAGAGAATCCCTCCTTTTCTTTAAAATCATCTGATTTTGCAGCAAATTCATTAAATTTGTTTACTCATTTGAAAATCAGAAAATAAAATCTGAAAGTCATAAGTTTGTTGTGGAGACAAGTGATAAAATACACGGGAAGCCTTTAGCACTGTGCTAGCATCATTAATAAGTAATTACTAAGCAGGTAGTGATTACTAGTAGCAATCACAAAAAGAAAATTCATACTTAAATCTTCACCCAAAATAAGGCCTATCCATTACCCCCAAGGAACTTGATGGTAACTGCAGGAAGTTTCTAAGACAAAACTTCTGCCTTGCCAAGTTTACAAAATGAAAACATGACAAGTCATAAAACACAAGTCCAGAACAACCTTCCCACGACTCTCACCACGGCATGGCTGAGCCCAGAGATGAAGCACCTGCTCACCCCAGGCCTTCCCAGCACAGTGGCTAGGTGCTTCGTACTCACAGGGTGCCCCTCTTGGCTCCACTGGAAGATGCCACATTACAATGGAATACTACTCAGAGATTGAAGATAAACTGATGCCATTTGCAGCAACTGATGAAGCTGAAAGGGATTATGCCAAATGAAATAAATCAGAAGGAAAAAGATAAACATCATGTTGTTTCACTTGTATATGGAAGACAGAGAAATTGGACAAAGGGTCAAAGACAAGACTTGCAAGTCGACCACAGAAGTGAGGCATGCAGCCGGGGAGTGATAGGGAGAGGGAAGAACACAACTGACCGTGGCGATGGGTCATGAGGGCTTGGTGGTGGGAGGGCTACGGGAACACGTTTGAGGGGAGAAACCAGATACTGTCCAAAACGACCAACAATATAGTAAATTAACAAATTGAATAAAAAATAAGTATTTTAAAAAAATGAATCAGTTTCTGCTTAACGTGGAGCTTCCCTATGACCCAGCAATCCCACTCCTAGGTATCTACCCAAGAGACACAAAAACAATGATTGAAAAAGATACCTGCACCCCCATGTTTATTGCTTTATTTACAATTGGAAAAACATGGAAGCAGCCCAAATGCCCAAAAGTAGATGGCTGGATAAAAAAGATGTGGTACATATATACAATGGAATATTACTCAGCAACCAAAAAAGAGAAACACATGTCTTTTGCAGCAACTTGGATGGAGCTGGAAAAGATCATGCTTAGTGAGATAAGCCAGAAAGAGAAAGAAAAATACCAGATGGTTTCACTCATAGCAGGAGTATAATGGACCAGGTGAGAAAATAACAAGAATAATGAACAACCATATACCAGAGACATTTTGTGGGGGTGGAGTGGGGAATGGGATCAAAATGGGGGAAGGAGTGCATGGGACTATGGTGATGGCACATGGGTGACTTGGTGATGGGAAACCCATGGGGACTACAATTGAGATGGAAAAAAATGTACAAAATGATGTAAAAATGAACTGTTATAAAATTAAAAAAATAAATAAATAAAAGGTTAAAAAAAAAAAAGAATCAGTTTCAGTAAAGGACCAGACAAGAGAATGAATGTCCCCACAAAGATAGGCAATTTTGTTAGGATGACCTTCCAAAGTGCAAGACCACTGGGTGGGAACAAAAAGAAGAGAAGTTCTCGAAAGGATGGTCCCAGCCCCACCTGCTGGTCCTCGGGCTACAGTGAAAAGTTCTGCAGGATTGCAAGATAGACTGATTGTTCACATAGTAAAGAACTTCAGCTCCAGAAACCATCAAAGTCTGCAGGGCAAGAGATGAGCTATGCTGAGGTATGCTTTCCAAAGTTCTGTCAATTCCATGTTAAAACACACTTGTTTGTGGTACTTAGTCATGTTGTGCTTTGTCCTGGGTGAAAACTGAGGGGAGTGGATGCTATAGCTGAAATGTTTCAACCTGAGCCAACATTTCCAAGTAACCCTCACTCAGCAGAACCATAGGGCAGGAACCAACTTTATTGCCTTTGCTTTAAATTATGAAAACAAAACAAAACAAAACAAAACAAAACAAAAAAAACAGAAATTATATTTTTGCCAGTCTGAAAAGTCTCATCTCTAAGAACCAACATCCTAGAAGTAATACATTGTAGCACACACCCTCTTCCTTTTTAGACATTAGTCTATCTGTTCAAAAGTGGCAGCTTTAAAAAAAAACTAGACCAAATGACAGAGACAAGTGTGTAAATGCATCAAGAAAATAGAGGGCACTGAGGTGAAAGCTAATTATTCAAGCAAGGACAATCAGTGCTTACATACAATTTAATAGAATAAAATCTCACTAATGTCACCTAATTGGAAGAGAGTGGTGTGACTGAATTAAAAAATTAACAAATACTTTTCGAAAGAAATACTGATTTATTATCTCCAAAGATACAAGGGAACTCTGCTGTATGTGCGTGGGAATCTTTCGAGTTATTTAAAAATGGATATGCTTCTGTAATTAGTGCATTTGTTTTCTGAATACAAATACTTGTTCTGGAGATTGGTATTAATTTGCTGACTTGACCTGAGAACAGAGCAATCATTTTCTCTTTTTGTTTGATAAAATCCTTATGCCAACCATACTGTGCAAAGGTAGATTTTAGCTTACCATGACTAAATTAGGAAAATATATAATTAGTGAAGTCAACATAAAAGGGATTTGGTTGAGGAGAGGTAAATGCTGTGCTATATCTCTTCAGGCTTCTAGTTTGGAAAAGAAAAAGCAACTTCATGGGGTCGTTTCTATCTCTGCGGTCCAGGTACAGGGCCCCACAATCCAGCCCTTCAAGCTCCCAGGCTTCCCATTGTCTGCCTTTCCCATGTTCTTCCTTACCACAACAGTTGATAACACAAAGGAATGAGAAGTTCCTTACAAATATTGCCAAGTCTTTCTGAAGTCAAGAAAAAGGCTAGTGCTTCTGGAATCACAATGCTTTCCAAAGTAGCGAAGAAGCCCAAATTGTTTGATATTCTGGGACATAGAGTAAAGCTCATTCTCTGAGTCTACAGACTGAGCCACGTGAACTCAGGAAGGGAGTTACATCTCTTAATACTCAGTTTTATCACCTATAAAAATGGGCATAATAACATTAACTTTAGGTCTCCCTGAGGTTGTGATAGAGTTTAATGAATATGCATGTGAAGCTTTTAGAGTAAATCTGGCCTTTAGAAAACACTTGACAAGCCATTAGCAGCATTTTACTTGGCTTTCTATGTAAGCCCAGCACCGAACACTGTGACAGTCTTCATGTCTCTCTCCATATTCTGGTTCACTGACACATACAGAGCCACCCACTCTAGGAGAGGGTGTGCCTGCTTTTTCGGCAACTCCCTCTCTGCAGTAGCTGCTGTTCTGAGCTGTAATAGAATCCACCCAGAACCACAGACACCTCTGATAAAGACATGCTCGTTGGCCAGCTGCTCTGCATTGCTGTGCTTGCTGTGGACAGACAGGAGAGGGAGGGGCTGCATCAGAAGCAGTTCAAGCAGCTTGTTTTCTAGCTTCCAACACTTCATCTGCATGCAGCTAAGGACAGTGCTAGCCAAACTTTGCATAAAGAGCCAGGGCAACACCTCAGTAAGCAGTCTAACTGCATTCGTCTCAAATGTAACTCAAAAAGTTGAAATGGTTTCAGATGCACTCCGTGATTTCCTAGCAACCTGCTAGTTGCTTCCCTAGGGAATAAAAATGAGGAATCGTGTCTGTAAAACAGTTCCTGGCTCTGTTTCCCTTACATGAGTGTCTTAGCCAGCTTGGGCTACTATAACAAAACACCATAAATTTGGTGGCTTCAACAACAGGCATTTACTTCACACAGATCTAGAGACAGGTCACCCAAGATCAAGATGCCAGCAGATTAGCTGGCCTCTGAGGAGGTCTGACTTCCTGCTTTGTAGAAAGAGGTTTTCCTACTGCACAGTTCACAGGCTGGGGAAAGGGAGCTCCTCTGGTTTCTTCCTTTTCTTAAAATGGTATCATTCCCATCATCGGTACACCCTTTATGAATTCACCAAAACCTGGTCACCCACCAAAGGCCTCACCTCCAAATACCATACATTGGCCATTGGGCCTTTAGCATGTTAATTTAAGGGGGGAGGAGGGCTAGGCTACATTCTGATCATAACAGTGAGAATAAGTGTAACATTCAGAATGTAATTTCAGAAGAAGTGTCATCCATGTGACAAGGTGACAGAGTCAATCCTGCCCTGGTGTTTCAGGGCTTTTGATTTCTCTAACACCTTGTGACTCTCCACTGAGGTCCAGGAGGAGCTCTGCCGAATATGTGAGCAGCAGGTGAAGACACCTGGCTCCTGGACCATGTCCTTCCCTCCCTGATGAACTCCTCAGGGAGATGATCTTAGTTACAACAGTAATAGTTTTGAAGGTCAAGTACATTCAAGCTCCAAGTTTCCTGGTAGAATACAATCATTGCCTTCAAGAGCCATACAGCAGTGGTGGGATAATCGGATGGCAGAGGGGAAAGCTGAGTTCCCAAAGCTCTCACAACTGCCACTTCCCTTGCTTAATGCCTCCAGAAATCCCCTCCTATTTGAAGACAGCAATTGATTTTTCTTCTTTGACACCAAAGCACTGAAAAGTGTTACTACAGATACCTGCAACCAGGGGCACAGCCTGGAATGAAGCGGCTCATTTATCCCAACCTCAATGTTTTTATTCACATAGAGAAGAGAGCACTACTTCTTGGACTGTTTGAAGATAAAATAACGTGACAGTACTGAGCACCAGAAGGAAACACGCTAAGGGAGAACTCTGTCCCCTGGCTGTTTTCTAGACCCTAATGTTCAGAGCTGTACTCCCAGAGTCATCATCCACAGAGCACACTTTGCCAGAGGGACAGTGATGGGGTGCACTGAATTCAAAGCTAGGGTGCTGCTGACATTTCCTTCAGCCAACTTCCCAGGACATGCAGCCAGAGTTCTGCACACACAATCCTAGAAATAATGGTGTAGACGTGCTTGAATCTCATGGTAAAAGTTGACACTAAAGACCTAGAAAAAGCAGCTTCTTCAAGCGCATAGCATACCTTAGTCCCAGGCTTGGTTTAAAACTTTTGGGTTTCTGAAATGTCTTGTTCTTGCCAAACTCAAAGCAAAAGTGCATGAGTAATGTATGCACCTTGAGTGTGATAAGCTCCAAATTTCTTATCTGATTTATTTGTTAAATTCTGTACCTGAACTAGGTATGAGTTTAACCAGACACACATTAACACACAGGTCAGTCAATCTTTGTTTTCTAACTATAAAACAGTAAACTAAGACGAAGGGAGGATTTGGGAAAATCGCCAGATGTCATATATGTTTATTTAGAACATGCACAGATGTTATATTAGTATTACCCTTTAATTCAGCCTTCTCCAATTGAAAGGACAGTGATTCTTTCATCTTACACTTCACTTTACTGACCAAGAGGCCCAGGAAGGAGAAAGATCTGCTTAGACCAGAAAGCCAACCAGAGGAGGAAACTTCTTCACCAGCATCCATCTCCCTACTCCACAGGCATAGAGCAGGTATAGGAAGAAACATGTGTAACAGACCAGGGAGCATCCTTATAAGGAGATTCAACTTGGAGTCTGTAGTAATGATGCTTTAGCCATGAAGATTCTAAAAGCCTATTCTGTAGGACAGCTCGCTGCAGAGCCTATTCCAGACACAGAAAGCTCAGCTTTAAGCTCCAACCCTAAAAAAAATAATAATAATAACAATGACACCACAATTCTGTGGAGTTTCATACATGGCACAGAGTCCCCAAGGCATCTATGGTCCAAACCACAGGCAGAGACGGTGGGGGGTGGGGGTGGGGTGTGTGTGTGGAAGGGTGATGTGTACTCTCTCCTGCTCCTACAAGCTCCTCTCTCAATAGTCACTCAATAGGGACAAGCTGTCAGCAATTTCCTTCCTCCAACAGCTGGGAGATGGCTTTCTGCAGTTAGCTGCCATTTGTTTCAATTATGCGTATTAATCATAGCCTTCGTCCTGATGGCATTCTTCAGGAGAAAAACTACCGGGGCTTTTGTTCCCTAACCAAGCAACTTCCTCACTCAGAACAGACTCAGCCATGGCAAGAGTAATGGCAAAGGGTAGTTCAGAGGCTGTTTGGTTCAAGTGCATAGGGGAGAGGGAGGGAGGGGGAATATCTGGCCCATGAAAGCAGGAAGGACAATGGCACAAGTTGGAAACAGTGATACTCAACCAGCACAAACACAGAGAACCCAGCAATGGGATTTGTAATGATGTGTAAATGTCATCCCTTCTCTCATGACACATGATGTAATTTATTCATACAGGCATTAAGCTCCCACTATGTGCCAGGCTATAAGCCCTGCCAGGAACCCTCCATTGTGTTTTAAGCTAGAACAACACCGGAGGGGATCGAGAATTATTTCAGAGGCAGGATGGCATTGTCTCACATCACCCTTGCCCATCTGTGCTCTCTTGGGTCTAGCTTCCCCTCATTTTTCATTTAACAAATATTTATAGCAGTCCATCTGGAGGCAAGGGCTGGAGAACTAAGGGCTGAATGTCCGTTGGCAAACAAAGTTGCCTTGGATCTTGTCCTCATCAATCGAGCAGTTGAGTGAGGGAGAGAGCCCTCAGATAAAGAGGCCCACAGATGGACATTGCTGAATTAGGTTAAGTTCTCAGAAGACCAAATCAAGATGGTATAATAGAAAGAGGGAGAGAATCATTTAGTATGAAAGATTAGGGAGGTCCTCTTGAGGAAGCAGAATTAAAACTGAAGTCTGAAAGTGAGCACAAGTGAACTACTGGAAAGAGATTGGCAAGGACAGAAACGAGCTGGAGGAGTCTGAAGGCTGATGAGGCCAGTGGGGAATAAGAGGAAAGTGGGGTAAGATAGCTTACAGGGGGCCCTCGCTGGTGGTGCAGCAGGTTAAGCACAGCACTAAGAAGCTAAAGCCACTTCAGCATGAGTTCGAGCCCCGCCTGCCCCGGAGGTGACCCACAGTGCACAGCAGACTTCTCCTGACCCACCCGCTGCTCCCCTCAGCAGTGTACTTCGTCAGTCTGCCTGTTCTGCTCCCCACTCTGTCTCTGGTGAATCTTCTCACTGCCCCTGTGCCTCTGGCCTGTACCCACGTTCTGTGTGCACAAATAAATAAATCTTTAAAACAAACAAAAAAAAAGATAGCTTACAGGATTAGCCAAGTGCTAGGGCATGCAGAGCTCTGCAGACCTTGTTGGGGAGTTTAGATTGTATCTTAAAAACCATGGACTCATGAAAGGATTTTGTGCTTATAACAACACGGTATCATGTATACTTTAGAATGATCACTGTTCAGTAAATAATTAGTCACAGTTGCTAAAGGCAAAGTAGAGAGGTTGTTTTGTGCTTGTATGATCATCCAGGTGGTAGGTGGTGGTAGCACAGAACTGGATAGAAACAAAGGAGGTGGATACATGTAGATGGTTTTGAGTTTATTTTGGAGAAAAACTCAATATCCATTCATCTCTTTGAGCCCTTTATTCTCCTGACGTCTAACAAGGATCTAGTAATAGTTGCTTTGTCAGGCTAGAGGATCATGCCAGGAACCCAGCAAGAGACAAAAGTGTAATGCAATATGCATGGGTTACTGTGCATACCGGGGCAGTGGGGCTAACATGATACAATTCACTTCCAGTTAGTTCAATATCTCAACCCGTTAGAAATAATGAGCTTAGGGCCCTCGCTGGTGGTGCAGCGGGGGAAAGCACAGCACTAAGGAGCTAAAGCCACTTCAGCACGAGTTCCATCCCCACCCCAGAGGTGACCCACAAGGCACAGCAGACCTCTCCTGACCTCCTTCTGCTCCCCTCAGCCGTGTACTTCGTCAGACACCTGTCCTGCTCCCCACTCTGTCTCTGGTGAAGCCTCTCACCAACCCTGCACCTCTCGCCTGTACTCCAGTTCTGTATGCACAAATAAATAAATCTTAAAAAAAAAAAAAACAAAAGGAAGAATGAGCCTAACCTAAGCAGGACAGTGTGCAAAATGTCTATACATTTGTCAAATTTTATCTGGCTATGATGGTGATGTCACAGGGCACAGCTGGATTCTTCTCTGCTGGTGCACCATGCTATTCCATGGTAGAAAATTTGGTGCTGAAGGAGACACAGTCATCCTTTGAGGCTCCTACACTTCCACTGGCTTCTGGGCCCTCATCTAGTCTAGTACCACCGTGGTGCCTTAAATTGCATCCAAAGGGCCCAGGAGAGTTGTCATTACCTAATTCACTGCAAGAAAGTGCCTTGGGTAAAACTGACCCAGAAAATTGCCATCTAGGAGGATCCTATGTTCTTTAAGAATTCCCAGAAACAAAATAATATCTCAAGAGATCAACAAAGTACAAAAATATGTTTTCTGTGAGGTAAAAATTGTGTGTGTGTATACAGCAAAACCTCATTTGAAATGTGGAGCCCTTGAAAAATGTTGTAACCTTTAAGAGCCCAAAGATTCCAAATTTTTAATATGTCTAAAGGAAATATTTCTAAAGTGTATTGCATGTTGTCCCTGTCTTAGAAAACAGAGAATATTTTCTAAGAATAATTTTCTTAATTTAAAAAAAAAAAATGTTGTTGGGCCCTCCCTGGTGGCCACCGGGTTAAAGCACAGCACTAAGAAGCTAAAGCCACTTCTGCATGAGTTCAACCCTGCCCCAGAGGTGACCCACATGGCGAAGCAGACCTCTCCTGACCAGCCTGCTGCTCCCCTTATCCGTGTACTTTGTCAGTAGGCCTGCTTTTCTCCCCACTCTGTCTCTGGTGAAGCCTCTCACCGCTCCTGCACCTCTGGCCTGTACCCCAGTTCTGTATGCATAAATAAATCTTTAAAAAAATTGTTGGTAGAGGTTCTGCCATTACATTATCTGGCTTCTCATATGTCAAGCAGTGCTGTTTTGTAGACCCCGGTTTCACAAAATCTTTGTGGGAAAGAACCCTTGTTGATTTTGTTTGGTCTTGCAAAATTTCCAAGCTATTTAGGTCAATATAGGGACTGGCAGTGTGGAAATAGCAGGTCAGACCATGGGACACACTAGGGAAGTCTGCAAAAACTCAACAACATCAGTCCAAGACCAAGGGACCCACAAAATGGAACTGATACCAGAGTGCTTAAATGGCTACTCTCAGATTTGATATTTATCTCCTCATAGATGAGTAACAGAGTCTTGGGCAGCACTGATCTGCAGAACACATTTTCACTAGCCCTAGGTTAGACTTACTTAACCCAAAGACCCAAAGACTGGGATTTTTTTTTATTTTTTTTATCTTGACCAACATCTTATTTCATTGGCACTTTCAAAGAGCAACCAAGCAATGTTGGTTTCTCAAAGTCCTCTCCTTGAGTTTTCCAAGACCTTGAGTGTGGCTTAAATTCTCTTGCCAATGTTTCTTGTGCCCAAGACTTCTGAGTTATTCTATGAGGATTTCTTTCCCGCTGATGTCCTCCTGGTTAATACACCAGGCCACACCAACGTTCTTCAACAAATCTGTCTGCTCTCTCTAGCCCAGTTCTTGGCCCTTTTGCCTGATATTAAAACTAAGCCCAAAAGCTTCAGAAAAACCCTATTCTTCATGAATTTTGAGAGCATTTTTCCCCCACTGAATTTAGGTATTTATCCTCTTATCTCTGTCTGGCTAACTTTTAGATTCACAAATTTTTTGCACATTCCAAATGTCCAACAATTTGTAGCCCCTTTCCTGAATCAATGAACAAAAATCAGGTAATGAGGCAAAGTCTTCTAAATGTGAAAATCTAACTTTTAAGTTTATTAAAATTGTAAAACACTTAAAAATATTTCTTAGCCCTCCAAGATCATGAACTAAACTCTTTTGTCTCAATAATAAAGCTACTAACAGTGTGTAATAAATAAATTTTAGTTTTCTGTTTTTACATCACACTACCTTCGAGCTAAATGAGGTATAACAGTAACCCTATAGAAGAATTTAAAGAAATGAAGCCAATTAAAGGGGGTGGAGAGAAAAGATAGCATGGAAGTTGGTTGGCAAATCAGGCTTTTGGCCAAGGAAATGCTTTTCATGCAGCAAGGAAATGAATTTGTAGGAGCAGAGATGAGATATCCTTGAGTTCCTGGCACTTTTAACATTCCATGACTGCTGGGTTTTATTTCACTCCTAGGAACCACCCACCAGAAATAACCACACAAGGAATGAACTAAAACAAGAGTGATGAGTGTCCATAATTTCACTGGACACTGTAGCTTAGCTATAAGCTAACCAATGTCCTTAACTTCTTCACAATCAGTACAGCGTTTCACCAGAGACTTATTTGAGCTTCTATACCTGAAAGTGGGTATGCCTGCCAAGAGATGATCCTGGACAAAGACTTTTTGTGTTAGAAATTAGAGAAAGAACAGAAGAGAAAACAGCAAAAACAGAAGAGAATAGCAATTCTAGTTTGAGTCACAAAAGAGTTCCAAAATTCAAAACCCATGAAGGTAACTTTTCCAAAGCTACAGCTCTGATAGGCTCCAAAACCCTGGTCCACTATGGCCAAAGTCATTGGGACTTTGGGTTCACCACTCTACAGTAGCTGCACATAATTCTGCACTTGTTTTCAAGGAATTTAGAGATTCTGTGCTGAAAACTCTGCTGTGAAATGCAAGTATTGCTCTCATTCTCAGTACAATTTATTCTTTCTTAAAAAGCCACTGTATTTATCACAATACTGAACCCTCTTTTCATGTCCATTAACACTATATGTTATTCAGTTCTTTCCTCATCAGTCAAGACCAGAAAGAAATATTTTACTGGAATATCCATTCTGACTCCTTTGTAAACCTCCCCAAACCCAATAAACTAAGAAACTTAATTCCAGAGTTCTCTAGACTTTTGAGAATACACTAAAATTATCATAAGAAAAGATGGGAGATTTAACCTAGAAGGTCTAAGCAAGAAATCCTTTTCTTCTAGAGGCGCAATGCAGATTAATTGAAGAAATAATGTGTGAATTTCATGTGTATTTGTTATGTCTTATTTGTAAAGAAATTTTAACAGTATTCTCAGATTTCTTCTAAATAGGTCCTTTTTACAAAGTTTCCTTTCCCAAATCTTGAGCTAATTAAAATCTAAGTTTGATTATTTCAACACCAAATAGTTAATAAACATCTGTACAACTTGGTAGAAGAAAAGTGATGAGTAGGTGCAAATCTTAATAAATTAAGAGATAGTTCAAAGTTTATCATGATGCACTCTAGTCCTCAATGTACCGTATGAGTTTTGACAAAATCTGAAGACCATCTTTCAAGTTAAATAGTTCACAGTGTCCTTTCTGTATGCCAAAATCACATGACCACATAATGGAAGGTAATGAGCAATTAGATGTGTTGAGTATAAAAAAAAAGAAATGAAAACAAAGCCAAAAATAACCTAGTGTTATAAGCAACCCACGGCCAACTGGAAGGTAGAATCTACAATAGACAGTTAATGTAAGTAAAGATGGAAAGACCTTCTTTCTTTAGTCCCAGAGCCTGGAGGGGAAGGGGAACTTATTCTGGGATTGAAGAATATTCAGTAAGAAGCAGGGCCATGATAAATGAGTAAGAATCAGTTGTTTTCATGTAGTTAATAGGAAAAGATCCCATGTTAGGGCCAAGAAATCTGAGATGGAAGGAAGGTTCTGACACTTACTTGTTTACCCGAACTTGGGCAAATTATTCAACTTCTCAGAGTCCTTTTCAAAAATTTGCAAAATAAATATCAGCCCCCAGGCACTAAGCCTCTCACTTGGTTGTCTCATCATCCAAATGTATTTGAAAATGCTTTGTAACATGTAAGCTCATTATGTAAATAATTGCTATTACTGTATGTACAGACACCTGTAGACCTGTAAGTGAATCTGAATGGGAAGAAAAAAGAGAAAGAAACGGGAGGAAAACGAAATAGAAAAACAGGAGAGAGGAATGGGAATAAAACTGGAGAAAGAGAAAACCTCTGCCATGGAAAACAAGAAATAAAAAGAAAGGAAGTAAAGAGAAATTGGTGCTAGTACAGTAACAAATAAATTCCCCCCCACCCCCAGCATGACAGCCTTCTGCTGAAGCATTTCATTTTCCCACAACATAATGGTGTGTTATTGCCCATTATCTGTTCTGTCAGTGCCAGAGTCGATATTAAATGAGGGGCAGCTGCATTTAGCTGCCATTTTTCAGCTGTCTTCATGTTGCCATGGAGACCCGGTTGTTTCTTGGTAAACCTGCCAGGAAAGCAAGGGAGGTATCAGGTAGAAGAGAAGCAAACACTGCAAGGAGTTGGGGTGTCAGGATGGGGAGTGAGAAGGCCAGGGGCCAGGGCAGGGGGAGGTGACAGAAGAAAGCACAGCACAGAGCTGTTTTGTCCTGCTCTGCTTGCACCTGATAAATCAGCCATTTCAAACACACAATCTATAAACCAGTGTTCCTTCCAGCAGGTGCTCTGTGCTGCCTCTCAACTCAAATTCTGTAGGATCAGAAAAGACTTGGGGGTCCAAAATAGTCAGAGATTCCTTCTTTCTACCAGATCCCCTTCTCCCCAATGCCCACGGCCTGTTTCATCTCCACCCTGGGACCATTCTTACTGAATGGATTTGCAGATCTGAAAGTTCAGCATTCAAAAAGGAAAAACCGGTTTCACATAGGATATCCAAGCCTGGGATATTCTGCCAAAGCCATATATTTTTCCTTGCCATATTTATTTGTCATAGAATCATAGGCTTTATATTCACATAGACTTTATATTTACATAGGGCTTTGAAACCCATTAAGTCATCCAGCACAGACCAAATAATGGCTAAAACTGATCCTTAACCCACAAGATGGCTTCCTTATTCCCTCGGAAGAGCAAGAGTCTCGTTGCTAGCTACTCATATTTCTTAGTGGAATTCTAAAATCTCTATTTCCAGGGAAGACTTTCAAATTAATTTATAAAATATATTTCAGCATGCTCATTAGTTACACAATTGTAGTTTGCAACTGGACTTCATCCAACATCAATTAGAAAGAAACTTGATCAATCTGCCTTCTGGAACCTAATCTCTCTCACACAAAGTGAGGTAAAGACGGCTGTGAATTCACTTCTCCTGGGATCCCTAGTTTCACTATTATCATGCCAGAATTTGCTGGTGAGACAAATACTTCCCAGGACCTTAGAAGCTGTGTACTAGCCATCAGGAGACCACAGGCTCATTTCCTGTTAGGTCAAGCCTCCTTAATACCTGTATTAACCCCTTTTCTACTATAATCTCCCTTTTCTGGTTTCAAAAGCAAATTATAAAAATAAGACTGGCCATTAACCAAGACTTATTAGGTAGCAAAGTGCTTACCATGTACTTTTGTATTGCATTGTCACAAAGACTATGTGAGCATAGCAATGTATTATCATTGCCCCATTCAACAGATGTGAAAACTGAGGGTGCATAATACACCCAAAGTCACACAACAAGTGAGAAGTCAGATTGGGAAACCCAAGCAAATCGGACCCCAAAGCTCAACTGTCCAACCACCAAGTTACCGGGGTACAAAATATAGAAACATGAAATAGAGAAACATATTCCTGTAAGATATGAAATAGAGAAATAAATAAAATATAGGAACAGCCCAAAACCTAGTCTTATGATCTCCTACTGATTACCTCCTTGACCCCACACTTAAAATAGAAGGGCACCTTCTCCCAGGTCTGGCGCACTATACCTCAAGAGCAGTGACCTGCCATCTTTCACGGAAGCCCTGAGAACTGAGTTTCCCCTTTGCCATGTCACCGAGATCATCCCTGCCCTTTCCCCGTTTTACCTGCTTCCTCTTCCAAGTTACAACCACAATGACCTTCCATGCGTGCTATAAGCATGCTCTGCCCTTCCCTTAAGTTGACCTAAGTCTGCAGTCATTGGTTTCACAATGAATTGCTGCTCCCAACCGGGCCTTTCAAACTCTTCAGTGTGACTTCCTTGGTGATATGGCCCCTCCTGTCCCGTGCAGACTCAATTAAACCCCCTTAGTGCTCTAGTACTCACACCCCCACAGCTTCTCACACACTGCACATCGCCACATGCATCCATCTGCCAAGCTCTTTTCCTGGAACACTGCTCTCTCCCCCTAGCTCTGTGCCCAACTCACACTGCCTAACACATGCCTCATCTTCAGGCCACCTTTGTGATCCCTCCTCCACTCGCTGAGTGTCCCTGGCCCCTGATGCCTCCATATTAGTAATTATCACACCACACTCTGAACTTCTTTGAGAGCAGGGCTCCTGCCTGGCTCAACTGCGTCTGTACATGCTGGGCTGTGATTAGATGACTATTGAATGAATTACCCATCTGAGTTAACAGAGAAATGAGGTTATTCCTAAATCTATACAGATATAACTCCAATAACAAGTGTAAGTGAGCAAGTGAGAAATAATGAGAGTTTCTTTGCCCACACATGATACCATGCACTAGACTGCCCAAAAAGTACTTTTCAATCAATAACCATGCCCCAGCTGGTGGTTAGGGTGTCCAGAACACAAGCAGATGGGAAATTGTGGCATTTCAGCTGCACATCAAGGACTCCATTGTGATTTTTGACATCAGCTCCTATGTGGGCAGGCACAGGTCAGGACCACTCCCATCTCCACCAGCACCCTCCTGACCCAGTGTTCTCTTTGTGAATGATTCATGTTTTCTTAGCAAAGGGCTATTTCCTTCCTATCTCCTTTTATTCACCCCAAAGGCTTATAACAGAATATTCCCATGTCACTTCCACATTAAAGCAACTTCTCAGCTCCTCCTAGTCACCCTGCCCTCCCCACTTGATATAGGCTGCCCAGAAGAGAACTTGACTATGTGCAAACCAGTTCTTTTACTCTAAGATCTTAAAAAATCCTAGACAAAAAATGTCCCCTCAAGGTAAAGAGTTCTATGAATATTCGAGGACATGCAGAAGAAAGATAAACTGTCATTCTCTTAAAGTACATGCAGAGAAACCTCAACACAAAGTGTGACTTTAACTGGAGGAGAACAATCTATTTTGTCTGGTTCTGTCATTACTTAGCAGAATGGAACTAGGCAAATAATTAAGTAGACAGGAATAAACTTGACTGGAAAGCTCTCCTGAATAGCTTTCTCACTCTGCTAGTATTCTGTCATCTGCATTCCTCTTTCATAGGCTTCTAGCAAAGTGCCAGGCACAGAGCAAGTGCATAATGATAGAATGGACCTAAAGAAGGGAATAGAGAAATTCCAGGCTCTACTCAGCACTAGGTCGGTGGGTTGAAGATAGCAAAATTGTCTCGGGACATAGCCCAGACTTAGTGGGTCTAAAGAGATAGTTGCCCTGCCTGAGATCTTAGATCTTGGTCCTTTGGGATTAGAAAATGAATCAGTTCCAAAGAGGCAGGCAAAGAATCAGAAAATGAATCAGTTCCAAAGAGGCAGGCAAAGAATCTCTGTGCTCCCCATAGAAGCTCAGCAGGAAAGAAATCGATATTCTAGGAGTCATCTCTGAATCCACAAATTATTGATCATCTTGTAATAAAAGTATGCCACTGTAGTGAATGCTTTGCATTGAGAATGATATCACTGGGTTCAGAGGTGGAGGGACAGCCACACTTTCCCAGAATAGAGCTGGAGATCTCTCTCCAGGCCTCTGAGACCTACCAGAGGCTCCTCACACAAGTTTACAGTTGACAAAGGCCCAGAAGACACAAAGTTCTGATCATAAAAATGTAAGTTCACTATTAAAATCTCCGGGAAGGAACCTCATCCCAGAAGGAAGAGGGGCAGGAAAAGGATGAAAACACCCTAAAATCATGGAAGGTTAAGGGAGAGACATCTCCCTCAATTAATAAGAAAACATTTTATTTGAAAAGCATTTCGGGCTTTTCATTCCATTGTGGAAAAGGACAAGTAAGAGCACATGATGCTTGTAAACCCAATGTCAGGGGCAGAATGAGAAAGGTCTCTCCTTGACTGCCTCTGCTGAAAGAAAGCTTCATTGTGTACTAGAACATATGTACCTCTGAATCCAAATATGTATTGAGCACCTGGAACAACACGTTGGGTTCTAGGAATATTGATGGGACAAGACTGGCTGTACCCTGAGAAAGCATAAAGCCTAGTGGGAAAGACAGAGGGTGTTCATTTACATGTACAGTAAGTCCTGGCTTAAAGCTTAGGCATTAATGCGAACAATGCATCATAAAGCCTGTTGACTCTAGGCTAATTGATAGAAGTAAGAGTCTGTACCTACAACCAATGTCTGGTCACAAAACATCACCAAAATTTAAAATAAAGATATTGATATTAAATGATATTTCATATTCACTAATATTAAATAATAATTCATATTCATTCATGAATTTTTTTCATTTTCCATCCCAGTATTCCATTTCTAAGTCATGAGTGATTGACTGAAGCCTTTCCTGGAAGCTCAAGACACAGAGAGGGACTTGAGTCTTCCGGGATGTCCTTCCCTCACACACACACACACACACACTCACCTTCAGTGCAGAGGAATGAGACATACAATGACCCTCACTTCCTCATCTCGGGCTATGGGAAGGAACTGGAGAACCCAGAGAAAATATGAATAGATGGGGAGGGGAGGAAGTTCAAACTCCACACAGGCAGTGGTCTGGTCTCAAGTGAATCCTTTTTTTTTCATCGATATTTTTACTTCTCATCAGCATCAAATGACATTGAAGGAAATGCCCTATGTGAGGCCCTGATGAATGGGCTCTCAGAGCACAGAGCAGTCAAGCTGGGCAGGCAGAAAGGCAGCACAGATGAGGCAGGGAGGTCTTCTTGTGCAAAGCATCTATTCTAGAAGAGTAAAGACTAGTGATGGTGGGGGGGGGGGTGAAAGAGTCTCCAGACAAAGGAAACAGCAGGAGCAAAGGAAACTTAGGTTGGTGTTTTGTGGCCTTGTCAAGAGATCACAGATGCATGTAGACCTAGGGCTGCAGCTTATATTTATAACACACTATTTTTTAGGTGCTAATGTGTAAAGTTTTAGAAAAAAAAGTGGTTGTTGCCATAAGGGGGAAACACATTGCTTTTTCTGGTTAAAAGAAATTCATATTTTTTTCCTACTCGTATAGCCCATGTCTCTCTTCCTGCTTGATCTTTTTTTTTTTTTTCTCTGTGTCCTTTTCATTCTCCACCTCCTCCTCACAATTTTGTGTGGCTTAAAATAGCCTTCATCTATCTTTTCTTCACACATTTTGCCATCTTGCTGTTCAATTTAATATATGTATACACACACGCACGCACACACACACACAACCACCATCACATGGAGACAGTCATGAACTATATGGTTATTTTCTTAGTTTTAAAAAGCTTATTGCCCACCCTCTTCATCTGAACACTGGTTTTGATATTTATATGTAGACATTCTGCACAGCAATGAAAACTGAAGCTTTTCCCAAATTGCTAAATATGGTTTACTATTACACCAGTTAGCATGTGTGAAATGTGATTCTAATGTTTGTTTTATTTTTTTTTTTTTACAGAAATCCCAACAAATGTAGAGGCTTAAATATAGCACTTTTGGCTTGTGTTTTAAAAGTGTGTGAAATGAGTAAAGATTTGATAGAAAAATACCCAGCGATGAAGCCTCCCATATTTTTCCTGACTGTGTGTAATAAAGCTCCTTGCCCGGTAGCATTTTTATATGACATTAAATTCCGAGATCTCAGAGGGTTGGTTTTGATCTGACCAGAATGTCAAATAAGGGGCAAGAGACCCCATCTATATTATTAACTTGGACTTTTCCCCCTCTGGATTTCTTTTAACATTCCAATGGCATCACTCATATAGAATTTCTTTCTCCTTTTATCAGGCACATTTACTTCCAGCAGAATCTGTGTGTTGGGGTTTAGCTTTCCCTTCTGAGCTCCAAGGAAGTGCTGTAACTCATGCAATTAGATGTCAGGATAGTAATGACTCCTTGTTCTTAGAGAGTGAGGACTGTGGCATCAAAGGTGACTCATCTCATCAAAATACAGCCGACTTCCTCTTGAGCCTAGAAAAGATTAGGACTTAACACTCAAAAGCATCTAAGACAATTGCAAGTCGACTTGTGAGGTGGAAAGTGAGGAGGGAGCAGAAAGAAAATAGAAATCCTTTGCCATAAGAGAGCTCTCTTTGGAACTCTGCCTCTAGGAAATACTCTGAGAAAAATTTTTGACTGTGAATATCCCAAGATCATGTATTTTCCAAGTCTGTTCTTTGGTGTCCTCTCAGACTATCTTGAGAGGTAGGATTCTAGTCTGTCAGGGCACAAGGATGTTCTGGAAACAATGCTGACTTTGATTAAGGGTGTCTAGTATAATTCAATATCAGACCACTAAAGGGGTTCCTGTCTAAGGAGGGGTCCTTTTCTAAAGGGGTCCTTGTCAAAGGTTTCCTTGTCTGAGGGGGTCTTTGTTGAGGGGGGGGCTCTTGTTTGCGGGGAGTCCTTACCTGAGGGGATTCTTGACTGAGGTGGCCCTTCTCTAAGGGGAGGGGGTCCTTTTTTTTTAATATTATAATAGTTTATTTTTACATCATTTTGTACATTTTTTTACCTCAGTTGTAATCCCCATGTGTTTCCCATCACCAAGTCACCCATATGCCATCACCATAGTCTAGTACACTTCCTTCCCCTCACCGTTTTTGATCCCATTCCCCACTCCATCCCCATAAAATGTCTCTGGTATATGGCTGTTCATTATTATTATTTTCTTGCCTGGTCCATTATACTCCTGCTATGAGTGAAACCATCCAACCATCCGGTATTTTTTTTTTCTTTCTGGCTTATCCCACTATCCCACTAAGCATGATCTTTTCTAGCTCCATCCATGTTGCTGCAAAAGACATGCGTTTCTTTTTTTTTTTTTTTTTGCTGAGTAATATTCCATTGTGTATATGTACCACATATTTTTAATCCAGTCATCTTCTTTTGGGCATTTGGGCTGCTTCCATGTTTTTCCAATTGGAAATAAAGCAGCAATAAATAAACATGGGGGTGCAGGTATCTTTTTGAATCATGTTTTTGTGTCTTTTGGGTAGATACCTAGGAGTGAGATTGCTGAGTCGTAGGGAAGCTCCATGTTAAGCAGTTTGAGGAAACTTCAAACAGTTTTCCATAGTGGTTGTACTAGTTTGCATTCAAAGGGGGCCCTTTTTAAGGATGAACAGACTTAAGGGTAAAGTGTCTCCTTCAGATACCTCCATATCTTTGCTCAGGCCCCTCTTCAATAAAATAAACAGAATATGAAGATCTGTGAAATCACCCCTCATTTCCCTTTCAGGTCCAACAAACAGCTGATGTTAGAAGGAAGGCAATTTGTAGTTTTCCCTGTTCACAAACAAAAGGAGGCCATGTCTCAGACATATCAGAAAGGACTTCCCTCTAGTTAAAAGAAAATTGCCTACTGTGGTGTTTGGTGTTTAAGTGACACATACTAACCACCTCCATGGGGTGGCTCCTTCTCACACTCTTCGGGATATTCCTCTGTACAACTATCCTATGTAGGCAGGGACATCACAGAGACCTTCCTTCCTGTCTGTACATACGTAAACAAATGACCAGTGTTTGTAAGTTCACAGAGTGGGGGGGGGGCGGGGTTGGTGGGGGCGGCAGGGAGAGGAGAGGGCGTAGAATTCTGACATTGCCCACAACTTCCTTTCCCATAAGTCCACTTTGTCCAAGAAGGTCATTCTTTTTAGCTCATGCGGCTGGTCTAGCTGCCCTGGACCCTGGAGACTGGCCATGCAAGGTTAAACAGGTCCCATCAGACAGGAAGAGAGGTCCTGTGTTAGCGAGACTGATTGGTATTAATCACAGCCCACAGTCACAAAGAGGCGAGCAGTAAAATGAACATGTGTACGGCAACGCGGCTATTATCATAATTCCTAATTACGACTGTTTAGAGGTCTCTCAAGCAATATAATTAAGTTTAGTATGCCAAGTAATAAAGAAAAAAATATTAATCCATCTTCTGTCCTCCCCTACCACCCGCCAATAACTCCTCTGGCTTCCTGAATTATCTTCGCGATTCTCTACACTTGCTGTTTTTTCACAAGTAGCACTGTCAAAAGGAATTTATTCTTTAGAGGACGAGGCAGTTGGCTGGGAACCCCCACAGCTGCTGCAGGCAGCCTGGGATTTCAGTTAAAGAGCTCCTGATTGCACCCTTAAAACCTAGTGAAAAAAAAAACCAAAACCTGATGGATAAAGAAAGGAGGGTATGGTGAAGTAAGCAGACAAGCCCTTTAAGGCCATGAAAAGAAGCAGGGAAGAGGGAAGAGCAACAGCGGGAAATAGAGAAAACCTCTGGGCATCCGGGGTGAAGGCGAAGGGCATGCAGGAATAAACTCAGGCCTGGCAAGGCATATGCTGCTTCAAGCTATTTTGCTTGGAAGTTGTTTGGGTGTTGTTGTTTGTTTAAACTCCACTGTCCACTTCCTCTCAAAACAGAAACCCAAAACTGCAAACAAATGGTGGAGTTTGGAACTGGAAGGCCCTGGGCTTGCTCACTTGCTGTTTGTCACCCCACGCTGATGGCAGCCAGGCCTGCAGCCCCTGACACCCCCTTCACCCTAGCCCCCAGCAAGGAGCAGAGAAAGGAAAGCAGTCACTTCACATAGGCGCTTCTCCCATGAGGAGCCCAAGTGGGCTGAAGAGCCACGTCTTGTCCCAAGTGGCCTTTCATCAAGGCTGGCTCAGAATGCCAGACTCAGGGTCATCGCACTGAGAAATCAGAGCAGGGGTCTGACTCCATTTGGGTCCATCACTCCTTGTCATGACCTCAGGATTTGATCCCCCTCAGACTGAAGGGGTGTTAGCAGGACAACCCATGCTGTGCCTTGGCTCACTGTTTTTACCACAAAGCTGTACTGACCCCAAGTGATACATCGGACATGGAGAGTCAAACAGCGATTCAAATCACTTTCCTTCTGCGTCACCCTTGCTGGCTCAGGGATCAGTCCCTGCTGGCCCTCAGTATTGGAGAAGGAATCCATGTGAAGAGAAGAGAGCAGGAAAGATAAAGCAGTTGAGCAGGTTTTAACATCCAAGGCCCGGGTCACTAGGGCAGAGGTTGCTCTGCTTTCCTTACTGTTGGAAGTAATTTCTTTGCAATTGAAAAAAAAATTATTTTTTTCTAATCTGGAAAACAATCCAAACTTACTTCTAGAGAGAAGCCACTATATCTTGTATGTGCTCAAAAAGATTTCTTTTTGAAGGTGACAGCACCAGACCTCGAGGAATAAATCACCATGAGAGTTTGAAAGGAGGAAGACAGAAGATCTACAGACTCCTTGGGAGAACAGCAAATCGGCACATGTCTGTGTCCCTCACAGCATGCCATCCTGGGGAGGCCAGAGCAATAGTTACCATATTCCCCACCTTCTGGATGATCCAGTTTCTGCAGCAGGACTGTACTCTTCAAGGAGAAACTCAAGGGAGGAAGAATTTAACTGAGCATATTAGGAACCCAGACGAGAAGGGGAATGAACAGAATAAACCTTTTCAAATGCAATATCTATACTGATTGGCAGAACGGACCAAAATGGCAGAAGAGGAGGGTTAGAAAAGGAGTCTATTTTCAGAGCATGAATCCCCTGTAGGCTCTAGAAAGACAAGAGGCATTTCTGAAGGACTCCCCTCATTAGTAAGCCATGACAAACATGTCATGAAGATGCTCTGTAATTTACTCACAACATTGCCATCTGGGAAAAGTAATGGTCTTGCTGAGGACTTTGGGAAGTGAAGTTGTCCCAAAGATGTATTTCTTTCAACCCAGTAACTCATAACAGTGTGTTTGAAAACTTTTCATAAGCACATAGATGCAATTAAAATTGTACTTAAAAACTCCATCCAAATTTCCTTTTCAAGATTAACAAGATACTGCTCCTGGACACTGGAGGTAAATGTCAGATGCTAAATAAAACTGATGAAACCCTCAACTAGAGCAGGACAGGAGACATAGAGGGAGAGAGTAGGTTTGGAAAGATACTTGAGAAATAGAATTGCAAGAAGATAAGGTGATAATCTGGGGTAAATGGTAGAGGGCCAGGTAGGATGAGCAAGGAGAAGAAGCATAGGTAGGCATCACCCAGTAGAGGAGGAAATGGAAGTTTCCCATTCATTTCTACTCTTCTAATCAGAAACAGAGGAGTACTTTAGTGGAGCAGAGAATGAATTCGGATTTTGATGTGTGTTCCTGGAGGTACATGTGAGCCATAGGGGCTGAGGTGACACATAGAAGCAAGCAGCACAGGTTGGAAACCAGGAGCGTGATCCAGACTGGCAACTTGCAACTAATGCTCATTAAGGTGATGGCTGACATTGTCCAGAAAGAGGATGATAGGAAAAGAACAAGAAAGCCACGGACAGAACCTTCAAGAACACAAGCACTTCATAAGCAAGCAAAGGAAGCAAGGTGCTGGAAGTGAACACACAGAGGAAACCAGATGTCACCAATATCAAAGGAATAGGAGGGAGAGCTAACTGGACGGCAACGTGGTTCTAAGGCTTCTTACCTCTGTCATCAGGTCTGAACCGGGAAGTCAGCATTAAATGGCTGAGGGGCAAAAAGTCCCCAAAGGACCGGTAGCCTTATGTTTGGCTGTGTGATAGGGATGTCATGAATGAAATATAAATATCTGTAATCTGGGGTTATTTTTGCACCAACAAGTAGAAGCCAAATGCTCTCCCTTAAGCCCTGGTCTGCCCTCTCCTATTTGTGCTACTGTTTAACAACCAGAGTGGAAGTAAGCAGGCTATCAAAAGGAAGGAGGTCAGTTACAAGTGATGCCTTTACTGGACACCCAAGACTGGTGTGGATCTAGGAAAACAATAGGAAAGATGAGGGGCCCCCATTCCCTGCTGTTTATTCTTCCTCTCTTTCCGATTCACTAAAGCCTGTTTCAGCAAATACATTAGAATCACCATAGGTTCATCCCTGGCACTTTAGGTGAAAGGGTCTTCCTAAAGCTAAAAGATATTTGCACAGAGTGAAAATAGAGCAATCTGGCTAAAAACTAATATCATGACACAAAGAAATAGGACAGGAAGTCAGCAGGATGGAATGAATAGCTGAAATGGAGAATGGTGGTATGGAGGGTGGGACAGGGGCTAGAGATGTACGAACAAAAGAGGAATCACTGGTGATTCTGTAGCTTCGGAAGCAAGAAGTTCACAGGCAATAGCACAAGCCTGGGTTTTGTAGGCTTCTCTCTATGGTGTTTATTTTGAGGCACACTGTCACTAACATCTGGTCTATAGACTGAGGAGATGCTACCTGTAGACTGGTGAGAGCAGGGAGTGAAATTGGGTTAAATTTCTATTACAAAGAAAGGACAGTAATTCAAGTCCCTCGTTTTCTAAGGGAGAAACACAATCTGCTATAAAAGGGGATCATTTAAACTCTCAGGAGCTCAACCGACCTCAGGTACTTTCCAAATGCTCACAGCTGGAAAGACGTGTTGCCAAAGAGCCCCTGTTCAGCCCATGAAAGGTCCTATTTCCTGCCTTCTCTTTCCTTGACTTTAAGTGTTGGAAGGAGAAGTAGGAAGAGAGGAGTTTTGATGGGTGAGCTGGGCATTCCTGCCCAATTTGGGGAACTGGCACCCCAAATTGAGCCCCCTCCCTGCCTCACAGACTTCTGGATCCTCTGCTGGTGGCAGAGATGGAAAAGCACAGCTCCTCACCCCACAACACTCTCCTCCTTAAATTAACGTTCTCATTTAATTGTGCTACAAAAAGCAGAAGACCCAGGAAGAGAAACCTACAGAGAGCTCCAGGCTGAACCCAAAGTCAGTAACACCCACATCTCTTCATCATCATAGCCATCATCTCTTTCCTGCCAGTCGAGGCTAGGCTGCTAACCTTCATGGGATAATCTCCACTGGGCCCATCTTCCACTTTACCTGAAAACATTTTCAACACCTGAGCCGTGCTCACACGGTCTGCATGACGAGTGCCCCCAATGGCAACTGATTGCAGTCTGCCTCGCTCCTTCGCAGACCTCAGCCAATTACAAGGATATTGTCTCCTTCTGCTACAAGTGCTATTACCCTCTCTTCAAAGCCTCATCCATATTAAGCGAGCTCCCCTTGGGAAGTGTTAATTGGAAAACCACATAACAATATCAGTTTGCTAGAGACAACATCTAACCAAGGCGGAAGTGACACAGCAAATGTGTGACTGTAACAGCTGATTCCAGGTGCCCCTGGCTACCCCAAAACTCAGACATCTGAACGCAGAAGAATCAGGCACTCCCGACTCCGCAGCTGGGTGCTTAAGGCTCTGGACAAAACAAGACCTCGCTGTACACAAACCTGAGCCCCAGAAATAGCAGCGAAGATGCACGTCCCGCATCATCTCAGGTGAGGGGTAACGTGGCGAGGAGTCCCTGAGCCTCTCTGATGCTCTGTGTTCCAGGGGGACCAGGGAAGCCAGGCTCCCAGCCCACAGTTGCACTTGAGCTCAAAGGGAGGCCCTTCCAAAGCCAAGGGAAATCTAACAGCAGGGAGTGACTGAGCACTCTGCTGCGCTTTGGCCACTAGAGGGCAACAGAGTCTCATGGACTTTAAGGGCTGTGGTTCCATCACCTGAAAGAGTAAATTGCACACAGACACACTGCCTTGTTTCTCAAATTGAAGGCTACGGTAATTATCCATGAAAAAGAGGACTGTGGGGTCCGCCACTGTATAAGACTGTCCAGGCTCTGCTTTCTCTTGCCAACTTGTCTATTCAAGTTGACCCACAGCTGTGAGCCGGTGACCTTTTGAGTTCTACACAGTTAAGGGTGAGTTTTAAAGGTCGTCCGGGTTTTGGTTTCACTGAAGCCAGCGTCAGTCACCCTCTGCTTAGGTCTGTGATGGCAACACGTTCCAGCATTCCAAGAGAGATGAGCCATGGCTATCGCCTGCATCCGCATGACTCAAGGATTCTGGGGCACCCTTTTGAACGATGGCCACCCCTTTCAACGCCTGGATCACAGCCACCATTAATCCCCCTAGAATCAAGACTGCTCCTTCACCAAGCAGGTCACTTCCATCATCCTGTAACATGACCACACCTTATACTCTCTTAAACAGACTCTTACTTATGAGATACTTAACTGGATTGGGACATTGGGATGGTGTGGAGAGTTTCCCCTGAAGTTCATGAAAGAGGAAAGCTATCCCCAAGTCATAATCCTACACTTAGAAAGGCTCTTGGTGACACAGTTCACTCCTCCTATTCTCCAGGCAGAAGAATAAAGGCCAGAGAATCCCATGACTTGTCGAGGAGCAAATTATCCAAACATAAAGAGACTCCAGGTCTCCTGACCCTGGGGTATTTTTTCCTCTACCCCACAGAACTTTTTCTGAGGCACATGATGAGGATATAGATACAAATGGCGGTGTGGAGGGGGTGAAGAATGAAAGCACAAGTAGATTTACGGAGTCCTATGCATCTAGATTCAGATGACTCCCACATCCCAGCCCCCAATAAAAACAGCAAAGAATTTTGGAATCGTGAAAAAGGTTAACAGTGACATGGAGGTGGGGGGAAGAGACTGAGCATCTCTGGTTATAGCCAATAAACATAGACCCTTGGGCAAACAAAGCTATCTTTTCACAGCCCATAAACAAACACTGCAGTTAGGGAAAGGATTTCTTAAGTTTTTGTAAATCACCTTAGAACTTTAAGATAAATTTAAGACAGGGCCCTCCCTCCTGGTGCAACTGGTAAATGCATCACCATGAAACTAGCTGCAGCCACCTCAGTGCACGTTCAATCCCAGGCCCAAGAGCTGACCCACATGGTGCAGTAGACCTCTCCGGTCTGGTCTGCTCCCTGGTGAATCCTCCCACCCCCCACAATTCTGGCCTGTACCCCAGTTCTGTACGTATAAATAAATAATTTCTAATTACCAATAGAAACTCTAATTACCAATAGATCTCTAATTACCAATAGAAACTCCTCCAAGTAGAGTTTCAGATGCCAGAGAACAGCTTAGAGGGACATTGTATAAAGTGGGCCTGGCTTCATGTTTCTGAAGTCAGGTCACTAAGCTAAACTTTCCTCCTCCTCAAAGCATGGTCCCACATTGACTACAGCCTACAAGTCTGCCTCACTCCCCACAAAACCTGTAGAACAAGCAGATGGTGGTTACAATGTGTCCTTGAACCTATCCTTTCTGGGTGGACCAAAAAAAAAAAAGTATCCCTAAGGGATTCTGCCTATTGATTGATTGAGAATCCTGGGATTTCCCAGACTCCTTTGCATTGTCCAAGGTACACAACAGCAAACATTAGCAACTCCTGCTTTTCTGTTTGATCTTTCATAGCCACCCCTTGAGTTACTGCTTCTGCATATCCAGTAGTTAATTATTCTGTGTGGAAGGCACCTGGGAGCCCTCCTGGGTTGGAAGGGGGATAGCAGCCGCATGAAGATGTCGCAAAACTCGAGAGGTAGCAATGCTGCAAGGAAGTGAATGAAGAACACCAGAGGAAGCGAACAAAAAAAAACCTGTCTCCCCACCCTGCTTTAACAGCCCCCAGGTGCCTTTCCTTGTGAGCACCTCACAGCCCTCCAGCTCTTCCGGTGCCTCCTGAGGCTGTAACGTTCAGAACGCTGATGGTTCCACAAACTAGTGTTGTTAGGTTGGAATGACACTAGTTTTGCTTTATTGGTGATGGAAGAATTAGAAAGAACACAATTACCTAGTACTTTCATGAACAGCTATGCTATCTGTTGTCTCAGAGTTCTCATGATAAGCCTGAGGTGGCCGAGGGGGCCATGATCACCTCCATGTCATAGACTGGGGACTCATGCAGAGCTGACCAAGCCTCCTTGGGCATGGGGCTGTGGCAGCCCGGACCCAGGGCCCACCGCTTACTCTCCGGGAGAGGATGTCCTTCTCCCTTCATTAATGGTCAAGATAGCAAGGAAGTTTGGGCAAAAGTGCTATCCTCAAGGTGTCTCAGACTTCCATTGTGAGTTATTGTGTGGCCATCACACCCAGGGAAGAAAAATACAGAAAAGAGAATCAGCAGGAAGCTGCTCATACTGGAAGACTTAACCCATGTCTCAACTGGCACTAGTGACGTTTGGGGCTAATTCTTCGTGGTGGGGCTGCTCGGCTCACTTCAGTGAGGCCAGCAGCTGGTGTCCACCCCTTGGATATTGGTCCCTTTCCCTAGCCCCCTCCCACTGTGATAGGCAAAAATGTCCCCTTGGGGTGCAAAAGTGCTCTTGGATTAGCCACGATGTGATACTAGGCAGCCTGTTTCATTCTCCTCCCCATGCCCACTGTCACCCTAACAAAATGCTTCCAGATTCTTCGTCTGCAACCAAGTGGCCAAAAGTTTATTTCTCTTATGAGTTCAAAGCTTATTTCTCTCTTTTTCTAGGTGAGCGAAATCGGGAGCACTTCCTAATCTGGAACCTAGGCCTCTCCACTGGTCAAGTATCAATTATATCACTCAGCTGCCATGCATTTTTTTTAAAGATTTATTTATTTATGCATACAGTACTGGGGTTCAAGCCAGAGGTGCAGGGGCAGTAAGAGCATTCACTAGAGACAGAGTGGGCAGGAGAACAGGCAGACTGACAAAGTACACTGCTGAGGGGAGCAGTGGGCGAGACAGGAGCATATGCCATGCCACATGGATGACCTTAAGCACGGGGATCAAACTGGCACTGAAGCGGCTACAGCTCGCTTGCAGTGCTGTGTCCTAACCCATTGCACCAACAGGTAGGGCTCTGCCATGCATTTTTTGAAGACTAAAAGAGATGATGATATATATGGAGAGATGGGCCCGGGTCAAAGGGAGCACCCAACAACTAACAGCCAATATTATTTGGCTAAGTTTAACGGTAGGGAACAGAGAACTCCCATGCCTCCTCAGGGTGAGTTTGTTCTAGCTGCCTTCTCAGTCCACCTTCACACGGAGTACTGCTACTCAGGGTCCCAGCAGACCTACTGTGTGCCTGGGGGGAAAGGCATGACCACGCCTAGAACACACACAGCTGGACAGCCTATTTAAAAGTCCCACAGCATCTTGGGGGACAGAGCTAAAACAATCCTTGGATACTCAGCTTCTGACCAGCCTGAAAGTCTAACATTCCAGTCATTTACTTGTGGGGCCTCGAAGTCCCACAATATCCTTATTACCTAATACTTTCCCCACTGTTTGCTCTTCTTTCTGTCCCTGGAAACTCCAAATTTGTCCTACCTCAAGGCTTTGCCCCTACAGCTCCCTCTGCTAGGAACAATATTCCCCTAGAATTTTCCATGTTTACCTTTGAACTTTGCTGAGCACTTGACTAAAATGTCAGGCCCTGAAGTTGTCCTTGAGCACCGAATCCAGCAGTCTCCGCATCCAGCCAGTCACCTGCCCGTTCATTATCCCCCTCTTTCCCTCTGAGCTATCACTTCTTATCTGTATCTCCCTTTAAAATGTGAGCTATGTGAGACCAAGGACTTTGCTCACCACCATCACTTTGAGATTAGAAGAATGCCAACCCTATAATAAACAGTCCGGAATACTTGTTGAATACATGATTAAATGACCTCCTCAAGGCTGCGTCCCAAGTCCTCGTCATCCCCCAGCCTCTGACATTGGCTGGCAATAGGTCGCAATCACTATTTAATTCCCTGGAGTGTTCGTTGAGCACCAACTACTATCCTTGGCATCCCCTAAGCCTCAGAAAACATTTCCAGAGAGGCCACTTTGTCCATGAGGTAAAAGTCTTATTATTAAGAAGAAAGTACAGCTGGTGGTGTCCTCTTGAATTCCTCAACTCTTCATGGATAAAATTGCCAGTGACACTAAATAAGGAGAACTAGGCAGACATGTGGGGACTGGGTGTGGACTCCTGGCCCACTTATGAACCTAGAGCTATCTAGAAGATCAGAGGCCAGACCTGCAGTGAGGAAAGAACAGCGCAGATCCTGCACTGGGCATCCACAGTCAGCCTGGCCCCGTGAGCAAAGCCACTCCAGGTCTGCAGAACCTTGGAGACCTTGTCCTTCAGAAGGCTAGCAGGCCACTCAGCAGCCGAGGAGGCACGCCTCGATGCTGGTCCTGCTGTTTCTACATTTAGACTGCATTGCATTACCTCACTGCCAGCCAATAGGCACCTCCCAGGCCCCAGCACACGTCCTCCCCTCTGCCACAGACGTTGCCTCATGCACTCTGTTCTCCTGGAGCACACCACGGGAGGTGAGCCAAGGGCCTGCCAGGCGGCATGGCACAGGAGACAGTGCAAAGGCAGGAGGCCCCCAGAGCCACAGGCACCAGCAGGCCCTTCTATCACAGAGGGACGTGATACCCCGTGTGCCTGGACCTCTGAGTTGGAGCGGGGAGGCAAAAGGGTGATGAGAGAATGAAAGACTTCAGCAAACTCACAGGGAGCCTCAGGCTAAATCCCATGCCCTGAAGAACACTGGGGAGCCCCGTGGTGTGTGCAACCTCTAGGCTGTTTATTTCTCTACCTCCTGCCTCAAGCCCTGGCTCACTTGCGCCCAGGCCCAAATTGCAGTAGCAGCATCTGCACTGATGAAGCATGAGATGACTATTTTAAGAACTTGGAGTGTCCATGATGACCTGCCATGCTGTAAAAGCGGGAATAACACCCTGCTTGGGAAAGCATTAGCAGGGATCCAAGAACTGGATGAGCAGCAGCCTGCGAGCGAGGGCTGAGCCCAGGCAGGGGAGCGCTGCCTCACAGAGGGACATAAACCCGACTGCCAGGAGCCCTCACCCTGCATGGCGCTGTGCCCCCTCCTATGCCCCTGGGCAGCCCCCTGGTTCCAAGGAGGCCTCCATGCCTGCTCTAGCGGGACGCTTCCAGAGAAGACATTTTATCTTCATGCGGTCTCACTTCAAAGGTTTTTCCTCCAGACAGACCAGAGATGTTAATACATCTTTAAATAGAAAAAGGGGGAGGAGAGGGGACAAGGTGGGAGACCGTTATAAATCTTCACAGGGTGTTCAATATTTTACACAAACACAGCGATCCAGCAGCAATAAAGGCCCCACAGACGTGCCACGTGCACTCCTTGTTAATAGCTTTCCATGCGCCAAGGAGGAAAGTGTGGCGAGAGGGTGCGGAGGAGAAATACTAATGAGCAAGTCAGACCACTCCAGACCCGCAACAGCGGCAGCTGTGAGTGTTAGTGAGGGGCGTGGCTGCTTCCCGCCCACCTCGCCTCCCCATGGGTTCCCTTCTCTGCCACGGGGTGTTCAGCTGCAGTTCACACAGCTCCTATTACACACATCAGCTGTGGTGGCTCTTGAGCAGTGGATTCCAAGTTCTAGTCCAGCTTTCCAGCTCCCACTCGCCACGCACTGGCCCAGCGGAATACCATGAACACACTCATTAGGGAAATGGGCAAGTCAGAATAAAACCCGGGGTACAGAGGCTTCCCACAGGTACAAAGGAAGCCCCAGTGCCAGTGCCCTCTACTTCAAGTGCTAGTGAAATGTTATGGCCGTAGGGGATGCCCTACGAGGGTCCCCCATGCCATGATCAACCAGGCCCCACTATGTTGTGGGGTAGACACAATAGGGAAATTGACCCTGGTGTCTTGCTTGATATCTGGGGTTTTCTCTCACCTTTCAGCCCACAGCTGACACACTTGGGCAGGACTACATGATTTTCCTAGTACAAACACTATGACAGGTGGAAATAAGTTCTTTGGAGAGTCCAAAGGGCAGGACTCGGCGAATGAGCCTTGGAGAATAGAAGCGACCCCCTGTCAGCAATCACTTGATCATGCTTTCTTGTACCCCATTCTCAGAGTAACCACATGGGGGTCTTTTTTCATCAGATATAAGTCTCAATAGCCAATAGCAAACCCTTAGGAAGGGTTAAAAAGAAATCACTTGCTATCAGCTCCTTAAAAAGCAACAAGAACCAAAAAAAGAAAAAAAAATGGTGCAGTTAGTAGAAAAGCTTCAGCCCCACTTTGCAAAGCTGATTTTATTTCCAGCCTTTTTTATTTCATTTATTACCTAAAGGATAATGCACACATTTTCAAGACCTGGTTAAAAAAAGAAACATGTTACATAACTGGGATAGGCCTGGCAGCCATGGTCCCAGGGAGTGAACTGGACTCTGCATCTCAGAGACGGATTCAGCGATCTGAGCCCTGAGCATTATTGTGGCTGGTGCAGGGAGACAGTCTCCTAGCCAAGGCAGAACAGGAAAATTCTAGAGGTCAGAGTATGACATTAAATACCCAACAATGGGAGAAGGAGAAGTCAGTTATGAACCATTAAAGGAATGGAGACAGTGCAGTGGGTCACTGAATTGTCACCTTTCTTTTAATAACGTAGCAACAGTATCCATCCTTAAATTGGGCAGAGACTTCCCAAACAACCATGTGTCATGAATGAACCAAGCAAATCTCCAAATGCAAGACCTCTGGGCACAGTCCCAGGGCCAACAGGCTACTCCAAGGAAAAATAAGACAGACATCTACATTCTCCCTGGGCCTGTAACCGAAGCACTGACTTGGTGAACTGGAGATGGTCTCCCCAGGCCTCTCTCCTGCACTGTCAAGGACACTGAAGGTGTCACAGTCCATGACTTGCTTTGGGCCACACACACAAGGCTACGTTTGGACCAGAACTCAGGGTGGCTGCTTCTTTCTCCACTGCCTACAACCCCCTTGCTACTCAAGACAAAGCCCACAACCAACTGAATGGACAATGCCAGGAGCCTAGCTGAAAACAATAACAGGACCACGGAGACCCAGTGAGTCTCAACAGCCAGCCACAGGGTGTCCAGGCCGCAGGTAAGCATGCCGGAGCGTGAAAAGCACCACCCCACCCAGGCGCCCTGTGCAGACTTGGGCAGCTTCTCAGCAAGCAATCTCTGCTCACCATGGCAACTGACCACCTACTCCCACTGCTCCAAAAGTATTTTTTGGAATGCTTTTATGGGGACACGCTACCTCCAAAAACAAACCTCTCCCCACAGAAGCACATCTCCCGAGAGCCAGGACCACGAAGGCAGCAGCTAATTCATGCCAGAGGTCTGCACGCACCACTACTCCTCACCTTTTTTTCTTGGATAAATAGCATTTACTGTATCTCCAAAGACAGCCCTGGCCACCATTTTGTTTCATCCTGTTTTCAATCCATGCAGTTCACGAGCCATAGAAGAAAGCAGCCCACCCAGGCCACCCTCCATGCCAGCTTTCCTTTCTGCCCTTGTCTATGGAGGTCTTCATCCCCAATGAAGAAGACATTCAACTTCCCTGTGGGGATCCTCTCGCGCTGGGTCCCAAGTCTCGCCTGTTTTAGATACCCACTGCTTTATAAAGGTACTCCTTGGAACATCCCATCATTACATAAGAAATTGGTCTGCTCCCAATTCCCTCAACTCATTTTCTAGGACCCTAATGCAAGAAAGGAATGAGTCCATCTCCAGCATTCCAGAGATGAGGAGGATGGGGTACTGAGGAACCTTTGGGGCCGGAAACAAACGCATGAAGGACACTTCCACAGCTCCCGCAAATGCCCGGCCTGCAGGGGTCCCTTCAGACACCACAGGCAGTGCCAGGCCACAGACAGTGCGATGCACCAGCACCCGTGACTCCTGGCCCTGGCAGGGACCTTCCCAGGCTCGGTCCTGAGCCTCCTGCCTGGGTCACCCTCCTACTTCCAACTTTGTGTGCCTGGCTTTGATTTCCCTTCCTCTCCTGGTGAGAAGCTTCACATCAAATGTCTGTCTCTACGGCCTCTCAATTCCCCCCATCCCTCCACACACACACACACACACACACACACACACACACACACACACACACACACACACACACACACACGGCTCTGCTGCCTTGGGGGCTCCAGCAGCAACCTCCTGCAGCAGCTAGCCCAGCTCCACAGACACAGCTCCTCAGCTGGGGACAGAGTACACACAAATGCTCCAGGTACATCCTGGCCCAGGAACAGAGTGGGCCTTCCAAAGGCCTCACCCTTCATTCAAGCTGCATACAGGTAACAGGTAAGAGACAGTGCCATTAAACTCCATACCAAGGCAGCGGGTTACAGGAGCCAGAGAATTTGGGCAAGAAGTGACTGGAGAGGCCAGCGGAGATATGGGCCCAAGGCTACAGTCTCTGGCTGTCTCACAGGAAGGTGAGACTTCCAGAATGGGTAGATGAGGATTGGTAGAAAAAGAAGCACAATGAATGGGGTCATCCATCCAGGCAGAAGCTGCCTGGATGAGGGCATAGAAGTCTCCTTAGTGTCTTCAGGACCAATAACCTCCTGGGGTGAGGAAGGCCATGAACAGACTCAACCCAAGAAAGCAACTGGCTCACGAGAGACATGTCCCTTTCTATCTCTGTGGGGTCTCCCACATCCGTGGCCACCAAAGGTCAGAGCAGGATTAGCCAGCGGAATACAGGCCCCTACCTTACTGAGCATCCCTGCTGGAGGACCTGCATCTTGGAGCCCCAGTTCCTGCAGGAGTCTGCAGGCACAAGCAGGCACATTGCCTAGCTATCTACCGGGGCTGCCCAACGTGACTCAGCGTGCACCACGGCCCGCCGTGAGGTCTACCACACAGTGTGTGAGGTCTACCACACAGTGTGTCACTCGCCATCTTGCCTCCCCAGCTGTCACATGCTGGGCTGTGGAGTTGTCCTCGAGTGTTTTCTATCGTTTTCTATAGTGAGTATCAGCTTTATTTTGCACCTGTGTGGACAGGGCACTCTGAAGTGTGAGAGTCCCAAAGTCTGAGAGGAAGCAGAGGGAACTGTGGGCGGGGAAGGCCCAAGAAACAAGCCCTGGGCCTGGAACAGCTACAGGGCCCTGGGTGCAGATTAACAGGTGCTCCAGGTGCCGAGTTCCACATGCACTATTCCTTTGGCGTTTTGCTGTGCTGCTGTGAGGGAGGAGAGGAGCTTCTTCACCATCCACAGGCACTCAAGGTCAGGGAAGACTAGTGGCTTATCTAGTTCCACACAGGAACTCAGTGGCAGAACCCACTTCAGGGTTTTCGCATCCCAGCCTGTGTCCCATTTTCCCCTCCCAGGATGGCTGCATCAGCACCTCAGAAGAAGAAAAATGGGGACATAGGGGTAGCTCACATTGATTATCCTCAATTCTGAGAGCAGTAACTTAATGTAAATGAATGATATGTTATGAATTGTGTCTTTTAGGAAAATATGTATGTCAATAACAAAGAAGATGGGCCTCCCTGGTGGGATATGGGGTTAAGTTTCAGCACTATGAAGCTATCATCAGCCACTGCAGTATGAGTTTGATCCCCAGTCAGGGGGGTGAACCACATGGCGCAGCAGATCTCTTCCTGTCTCCCCCGCTGCTCCCTCAGCAGTGTATTTCAGTGGTGCTGCCTATTCTGCTCCCCATTCTGTCTCTAGTGAATCCTCTCAACCTCTGGACCTCTGGCCTGTACCCTTCTTGTATGTATAAATAAATAAAAGTAAACCTTAAAAAAGAACTGGTGGCACAGCAGGTTAAAGCACAGCACCAAGAAGCTAAAGCCGCTTCACCATGAGTTCGATCCCCGACTACCCCGGAGGTGACCTACATGGCGTGGCAGACCTCTCCTGACCTGCCCACTGCTCCCCTCAGCAGTGTACTTCGTCAGTCTACCTGTTCTGCCCCCCACTCTGCCTCTGGTGAATCCTCTCATTGCCCCTGCACCTCTCACCTGTACCCCAGTTCTGTATGCATAAAATAAATCTAAAAAAAAAAAAAACAAGAAGAGAGATATGTAGAAGACAGAAAAAGAGGAACACAGTGAGGAAGCAAGGAGAGCACCTGGGAGCATTGCTGAGTGATAAATATGGTGCAATTTTTCAGTCATCCAAAACCTCCAGTACTGAGAACACGCCAGAAGTAAATGCAGTGAACGCAGTAAATGCACCACCAGAAGTAAATTTTATGCAGCAAAATGTAGACACAGAAATGTATACTATTTAAAAAAAAAACAAACTTCTTTCAACTTCAGTCAGTAATTTACTTTTTTAAATTTATTTCCCCTTGCTGTGTGTTATTTTATGAACCATCTTGATTATGTTACTCCCTGTTACCAAACCAAGTTAATAAAATGAGTGACGAAGTTCACCCTAGACAGGCATATGGCCATGATAGTTGATGTCCAGACCATGGAGAAAAAAGCAACAAACAACAACAAAAATTTTTGAATGCTAAACAAAGGTAAAGACAGAAACATGGACATGTGATGCCAAAAGCCTTGCATGGACATAGCATTAATTACATTCCTGATTGAAGGCCTTAAAGGAGAGGCTAGATTAGTATTAATAGAGCCAAATTCTCCTCTGTGGACACCCCAAAAGGACAAACACCCCATGGGCTCCTGTGAGCCTTCCCCTGAGAGGAGCAGGGTGAAGTGGCTGGTGCTGCACACTGATCAGCACCTGGATGCAGGTATTTTTATCCCAGTCCCAGCCTAGCCTCTGGGTCTACAGAGCCACCATGATGGGCCCCGCTTCTTCTTCAACTCCCCATGCAAGGCTTTTCCTGGGAGAAAATGTCCTGGCAAGGGACATCAAACCCTCCCCAGCACCAGGGCGGGAACATGGCATAAGCCTCAGGCGAGCACTCCAGCCAATGTTGTCGCAGGCACAGCCCCGCAGGGCCCATCAAATCCTGATCCACGGAAAGTGTTGACACTGGTAATCTCGTAAAGATGGATTTGCCGTTTACTCAAAAGCTTTCGCAAAGACTGTTTGTCAAAGATAGGAGGCAAAAGCGGATCTGGAGGGTCAGAACTCTCCGTCAAGGTCCTCTTGGAGGATGGGGTGTAAACAGGTAAGGGCACACCTTCCTCCTCCTGCCCCAGGACCCTGAGCACAGGTGACAGGGCTTACCCCAGAGGGTGGACCAATCACCAAGCTCCCTGAGCCTTATCTCTAGAACAGAGCCTAGGCGGAACTCACTGACTGGACAGGTAACTGGGTGCTGGCAAACACTGGCTGAGCATCCACTATCTGCTGGGCCAGTCATGTCTTACCTGTTATCACCTCAGCGAATCTGTGCCAAAAACCTGCGCTTCCTCACAGGTGAAGTAACTTGCCCAGAGTCCCACACTGCAGCACTGTTGTCTAGAACCCTTCCACCATCAGACCTTCCCTGCAGAAGTCTCGGGCCCCCCACTCATCTCTAGTTACTCCTCTCAGCCTCCTCCACTGGCCCCTCCCTGGTCTCCAGTCCAGGTTGACAAACATTGTCTGTAAAATGTCAATGCTTTGCTCAGGCAGACTGTAAGTCTTTGCCACAACTCAGCTTTATGTGGTAGCCCAAAGGTGACCATAGACAACAGATAAAGGAATGCAAAGGCTATGTTTTACTAAATTTTTAGTTATACGACTAAAATGCAGCCACTGTCTGACAAGCCCTGCACTTAACCATGGCCACTTGCCCTAGTACAGAATCAGCCCTTCCTCCTCTAACCTCTATAATCAAATTTCTGGTTCCCCATTCAGTTCCAGGCTTCTAAATCATGTCTGTATGTTAATCACACCCAACTTCTTAACTCCAACCCCAGGCCCCCTACACTATCTCCAGGCTTAGCTGCCTGTCTGATGCCCGCACTTAGGTGTCTCCTAGACATGTCCAAGCCTGAAGCCCTAATTTTAACCCTCCTCCCTCACCTAACCTTCTCCCATATAGCTTTTCTTATCTGAGTAAACAGCAGGTTAGCCTTCCAAAGGCTCAGGCCGAAACACTAACAATGTGCTTGATGTCACCCCTGCCCCTGGTCTCAACAAATCCTGTCAGCCTTGCTTTCAATATCCACTGGGACTCACACCTCTTCTCAAACCTCTTCTACCACTTATGCCAAGGTCCAAGCCACGATCATCACTCACTTGTGACAACAGTTCCTTAACCAACCTCCTCCTCCCTCCCTTGTGACCTAAAAGTCTATTTTCTATACACAGCAAGAGTGATCAGTCTTTTATACTATAAATCAGAGCATACAACTCACTGTTCAAGTCTTTCCATGGCTCCAACTCACTCTCAGACCCTCTCTGGTCTGGCCCCTTAGAGTTTCACCTTATCTTGATCAGCCTTTCTCGCTGTACCCAGCCACACAGCTGCCTCCTATGCCTCCAGCTTACCACGTATATTCCCACCTCAGGGCCTTTACCCTGGTGATTTCCTCTTCCTGACATCGCCTCCCCTGTTATCCTTCTAGCTCATCCTGTGGCATTCTCAGCAATGAGCTCGAGTAAGCCTTCAACACCAGGACTTTCTGAGTCTCTACATAAATTCATTATGCCCCTCACCCTTTCTCGTGTGTGTCTACAGCATATCTCACTACCTGATAATAGTCATTACTTCCTTTGTCTGTCTTCCTCAAACAGAATGTCAGCCCCATGTGGACAGAGGCTCTCTGTGCTGTGCTCACTACTGAATCCCTAAAGCTAGAACTGCACCTATTGTGGAACAGGCATTCAACATTCTTCCAGGTAAATAAACAAACACACTTTAAGAAAGCAGAGTTGTCCTCTCACTTAACGCCACATCCACTCTTCCAAACAAGCTGGTAAGGGAGCTGAGGCTCAGGGTAGAACAGCATTCTGGAAGAACTCCATCTGCACTAGTGAGGCGAGCCCATGACCCTTCTGATGGAAGGTCTGGTCAGCCTCCTGGACAGAGTTCAGGCACATGAGTTGGGCCACTGGCTGCTCCAGAGAGAAGGAGGCTATGGCCTCACATCAACTTCATATCTCAACAGATGTCTCCGCAGGCAGAACTTACCAAATTATTTCACCAGTGTCTGTCTGCATCCCCAAAAAAAAAAATGAAGGCACAAGCCAGAATTGAGACCAAAGAAGAGGAGACGAGCAGAGCTGGACAAAACTGGTTGAGAAAGCAGCAGGGGAGCTTCTTTGACACCCGCCTCCTTCTGGAGAGCCTATCATGGGCCTATCTAGAATGTCAAATGATTCGGGAGCTCAATCCTGGAGAGAAGTTGCATTTTAGAACCAACAACAGAAAAAAATACTGATGATGAGAAGCTGATGTAAAGTTAAGGTCTGCTTATACCTGAATTTTAATTGATTGATCCTAATGACATCTATAGCCATCTGGGGAATTATTCCACACACAGGCCAGCAGCCGACACATGTGGAGGCACTGTTCTCTGGCTGTTTGTTCACCTACACAAGGAGCCACAGTGCTCTCAGCTTCATCACATTACTGAACTGAATGATAAATGCCTAACTGCTCCCAGAACAGTGCCGGGCATGTAGTGTATGATCAGGAAATAGTAACTCTTCACTGGGGTACACAGTGTGCAAGAGTCCACAGCCCCCCCCCTTGGGTGATCATCCAACCTCGCAGGAGATTTTCAACAGGTGGAGCACAGAGAACAGCAGTTGGGCAGCCTTGAAGGGGTACTCAGGGGTGCTGTCACCCACCACGGGGCTCAGAGTCCAGGGGAGCTCACAAAGCACTCTAATCCAGAGATGTCCACAACCATTTTCTGTAGACATCTCTTGCACTTCTTTCTGCACAACGATTTCTAGCATTGTGCTCCTGAGAACAGGAGACAACAGGTCTCTCTCTTGTAGCAAAATACAGTCCCTGTCCCTGGGGTTCTGGCCAAGGGATTTTATGTTTGTAGCCAATAAAAAGTTTATTAGTTTAATAATTTGATAGCTTAAGATACCAATTCAGTTGAAACTTGTAATACAGTTAGTACACTGGTATTTTTTTTTCATTAAAAATAATTCTGTATTGGCCCTCCCTGGTGGTGCAGAGGGTTGAAGCTTAAGCCACTTCCGCATGAGTTCGATTCCCGCCTGCCCCGGAGGAGATCCACATGGTGTGGCAGACCTCTCCTGACACGCCCGCTGCTCCCCTCAGCAGTGTACTTCGTTGATCTGCCTGTTCTGTACCCCGCTCTGTCTCTGGTGAATCCTCTCACCCTCCGCATCTCTGGCCTGTACCCCAGTTTTGTACGAATAAATAAATAAATCTTAAAAAAAAATTCTGTATTATTAAAAGTACATGGTCATGGTTAAAAGCAAAGGGAATGTAAAGAGAAGGAAGTCATCAGCAATAGTTTTCCCACCTGCTGCCTCCTACCTCTGTTAATATGTTGGATTTCAGGAATAATTAATTCTTAAGTTTGTATCTGGTATCTTATCTTCCTGAGCACACTCCGGCTGGGGATCCCTGTGGGAACTGACTTCCCAGCTTTAATGAGTCTATTTGATGGCCCTCATTGGCCCCAGAGGGGCAGGAAGGGAAAGCGCTTTCCTTCTGCAGATGCTGGGGTTCTAGAAGCCTCGATGAGAACCACAAGGCACCTTGCAGGGGCATCAGCAGAGGAGAATCTCAGCTACATTAACAGCCAGTCCTGATTATGAAGGTGGGAGGGGCTGGTAGGTGAGTCAAGTCTGAAATGCACCAGATGTGTGCACCTGTGAAGCTGGTTCCTGCTCTTGCCTTCAGTCCCTCGTGCTCTCAAGTTCCCAGGCTTCCGCAAGCTGTCACATGGGGTACAGGGTCCAGCATGTACACACTCCTCAGGCGCAGACATCTGCACGATGAAATCACCACCATGTCAGAGAGGCCAGGGATGAATGTCAGTGAAAGGGTCCTGTCTTCCAGAAAGTGAAATATATGCCCAAGCAGGAGAAATAATGAAAGCGCTCTGAGCTTAGGTAGAGAGTATTTTAAAAAACCCAGAGAGGAGAAGGACAAGGTTAGTTTCCACAGAGTTGGTGTTAGGTCGAGAGTGAACGCCACGTGGTGTGTGATGTTCAAAAATGGGAGGAGTCGTGCCTAATCCACAGAATTAGATGAAAAATGTAGGAAGACACCTGCTTTAACAGAGTAGCTGGCAGACTGATACCATCTAGAAACCTTGGTCGTCAGTGCTGGGTTTGCAAAGCAGCATGAAGCAGGGCAGGTGAGGGGAGGTGAGGATAGGCAGAACTTTCTTCCTTCTCAGGGGTGAGGCATGGAAGCATTGCATTACCCAGATCAAGTCATTCTATCCTGTGAGGAATGGGACAGCCCGTGGATGTGGCGGGGTCTTTTCTCAGACGAACGTCAGAAGGGCACCGACTGAGCACACTTTCACACATTTCCTACAGTCACACCTCCAACAGGGTGGTGCTGAGTGCTCAGGAGAGCCACGGGTAAATGCCTCCTGACCTGCTGCAAACTGGACACAGGTGTAGAATACTGGCAAGGGGGGAGGGGAGGAAGGTCACACAGGGAGTTCTACTGCAAGGAGCTCACAGCTGAGCTGGAGGCAGTGTCCCTCAGAAGCTGAGTAAAGAACATTGCAGAAATTGTGAGTCCACAATATCAATAAGCACGTTGTCAACTGAGACCAAGTTTTGAGCAGCAGGAGGAGAAGGGTAAGTAGAGCTTAGTCGTGAAAATTGGTATTACAGAGATCGGCGGCCCCTGAACACAGGCCACTAACAGCAGTCGGAGTGGGCAGGCTGCCCCGGTGCATTGCAGCAATTGTCAAGGGGTCTCCACCCCCAACTCTCATTATGGGCTCCAGGGGAACCAAAGGTTTCTTTGTTGTTTTTGTGGGGCAGAAGCATCAAAGAAATTACAGGGAAATAATCAAGACTCTTCCATCAGACATAGCTGCTAATCTAACATGGTCATAGCAGTAGACAGAAACAATAGTGTCAATAATTAGCACCCAAAGACCATTCATCGTATGCCAGTCATATTCCAATGTTTTCATAGTATTAACTCATTCAATCCTCCCCCAAAGCCTATGAAATAGATGTTATTATTCTATTACTACACAATTTTAAGAAAAGGAAATAGTCATGGAAAGGTGAAGCAGGAAGCTTTCAAGCCCTTTTTGACAAATAAGTGTGCCTGTCACTGACAACTCCTTCTACATAGCCCTGTGCTAATTATTTTCCTGCCAAACCCACAGATGAAGGTGCAAAATATCACTATGGCACTTAATAAAACTCAACAGTTTAGGGGGGCTTTCATGGTCCTGCCTCTGCATCATTAACACACGCTTGTATAGAGCACAGACCTTGACATGAGAGGACATTCTTGCACTTGATCGAGTTGACAGAGGACACAGTGCTGGTTTTCTCCTCTCACTGTCAAGGGCCTCCAGCTCCTGGCCTCTCTCTCTGGCTCTATTACTTCCTCTTTTACTGAACCTCCCATCAGCACTCACTAATCATCTTTTTTAAAAAATATATTTTATAATAGTTTTATTGAGATATAAGTTGCACAACATACCATTTCAAATATACATGTCAATGCTTTTTGGTATACTCAAAGTTGTGCAACCATCACCAAAATCAATTCTAGAACATTTTCATCACCTCCAAAAGAAACCCTGTGCCTTACAATATGAATGAACCCCGAAAACATCATCACTAACCATTTTAACCACACATTGAGACATGTGGATCTCCCTGTGGTCTTATGCAATCACTAGCAGATAAATCTGAATTTGAACACAAGTTATAACTGAGTCAGTGATCATCCTCTTAGCTAAGAGAGGTAGAGAAGTAGAAAAGACTGCATTTTACCTTAAAGGAGAGATTAACTCAGTAAGTTTTACCAAAATCTATCTGTTCAATTCTAGTACCATACTCATCTAAACTGTTTCCAAGTATCTTCCATCAAGAAGCAGTCAACATGTATCTTAGGGCATCACAACAGAATAGTATGCAGCTATAAAAAAGATAAATTCATGCTATTTGTGACAATATGGATGAGACTGAAGGGAACTATGCTAAGTAAAATAAGTCAGCAGGAGAAAGATAAACACTGGATGATTTCACTTATATGTGGGATGTAAAGAAATAAAACAAAGGAATAGACAAAACTAAACCAAAAGGGGAAAAAGCCCTCTAGAAATCTGACTACAGAATTAAGTCTACCAGAAAAGGGGGGTGGAGGTGGGGTGGTGAGCAGAGTAATGGGGCCCCATAGACTATGGTGGAAGAATATGGGTATATAGGTGGCAGGTATGAGATAGCAGCATATATTTGAAGAGGTATGAACTTACAGCCCTAAAGTATTCGGAATGCTGTCCATCAAAGCTACCTCAATAAAAAATAGTACAATTTAAAATTTTTAATTAAAAAATAATAAAGCATGGTTCTATCCCCCTCATCATCTTGAATCAATCATTACTTTTCAGAGGAACAATGGAGGTTTTTTCCTTTTGCATATCCTAGAAACAGAGCTCAGACATAAGGGAAATAAGGCAGAGTGAGTGGGAAGCAAACCTAGGACTCATTTTGCAGCAGATTCATCCAGCTTTTATATGGCAGGGGCCAATTGGTTAAGAGTCACCAATCCCCATTTTTTCAGAATCACTGCAGAGTGGAGGAACCTTAGGGAGGATCACCCAGTCACAGTGGCCCACCCTCCACTGGCTCAGAGCAAATTTAATCAATGTAATCAATCTGATGTCCCTAAAAAGTCTATCTGATTCTACTCCAAAAATCTAGCATTTGCCTTTGTGTATAATAATTAAATATAATTACATAGAATCCATGTGATGTCTATGATAAAATGCATGCCCAGAATGCAGGATGTATTCACTCAGGAGCCTTCAGGTGATTTAAGATAAAACCTACTATTTATCTGAATCATTTGTCAAATTTTGAAGCAAGGGTAAATTGCACATCCAGATTTTCTGTGTATTTACACACAGTATTCACAAAGCTGGCTTAGATGACACTTTTTTTTTTTCATTATTTCCCTATGAACCCTCAAAAAGCAAAGCACTCCACAAATCAAACCACCAGTGCTGCTTGCAAATAAACAATCAAACAAAAGGCAGCTGGGCCCAGGGGTTGAGCTGTGGTATTGTCTCACTGAAGCATTAAACCAGGAATCAGCAGAACTGGGCTCCAGTCACGGTCTTGCAATTATTTATCTGCAGGACAGGAGGCAGGTCATTTAACTTCTCCGACTCTCAGTTTTTGTATACAATGTCGAAGTTTCTTTCTTTCTTTTTTTTTTTTAATTCACCCATAACCCCCCCCCACACACACACACAAACACACACACATAGATACACACAAATATTAATTTTTCTAGTCTTTCTCCCAGGCAAACTTATCTATGTTCATGTCTTCATCCACACCCATACTCATTAATAGTATGGACAATATCCTCAGAAGAGTATTGTATGCAAAGGGAGATAGAATTTTTAGCTCTTTTCTGACCCCAAACATTCCAAGACTCTGGGAATAATGAGAACTAATAATGGCCCACTGTTGGAGAAGGCAGCGGAGATAAAAGATGTTGTAAATCCCTGGGGGCTGGGACGGGGTTGCAGGGTGGGCCTTTAGGAACCACTGAGTGCTCCAGACAGATGCGCACTGGTGGGAGGAGGTGGCCAGAAGCAACTGGGTGAAGAGGACAAGAAGAGCTGAGACCAGGGCTGCTCTGAGGGCACTCTGAAGGGAAAGCACAGCCCAGAGGGGCAGGGGCATCTGCCCATCCCAGCCAGGCAAGATGGAAAGTCATAAACCGCTGGCTGATTCAGCAGAGAAAAGACAACTGGAAACTGGGAAGCCTTTTCTGCCATAAGCAAGTAGGGCTGGATTAAGTTTTCTGGAGAGCAATCTGGAAACCACCATTGAGAGCCTTACAAACAAGGATGGGTATCTTTGGACCCAGAGGAGACTGCAAATGTCCCCTTTGTGAGTCCATGACATGGTCATGGAATTCTGGGTACCCTCCAATTGTGGGTGGGGCAGAATGCCCTGGCCTCTTTTGCTGAACTCAGTCGTGTCTTGGTGTATGATGTTAGAGAATGAGATGAAAGCAAATGCTTGAAAAGTGCGTGTAAGAATGAGCTTGCCATGTCTCTGCCCAAGACACGAGAGCATGCTCAAGCCAACCTTCTAGAGCGCCAGGAACAGAGCCATGCTGCTGCAGGCTGCCTCATCAGCCCAGTTGAGCAAGACCAGTTCAGTTCAGCTGCCAGAGAGTCAACAACGCCCACACCGCACCCCCCACCCGGCCCCCCAAGAATGAGAACAGGCCCAGGGAAGCAGAGCAGGGAGCAAAATCCCAGCTAATCCAGGTCATCATGCATTCCAGAGAGACCTGGCTGTTGTTTTGTTTTGGTTTTTGTTGATGCGTTATTATGCAAAAGCTAAGCAATACACTCATCAGCTCCATCTAAGTATTTGAACAAATTAAATCTTCATAGATACAAAGATTTCACAAGAGGTATGCTTATCACAACAGTGTTTATAAGGTCTTACATAGAGAAACAGCTATATAATAAAAGAGAACTCATTAATTATATCAAAGCATATCTGTCTCATGAAATACCACCTAGCCATTAGCTGTTGCAGAGCAGCATTTACAAAAATGAAACGTATTTACTATGTATAACTGATCATCAAACTACCTACAAAAACACCCCCTATTTGTAAATACATCTAATTAAGAAAGGAAAAAGTTTGAAGGCTAAATATCAGTATAGCAGTAGCAGTCTTCTCTGGGAGGGGTACATATGGGAAATTTTTATACCCTTGATTTTGTTTGTGTGTCATGTCCAGATAAACATGAATATCTGGCCCTTCCTGGCGGTGCAACAGGTTAGGACGTAGCACTGCAAGCTAGCCACAGCCACTTCAATGTAAGTTCGATTCTCTGTGGAACTGACCCACATAGCACAGACCTCTCCTGTCTCACCCACTGTTCCCCTCAGCAGTGTATTTCAATTGATCTGCCTGTTCTGCTCTCCATTCTGTCTCTAGTGAATCCTCTCACTGTCCCTGCACATCTGGCCTGTACCCCCAGTTCTATATACATAAATAAACGAATCTTTAAAAAAATGTGTATCTTCGGCCCTCCCTGGTGGCGCAGCGGGTTAAAGCACAGCACTGAGAAGCTAAAGCCACTTCCGCATGAGTTCAATTCCCGCCTGCCCTGGAGGTGACCACATGGCGCGGCAGACCTCTCCTGACCCGCCCGCTGCTCCCCTCAGCAGTGTACTTCGTCGATCTGCCTGTTCTGTTCCCCACTCTGTCTCTGGTGAAGCCTCTCACCGCCCCTACATCTGGCCTGTACCCCCAGTTCTATATACATAAATAAATGAATCTTTAAAAAAATGTGTATCTTCAAAAAGATTATAAGTGCTGCTGAAAATTAAGAAGAAAGCCCTGAGTAGACCAGGCCAATGGTGTGGTTCATGGAAACATGAGGTGAAGTCTTGAGATGGATAAATGTGGACGGATACCAGTCAGAAGTCAATACCAGAGAGAGGGCTGGGCACAGAAGGAGAGAGATGCTGGTAGAAAAGGCCTGATCTGGGCAAGAGCTGCTCCTCCACCTGGCTCTCTGCATTTCCTCATTTTTTTTTTTTTAAATTTGGGATAGGAAGAAAAAGGACAGCACATTATTAATGCATTAATTATGATAATATTCCGTGCGCGACTAATACATGTCGAGCCATCCTCATGCCAAATTGAAAACTGACATTTTTACTTCATGAATATTGCTCCATCAGTGACATTTATTGTGCGTTCCCAATCTTGCAACAGTGAATGTCAGGTCAACTATCAAGCGTTTGCTTGCCTTCCACTTTATTTCCTATTTTAAAGCAATAGGTTGTCACTGTTAATTGGGATGCAAAGTCAGATTGCACTGGGGGAACTTGAGGTCTCTCACTTCCTGAACATCTTGCTCCGGTCCCTGGAAAGCTATACCAGGGCTGCCAGTCTGTCCTTGTCCTTCTGGCTCCTAGTTAAACTCGAAGTCACCATCAGCATGCCAGTCTGTCCGATGTCTATTTTTTTTTTGTCCCATTTTTCTTCAGCTATCAGCTATCAGCTAGAATACTGTAGGTTTTCTTTGTTTTGCTGATTGCCTATCACTGTCTATCACAACATGACCTCCCTGAGGCAGAAATATTTATTTTACCCACTGCAATATTAGCAGCACCTAGAAAAATCCAGACACCGTATATGTTTAGTAGTTATCAGTTGAATGAAGGAATGAATGAAGCAGTTTACATTAATTGGTTTCTTGGAATCCCCAGAGGTAAAACGTTTAGCCTAAATATTCTTGCAATTAAATTCCACTCCTAGGAATCTACCCAAAGGACACAAAAACTTCAATTCATCCCTACTCTATGTTTATTGCAGCACTATTTACAATAGGTTAGACATGGAAACAACCCAAATGCCCAAAAATGGATGAGATGACTGGATCAAAAAAGATGTGGAATATTATTCAGTATTCAAAAAAATATAAACTCATGCCATTCACAGTAACTTGGATGGAACTAAGAGGGATCATACTCAGTGAAATAAGCCAGAAGGAAAAAGGAAAATATCACATGGTTTCACTTTTGAGAGAAATATAGGGGAGCCAAATAAAGGAATGGGGGTGGGGGTAGGAAGTAGCAATAATATGAAATAGCAAAAAAAAAAATAACAGGCAACTATATATCAGTCATTCTGCAAGGGAAGGGGAGAGAGAGGGATCAAAACAGAGGAGAGAAGACACAAGGAACTATAGTACATGGGTGAATTGGTGGTGAGAATTTTACGGGAAATACAACAAAAAGGAGATGGCATACAAGCATACATTGTACAAAACTGAACAATGATGTATTACATATATATTTAAAAAGCAAAAAAAAACATGAATATATAATGAATTTACAAAGAATAAAATGTCATGCCATCAAAGCCATATAGGGATACTTTGAACCCCGTTACTGGAGCCTACAAAATGGCCCATCACAAAGTGGACTCTAAAAAACTGCATCACCCAAGTACTCATTCTCATCTCTCATTTTACTCTTACACTCCCCATCCTCCCTACTATATTACTGTCCACATCACCCCTTGGTGACCAATTCCCAAGTGCTATTTTTCCTGGGAATTCTCACCAATCTTTATCTACTTTATTCCAAAAGCCACTGACAAGCATTTATTCATAACCTCTGTGTACGTCACTGAGCTAGGGAAGAACAAAGAAGAAAAAGCATAAATGCTGATTGATAGCACCAACTTAAAATAGTTGGGAGAAAAGGAAAGGTCTGGATGTGATGTCACCTGATTTTCTGTTGTAATTTCAAATTTGCTATGTCCACAACTGATCTATAATTGGATATATCAGCCCAATCACCCTCCCTGTCATTTTCCAATGACAACAGCAGGTAGTCGATCCCATGAATTATATTAATAAAAGCATGAGTCATTATTATTTAGTAAATAACATTCTATCGATGATCACATTGATTACGATCATAGTAATCATAAAGAAGATAAATCATGATATTTTTACCAATAAAGA
>NW_004567114.1:18039552-18040652 GCF_000260355.1 Condylura cristata
CTACGAGAGCCATGTAGACATCTCTACAACCCACAAGGGCCATGTAGACATCTCTACAACCTACGAGAGCCATGTAGTCATCTCTACAATCCACAAGGGCTATGTAGACATCTCTACAACCCACAAGGTACATGTAGACATCCCTACAACATACAAGAGACATAGCTTGGTCTGAGGCAAGAGATTTGGTTTTAGATCTAGATTCATAGGCCAGTCCATCATGGGCTAGTGGGAGTGGACACACCAGCCAGGACCCTGGCAACCTGACACAGTAAAGGTAGAGAGGATAATAAATACCTAATGGTGCTTCCATGTGGACCACAGAAACACGGAAAAAGTGTCAGACAAAGACAGACATTACAACCAGCCCTGGAATGCTGAGTATGGATTCAAGGCATCTGTGAAGGGGGCTGGGGAGGGCTTGTGGCAGGGGACTGCAGGTGTTTGTTGTTTGGGAGAGCCACAGTGACCACATTTGAGAGGAAATCCTGTACTATCAAAATATTTAAAGAGATATAAAACAATAGTACTTCATTAAATAAAATAAACTCACTGCCATTAAATAAAGGTAGGCAAGCATCTAGATGGGGCTACCTGGTGGTCCAGAGAGGCAGCCCCCTCCATGTGGGGGCCGAAGTGAGTCCCAGAAGAGCAGAGAAGAGGTGAGACCAGGCAGCCCTTAAGCCAAAAGCCAGAGAAGGGACAGCAAAGAGGAGCAGTGAGGCAGTTCTGCATCCCACTGGTAGAAGCACCAGATGTGAACTGTAATTACTCCCCCCACACACACCCCAATTTTGTTCATGTTTTACAAACCAATACTGACACTTAAACAATGAGCCTTGGAAAAGCAGGCAGGAACCAGGTATGTAAATAGCCCAAGCTGTGGATCTACTCATATCCTTTATCAAAGAATGAAGACAGTGGCAGCAGTTTCACAGGAATGTTTCACTGTGAACCCTAAAACTCATAGGTGTCGGCAGGGGCTAACTCTCTGGCCTCTGTAAGAGGCCAGAGAGAAACGAGGTTTGTAAACTCAGTCAAGAACGAAGCATATACCTTGTTTTATTACAGACTTCACTTAGGGACACCTGAGCCTTCAA
>NW_004567114.1:18040760-18043838 GCF_000260355.1 Condylura cristata
GGGTACAGGCCAGAGGTGCAGGGACAGTGAGAGGACTCACCAGACAGAGTGGGGAGTAGAACAGGCAGATTGACAAAGCACACTGCTGAGGGGAGCAGCGAGCAGGCCAGGAGAGGTCTGCTGAGCCATGTGGGTCACCTCCAGGGTCAAGGATATGAAGTGGCCACAGCCAGCCTGCAGCGCTATGACCCAACTCACTGCGGCACCAGGAAAGGGCGATTGTGTTTATTTATGTCAGATCCCACCCCCACCACATCTCTAACACTGTTATTCATAAATGTAAATGTTTGTTGAGTTGAAAAGACTCACAACAAAGAAGACTATAGCCAATGAGCTCCAAGCTTTTATCCTGACTCCCCACTCCCTTTGGGGTATCCATCTGGCCATCATAATGGAAACTAACACTCAAAGGCAACTGAAGTTTGCACACAAAACCAAACTTCTATTTTGCCTTCTAAGTCCAAAGATAAAATAAGGCTTCCAGTGATCAAATTTGACCAACTTTCCTTGCTAACTTTCCTTCCTCATCTTCATTCTCACTTTCTCAGATAATTGCCACCTTATTAGTCTCCATTCATGTCCCTTATCCTCCAACCCATACTGAATATGGTGTCAGTTATCTTTAAAATAGTTTGTGATTGAAGGCCCTCCCTGGTGGCGCAGCGGGTTAAAGCACAGCACCAAGAAGCTTAAGCCACTTCGCATGCATGGATAAGTAAATCTTTAAAAAAAAAAAAAAAATAGTTTGTGATTGAAAAAGATAGGAAAATATTCTGAAATCATAGAATGGAAGAATTAACAGCAGTAAAATGGTTATATCACCTAACTCCATGTATAGATTCAATACAAACCCTATCAAAATCCTTTGTGATATTCTTTACATAAACAAAAAAAGAAATCATGAAACTTATTTGGAATAGCAAAAGACTCCAAATAGCAAAAACATGCCTGAGAAAAAAGGATAAAATGGAGATTTCACACCCCCAACTTGAAGCTATATTACAAAGTGATGGTAATTAAAGCAGATTGGTAGTGAAATAAAAACAGACACACATCAGTAGAACAGAACAGCCCCCCCAAATAAAACCAAACATGCCTGACAACTAGTTTAAAATAAGGGGCCAAGAACTTACACTGGCTCAAGGGATTTCTCCTCAATACATGGTACTGGAAAAACCAGAGCCACATGTAAAATATAGGCAAAATAAATGGTACTAAAACACATGAAAAATCTTCTACACAGGAAAGTTTACATCAAAACGAAAAGACATACAACTGACCGGAAGAAGGTATTTCTATGTTACAACTGATACCATGTGATAGACAAAGGGTTGGTATCCAGATCATACAAAAACCCATAAAAATTCAGCAACAAAATATGATTAAAAATTGGACAGGGAATGTAAATAGATACTTCTCCAAAGAAAACATCTATAGATGGCCAAAGAACAAAAGAAAAAAAAAATGTTCATTATCTCTCATTATGAGAGAAATGCCAATAAAACAACAATGAGCTGTTATCTCACCCCTGTGAGAATGACTGGTGCCTAAAAGACAGGAAATGCAAGTGTAGAGAGGATGTGGGAGGAGGGGACTCTTGGAGAGGGTAGGACCCTTGGAGAGGAGGGGGCCCTTAGGGAGAAAGGGACCCCTGCACACTGTTGGTGGGAATGTAAGTTAGTAAACACTATGGAAGGCAATCTGGAGAGTCCTCAAGATATTTAAAACAGAAATTCCCTATGATCTAGTCACCCCACTTCTGGAATTTACTCCAACATAATAACTGGAGAGATGGATGTACCCCATTGTAGCACGACTTATAATAGCTAAGATCTGGAAACAACCTAAGTGCCATCAACTGGTGAATGGAGAAGATGTGGTCTGTAGACACCATGGATTACTACTTAGCTAGAAATAAAAACCAAAACCCTGCCATTGACAACATAGTTGGACATAGAGGGGTGCGCTTAGTGCCATAAGCCAAAGGGAGAAAAACAAACACAATGATTTCATTCATGTTTGGTACAAAGAGAAAGACAAATGAGCTGAATGAAACAAAAATAAGCTTTTGGACTGTAATACTAATTATTGGTTATTAGAAGAGGAGTAGATAAGTTGGGGAAAGGGGGCCAAAGAAGGAGAGATTTCGAATTTTGGTGTAAGCTTCATGTAGTGTACACACACTAATTCTCAAGAATGTACACTTGAAATATGCTATACTGCAATGCCCCATCCATAAAAAAATAAAAGAAACTTATGTAAAATAAAATAATGTGGGGTATGGTACTTTACTGCTCTAAAAAATACTGCACTGATTGGTATCATGGACAAGGTAAAGTGGAAAAGCATTTTCAGGGCTTCAGAGCCCTAGGTGGTGGCTAGAATAAATGGCAGGAGCTGCCAACAGTGAGGACGGAGACCAGGACCAGCCTGGTGGGTCCCATGTGTGCCCACAGAGAAGCCTGCTCCCCCTGCAGAGCCTGGAGCACAGGGCCTCAGGCCAGGAGAAGCGAAAGGAGGCAGCAGCTCGCTTAGAAGGGGCCTGCTTCCCTTTCAGCCCACTCTGCTCCTCCCGCACAGAAAGGGAGTTGACCTATTACGCAGCTTCACAAACGCTACACTGACTCTAACTCTGTGCTGCTCTGTCAGCCTGTCCAACCTGCAAGCAAAGCAGGTTCCACTGCCACTCACCTCTGCTTCTCAGCCCTCACACTCCCCTTGATGGGCAGAGAGAAATGGGACCCCATGGTCTCTTTCTGCCAAGGTTCTACAAGAGGACAATTAGCCAGATGATGCTAGAGAACCATTGGGCACCCAGAGTTGTACGAAACTAGAGTCAAAATCATCTGACAGAAGTCGCTATATGTCCCCCATGAGCTTCAAGCTGAACCCTAAAAAGTTGTGCAGCTTGAGAAACTCCAAATGGGTAGATTGGTTCCAAGAAAACACGTGCTGGTTGCTACAACATCCACTGCATGCCAGGTGGTGTTTAGACAGCAGGTAGAAGCATTGAAGGGGACAAGCCTTGCCATGGACAGCCTTTTTGTCTGCCCCCTCTCCAGCCCCAGTATGACGGTA
>NW_004567114.1:18044893-18059717 GCF_000260355.1 Condylura cristata
TAGCAAAGCTGACACATAATTACTAAAGACTGGGATACACTGTGCACCTCCTGTCCCCCTATAAACTAGGGGGACCTCCCGTCCCCCTATAAACTAGGGACATCCAGCTGAGCTTCTCCCAGGGTCCGCATTGCTTTTCTAAAGTCACCTGAATTTAACCTTAGAAACGTGCTCATGGCTTTCATCCCTGACTAAAATTAAGAGAAAGAGAGGCGCTGTGGCTCTCTTTTTCTGAGAGGATGAGAGCTTACAGACCCTGAAGGAAGGAGACAAAGGGAGGGGAGTTACCAAAGATAAAAGGGGTCAGAACTAGGGGCTGCAGCTAAAGACGGGGTCCTCCCTGGTTGTGTCCTACGGTCCTTCACCACCCACACTAGCAAGGTTAAAACGGAAAGGGGCAGAGAGCGCAGACATCATAATTTTTCTACTACTGCTACTAATAATGCTTGCTTACTACTATTATTATTCATTATAAAGCCATTTAAACCCCACTCAATAAGAGGTTTAACAAGTCCATTAAGAACAGGAAACCTATTTCCTGCCTGGCACTGTTTACACACATCACCAGGAGACAGGCCTTGGCTGGGGGAGCCCCATTAACTCTAACCAAGAGCCTTGGCAAGAGTTCATGGAAGGAAAATAGAGCTCTCAGAGAACTGCTGTGTGGTCAGAGCTCTTGTCTGGATGGCTGGACTCTGGACCAAAGTTCAGGGGTGCACCAAGACCTCTCCATAGCCATGCTGGAGACAGGGTTCTCGGGATGCCTCCTCCTGAAGCCAACTGGAAACAGCCCACAGCACAGCCAGCTCTGGGGAACCGAGAAGTTACCAAGTGAGTTTAGCTCCTACTTTGTATGTAGGAGCTAAACTCTCCCCCTCTCCTCCCACCAGTGGGCCATATTCTGGCTCTTTCTGTTCTTATGCTTCCAGGTTTCTAAGAACACACACACACACACACAATGATGGTTCCTTTTGAGCTGAGAGACCAATTCCAAGCCCTTCCTTTTATAATTCCCTCAAGACCCAACTTCCCTCTGTCACCTTCCCTCAAAAAAGTCTGTCCAGTTAACCCAGTTCCCACAGTCCCAGCAAGGTGTAAGGATCACCCCTTTATAGTGAGGGAGTGCCTCAATGCTGCCATACAGGAAAGGGGAGCCAGAAGTCCTTCATTCCCAGACCCAGGGAGTTCCTCTTAAAACAGGGAAACTGAACTGTCCAGAGCAATCTTTTCCCATTCAGGAAATATCTCTCCGGGCAGAGACCTTCTGAACCCTCTGCCGGACCCCAAGCCCAGTCACACACTCCCACAAGTGCTTGGCCTGTTCTGCAGTCAGCCTGGCTTCCTGGGGCCCAGCTCAGCACTTCCCACTCCAGTGAGGCTTTCTCCCCAGCAGAGGGAAGCACTGGTCAGAGGCTAGAGCCACTGATGCATGGTCATCTCCAAGCCACCTGGTAAAATGGGAGGAAAGAAGGAAGGAGGGAGGGAGGGTGAGGAGGAGGAGGAAGCAGCTTGCACCTGATTACTTTGCTGTCTGCTGGCACTTCTGCTGGAGCCTGGCTTTCCAGCCAGGGCTCCTCACCACCCAGCGCTCTCTGGCCAGTCTGTCTCAGTTTGGGAGGCGTGAGTTATTAATCTGACCCAGAGGTGCAGCCGCCCACTTAACGTGCTTGGCTTTCCCTGATTCAGCTGCAGCTGCCACGTGGAATACTTGAAGAGAAAGGAAAGGAGAAGAAACACCGGACAACATTTCAGCCTAAGGAAGTTTTGCCGCCACAGCAGATATTTTGTGTCTGCTTCCTTTCACCAGCAGCAACACTTCCATGGAATCAGGGCCAGCACAGAAGACGCCCTGCACCTACATCTCTGCATGTCCTGTCCAGCTGCAGACATGGCTGGCATGGGACCAGCCAGGGGCCAGGGCTTTCAGCGCTGTTTTGGCAGGAGGCGGGGTCAGCGCACAAACCCAGGCTGACTGGGTTATGAGTGTGACTGGGAAGGTGGGAGTCAGAGTCCTCACGGGAGCAGGACTTTCTGTAAGTGGAGCCAGCAAAGTCAAACATTCCGAGAAGTCTCAGGAATGGAGTCAGTGGCTGTCCAGTGCCACTCTCTTCGCCTCCTATCTTACCTAACTGTTGCTGCTAAACTTTCAGATATGGTGACTGGGCTACAATCCCTTGCCCAGCTTCCAACTCAGGACCAGCGTGCTCAGGCACGTCCCCCACCCCTCAGCTGGTCTTCACTGCAGAGGGACCTCTGATGATGCTAAGTGCAGAGTTAGATACAGAGTAAGCACCAAACATCAAAAATAGCTGCTGGTTACAAGCTGCTGCCTGGCTGAGTCGTGACATTTATAGTGTTTCACAACAGTGTTTTTCAAAGTCCTTAAAAAAAAAAGATTTATGTAGCTATGCATGCAAGAATTGGGGTGTAGGCAGAGGTGTGGGGGTGAGAGGATTCACCAGAGGCATAGTGGGGAGCAGAACAGGCAGATCTGCTGAAACAGTGGGCGAGACAAGAGAAGTCTGCTGTGCCATATGGGTCACCTCCCTGGCCGGGGATAGAACTTGTGCTACAGTGGCTATGGATAGCTTCATAGTGCTGCACTTTAACCTCTAGCACCACCAGGAAAGGCCCCCATTCAAGGTCCTTTTACAAGTTGGCAGCTCAAAAGGAAGACAATTATTATTAGATCCATCTTTTCAATGGGGAATTTGAGGCAAAGAGACATTAACATAGAGGCAGAGAAAGACCAGATAAAGCTGAGATTGTGTGAGATTCTATTCCACTGGACGATGAACTTACACTTGAGAGCTTGGCCTGAAAGTCTCATCCCCTTCCTCTAGCCACTAAGACACTGTGGCTTCAAAGCATCAGATATGGCAAACCCCACAGGTCTCAGAGTCCTCACCTGCTAGAAAAGTTCTTCACCTGAATCATCTGTGGCAGGGACCAGGCTGGGGCAAAAGCTTTCACCTCTGAGAAATGCAAGTAGCAGAGGTCTGTTTCTGGGAGAAATGGTAAAATGAAGATCCTTGATTTTTGTTTATTGTTTCCAAACTGAGTTAGAGAGGCACCAAAAGCAGGTTCCTAGCATCCTGACTTGGTCTTTGGTCTGTCCACTTAATCAATCCATTACCTGAGCACCTTCATGTTCAAGGAACTACTTTGGACTCTAAGAGGATATAAAATAAACCCAGGCCCAGCTATCCCTGCCTGTAAGCCACTTACAGTCGAGTGCAGCAGACAACATATGGACATACAAAGCAGCATAAGACAGTACGTGCCAAGTGCCAAAATGAGCAGTGATGGTAAACAGCATTTCCAAAATTCAGAAAGCAGGACAGCACGAAAAACCAAGGAGGTCAGAGGAGGCTTACTGGAGACGGAAACCCAATGTTGGCCCTAATAAATGGACAGAAATCAGAAATAGGGAAACAGGATCTACTGGAGTGGTAGACCCTCCATCTAGGGAGAAGTACTGACTGAAAGTGCCCGGCCAGCACCCTGTACCAACCCACCCTCTGCAGGCCTGCATGAGACCTGGATGGAAGTATGTGCAAAATCTACTAGGGAGGCAATGAAGAAACATGAGGCCAGTGAACAAGTGGCCCTGGGGGCCAATAAGGGGCTGCTGAGGAATGCAGGCCAAAGAGCAGGACCTTCACTATCAGGCCAAGCAGTTGAGACTAGGCTCCAAAGGAAGCATGTGGTACACACGCTGCTTGAACACACTCCTGCAAGGGCTGGGGTCGGTGGTGGTCTACAGAGAGCCGCAAGCTTACCATCGGTGACAAGTAAGCCATGATGCCTGATGAATTACTAGAGAAACATAAATTCTGATTGCATGCAAACGTTCCCCCAAACAGAAGAAGGAACAGGTAGGGTGTGAAGAAGGAGCCCAGTTGTCTCTAGGTAGAAACCATCCTAGGATGCATGCACAAATCCCTGATGTGGTCATGGGAGGTTGCTCACACTGAGGCAGGATCGAGAGGGGGAACAAAAGCTCAGAACAAAAGCTCATGTTCACTTAAATCAGCCAACTACTGGCATCAGACACAGAATTCACCTCTTCTCTCCATTATCACTGTGTTTCATTATTATTATAAGGGAGAAACTGCTATTCGCTAAGCCTTCCTCTGCCCCCCCGCCCCCATATTTAAAATGCTGCTGTAACAGTAAATATCACCTCTGGCATATTTGTCCTGGAAGAAAAGAGTGTGATTTGGAATACCTAATTGAAATGTGCTACAGAAGATAAGGCGCTACAGAGACTGACATTTAAAGGTAGGAGACACGGGAAGACATGAAATATTACTGTTGCTGCCTCAAAGGCAAAAACCACTTTCGCAGAATGGAAACATCTTTCAGCTCTGCCTCCCCCACCCAGCTCCTCAAGGCCCCTTTCCCCAGATCCTCAGCTGTAGGGTTCCAAGCCATGTCTGCTCTCCCTTTAAACTCCACCCTGTTGGCACTGAATGCTGAGGGACAGGTAAACCCACAGGAGTGATAGTCCAGCTCTCTCTTGCTTTTCTATATCCATCTCGAAAGCCTCGGTCTCATTTCTTGATAGGGCATTTACATGGAGCCAGATAGGCGAGGCAAGGAAGAAAAGGGAAAAGCCTGACAGTATATCTTAATAGAGCTCATTAAAAAACTGCTTGATGCCACTGCAAAGAAAAAACTGCTTGATGCCACTGGCAAGAGACTAAAGGTCACTTGTGCTTACTGGTGAGCAGGTCCTTTCCATTGCTAATTGGATACTGGGTTTAGACAGGGCTAATTCACCACCCGTTCACTTAATCTAAACTCCGAAATAAGGACAATGGCCAATCAACAATCAGACCCGAGTGAAGTCACATTAACCCTGTGTTCATGCAAGTTATTTCCCCACTCATGTCTCTAACCACCTCAGTACCTGATCTCCACAAATCAGCGCCTAATAAATACATCTCCTAATCTTTAGACCTTTGCATGGTGCCCTTACCATAATCATGGACTGGTCTTGTTACTTACTTTTGATCAACAGAAAAAGTTACCGGTGGTGGAAATGGCATAGCAACAGCTAAATTGGGGTCATTAAATCTCAGCTCTGTGAAAATACCCACAGCCACTGCAACATGAGTTTGATCCCTGGCCATAGAGGTGACCCACAGGGTGCAGCAGACCTCTCTTGTCTTGTCTGCTGCTCCCTCAAACTTTTCTGCTTCCCACTCTGGTGCATCCTCTCAACCCACTCCCCCCAACATCTGGACTATACCCCACTTCTTATATGCATCCATAAATAAATTATTATTAAAAATTTTGAAAAAAAAGGAAATGTTTGCTCTCATGAAACCCCCTGTTGGGCCCAGACACCACACTGTGAGAACCCTAGGGCATATGAAAATGCCAATGCAGGTTCTCACTAATCAAGAGCTTACATCACCAGCCATGGGTATAAATAAGGTACCTGGGATGTCCCAGCTCATCCAGATGCCAGATGACTGAAGGAACAGGTGACACAACATAAACTAGAAAAATACTCAACCAGTCACAATCAACTCCCAGAATTCTGATACATAATTAAAAGGCCTATTGCTTCCATCCACCCCATGATGGAGCATTTCACCTTTCCAGAGTATATAATCAGAACAGAAATTGATGTAAGAAGTGTGGCCAGTCTGCCAAAACAAGAACCCAAAGTGGATTGCATTCCTTTGGGGCCAGGCAGGAAGCAGAGGCTGAAGGGCCTCCAGAGGTCTATTAGTGGAGACTGTAAGGAAAGTGAAGAAATGGTTACTGGAGGGAGGCTGGAGGAAAGATGACAAGTGTTAGGAAGTTTAGCAAAGCTTCACCTTCAGGGAAACCTGAAAATGGAAAATATGCCAAATAAAATGATGGAATCAGTTAAGAAAACCTTCCAACTGCTAATGTGTTTATTTTATCTCATTATAATAAGGTATAAATAGAAATGAGATGGAGAAGAAATGCTTAATTTTTAAAAATAATTTAGAGGAAATATACTGGATTTTGAATCAGAGAATTAAAATGTTTGAAAATAGAAGGATTTTCAAACCTGGTCTTCTAACCAGCAAAAGGTTTTAAGAGTAAGAAGCAGGGGGCCTCCCTGGTAGTGCAAGGGATTAAGTCTCAGAACTATGAAGCTATCTTGATTTCTTGAGTTCAATCTCTGACCGGGGAGCTACCTGCATGGCACAGCAGGCCTCTCTTGTCTCACCGGCTGCTCCCCTCAGCAGTGTATTTCAGTAGATCTGCCTGTTCTGTTTCCACTCTGTCGCTGATGAATCCCCTCACTGCCCCCCCCACACATCTGGCCTGTACCCCAACTCTTATATGCACAAATCTTTAATAAACTAAATAAAATAAATCTTAAAAAAACTTTAAAGTAAGAAACAGGCTCAGACAATGATCAGATTCAAGGTCCTTTCTATAAAACATAGAATTATATGCAAATCAAAGGTGAATTCTAAGATCTGTATCAACTAAAAAAAGGTTAAGGGCATATCTTAAAACTAGAAAAATGACTTAGGATCAGAAGGTCATGTCTTCTAGCCATTCTTCTACAGCCAAAATTGACTTTAAGATATTAAGAATTTGCCTCTTAGACCAAATTCATTTTTGGTCATTTACTGATTCATAGTAAACGATCCTAAAATGAAGTGACTTAGAACTATGTGTTCTTTTTCTGTGAGTTGTCTGGGATCAGGGGGCACTTCTCTCATGTGGCTACAGTCAGACCAGTCAGAGTTGAAGCTGCTATTATATTAGGTGAAGACTTGTTGACCAGGGTACCCAAGATGGCTTCTCACTCCAAAGATGATGCCTCCTTGACCTTTCTCTCTCCATATTGTATTTCCGTTCCAAGGTTTCCACACCAAGCTGGGTCATCTCACAGCATGGTGATCTCTTAGCAGTCAGATTTCTAACATCTGACTTCCAAGTCAGAAACTGCCAAGATAATTAATGGCCACTCCCAGAACTGCCTGAGCATTAAACCACCATATGCTATTAGTCAAAGCTATCATATGACTGTCGAGACTCAAGAGGGTAGAAGGAGAAATTCTACCTCTTGAACTTGACAAGAGGCGTAACAGGAAAGTGTACAGCTCAGAAAATACTATTGTGGTCATCTTGAAAGAATACACCTACCATAATATATGCTCTGTTTTTAATTTTAAATGCCTCCTTTGGTTAGAGAGACCCATATGAGTCTTACAAAGAACCAAATATATATATAAGTCTCAGGAAGACTAGCAAAATGTTAGTTACCAGAATAAGAGGCCAAAGCAAGGAAACAAACAGGTCTTCTTGCCACTGCATGGATGAGATCACATATAAAAGAGTGTGGTCTTGGCTGAGTGCTGCATTTAAGAAGGGCAAATAATAAATGGAAGTATAAATCTTGGGAAGAAATATCAAGGTAGTTTAGGATTGGAAACATAGCATTTTGGAAGCACATGCTGGAAAAGCAGCACTCTGCCACCTAAAGGAGGTGTGAGGACAAGATCTCAGCTCCTCACTCCTATCTGATACCCCGTAGAATACACCTTAAAGATACACATTTGAATTCTCTAGCCTCGCTGCCCCTCAGACACTTACATCCTAAGAGTCTGCAGTTCTCTTCTCTGCAGGAACAAGCACATGATCCCCTTTGTAACCTTCCAGAATGTAACAAAACACTTACCATCTTCTCATACTCAGCATCACCCATGGTAGACATTAATCACATCCTGCATAAAGTCCAGTCCTCCTTTCTCCCCAGGAAAACAGGAGCTGTGCACTTCACCAGCACCTTGTAATTAAACGTGACCATGAGACTTGCTTCAGCCAATGAAAGTGAAAAGTATGTAAGGGAGGCCTCCCTGGTGGCGCAGGGGTTAAATTTCAGTGCTATGAAGCTATCACCAGCCACTGTAGTATGAATTCAATTCCCAGCCAGGGAAGTGACCCAATGACACAGCAGACTTCTGTCTCACCCACTGCCCCCCTCATCAGTGTATTTCAGTAGATCCATCTGTTCTGCTAACCACTCTGTCTCTGGTGAATCCTCTCACCTAGACCCCAATTCTTATATTCATAAATAAAATATTAAAACAGAGAAAAGTATATAACAACTAGTAAACACATTCCTTATTCTCTTCCTCTGCAGTAGAAAACTCTAAAGATACATAAGGAGATGCTACATGATAAAATGACTGTATTTCTCTCAGTCTGCATCCCTGAATGTGTATGATAAGAAGACACCATTAGTACCAGTGTTCAGCTTGCAATGTGAGTGAGATATAAACCTATGTTGTTTCAGACACCAAGATTTGGGGGTAATTTGTTACTGCAGCATAATTGAATCTATGCTGACAAATACAATCACCATAATAGAGAAAGCATCCTGACAAAAGCCTAAGTCTGAAACTGTTCAATATTTTAGGACTCAGCTCTATAGATCAAGCACTGAAAGCTAAATGCAACTGTATCTCAGAGAGGAGATTGCGAAGAGATGGGAGATTTGCAAGAATCTCTGGCTACTTCTTCAAAGCCAGAGTTGTACAGAATTTCCGTCAAGAGTTTACCTTGAACTCTCTTTTTCCCTGAATTCCAGTAAGGTACTGCCTGCATTTCAAGATCTGTAGTATAGAGAGAAATTCACCGAGGGGAAGACAACAACCAATGCCTGAGCTTGGGCTGCTGAATGATTAAACAGAGGTGGCCACACTGACCCAGCCGACTCTTAATAACTCCCACCGCATGTCCTGCCCTGGAGGCCTGGGGGCTACTGCGGGGTCAATACCTTGGAAAAGCCAGTGAGTGCCCAGCCCAGAGGGAAAGGTTACACTGTCTGTATCTTCAACAGCAGGTTAATTAGAAAGTGTCTGCTGTTTGTTAAGTAAGCACTCATGCATTATGAAACGCATCATCCACTCTGCCCAGCAAGGTTGGGACCTGAGTCTCTGGGTGAGAGAAAAGTGTTTGCTTTCTTGGTAAACTTCCTCTTCCAAGTCCAACTATGAGTTTGGTTACCAGAGAGGACAACGAGTCAGCAGTCTGACTCTAATTTTCAGTTGTTAGCTTTGGGAGAAAAATCCTGTATGTTCAAATAGTTTTTTTTTATGCAAATATAAGTAAGAACCTCTGGCTAAAGAGGGGCAGGGGAGAAACAGTCCATAAAAAGAGAGGTGGTGAAAAACATGGAAGCAGCCCAAATGCCCAAAAGTAGATGACTGGATAAAAAAGATGTGGTACATATATACAATGGAATATTACTCAGCAACCAAAAAAGAGAAACACATGTCTTTTGCAGCAACTTGGAATGGAACTGGAAAAGATCATGCTCAGTGAGATAAGCCAGAAAGAGAAAGAAAAATACCAGATGGTTTCACTCATAGCAGGAGTATAATGGACCAGGCGAGAAAATAACAAAAATAATGAACAACCATATACCAGAGACATTTTGCAGGGGTGGAGTGGGGAATGGGATCCAAAACGGGGGTGAGGGGGTGGGGAGGGAAATGCACGGGACTAGGGTGATGGCACATGGGTGACTTGGTGATGGGAAACCCGCGGGGATTACAATTGAGATGGAAAAAAAACGTACAAAAAATAAACTGTTACAAAATAAAATTAAAAAATGGAAAAAAAAATAAAGAGAGAGAGGTGGACTGAATGACCCCAATAGAGCTGAAATGATCACTTGTGGCTTTCTTCCTTCAAAAAAAATATTAATTTATTTGTAATTGAGGTAATATTTGTATACCCCCATCAGGAACTGGCACAGTAGTGCACCACCACTAAATCACTGTGGCTCTCTATGCCTCACTCCAAACCCACCCTTTCCCAGTTAATAGCCTTTAAGTAGTAGGCAGTACCTTCCAGAAAGTCAGATAATTCCTTTTAGAAACTTTACAGAGGGGCTTGCTACAAAGCATTGTGGGAAATGTACATAGGTGAGGGAGACATAGTTTACAACCCATGGGGCACTCAGGGAAACAAGGTCACACGTAACTACTCACAAAGCAATGAACAATAGCTGCTCGGAAGGGCTCAGAGAGAAGACAGCTGCTTCACTGCCCCTGTGTTCACCCCATCTGCGCCCCACCCTGCAACCCTGTTTTGCCACAGTGGTATGCTCAAGTCTTCCAAACTTGTAAAAGGCTTTTACTTATCAATACTATTTTATACCTGGCAAATTTTACAGTTACAAAGTTGGGTAATATTCTCAGGGGACAACATATTCTTAGCGAAAATCCTGTACCCTAAAACTGACTCCAGGGCAGAAGGCTAACCTGTGGATCTGGATCCACTTCAAGCTATCCTTCTTCCAGCACTGGTCCCTGTTGGCAAGATCCACAATCTGGGGTCCTCCCTGGTGGTGCATGGATTAAAGCACTGCACTAAGACACTAATCTCCAAAGCTTCAGTGTGAGTTCAATCCCTGGCCAGGGAGTTGACCCACATGGCATGGTAGACCTCTCCTGTCTCACCCCCTACTCCCCTCAGCAATGTACTTTATCCATCTGCCTGTTCCCCACTCTGTCTCTAGTAAATCCTCCCTGCTGCACCACTGGCCTATACCCCAATTCTGTACTCATAAATAAATCTTTAAAAAAAAAAAATCTACAGACTGTGGATAAGGACTTTGGGAAGCAGGTGCTACGGAAGGAGCTGGACCCACCTACCTAGGTGATCAGAAGCCTCCAGGCGCATCAGCACTTCCCCCTGGAGCCGGTCTGTGCACGCAAGCAGTTCTTTCCCTTCTGTAAGCTTTGTGGGGATTTTCCTGTGCTTCCTGTGGTCTCCAGCCAGGTCGTGGAGCAGCCAGAGGCCAGGCTCTTCAACAAGCTTGTGGAGGGGCTGCCCTTTGATCATGTGCTGCAGAAGGCTGCTCACCCACCTTCTGCAAACCCGGAGCCCAGCAGGCTCTTCCAGATTGACTTTTCTAGCCCAGGGCTCAGCATGAGGTGCGCGCCCCTGGTCGGGAAGCATCGCGTTTGCTACCACTCTCGTGGTAGTGGGGACAAAGGGTTGTCCTGAGCTGCATCTTCCCAGGAGGAGGCTTCAGGGTGTACATGGCCTTCTCTGAAGCCCACCAGACCTGGGGAATGGGCTGGAGTCTCTCTGGGTAGCCCCGGAGCTGGTGCTGCCCAGTCCCCTGGAAAGCAGAGGGCGCTAAGGGACCCCGCAGGGTGTCTGAGATGGCTGGTGCCTCCTGGACCCTGCATGTCACCCTCTGCCCTGCTGTGGCTCTGCCTAGAACCCTGGATGCCTGTAACTGCTTTATGTGCTATGGTTTTTAACTTCAGATATTAGATTTTTTTTCACCTAAGTTCACCTCTCTTTATGTTAAAGCATGAATCATGATAAGGGGTTAATGAAGAGGAAAAAGGAGGATAATACCAAGTACAGTCAAAGAAGTAGCAGTTTAGAGCTTTTCCTTGTGCGTGACTGGTGGGAGTTGAAACTGGTACAACCCTTCTGGAAAGCAATCTGGAAATCTTTGGCATAATTAAGCACGCATATGCCCTATAACCCAGCAACACCACTCCTGGGAATATTTCCCCAAGAAGTTCTCGCTCAGCATCATGTACGTTTCTGTGGGTAAAAGCAGAACTGGAGCATGGCTCCAGCCCAGTGCTGGAACGTCAGATCTGGAAGGCATGGTGGAGGTGTATCAACGAATCCTGGGCTGCAGTTAACACAGGAGGAGCTGGATGTGAACATGGCCACAAGTCAAGATCTTCAAAGCACAGCACTGACTGGAAAAAATACTCATCAAGAGGTGTAGAATGCTGCTGTTAATGTAAATTCCAAGTGCGTAATAACAGCCTATTTCATCTCTTACAAGGGTATATGCTTCTTTACAGATATTAAAAACATCCAAACACAAACTGGAAGGGGAATCCCTGGGGAAGAATAGGATGTATGGGAAGGGGTGAAGGGGGAAAAAAAATACATCAAACCAGGTCATATACTGCTGGTGATGTTGTGTTATGCTGAAAGCTTTACATTCAACGCTCATTACCTGAGGTCAAAAGGAGAAAAAAGACAACTCAGATCAGCCCTTCCCCTGCCCCCCCCCCGGCTCTAATCTGTTGCCCAGCTAGGCTGGTAGGCAGATTTTGTAAGCTACTTTGGTATTAACACTGATATAAAACACTGAACACGGATTTAGAAAATAAAAAGGAATAAAAACATTTTGCTTGATTTGGGAAAAATATAAGATTTGTGTCCAAACTGAATTCATAAATAGTGTAGTGTAGTGGTTTAAGAGGACAGGCATTGATGTCAGAAAGACTTGGTTTTGAATTAGAGTCCTATCGCTTATTAACCATGTCTGCAAGGATTATGGTGAGATAATGTATGTAAAGTACTTAGCAGTGTGCCTACTGCAAAGCAAGCAATGGGTAAATGGCAGCTATTCATCATAGATAATATATCTTTTTTTTTTCATCTCCCTTAGTCTGCACACCTTGAAATATTTTACATGGTAAGAAAATCATTATAAGCTTCTTATTGGCTTATGGTTTAGACTCTCCCTACTTCCAAGAGATTCAGAGGAATTATATATGATTAATCAATAAGAAAAACAGAACAATCAGGGATAAACACAGAGCAGATGCCCTCTAAAGGAGGTAGAGAAAGTAAATAGCAGCAGATACCCAAACAGAGCTGGTGGCTGCAACTCAGGCACACATATTGGCCCAGAAGTCATGGAAATGGATGTAGAAAAGAAATTGTATGGGCCTCATAGTGTTCACTGCATTGCAAAAACACACTCTGCTTAGATAACTTTATCACTGGGGTTTCTATGTCAGGAAATACTGAGCAGCTTGGCAGCCATCTAGATGTTTATCTTGACAGGGGACTCACACGCTGGAGGCTGTACAGGGAACTGTTAGAAAGGAGGGAGAGGGTGCTGAAGGTACATTCTGGATCCCTTGCTTTCTGATAATCTCAGATAATCTTGATGACGCTGGAGAAATGGTTGGTGAATATAATTGTTAGAAAGTCTTTCTCAAATACATAGTCAAGTTCCCAAGCTCTGGAACCAAACTATGAAGGTTCAAGTGCTACTACAACATTTTTCACCTCTGTGACCTTGGGGAATTGACTTTATGCCCTAGTTTTCTCATCTGTAAAATGGTGGTGATAGTACCCACAGAACTGTTGTGAGAATTACCTGGGTATTCTTGAGGCACTTAGAGTAGTGCTGGGTACCTGCTAAGAACCACAAGGACTGTATGAGAGTGCAGTAAAGAAATTAAAAAATAAACACCAGTTGCCCTTGGCAAGTCTCTGGCAGTGCTAAATTGCAGTAGATTCTGACTGAATTATTTAACAAATACCTGGAGTGTAGATACTGTTTGATGCTTTAAGTACCAGCTGTGAGGAAGCAAAGTTGTCTCCTGTGAACAGTTAGATGCTGAGTCTGTATTCTCACACACATAAAATGTATTCTTTTCACAGGCAGTGGAGGAAGATGTAAAATCACAGCAAAGACAGCAATCCTGTAGCTGTCTACAGGATCATTATAAATGAAGGCCACTCGGTGCCTGATGTTTTGTGCCAGGACCTTCATACACCTTAGTTCTCATTCTCTAAGCAAAGGAGTTACTATCATTAGCTCATTTTACAAACAAGAACTCTAAAGCTCAGAGAGGTTGAATGACTTCCTCAAGGCCACACAGACTGCTCAATCTCAGTCACATTGAATCAAATGTTGTACTCTTCCCATGAAATAACACTGTTCCTTTCATATTCAATGATCTATATGGATGCTCTAGAATAGGGGGGGTGGGGTTTAAGGACTCTTAGAAATAATAATCTCCTTGATGGCTTTTGTTGCCACGATCTCCTAGGGAAAAACCCAGTGACCACAGATGTATTCCTTGAGGATCTTTGAAAATAGAGATTGGCATCTATCATCAGATAGGGTTTAAAGATGATATGTTCTCTTTTTTTAGCACAACCACCATGATGAAAGTCATTATACAAAAGACAGAAGTCCCCAGAGAGCATGCACAAGTCCAGGTGGGTAGAAGTGATGTTGTCTTAGAAATCATCCTGAACCTAATTTAATTTAAATTTCTAGTAAGTCTTAGGCAAAATTTCAGCTTTTTGTCTAATAAGTTGGTGACATATTACATATGATATATCCCACAACTGGCCCAGATACATCAATGTATCTCTGCACCAAGGTTGGTAACTGCTAGTTTTAGAAGCACCAGGAAAGTCTATTTCCAAGTACCATTTCTTTAAGAGTCAGTGAAATGCAATGCCTGGTATTACACTATTAAGACTTAAGTTTTGAAGAATCCTGAATCCTCAAGAGTTTGGATTAAAATTTAAGTGATATCTATGCTCTTATTGTGTAAAAATGTAAAGACAGGGCCTCCCTGATGGCATTGCATTAAATCTCAGTGCTATCATTGTTACAGCCTAAGTCCCTGGCCAGGGAGCTATCTCACAAGGCACAGCAGACCTCTCCTGTCTCACCCACTGATCCCCTCATCAGTGTATTTCAGTGAATCCACTTGTTCTGCTCCCCATTCTGTCTCTGGTGAATCCTCTCACTTTCCTCACCCCTGTCTTATATCTCAGTTCTATGCAAAAAAAAAAAAAAAAAATTAAAGACTTTTGTTAGGGGTATGCAGATAGGCCTAGCACCTAAGGAAAACAATATGGAGGTTCCTTAAAAATGTTAAAAATATATCTGCCACATGATCCAGCAATACTACTTCTTTCCTGATATTTATTCACAGAATGAAAATACACTAATTTGAAAGAACATATGCACCCCCATGTTCACTGCAGCTTAATTTGCAATGACCAA
>NW_004567114.1:18060467-18066754 GCF_000260355.1 Condylura cristata
CTCTTGGCATTAGTTGCTGGATAGATACATGATCTAGCAGTACCAGGAAACCTGGACAAGCAGCGCAACAAGGGATGGAATGGAAACCATCGCTTCCTCTGCATTTTCTTAAAAGGGCCTGTAGTCAGCTACTGGTAGCAGTCTGGGCCAGAAAGAATTGTCAGCCATGAGGAACTTTCCCTTTGGAAGGGAAATTAGAGATCCTCACATACAGGAGACTAGTCTCACATTTCACCATCATCAAAATTTAACATCTTTCCATAAGAGTCAATTGCATTATTCATTCTATTATGAAAACACCTTCAAGTCTGAAACAACCAAAGAATAATTAAAGATGTAACTTAACCTCTTCCTCTTATAAGACAGTTGGTTTTCCTTGCACAAAGTTAAGAATAGCCCCCAGGATCAATATTTTACTTTGACTTTGACTTTCTACTTTAGATACATAATATATATCGGAGGTGCCCACATAAAGGGAAATAATCAAGTTCCATTTAAAGGTGTAGCCAGATGGTGATTTGTCCAGGATTACAAGGCTTAGTGAAGGTCCAAGTCAAGCGTCTGTCCTGTGCACCAACTGAGGTGTGAAGTAGTCACGTTGCCCTCGTGGAGACAAGATGAAAAAAGGCTAATGGGTAGTGTGACTGTGTGTCCATGGTAAACATAAAAACAAATAACTAGAACCAAAAGACCTGAGCTCTGAAGCTGATTCTATCCCCTCTTGGTTATGATGCTTAGAAAAATCTTCAGCTCATTACATAACTCAATTTCCCCACTTATTAAGGGATGGTGTTAAAAAAAATCTCTGCCCTGAGGCCTCCCTAGTGAGGTAGGGATTAAGTCTCATCACTGTGAAGCAATCCCACAGCCATTGCAGCATTAGTTCAATCCCCAGCCAGGGAGCTGACCACATGGCACAGCAGACCTCTCCTGTTCCGCCCGCTGCTCCCTTTAGCAGTATGTTTTGGTCAGTCCACCTCTTCTGCTCCCTACTCTGTCTTTGGTCAATCCTCCCACTCTCTGCACCACTGGATGACACCCCAGTTCTTGCATGCATAAATAAAACTTTAAAATATTTAAAAATATATATTTGTCCTAACCAATATATACGGAGATTGCGGGGCAGTTTTAAGTTAAAGCTTTTTGAAATTTGATTCTTTCTGAATAGATATTTCTTCATAGAAGATACATAGATGGCCAATAGGTTTATAAAAATACCTCCATCACCTCTTATTATGACAAAAATGTCAATCAAAACAACAAGCTGTCACTTCACCCCCGTGAGAATGGCTGTTGCCCAAAAGACAGGAAGTGCAAGGAGAAGGGGACCCTTGGAGAGGAGGGGACCCTTGGAGAGGAGGGGACCCTTGTATGCTGTTGGCAGGAATGTAAATTAGTGAAAACTTATGGAAGGCAGTTTGGAGAGCCCTCAAGAAGTTAAAAACAGAAATTTCCTATGATCCAGTCACCCCACATCTGGTAATTTACTCAAAAAAATATAAAAATAGTAGTTGGGGAACAGGTTCAATGCAGCATGCACCTCCACGTTCAATGCAGCATGACTTATGATAGCCAAGAACTGGAAACAACCTAAGTGCCATCAACTGATGAATGGAGAAGAAGATGTGGTCTGTACACACCAGGGATTACAACTTAGCTGGAAATAAGACAAAACCCTGCCATTGACAGCCAGGTTGTATCTATAGGGGAGTGTGCTTAGTGACATAAACCAGAGAGAGAAAGACAAACACTATGATTTCATTCCTGTGTGGTACAGACAAAAAACAAACAGATGAGCTGAATGAGAAAAATAAATAAATTTTTGGACTCTAAAACCAACTAGTGATTACTGGAAGGGAAAGGGGAAGGGAACACGTACTCTGGCAAAAGGGAGTCATTGGTAGGGTGAAAAGAACTGGACTTTACTGGTAAACCGGATGTAGGAGATGTACATGCTGGTGTTCACGATGCGCCTCTAAAACTTACATTATAATACAATGTTACTTCAATTAATAATTTCTCAATGAAAGTTAATTCTTATAGTGCTATCTGTTTTGTGCTTAGTATATGTCAGGCATAGTATTGATGTCTTTAGGTCTGTTAGCTCATTAACCCCCACACTGTCCTTTGAAGCAGATGCCCTTAGGGTCCCCAATTTACAAAGGAGGGAAAGGAGACATAGGGAATAAGTGATTTGCCAATGTAGTCAAACCGGTGAGTGGAGAGTAGAGAGGTGGCCCCTGCCAGCCTCCCAAGATGGTGCTCAGCCCTGCCTTGGTAACAGATGGCATAAGGGACTTGAAGGACAAACAGGTGACTTTAGTGGATGGCTGGAAGGCACAGACCCAGAAATCCATCAAGTAGACCCTCTCCCCTAGAAAAGGGGAGAAAAATGTTTGCCTGAAAAATGTTAGAAGATAACTTCTCTGGACCATCCTTCCTAGTGACCCTAGAAAACTGCCCACTACAGGTCCAATCTCAGCATCCATCTCCCCACCATTCAAGCTCCGGTGCTCAGGGCATCCTCAGGTGAGTGCAGACTAAGGATAAAAGGCAACACCTGGGCGGCAGAATCACAGACAAGCCCTCAGAGCTTCTGTCTCCAGATGAGGCCAGCGTGGAAGCTTCTCTGTAGAAGTTTTGTGTGATATACCATGTAGATGTGAACATGTTGACTTTTCCTTTTCCTCTGGAGGTCAGATTCTGATGCCTCCATCCTGCAGAGCATCCCTGCTAACCTGTTTGGGTGGAAAGCAGCCTCTCCGGGGCTGTGTCCCTGTGCCAGGGACCACAGGGGCAGCAGCAAGCTCGGGGAGCCAGAAGGAGCGAGGTGCATAGCTCAGCTCAGCAGAAGGCTCCTGCTCCAGTCGCCCACAAGTCACCACAAGCCAGTGGCACCGCGCAGTCGTGACTGCGGCACTGAGTAGGTTCAAATGTGTTCGCCCTTCTTTCTTTGAGCAGCTTGCTTACCCTCCTAATAAACCCTTCATTAATTAGGAGATGTCAACATGCCAACAAAATTAGCAGTTTCAATATCTCCCTAAAGTGTGAGTGTTTCAAAGAAAATGAAGCCTTGGTCACTCCCTGGTTATTTTTTACTCTCTGCCACCCACCTACCTTTTGGGCAATCTGTTCCATCAGAGTGCACCCTTGAGCTCCCTCTCTCCCTGCCTTTCTGGCTTCTTTTAAAAATGGCGTGCTTGCCTTGCTCCTTTTCTTTTCAACCCTGATGCATCCCAATGGGCTGCACTTAATCCTCCCCCAGCCCCATGCCAACCAGTGCCTAGCAGGAAGAGTTAATAAGCCCATTGCTCTGGGCACAGCTAACTTGGGGTTATTTGGCCCAGGAGTTTAAGGATAAAATTAAATGGGTGATGGAGAGAGAAAAGAAGTGAGATTTAAATAAACTGGCTGGGGGCAGGAGGTAGGGAAGGGTGGAAAGATAGAGCAACTCCCCAAATTTACCCAAATTGGAACCTTGTACCATGAAATCACAAGTGTTCCTCCTCCTCAAAGAAGCACCACCTATGTCAAGTTTCCTATGGCTGAATAAGCCCCTTCCATGGATTCTTGATGCTGGGAGACTGTTCTATAACTCTGAGATGGGAGGGGTGGGTGGAGTAGGGCCCCCCAGTAGGAAAGGAGGTGTTAGAGCTAAAGTTCGGAGGGAGGCTAATCCAATCTAGGGACCCCTGGAAACAGTGGGGACACCAGGGCTCCACAGCCCCCCCTCAGGCATTTCAAAGAACAATGAAAGTGAACCCCAGACATACTTTATATTCTTCATTCTCAGGTTCCACACACTGGCTGCTGGCTCTTCTGTATTAGGTATTTAATATATTACAGTTGAAATGAAGCCAAGACCTCTCCATACATATTTGGATCTAAAAATATAGATGAGGAATAGGGACCCAGACTTGTAAATTGCAAATAGTAGCAGGCAAAATTTTTAAAAAGGCAAACAAAAACCCTCTGCCCACAGACATTTAGTCTATATGGTTAAAAATAATGTTTTATCTCACATAGTATTTACTTCACAGGGTTGTTGCAAAGATTAATTGAATAGTCCTCGGCCTTAAATCCCCCCAAAAATATTGTGCGTTTTTATTTCCTAACTTCATGCATTTTTATTTCTTAACTACATGCCTGTGTCTAGGACTTCTTTTGACCAGTTTGGAGGCAGCTGCACAGGGAGGATGAAGGATGCATTGCCCCAGGGCCTGTCTGAACAGGTGGACTAACTCATAGACTGGCGAGTCCTATCCAAACAATTTGGCCACCACACTGACCAAGAGGCACCATGATAGATACAAAGCATTAGATCCAAGCTAACGATTATCTCAATGTCCTGGAGGGAGAAGTCTGAGGGCCCCACATGCGATGGGAAAAATGACCCAACTGAGCATGCTCGGGCTTAGTCCACCCCACAACAAGCAGTGAAGATACCATCCCCTCCCTGACTTGACCTTACCCTTCCAATACTTGAGCAGCCCCCAAGGAGCAGGGATAAACCCCCTCTTCTGTGTCTCTCTCCAGTGTTTGCCTGCTTCAACTACACCCAGGGCTCTTCGGTGAATCCTTTCCATAGAGGACAGGACACAATCCTTTGGGTTCTGGTCAGTAACAGTCCCACACAAATGCCACTCCAATACCCCGGGAGGTAAACACTCCCTAGAACAGCCCATAGGATTCTGTTCATCAGAAGAGAGTGACTTCTCCAGGGTAAATACAGGCTGGTTGGAAGGGGAACAGGAAGATAGGCAGAAATTGAAAAACAAAAATAAAAAATGGTCCATACATGTGCAATTGAGTGTTTAGGTTTCAAAAGAGTAAGTCTAAATTCTTTGCCTGGTTCTACTTTTAAACCTTGTCTCTAGTCATCTGTCTATCTCCCCTCTCTGACTGACATAGGGGCTGACATTTTAATGCTCCCCTACCCCAGGTATCAGGACCAACTAGCCTTGTGTGAGGGCCTCTGGGCTACAGATATCTAAAGGCATTTCAGTCCCGATTTCTATAAGGAGAAGGAAACGGCCCTCTGTTTCTTTGAACTTTTTTTTTTTTAATTTATGTATTTATTCATACATAACTGGTATACAGGCCAGAGGTGCAGGGGTGGTGCGAGGATTCACCAGAGACAGAGTAGGGAGCAGAACAGGCCTACTGATGAAGTACACTGCTGAGCAGCGGGCGGGTCAGGAGAGGTCTGCTGCGCCATGTGGTCACCTCGAGGGCAGGCGGACATTGAACTCATGTGGAAGTGGCTTTAGCCTCTTAGTGCTGTGCTTTAAACCACTGCGCCACCAGTGAGGGCCCTGTTTGAAATTTTTAAAGGAAAAGTTGCCTTTGTTAAAACAAAAGGATGCTTTGGTAAGACCACTTAAGGAACGGGGAGAAGTGTGAGACCCAAGGAGGAAAGGGGTGGGTTGAGGAGGAGGCTGGGTAGCTGCTTAGAGGAGAGGTAGAAGGGAAGAGGGGAGGTGGGAGAGAAAAGAGGGGAGACAGGGGACTAGAGAGGAGGTTTAAAAGAATCAGGCAAAGAATTTAGACTTACTCTCTTGGAACCTAAAAATTTAATTCACATACATGGATCATTTTGTATTTTTGTTCTTTTTTTTTTTTTTTTTTTGATTTCTGCCGTCTTCCTGTTCCCCCTCCAACCAGCTTAGTGATTTCCCCTTGAGAAATCACCTTCTGCTGAGTAGAAACTAACAGGGTGTCCTATGGATGTTCACCTCCCTAGGTGAGAGGTGGGAAGTGATCCCACTCTGGAATCTGAATCTTAAGAACTAAAGATAGTCATTTACTGAAAGAATAGAGAAAGGCATCTATACTAAATATTAGAGCTTATAGCCATCCAACTTACCAAATTATCTTAGTGAGTCAGCAAGTTAACTAGAGTTGGTGAATTACTTAATAAGCAATCATAGCATCATCAAAAAAGAGATATTTTTAACTCTTCTTAAGTTTATAACAGTTATTATTTTTTTTAATTTTATTACCATGTAGGTTCTACAAAATGCAATGTCTATTGTAACACAGCCATAGCTGAATACTTTCTCACTCTGGGCCCTCCCAGGTGGCGCAAAGGGTTAGGGCTCAGCACTGCAAGCTGGCCACAGCCACTTAATTCAATCCCCAGCCCTGGAGGTGACACATTTGGTGTAGCAGACCTTCCTGTCTCACCCACTGCTCCCCTCAACAGTGTACTTCTTCAGTCTGCCTGTTCTGCTCTCTACTCTTTCTCTGGTTGGAATCTCTCACCGCCCCTGCACCTCTGTCTTGTA
>NW_004567114.1:18068064-18072293 GCF_000260355.1 Condylura cristata
CAAAAGAAGTAAAGCAATTCAGTGGAAATGGATGGTTATTGCATACATAGTTTTGGTCCACAAGCTAGCCCAGCAAGAAGTACTAGAGAAAGTTGTATAGACATCAGGGCAAGATGCCCTGGGTTTAGATCCCATTTTCATTACTTCACCCGTGATATGAACTTTTGGACTAGTTACTCAACTTCTCTGTGCTTTACTTTTCTCCACCTTAAAGGGACATTGTAAGAAAATCTGTCTTAGTGTTGGGAGGGACAGGAATTAAGTTAGTTAACATGTGCAAAATGCCTGTATCAAACAGTACCTAGGACATTGTAAGCTCTCAGTAAGTATTAGCTGTTATTATTATAACTATCATTAGGAAGAACAATAATATGAACATCCCGTTTTAAGCCAATTTTAAAATATATTTCCAGGTATATTAACATTTAAATGTAAAAGGTAAATTAAAAATTTTACCAAGAAATAATCTAAGAAACCAAACACTCTAAAGAGGAGGAGGGGGGGAGCATCCTCTCCCAAGACCAGAGAAACAGAAGCTATAAAATAAAACACAGACATTTAACTACATGAAAAGGCAAGTTACTTGATAACAAAATACACTAATCAAAATAATTAAGTGATTGACTCTGGACCATCAAAAAAGACTAACATCTTCAGGAAGAAATGAGCAAAGGTCATGAATTATCCTTTCAAAGAAATAGCCCCGAAACAAATGCAAAGATGCTCAGAAACACAGGGAGTCTGAGAACTGGAATGAAAATAACAATGAAATAACACTTGACACTCCTTAGTCTGGAACAATTAAAAAGAGCAAACATCCCAGTTACTGTCAAGGATGCACACATTTAAAGGGTGCTCTTAATCACTGCTTGAGGTAATGCTTGTGAAGTGTTAACTTCTTTCCAAAAGCTGTATGATAGCATCTATTCATGGCTGAAGTGAACCTTCCCTTCCATTCATCAACCCCACTCAGAGATAAAAGCAACAGTGCAAATGACAAAGACAATTACTGCGACATTGTTCAAGGTAGAAATAAAAGTGGAAATAAAATTAAAATCAATAGAAGAATGACACATATAATAATAGATCCTCACAATGGAATATTACACACCCCTTAAATAGCCTCAGTTAGAGCTCTGCCATTTGACATAGATAGATTTCCAGGAGGTCAAGATGAGCAAAAAAACACCAGTATGTATACAGAGAAACACAGACATGATTCCAGAAAGTGATGTTTATGTGGGAAAGACATAGAAGAGTTCACAAAGTGGTACACAGGCACATTCTAAGACATCACTGATTTTCTGTTTCTTCATCTAGAGGATAGGGACTTCATAATTATTTCCTTTACAATAATTAAACCATATGAATTTTTTAATGAAAAATTTCTGTAGTCTGTATTTTCTAATTTTTCTCTAGAAGGGAAATGAAGATACAAATTAAATATAAAATATTTTATTTTTTTCAAATAAGTCAATAGTCTTTACTAACCATATACAGTATATTCAACCGGATTCTAGGTTTTATAAATTATAATTAAGTTTTTAAAATGCTTTCTAGTAAAGGACAAATTGTTAAAACTTACAAGGACATGGTTATATCTAGTCATAAATTTATGTTTCCATATCTTATTGTATTACTATAATACCTCATTTTATAAAATACTGATGTGTAAAACATGTCTATATGTCTATATGTATAAGTTATATAATAGTTTCTTAATGTGCGTATCCTGGGCAGAGTTAGGGGACCATAGAGACAAAAGGAAGAAAGTCAAGCAAAAACAGAAAGGAAAGAGTATACTTAGAAACACATCAATCAGATCATCTCATTTATATACTTACATAAAGTTGTAAGTTTGTATGTGTGTGCATGTAGCTATAAAGTTAAGAAAGAAGATTTGGGGCCCTCCCTGGTGGTACAATGGGTGAAAGCACAGCATTGCAGAGCTAGCTGCAGCCAGTTCAGCGAGAGTTCAATCCCAAGCCAGGGAGCTGACCCACAGGGTACAGCAGACCTCTCCTGTCCCACCCACTGCTCCCCTCAGCAGTGCACATCATTGATCTGCCTATTCTGCCCTCCACTCTCTTTGTTTTTCTCACAGCCCCAGCACCTCTGTCCTGTACTACAGTCCCATAAATAAATAAATAAATCTTGAAAAAAAAAAAAAAACGGAAGAAGATTTGGAAGAAGAGAGAAAACAGAGGATCTCGTGAAATGCAGGAAGAAAACAGTTAAAGTTCATTTCCATCCAGTCTCTAGTCTCGCAGTGCATCCCTACTACAGTGAGTTCTGTTGCTTGCAAAGAAGGACCTTGGCCCTCCCTGGTGGCGCAGCAGATTAGAGCACTGCACTAAGAAGCTAAAGCTACTTCAGCATGAGTTTAATCCCCGCCTGCCCTGGAGGTGACCACATGGTGCGGCAGACCTCTCCTGACCCTCAGCAGTGCACTTTGTCGATCTGCCTGTTCTGTTCCTCACTCTGTCTCTGAATCCTTTCACTGTCCCCACTCTGAATCCTTTCACTGTCCCTGCACCTCTGGCCTATACCCCAGTTCTGTATGCACAGATAAATCTTAAAAAAAAAAAAACAAGGACCTTAACTGATGTAAACAGGACTATCCCATGGACCCCATCAGAGCCCCTCTCCAAAGTATAGGGTGCCATTGCAGTGCAGCCTGTAGTTTCTATCCTTCCTGGTTGTCCCAGGGGCTCCACCTTCCACTAATAGTAAATGAGAAGAACCAGTTCATGAGTATCACCAGAATTAAATGATATCCACAGCAATGGCAATAAATCAATATCTAAAACTCTCATTAAAGGAAAGACCAATGAGAAAGAGTTTTCAAATCATGGAGAGTTCACCAGAGCCTGAGAAAGTGCAATAACAAAACAGTCCTTAGCTACCAACTTGGGAACTAACGCCTATATCCAAATCTCCTCTAAAGTCACTCATGTGACTTCTCTGCACTCATCTCTCTGCTGTTACTCTACTCATACTGTCGATCAGTAAATGTGAGTAAGTAAAAGATCCCTTTGGTTAATACGTGGCCAGCAGTATATGTGTCTTCCCCCAATAGTCGCAAAATTATAGAGCCCCCCTCAACAAACTTCCTCTGAACCATTTTTCTTTTCTAGAGATACAGGGAAAGAGAACAGAATGAAGTCACAGAAAAGCCTGATATAAAGTTAAAGGTCCCATGACATATTACTGGGGGACCTTAGTCTATTCTCATGGCCTCTCTGAGCACTAACTTACTATACTATACTGCCTAGATCCCCCAGGGGTACTTGGGATTCAAATAAAATAGCCCTTGGTGGTGTACTTTTTCCTGATTATAAGTTCATCTTCACCACATTGATGATCTATGTTTGCCAACAGTGTTCAGATGAACATGGTCTCCACGAAGGGAGGAAGCATGAGTGTGGAGAAGGTATCGCAGACAATTGCTGTGGTCTGCCTCCAATCCTCTGCTCACCTCCACACTGCAGTGATTGTTCTACAAACAACTGTATTTACGTCTAACTCCACAGCACTTTGCCTCAGCTGCATCATATATTGCTTATATTTTGCTTATATTTTGCCCTGGGGCTTCTCTGAAGCCAGTAAGTGGGAAGATTACAGGTACCCGCAGGGTATATGTTCAAGCCTGGATATATAAGAGAATTAATATCTCGTGAGGCAACTGTTGAATTTTGGGGTCCCAGAGTCCCAGGCAAGAGCCTTTCTGGGACGTCAAGGAGCACTATTATAGTTGATGTGATCAAGGCTAAAAAAGAGTCACCCCAACGATCCCTACACTAAAGTTAGACATCGATCTGGAGTGGTTTTTAATATGAGACCCCTATTACAACTCAAAAGAAGTCCTGTGACTTCTTCCCCAAAAAACACACACATAAACACAAAATTTTACACCAAATATTAGGATCATGGACCCACAAAAGTCCATTCATGGCCTCAGATCATCATTAAATCATCCCAGTTGTTTGCATTCAAAGAGATTATAGGAATTGGATATCTGGTGATATTGTCCCCACCTTCCAGGACTGACCAAGTCCTCAGCTAAGCAAGGACATAGAGATCACCTTAAATCAAGGCAGCAGTTTAAGGGAATCTGTAATTGGATGGACACTATAAAGTCTGGATATCTTTGGGGCTAGAGGAACCCTCTAAATCTCATATGAATCCAGTTCATGCCAAACCTCCCAGGTTAGCCTGATCAGTGCAAT
>NW_004567114.1:18072403-18088812 GCF_000260355.1 Condylura cristata
ATAATATCCAGACAAGTATCATTTTGGAAAAGATTCACTAGGTCCCTAGTCATTTTTTTTAATATAATAGTTTACTTTTACATCATTTTGTGCCTTTTTTCATCTCAGTTGTAATCCCCATGGGCTTCCTATCACCAACTCACCCGTGTGTCATCACCATAGTCCAGTACACTCCTCCCCCATTTTTGATCCTATTCCCCATTCCACCCCTGTAAAATGTCCTCGGTATATAGTTGTTCACTATTATAATTATTTTCTCCCCTGACCTTTTATACTCCTGCTATGAGTGAAACCATCCAGTATTTTTCTTTTTCTTATTTCACTAAGCATGATCCCGTCCAGCTCCATCCATGTTGCTGCAAAATGCATGTGTTTGTCTTTTTTGATTGCTGCATAATATTCCACTGTGTATATGCACCACATCTTTTTAATCCAGTCATCTACTTTTGGGCATTTGGATTGATTCCATGGCTTTCACATTGTAAATAAAGCAGCAATAAGCATGGGGGTGCAGGTGTCTTTTTGAATCAGTGTATATGTGTCTTTTGGGTAGAGACCTAGGTGTGGGATTGCTGGGTCATATGGAAGCTCCATTTTTAGCAGTTTGAGAAACCTCCAAACAGTTTCCCATAGTGGTTGTACTAGTTTGCATTCCCACCAGTAGTGCAGGAGGGTTCCTTTTTTTCCACATCCTCGCCAACATTTGTTGATGCTAGTTGTTTTAAGATGTGCCATTTTCAGTGGTGTGAGGTTGGAATCTCATTGTGTTGTTGTTGTTGTTGTTGTTTAAGATTTATTTATTTATGCATACAAAACTGGGGTATAGGCCATGGGTGCAGGGGTTGTGAGAAGATTCACCAGAGACGGTGGAGAGCAGAACAGACAGATCAATGAAGTACACTGCTGAGGGGAGCAGGGGCAATATAGGAGAGGTGTGCTGCTCCATGTGGGTCACATCCAGGGCTGGGATGGAACTCACACTGACGCAGCTACAGCTTGGCTTAGCTTTTTAGTGCAAAGCTCCAACCTGCTGCACCACCAGGGAGGGCACTCATTGTGTTTTTAATTTGCATCTCCCTTATTATAAATGATGTTGAACATTTCTTCATATGCTTGTTGGCCATCTGCATTTCCTCTTTGGAGAAGTGTCTTTTTAGTTCTTCTGCCCATTTTTTGATGGGGTTGTTTATTTTTGTTGAGTTTCATCAGTTCTTTATATATCTTGGTGATCAATCCTTTATTGCTAGTTGTGTGTGAGAAGATTAGTTGCCCATAGACCTGTGGGTTACATCTGGATTTATCATTTGAATCCACTGGTTTGTGTGTCTGTTCTTGTTCCAGTACCATGCAGTTTTGATTATTATGGCTTTGTAGTATACCTTGAAGTTTGAGGTTCTTAGTCAATTTTACTGCAATTGCACATGAAACCTCAAGGAACTAGTTCTACACTAACCAAGTTCCTGAAGTATTATCTGGATATCAAGATCTACTTATAATAATTCTCCAGTAGCATCACTGGGGTTGACTTACTGGGTTGTCCTTAGCTGGGGTTTCTTCAGAAGAAAACTTTGAGTGCAGAATTGGTAATTTCTTTATAGGATGATATGAGGGTGACATAAGGAGCTGACAGTAAGTGTGCAATATCAAGCCCTTGCCACAAAGAGAAATGAAACAGCAACTCATCCAGAGAGTCTACATATCAGTGAAAAATGCCAACAGCTAGCAGTTAGGAGATGTGGCAAAGGGCATCCCTGGGCAAAGGGCCTCCCTGTGGCCTAAGGGTTAAGTCTCAGCACTACCACCATGACGGCCTGAGTTCAACCCCTGGCCAGGAAGCTGACCCACATGGCACAGCAGACCTCTCTTGTCTCACCCACTGCTCCCCTCAGCAGTGTATTTCAATGGGTCTGCCTTGCTTCTTTGAACTCTGTCTCTGGTGAGTCCTCTCATCCCCTGTACCTCTGATCTGTGCCCTAATTCTTCTACAAAATAAATAGAAAAACATTAAAAAGAGATACTTGCAAAGATGGCCACCAATTCCTATGCATTTCTTGCAAAGTGGGGTCCAATGACAAGAAGAGACCCCCAGGCAGAGAAATACATGTGCTGGTAGAAGTTGGGCCAGTGGGCACTGAGTGGTAAGGAGGGGTGATGGATTGGATAATGGTTCCAGCAGCATCTGCTGCATGGTGAAATGGCCCCAGCCATCAAATGTTGCTCTGAGTATCAGGAATCATGAGCCTGAAGGGAACACTAAGCAGAACAGGACACAGAGAATCATACTATAAAAAGTCCTTTGGGACAAGCATAAATCATAGCTCAGCTCAATGCAAGATCAGCGGCGCACACACACAACATCAGCACTTAGCTGGGAGCTGTCCTGCTCCTGCCAGATATGGAGCATTCTGAAGTCCTGCTTTTGTGTTTACTGGACAAAATCCTGGAGGGAGGTTGGGTGGGGAGGGAAAGAGCTATTGAACATGGGACTTAGTTTTAGTCAGGATTCTATGGCAGATGGATTACAACGCATAGGTATCTATTTGTACATTCTCATCAATGCTGAGAACATCCCTATAAATAAGCATTTATATCCCTTTTTTTCATATAGATTTGGAAAGTAATGTCCCTCCAAAGAATTGGATAAAGTTGCTTATCCAGTATGAGCAGCTAATGAGGAATGGATACATGATTCAAATGCCTAATCCTACTTTCTTTCAACTATGTCATATTATCTTTTGGTCTGCTTAACATTTCTCCTTTTTCTCATAGAGTATTGACAGGCCAACCATTGACATAAGTGCCATCATACTGAACTCCCCCCCAACAATATGATGTGGGTGCTGCCAATAATCCCACTGTGCCATTCGAATACTAGGTCTTGGAAAACTCAGTAACTCCCTAAAATGACAAAGGCAGCACCAGAAATCATGTCTTTCTAACACCAAAGCTTCAGCTCTTCATCATTAAACTAGTTTGCTGCATAATCCTGAGAATAACACAGGTATGAATGTCTGGCTGCTCTCAGGTGTCTGCTGAAGTCAATCCGCCATTTAATTCAGAGTGAAAGGAAGCCTTTCATGTTCAATAGCTCTTTCCCCTTCCACTTTCCACGCTACCCCCAAGTTTCACCCAGTAAACTGAAGAGAAGAATTTCAAACATGTTCATTCTTTTAGCAGAAGTTGGATGGGCTGGCAGTCAGGTTTACACTACTTGAGGGGAAAGGAGAAATTTTTTCTTCCAATTAAAGGATAAGACAAACAGTTCAAGGAATCCGCTCTCAATTCCTTGTATTATTGCTCTAATTTACTCATTATACACAATTATTAAATGTGCTTTATTATGATTAGATGGTCTTTACTTATAACAAAGGAACAATCAGGTCTGCCCTTGTTTGTATTCATTTGTGCATGGAGAAGGGAAGAAAAACTAATTTTTAAAGTGAAACTATTGTTAATGTGCAAACAGCCATTATCACTAAAAGTACATGTAATTGCCTACTACAAAAATAGTGCCTGAACGCAGGTTGGAGAGCACCTGTTTCTGGTGAATATCAAAGAAAAGCGGAGAATCCAGGGGGCCCAGCTTAGAAATGCTCTCTGTTGTAAAGGAAAATGGAATCCCAGGAATGCAGATAGGAAGTGGTCCTCTCAGAATTCTATACAGCTTCAAACATTACATATTCAGGAGAAAGAAGGTACACAAACATTCCCCAGGGAATGCTTTGGCGAGAAGTCAAGATAACAGGAGCTAGAAATAAAGTCAGAGAAGAAGGATGCTGCCCAAGTCACCAGGGGAGAGCAGGCAGCCAGGAAGTGCACCCCTCTCCCTTATTCCACTCTGAATAGGATAATGACATTCCCCTGGACTCTTAACTGATCAAGCTTACTGTGGTCTAGAACTCAGGGTGGCCTGCACAGGGCCACCTCTGATTGACATTTTCCTCTAGCTGACAGCATTTATCCATAGTCATTACTGTCAGGAAACATTTCTTCTTCTTTACCTCAGTTTTGGAAGAAAATACCATACTAGGTTTAAAAGCCTCCAAGACATGTTATTCAAAACAGGAGGTCAGTTCCCTGTTGCCTCTTTATCTCCTAGTGGTGGAGAATATCTAAATACTCTCCAGGAGTCATTTGTTAATTTGATATTTCCATATGAGGGGCAATGAGTATGCAAAACTAGCCTCCAAACTTTTTCAACAGATTGCCCCCCAAGTTTTCCCTTATTGCATAAGAAAAGGCTGATTTCCCTCAAGCCTGCTCTAAGATTGGCATAGACATATGCAACTTACAACTGCATGTATCTCCTGTGTGTGAAGAACTCTTCTTATTGCTGTGGATGCAAATGATGGACTGAGAAAGATGGAAGCATATTGAGACAAGCAAAAACAGGCACAGAGAATCGTAACTATAATCATGTGAACCACAGTAAGCCCTAACCTGGTGTAGTAAGGGTTGGAACCAGTGGGGGAAATACTGAGGATGGTGTCCTGGGGAGATGAGGCCCACACTGATTCTTAAAGGATGGGTAAGAGTTAACTAAGCAAATAGGAAGAGGCCATTGGCATGAGAAAGCACAAACAAACCATAAATCTGAGAAACAGTTCAGTGAACTACCAACTCTTGAAGTGTTGTTGGAAAGTAGAGTTAGGTCATGGGAACAAAAGGTTGCAAAATCAGTAGCTATATTGGAGGGCCAGGCAAAGGAAATGAGCCCACAGGTGACAGAGAGGCCAGAAGGGTGCTCATCAAGTCAGCTTTGCATTCTGCAAGGTGAGTATGGGGGATGTTCTCTAGCAATTGGAAAAGTGGAAGAAGAAATACCAGGAGAAGGTGGTGCAGTGAGCCAGCGAGGAATACACAGATGTGAACAGTGGTGGTGACAGTAGCAGGAGAGAAAAGGATGCACTGAGGAACTCTAATAGAAGAAATTATAAATAGAGCTTGATTTTGTGGCAGATGTGAAAAAACTAGGGTGAAGTTTCTAGATCGGATCACTAGGAGACAGAAAAGGTAAATATTGGGGGGATAGTTAAGTTCAGTAAAAATATAAACATTGGACTAAGCAAGATACTTGGGATCTGGAGAAGAGAGAGAGATCAGATTGTAGTGAATTGGAGGATGAATAGTGGTTTATATTAAAAAAATACAAGAAGAAAAAAAGTGAAAAGAAGCAAAGTTGGAATGAAAGGCATGTGAGCTTAAGGAAGGCTATTTGGTAGATAGAATGTGGAAAATACAGGAAGAAGCCAGAGGAATGTAGGGAGGGAAGGAGGGGGGAGACAAATGAAAGAAAGAGCAACTGAAGATTTTCCAGTAGGGTGTTGGGTGAGTTACAAAGAAAAAGCCAGGAATGTAAAAGAAAAAACACTTCTAAGGCTGAGGAAAGGCTATGAGAATGAATTAGAAAATTTTATTTTTTAATTTATTTTTATTTATTTATGCATACAAGAACTGAGGTGAAGGCCAGAGGTACAGGGGCATAGAGGATTCCCCAGAGACAGAGTGGGGAGCAGAGCAGGTGGATCACTGAAATACACTGCTGAAGGAAGGGAACAGCGAGTAGGACAGGAGAGGTCTGCTGTGCCCTGTGGGCCAGCTTCCTGGCCAGGGATCGAACTCAGGCCATAATAGCTGGCAAGAGTTTCAAAGTGCTGAGATTTTAACCTCTGTGCCACTAGGGAAGTCCTGAAAAGTACAAAGGGACTGGAGAACTGAAGGGAAATGCAAACCATCTCTCAGTTTTCTCCATGATGCAGATATAGGGATGGGTTGAAGAAGGAAAACAGGAAAGTGGTGATATCTGGGAACCGTCCCTGAAGGAGATGGCTGGAGAACCGCACCACAGAGCAGGAACACTGAATGAAAAGGCTGCGTCGGTGCTAATCCTCACCATGTCATTGTGTGATAATGAAAACCTGAAGTGACTAGACATGAAAATGCTGGTTTGAAACACATGACTGGTATAGAACACGAAATCATCTCCATATTCCTGAGTTCTTCCTATTCTTCTAAGGCATCCCAATTTTGCTGTGGCTGCTCTGGTTACCTGTGGAGCCCAAGAACTAGGAAATCTAGTAAATTCTACCAGTCTTCCAGGGGTAGATTATATAAATGCTCAGCTTTTAGGTTTTACGATACTAGATTAACTGATGCTAGATTAACTGATGCTCAGCTCCTGATAGTCCTTTTTCGGAGGCCAGATGATATGGCCCCTTGTCACTCCTTCGTCTTCTCAGGCAGTTTCACTAAGTCACAGCATGTCGGTAGAGGGGTAGGGAGAACTCTCATTGGATCTCTCCAGACATTCTAAGTTACCTCCTCCCTTTCATTGGTTTCTAACCTTTGATGCCTTAACCTTATTTTTCTACAAGTGCCTGTAGCTTTACAGTCTGTTTCTTCCATTTTGTCTTGCTTCAGGCCACCACACACAGAGCCCAGTGCCCTCTCAGGGTGCCAGATGGGCGGAGCTCCTTGGGTGAGGAATGCCAGGGCAGGAGTGACGAGGTAGTCTTCTGCCTCCACTTGCTGTCAGGCTCCTTTGCAGTGTCTGTGCACGTGACCATGAAACAGAGATGTGCCAAGAGGTTGTTTGCCCACCTCAGTGAGAACCTCAGTGAGAACTAAAATGAAAATTACCTTATAGAAGGGGGAAAGCAGAAAATTTTTTAAAAAGATTTATTTTGGCCCTCCCTGGTGGCGCAGCGGGTTAAAGCACAGCACTGAGAATCTAAAGCCACTTCCGCATGAGTTCAATCCCCGCCTGCCCCAGAGGTGACCACATGGCATGGCAGACCTCTCTTCACCCGCCTGCTGCTCCCCTCAGCAGTGTACTTCATCGATCTGCCTGTTCTGCTCCCCACTCTGTCTCTGGTGAAGCCTCTCACCCCCCGCATCTCTGGCCTGTACCCCAGTTCTGTATGAATAAATAAATCTTAAAAAAAAAGATTTATTTTATTTATACATATAAGAGCTGGGGTGTAACCCAGAGGTGCACGGGGTCTGTGTGAGAGGATTCACCAGAGACAGAGTAGAGAGGAACAGATCCATTGAAATCCACTGCTGAGGGCAGCACTGGGTGAGACAGAAGAGGTCTGCTGAGCCATGTGGGTCAGCTCCCTGGGCAGTGATTGAAGCTGGTGCTGCAGCAGCTGCAGACAGCTTCATAGTGCTGCACTTTAACCCATTAAGCCATCAGGGAGGGTCCAGGAAAGCAGAAATTTTACCTGAACCACAATTTTTCATAACATTGGCTAGAGACCAGAGAGTGGATGTGGGGTCAGTGGTGGATGAGGCCAGAGACACTCAGACTTCTCTAACAAGCTTCATTGTCTTTCTCTCCTCTAGAAAATTGTGCACACTTCAGGACTCAATTTACATAATGTTTTTCAATAAAGTGAGTCTTTAGGAGGCAAGTTTTGTGAGCCTGTCCTGAAACAGTAGAAATGGCCTCTTTGATTAGGGAAGGGTGATAAATAAGGGGATCACCCTCTACTCTTTGGGGAGTTTTATATATTAGCAACCCAGTGCACCCTATATACTATCATCCTCTCTCCGGGCTCCACTTTGGCAATGGACAAGCTCAGGTCAGATCCTAAAAGTGGTGCTCCATGGACACTGAGCCCACTTCCTGCTGACAATGGTTGTTTGGATCAGGGCCAGGCTGGCCTAAGAGACAGCTCAGCCCTGGGCAGGGACACCTGCCACTCGTAGCCCTTCTGGGGCACCAAATACAGAAGATATCAATTTCCATGGCAACCCCTCCCCATCCTCCAGGCACCTGAAAACCAGCCTATGGAAACCTAAGTAACTTGACAGCTGAAAATGCAGTTCTGCCAGGGGAAAGGGGAAATGAAAAAGCTATAAGTGAATTTTCTTCTGCTAAAAGGGGATAAATATCCACTGAGGTGGCTGTGAACCCTCTCCCAAATGCTGAATTTTTCTTCATCCTGCTGTTCGGTGAGTTACAAGAAAAGGAAACGTGACACCTGTTTGGTGCAGAAAACCCCAAAATGAGCACAGGGCACACCAGCGAATGCTTGGCCTGTTTAAAAAGACAGGATCTACAGCCCTGGTGGATGCAGTCCATGGTTGTTGATGAAGCCACATGCAAAAATCACAGCTTTTGTCTGTTTTTTAATTTCCCCGATTATACAAGCTGTGGTTTTGCTATGAAATATATTGCATTGGGGCCAGGTTGAAAATTCCTGTGTGGATTTTAGGACATAACCAATTTGGAGTGAATTGCACTTGTGTAATTGTTTATTTGATAAGTATCATTGACCTCCGACTTGTACAGGCAGCAGAAAACTATGCTAAAAGTGTTCAGTGCAGAGCAAGAAAAGCTTTCTCTGTGCATATCTTGCCCAGGCTGGATGTGCCAATCCATATAAATGTCCTTCCAGAAACATCACCACTGCTGGGTGGTGACAGAGAACAATGACATGGCCCCCCATGGGAGGCTGGGATGGTCACGGTGAGGACAGTACATAGGAATTGTTGAAAAGCCAAAGGTGAGAAAGTGTCCAGGACCCAGAACTACAGCCGAGGAAAGGGGAGAAAGCTGGGGAAGAAAAAAAAAAATCAAAGAAGTAGGATGAAGGGATTTCTGCAGAGAGGAAGAAGAGGATGTGCCATGCTAGGGTTTAAGTTGACATGAGAAAATAATCTCCACCTAAAATAAGGGCTGCCTAGGACCCAGAGAGAAGGAAAAATGATTTTGCTTTCCTCAAGATCAACAAAATTACCCAACCTGATTTCCACTTAGGGCCTCTGTGGCTAGTTTGCCACAGTCCCCACCACTTAGGACCCCAACCCAAGGCAGATGAATGTGCTGTGTTCAATTTATGCCATTTTCTAGAACACAGTGCAAAGCCACACTTCCCGCACAGTTGAGTCCTTCACCGGCTTCTGATTCTTTCCCTTTGCTGGATGAGAGGAAAATTAGTATTACGTAAAATCAACATGTGTCATGCCAAGGCTCCAGGCTTTCTTCCAGGGTGCATGTGTTCAGGCTTCAGTATGTGCTCCCACCCTGACAGTGTTTTAGCTTCTCCTAGGGCGCCAGTTAACACCAGTTTTGTGACTTTGGGTCTCAGTTTCTTCAAGTGGAAAGGAGAGGTTATAACTATGAGAGGTAGGCTGGCTCTCATCTTCTAGCTCTCCTGCTAGACCAGCGTCTCATTCATCTCAGGCACAGAATTTAAGGGAGCACCAAGAAACCCCAGTCATCCAGACAACCCATGTTTAAAAAAATCAAAATGGATGCAAAAATCCATCGTGAAAAAAATATCAACATTTGAAAGTAATAAAGGATCCACTTGTGCACCGGCAGGACCCTCCTCACTTGCCTCACCCTAAAAGCTAGTTCTAGGAGAGGTGCCCTTGTGCATACCATCCTAGGAGTGTCAGGAGTTCAGTTGTTTCGAGACCTGGTCCTTAATCTATAACAGGTCCACTCTAGGAACAAAGTCAACCATAACCAAGATTGGAAAACACACTTGGGGGCCAAATGTATCTGGCTTCCTGACTCACTGCCCCGCCCCCATCTGTGAGTGGGACTCAGGCTATCCTTGCTCCATGGGGTTATGGAGAAGACAAAATACAAAACCATCTGGATTCTATCCCCCATCTTGGAAAAGAGTGACCTGGAAAAGTTGACTTACTGTTTGCAGACGATTGCAGGGTGGAGAAAGAAAGCAGTCCTATGCCCCTCCTAAAAGCCAACACAAAACAAGTCCTTGCACTGAGGAGAGCCTTAGCCATACCTCCAGCTAGGACCGCACGGTGAAACCAGGCCCTCCTTTGGCCTGTGGGCTGCATGCAGCCAGGAAAGCAAAATAACAGAGAGATGGTTATGTGATAGGAGGTAATAGGGGGAAAAAATATCTGTTCATTGAAATTTGAGTTGTCTTTCTACCACTGACTCCCTCAAACTCACAGAAGAATTTAAAAGAGACAATCTGTAGCCAGAAATACTTTGAAAAGCAAAGGCACTGTAAAAGAAAGTGAATGGAGTTTAATATTTATACAGGGCAGTTCTAATTAAATGAATACTCTCAGAGATATGCTAAACAGCTGACAGTTGTCTTGAGTTGTCTGCTTTCCCTCTCATTATCCTTCCCCTTATCCTACCAATTACCACATAGATTTTTTTTTTACTTTCAATTCTCCTTGATATCATTTTATTTCATAGAGAGGCAAAAAAATTAGCAAATGACAAACCCTTTGTAAAAGAGGCAATCAATACAGGAACATATTTTTTCCAAAGAACAGGGGATCGAGTTCTGTAGCCAATGATAAATCATAAATCGGCAATCAGCGATTAGTCATCACATCCATCTTAGCTTATTATTGACAAAAGAATTTGATGTCCGCTACCTTATTTGATTTTCCTATTTACCTTTCCCCCACTGGCCAATTAAAGGTATTTATTAATCCCATCTTTCAGATCATGTAAACTGGGGCTTAGAAAGTTCAACTAGGAAGGACTCTGGAAGAGAAGTATGGACTGAGGTGGTTGGTATTATGCTTGGTGACAAAGGTACTCAATGGAAGCTCCTCATAGGTGAACTCTGAGATTCACATGCACTCCTGCATAAGCAGTGTCTTCATGGCCTTGGAAGATGGATTCTGAGTCTCACCACCACTTCTCACCACCACCTCCACCAACACCACTATGCCCAAGACTCTTCATTTGGCCTCACTGAGATGAAATGGCCTCATATAGCTCCATCAGGGGGAACTCTGGGTTATGTCAACAGAAGTAGATATGTGACTTGCCTATTCAAGAACCATAGGATGCTGCTGATCCCTTTTAATTCAATTCAGTTTCTCTCTGTAAAACAAAATCAACTTAATCCCTATCAGTCTTTTAGGATTAACATGTTTATTAAATAACATTGTAACACACAAAAAGTACATACTCCAGGTAAACATTCAGTAAATGTTAATTACTACTATCAGGTAAGGCAGAAATGTTTCATTTTTATTCAGAAGGAAATGAAAATCCACTCAAGCTAGGAACCCAAGTTCATAACCTGAGACAAAAATATAAAAACACTTACCCAGTGCTTAAGACAAAAAAAAGTATTTTTTCCAGTTTTGGTGACTCTGAACTATTACCTACTAAAACATTTGCATCTATTGACACGAGAAAACCAGGCCTGCTCAAGGTAGTGCTATCTGTGCAGATTTGAAGTCTGAAGCCCAGGAGTTTCTTCAAAATCGAGAGGGATTGCAGACTTTGTTCCGACAGCTACTTGCTGTCAATCTGCACAGCAGATGTCCACCATGGCCTGGCATGATTTCCGATCGTATCAGCCTACTTTTCTACTATTAGACTGCAACACCCCATACAATACTCCTTTGCAAACTCATTGTGGGTTGCAGCTAGCTGTTTGCATCTGCAACTAAGCAATTCTCTGGCCATTTAGACTTCCTATGGCTTTTACTCTCAGACCATAATCTTTTTGTCTCACTAGACCCACAATTATGTGGCCTGAGTTCCAGGAACACAATGAAGAATGCCTTGAAGGAAGGAAGCCACCCATTCACTGTGCTTCTCAGTCAGCAACCCAGTAACACATTTGGAACTTGTCACTAGACTGGAAGGGAAGTCTGAGGTCCCACCTCCTAGCCTCTTTCCCAAAAATATTAAAAACCTAGGATTTATAGCAATTAAAAAATAAAGACCCAGAGCTCTCATTGGTGGTACAGCAATTAAAGTGCAGCACTACGAAGCTAGCCACCACCTCAACACAAGTTTGATCCCCAGCCAGGAAGCTCACTTACATGGCGCAGCAGACCTCTCCTGTCTCTCCCCCTGAACCCCTCAGCAGAGTATTTCATCCGTCTGCCTGTTCTGCTCCCCACTCTGTCTCTGGATCCCCTCACTGCCCCTGCACCTCTGACCTGTACCCCAGTTCTGTAAGCATAAATAAATAAATAAAGGTCCCTCTGCTATGAGCAGCAAGATCAGAACTCACTCTTCACCATGATCTTGATAGTTCTGGGCTGCCAGTTAATCTCTCCTAGCTTATTAATTGATAATTACAGAGTAAGCTGATAAAGGGATTAAGGTTAGACCCCCCTCTTGGGAGTATTTTAATTTAGACATACTTGAATCACCAATTGGATGAACTAATTATGGTCTGATGTCAGCAGAAAGGCAAAAGCACTGCGGGGGGGGGGGGGTGACGGGCGAGCCTCTTTAGCCTGAGATCACAGTCCTAGGATCCAGGTGGGATCAGGTCCTCAGGAGGGGCACCCCAGTCTTTGTATGTGAGTGAGTGGAGGATGTTATGCACCCATTTCTTTCATTCCATAAACAAAATCTATAGTCAAGCTTATCAGAGAACATTCACACCTACTGGCTTATGTTGTCACCCAGGCTTGTGGGCTAATGCCGATGTTCATGTTATCCTACATTCTGTGATTCAGTCCTCTCTCTCTTATCACCAGTGTACAAGTCCAGCATGGAGACAGGGAAAATCCTGTTTAGGTCACTCCCTACCAAATTTTGAAAACTGGAAACGTAATCCTCAGACTTTTCATAACACCCCTAGCCTGTGCAAAGAGTCCTCCCCATTTTCTCACCACGGCAAGAACTTAAATCTGTGTGAAAATGGAAAAGCAGGGTTGACTTTTCTGTGTAACATCTATGGGTTCTCAAAAATAAGAGGAAGCTAGCAAATCATAGAAAGGATTTTCAGAGAAGTAAATCAGATAAAATGCTGATAGAATACAAGCATTTAAGAAGATTATGCCTAGCCGATTATCTACCAGGAAAATGCAGAAGGAAAAAAAAGTACTTACTAGAATCATCATTTCAAATTCATGTTCAGGCTCTCAGACCCTCACTGTCCCCTTTCATGATCCTTTCACAGTCACCCATAAATTAATATGATCTGATTCATTTTGATGCCATTTTCAACCACTAGGTACAGATGACATTTAAGTAACGGGTCTTAGAAATAAAACATCTCAATCAAAGACACCTTGGAATCAAGGACCAAAATAGGCCAAGGAACCAAAGAGAAGTTAAGAAAGCATAGTTGTGACCTAACCTGCTCTCCAGGTGGGACTCAGCACCAACACAAACAATGACATCAAAAAGATAACAAATAAAGGCTGCAAACACTATCCTGCAATTCCAGGATTTATGAACTAAGAGGTAGTTTCATTTTGAAAACAAAACTGATGGGCAAATGAGTCTTTTGCTGAGTTTGCAGAGATCTTTTTTTCAAAACACCTTCTTAAATTTTTTTTTTAAATAGATTCATTACATCATCCTTTATTTTTGTAAAATGTATGGTTTCCCTGTGAAATTTCCACCAGTTCACCCGTGCATCACCATTACAGTCCCTTGTGCTCTTCCCATTCCTGTCCTGATCCTTCTCCCTATAGAATGTCTCTGACTTATGGTTGCCTGATGATTTTGAATTTTTACATGCTAGATTCTTTCCTAACTCATGAGATTTCAACGTGGTGTTTTTCATCTTGAAGCTAAAAGATAAAGGGGTACCCAAGGGCTATACTGTGAACAGGCACAAAAATCCTCTGGGGAGGCTGTTATAAATAGGCATACCTTACCTAACTAGCAGAAGAGATTCTGATTCAGTAGTTATTAGGTGGAGCCCAAGAATCCAGGTTTGAATGTTTTATTTATAATTGTGTGATTTGACATGTTCTCCAGACATTCTCTCATGCAGTTAGGCTTGAGATTTATGGGATAAGAAGATGATCACAGGGCCCTCCCTGGTGGCACAATGGGTTAATGTGCTGCACTGCGAAGCTACATAGCTGCTTCAGTGTAGGTTCGATTCCAGCCAGAGAGCTGACCCACATGGTGCACAGACCTCTCCTGTCTCACCCACTGTGATGATGATGATGGTGGTGGTAATGGTGATGATGATGATGATGATAAAGTACCAAAATCTCTGGTTGGTTCACTTCTTTTTCCCAATATGATCCCCCGAGACAGTATCCAGGATATTGGATCATGTTTTCTAATGGAAGGAACAGTGAAATTGAAAGGTCATTCATTCGGGTCTTTGCTACTTTTCCTGACTATGCACAAAGCCAATACATATTTAGACTGTTGATTAGTCTGATCTACTGATCATTTCCTCTTATATTTCTTACAAATCATTACTGGAACTGTGGTCTTGCCACTGACTAGAAATACTTTAATTAGAAGGCAGAAAGCATCTACTTAAATTCTATACTTCAACCAAGTTTATTGGAAGGCAACTGGGAGGTATGAACACAGGTATAAATGATAAAACAGAACTCTTTTCTCATTTGTATTACTCCTTGAGTTTAAAGTAACCTCCATGACCTCATAAGGAGGAGAGATGACTGAATCAAGGCAAATTTCTGGTATTTCTGGAAGCATTACATTGAGCCTGAGCTGTCCCCTGGCCAGAGAATTGATCAGCAGAGCAGTCCAGATATAATCCAGGGCAGGTGCTGAGGTCTTCATAAAATTTGGATCAGACTTTGCCCACCATTATGTGATGTTATTAGTGCTGTTACATTCACTACAGACAATAGTATTTGTTAGCCACTTACACAAAATAAGATAATATTACCATATTTGTATGTATTTTTTAAATATAGTTCATTACAAATAATATAAATGCAAGATATAAGAAAAGAATTATAGATTCACATTCCTTTAAAGAATAAAAACAAATAGATTCAGATGTTGCTGGGTCTAGTATCTTTTTAAATCAGCCATATCAGTGATTTTTACAGTACAATAAATGATGAAAGACATTCAAGGCTGTTTAATTTTCAGAAACATAGCACTGGTGGTTTTCCTGATTACTTTCCTGAGATCTTTAATAAATATAGGGAGTTGCTTATATGAAACAGCTGTCAAACTAATAAGAATGCACTTATGCAGCCTTCATTTTTGAAACTGTTGGCAACCTAGGCATATTTTTCTCAAATAATTTTCCTCCTGTGTCATCACAAAGTCTCTCTTGGTCATGTTCACTTGGGTGACATCAGTATTATACCCAAAGTTACAGTATACCAATCATCTATTTTTGTCTTCTTGGAAACTTCATGAGTTTTTCAACTTCCCTCTTCCTCCTTTTCCTCATTAGAATCCAAATAGTATCCACAACATTTATGGCGTAACTTGTTACATGGTAAACCTGCATGGCCTCTGGGTGTAGTTTCCCCCACCCCAGCCTCACCCATTTCCCTTCTAAGAAGTTCCCAATTCTGAGTTTTAGAGACCCACGACCGCTCAACTACAATAGGAAAAAAATGGATCTAGAATCTTAAATACTCCTAAGGTTAAACTATTCTGTTTCCTCTGTATCTTAGGCAAGCTCTTTCCTCTCCAGTTAATGAGAGTAGCTCCTACTTGTAGTCTCAGCATCGCATCCTACATACTTAACTACCCCAGTGGGTAAAGAGTACCTTCCCTGATGACTCCAGCAGCAAGGTAATGTCAGCTTGGTCAGCAAAACAATCAATAGATGTAGACAGAAGACTACATTTATGTGCCTGATGTTATAACTGAAGGTGAGTTAGAGTGGGAGTTCCTACCTCCAGCAGAAAAAATGTGTTTTTAATTACCCATCAGGGAAAAACTCTATTGACCAAAGAAAGGGGAGAAGGTGCTAATCAGACAACACAAATATGTCTATTACTGTAACAATAACAGGAATTATTGTCATGATAGTCAACTATTTCTTATAATAGATTCCAGAAAAAGCTAAGAGAAACCCAAGGTCCATTCTCCTACCTTGAATAAAGATAAGTCTGTCAACAGAAGAGTATGTAATTTATTATCACATATATCCAGATTTTAATAATGACTGATATATCATTATTATGTAACATTGATCAAGTTACTGAGCTATATTTATTTTCAGTATTCTCATTGGTTAAATAAATATAAAAAAGACCTAATTTATTCTTGATTAAATGAGATAGAGTACGTTATAAAAAGAGTATAGAAACTCACTCATTGTAGGTGCTCAGTAAATAATAATCCTTTACCTTGAACATACCCTTCTTTCACCATTATACCACAATCTTGTAAGATGATACTTAAGTCACATCAGCCAGATAAGAAATACCCTAATTTGTCTTCAAAGAAATAGAAAAAATGTTGATGAGATTCATATGGAACAACAAAAAACCTCGAATAGCCAAAACCCTCATGTCTAAGAAAAATCAAAATGGAGGCATTACAATCCCAAACTTCAAGCTGTATTACAAAGCCATAATAATCGAAACTGCATGGTACTGGAATAAGAATAGACATACAGACCAGTGGATTCGAATAAAAAACCCAGATATAAACCCACAAGTTTATGGACACCTAATTTTTGACAAAGGAGCAAAGAAGATACAATGGAACAAAGAAAATTTGTTCAGCAAGT
>NW_004567114.1:18090282-18128291 GCF_000260355.1 Condylura cristata
AAAAAAAAAAAAGAACTACCCTAATTTGAAAAACCTATGACACAGGAATTAACCAACAAGGAGGCTTTATTAAAGTTCATTGTAAATCATCATTTTCACCTCTTACCTATAACTTCCTACTCACTAGTGAGATAAAAAGCAGTAGGTTACTATCTCTAGTATGAGAATTCTTATATCAATAAAAATTAACAATTAAGTAATTTTCACTCTTCTCTTCCATTGGTATCCTAGTTTCTTTGTGTATAACCTCCAAAAATATGTATATATTACATCTTTTTTTCTTCATTTCATCAGGACATATAGATAAGCTCTATTGAGAAAGGTCCTCTTGATCAATTCTATCATTATGCTATCTGATATAAACCACATAGGTACTTAAAGCTTTTTAAAGTTTTTGTAAAAGTATATACAATCCATCTCACCAAGAAATAATATGAGAGTATGTTACTTTACTTCAACACTCACACCCATCCACCCCCCAAAATCATTAAAACAAGGGCCTATAAAATGTCCTTCATTTGTCATCCTTGATTACTAAGTGGCCATGTAAAAATCAATCCTGGGCTTCAGGTAGAGCTCTCCTCCTGCATAACATAGGTTAATGAGCTCTAGGTATATGACTCAAGACAAGAAAATCTTCATTTATTATTTACTTCCTTTTGTATATCTGATTAATATCTGCATGGCCCACATTAAATGTGATGTCCTTTTGGGGAAAGTTGTTTCCTTTGAAGAGGGCAGATACCAAATTAAACTAAACATCAAGAGAAATGGGCTGGAGAGAGTGAGAGCAATCATTTTCTAATTGACCTATTGCTTTTTATGTGGAAGAGACTGAGTTTCAGAAATTGGCAGAAAGAAATGATGGTGGCGAGAATGGGATGAGAAAAGAAGGAAAGGAGGAGGGCAGAGAGGAAGAGGAGAGGACATGAGCAGTAGGTTCCCATTGGACTTCAATCCCATTTGGACTGATATGCATTTTTCCACTGACAGGAAAATGAGACTCTAGCCTTGTTTAGTCTCCAAGTGACAAAGTAAGACAATATCATTCATAAGCCCTATATCTTATTGGGGACAAGTCCCCACTGTCATGCAGAGCTATGGAGGGCTACAATTCACTTTCCCATCACCACTTTAATGTCTGTATCTCACTTTCCCCTGTGGTCCACACAGCCCCAGCCTTCTCTGCAATGCTGGACAGCACACTGTCTCCTTCCCTCTTGAAGGCACCATTTAGTCAGATATCGGCCTAATAATCGTCCCTAACCTCAACATTGGCAAACCTGTTTCAAAAATGTGAGGGGTTATATCAGTTGCAACATAATGTTCTGAGTAGACAGAAAGTAGCTATTCTATATTTTACAAATAAATTGTCTTCAAAATAAAAAAAAAAGTTAAATGGCTTCACCTAATTGGTAAATGATGAAATCCAGATCTTGTGTCATGTTTTTGTGTTTTCATGCATGCAGCTCCTTTGAAATAAAACCCTGTTCTTCATCTGATCCATCTAGGAAACTCCAGAACATTCTCTGAAGTCCTAAATCAATGACACATTCTTGTGAATCATTATGCCCAATCCAGAGAGTTAGCTGCTATCTCCTTTAGCAACATGCATGTGACTTGATATTTCATGCTGTTTTATAATTGTTATTTTACCTCTACAGTTAAATGATATCCAGGATAAGAATGGTGGTTTATTGGTTTATTGCTTTGTTTTGTTTTGTTTTTCCAGTACCAGATACATGGCATATGCTCAATTAATGTGTACTGAGCAAGTAGATTGATGAATAAATGGTCTTAAATTACATATAGTGAGGAACCGCTTCTACAAAATGCTTCCTCAGTAAACACATAGGTATGGAACTAGCCATGGAGTGGGATCAAAGGAAACCATCTGCTTGAGAAGACTCTGCCATGATTGGAGTGGGTATGTAGATGTGGAGCTTTAATCGTACTTTCATGAGTATTAGAGTTCAAGTGTTCCAGAGGCTAGAAGATGGGCATAAGATACCCCAGTTTTCTCTTCAGCACAGGCATATGTGATAAATGGCTCCAAAGCAACTTCATTCTCTTAGAGCCTTTGCTACCATAGTTTCCATTTTTCATAAGGTTTTTTACATAAGCAAGACTTAATTCTTTGTCTACTCTGATCTGATATATAGACTAGTTGCATGGTAAGTTATCCAATAACTATCTGGCACATACTAGTAAGCTATTACATCCCAGAGTCTAATTTGTGTAGGCTCAAGGGAAGCTGACAGTGTAAATCCTTGTAGAAGATTGTCAGTTTCATGACGAGGATCTTGGTGGAGCAGATGACATCACTGATGGAAAAGTCACAGTGATCAAATGGGACAACCAGTCATGGACTTGTGGATTCTTTTCAGAGCTGTGATTTAATATCGGGAAACTCAAGAACCACCCCACCTACCTCAAAATGTCTCCATCTGTGACCCAATCTGGGCAGGGTCTAGGACTTCACCTCTTCCTAAGAGGGAGAAACTTAGATCGAATTCAAGAAATTTGGTTTGGGTTGAAATTTTGCCTCTGGTCTAGTTTGTTCCCATAGCCTACAAGGATACAAGCCAGGTAAAAGCTATCCCAGGTACAGTTCTATTTCTTCTGGACCTCCGTTGGGGTTGACTGTTCTCAGAGACCCTCTCAACAATTCTCAAGCCACCTTTGCTTTGGGACCCTCATTTTTTTCTCTTTACTTCTCACATAAAGCAAAAGTCAAATGAAAGATACTCTCCAACCAGCTCTGGTTTCTTGACCTCCAGGCTGGAAATTTTCATCAAGAGAAGAATTTAAGTAATAGAGTGTTGTTGAACATGAAGACTATTTTATGAGATGAAATCCCACTGCAGCTACCATTTCCTCCGAAACTCAACTTCTTTCCTGACCTTCTTCATATTCCTCTGTGGGCATTGCATTTGGGCAACTAGTTACTTTATAGTTACCTTTAAAGCTGCCAATAATTACTAATGATAAGGTTCTAGTTATATAGCTTTAACTCCCCAAATAAGTTACAAAGGCTTCAGGAGCAGCTATAGGCTTCAGACTTTTCCCCATGATCCACAGAGTCATCCACAGAACTATCCAGCTTCTAATATTTAACCAAAGTCAGATACTCTATTTGCAGCCCCAGCTCAGCTATTCACCTAAGACAAACAAACCATCCCAAAGATTCCATTTGTCTAGTCAGCAAGTTTAAGTACAGGCAATTGGATCTCTGGCTTCTGCAGTCAGAATACATGAGGAGTGACAACTTCACAGATCTGAGACAAGCTTTTCTGACAGTCGAAACTGACAGTGAACATCTTGTGTTTCCTTTGGATGGCTTAAGAATAGAATATGAACCTACATTTACAGAGATGAAAATTTGGTTTTTGACAACTGGATAACCCATCTAATTGTCCCAGCACCTTCCTTTTCTTTATTGCCTGCTTTTGAGAAGTAATTGAATTGAAGGCCAAAATACTTTGTAGAGCTGAAAGTTTTGATAATGAATTACTAAATGGGTTTCACCTATCTTTAAAGAGAAAGAGCAGCCTGTCTGGCAGGTGACAGTCTAGTTTCTGAACTTGACTAATGCAATGAAGAGAAAGGTGAGCAAAATGTGAATTGGAGATATCACACAAGCTTTTTGATAATGAGCAGAGGGAGTCTGTTTCTGGGGAAAAATGATGACCGGGAAAAATAGGTACACTTTGAAATCCTTCTCTGGCATGTAAGTCTGTGTCCTGACTACAGGTGGGTAGCTTAGAAGGCAACAACCTCCTACCAAATCCTAGTCACCCATAGGCAAAGGCAGACCTATGCATGTGATGTCCTAATGGAAATGGCCACTACCACTCATACCAGGAGCGCATAAAATACCACATTAAGTAGCCCCATAACCCTTTTCATTTTCTGTCCATGAAGCCATTAGCCATAACCCAAGAAACACACATTGATATGAACATTTTTAAGTGACAATTTTCATTTATAAAACTGGAACTATCTCAAATCAGCCAAAGCTGGACACAGGAAGGTACAATACTTTTTCAAAGGCTTTCTTAAGCTTGTACCACATAGCCCACATGGTGAGCTTCTGTGTACTGTATAGAATCATAGTATTTTAAACAAAAGATGGATGAACCATTATCTAACCCAGCACCCTTATTTTTCAGACTGAAGCCTGGAGAATACCATCTACTTATACGTAACATAGTCTAGCATATGGTTCTACAAATTTCCAGTTCAGTGTTACTTTACATATAAGATTTTTCATTCACTTCAGCTAGCTTCTCCCTTCATCATTCATTGACTACAGTTATCTTTTGCATTTCAACTCAGACATCTCATACATTCTACTTGACTTAGTGTTTCCCACCAATACCCAACCAACACACAACATTTCACCAAAACCATGAAACCCTTCTGCCACCAACACTATCTATCAATGCCCTCATTACCTTTAAAACCACCACAGATTTCCTGGACTCCAAAATTAGCAATTTAAACTTGACATCTACTCCCAGGTGAGCAATCTAAGCTATGGATGACTTAAATTTTTCTCAGAGATAACCTTGCCCAGCATTTATCATCCCTACCCTTCATTGTCAGTCTCTCCATGCAGCTCTGGCCCGCCCCATTGCTCCTTCTGTGTTCTGAAGAATTAAAAGGAATAATAGTATATTCAAGGGACAACAGTGACTAGCACATGTAAAACACCACATAAATGCTGCTGAACAGTGAATTTAGCCAAATTCTGATTTTCTTTTAATATCTTTTTGACTTCTTAACATAGTTATCATTAGCTCCATATTGACCTCACTTATATCTAGGACTGATCATCTACTGGTAAATATGATAGGTTTTGTTATTGAGGCAAAATTAACCATAATGGTAATTTTGATGATGGTGATAAACCCCCACAGTGAGTCCTCCCTTGCAGGGGACATTCAGTAAGTGCCAAGCACTCTGTCAAGCTTTTAACATTGTATTTCTGTCATTAAACCTCACAGTAACTGAGGACATAGTTGCTACAGTTCTTACTTACGAGTGGTAACTGGGACCTAAAGAGCTGGGAAGACATCCAATTTAGAGTCTAGAGCCTCTTTATTGACACTGGTGCCTCACTTGAAGCTCTTGTATAGGACTTCAAAAAGATGAGGTTTCCACATATTATGTATCTTCTATTACTTCTGAAAGTCACATACCATCTTTTTCTCTTTCTCTCAAATTATCTCAAAACTCAAGATTCTCCTCTTTTGAATCCCATCTTGCATGAAACGCATCCTCTTGAACTGGTGCAGTCATGGTGCTCTTCCCCCATCTCGCAGGCCACCTCTGCCTGAGGGCGATCTTTTTCCTCTTTAGGGTCTGTGCTCAACTCCTACCCTGCAATTAGTGAAATCTCTCACTTTTTTTATCGACCATTAAAGGCACCTCAGGTTTTTATGGGAAGACTGTTGCATGTAAAACTAACTACCTTACAGGTTGTCATTATAGAAACTGTTTTTCCTCTAGGCTCTCTCCCAGACAGGAGGGGGAACTTTTGTCAGCTCAGGATCATCCGATTTATTCCCTAGTTCTGGAAGGTCAGATCTCAGTGATCTGCAGAAAATAAATAATCCAAACCTTAACCCCCTGACTCCTGCCATACTTGGCACAAGCAAATTCACCAAACTGTCAAAGGAAATGAACCAAAGAGAACAGCAGTTGTGCTCTTTTTAATTATTATTATTATTATTATTATTATTATTATTATTATTATTAATTTATGTATCTATTTACATTGTTGTCCATTTTAAAATAATGTTTACTCTCTCTCCCCCACTTCACCCACTCATCATCACCATAGTCCCCCACATTCCTGTTTCTTTGTGATCCCTCTCTACCCCCCGCCCCTGTAGGATTCTCTGGTTTATAATTGCAGCCTCTCTGGACTCCAGCACCACCAGGTCAAGGATACCAGTCCCTCGAGCCATAGCACAGGTCTCTGGGAATGCGCTCATAATTTGCTCCTTCTCCATCACATTCTGTGGCATCTCTGCCTGTTCAAAGGAAGACCTCTTTTTGGCTTTTCATTCTAGGGCAGTGCTGTTCAATCATTGTTACCATTGGAACCACCTGAAAAGATGTTAGTACATGCTATGGCCTGGATGCCGCCTCAGAGATTCTGAGTCAGTGGATTGATAATAGGGCCAGAACTGACTATATTTCCCATGTAGCCTACAGAGTAATTATGTTTCCCATCCCATTCTTTAGTGTTCCAACCTCATTGATCTGTGTGCTTTTTCTTGACTCTATCAAGCCTGTGCCCACCTAGAGCCTTCACACAACCTGTTCCCTCTGCCAGGAGTACTTATTGTCCACTCCTCATTCAACTACCAGTTGAAAATGCCACTTACTTCAAGTGACCAATTCTGACTTTCCACTTTAAAATGGTGTTTAACACTTTCAATCATGCGCTTGCCACCATTTCTTGCTCTAATTTTCCATAACACTATGACTATCTGATATTATCACATGTATCTTATTTTAAATTGTTTCCCCCCACATTTAGGGTATACTCAGCATGAAGAATAGAACCTTTCCTGTTCTGTTCATTGCTGAATCTCTGGCCACTAGAACCGTACTTGGAATTTAGTAGGTAGCTCACTAAACATTTGTTGTATGAATGAACTAGAAATGATTCTAGACAAAACTGTCTCCAACTTCTTCCAAAGCTTTTTCCTAGAGCAAAGGGTCCATTTTCCTGAAGGATCTGTCTAACTAGATCCTTCCACCCAATATTGTTTGAGCATTTATACCAATACTTTGGTTGTTACATAAGTTATTCAATATATTCCAAGTTGAACCTCACATTTTCCATGAAAGCAACCCAAAAGCAATTTTTCCTTTCATTAATCTCCTAGTGCCATAGTTTATAACTGAAATATTAGTGACTGATATACCACTATTACCATGTCTTCCATCACTGCCTTTATAACTATTTACTAAAGGGATCCTGAATCTTCAGTAAACTTGAACCCTCAGTTTTCCAGCAATTTCTGCAAATTAAAGAATGTTACAGATAGCAACAGACACTTGGGTATAATGCTACAGAATGCTTACTTTGAGCAGGAATGCAAATAAATTGCCTGTTCCTAAATGTGAGCAATGAAGTTGGTCACAGATTGGAGGACTGACCCAGAACAGAACAGGCCTTAAGGAGGACTTGTCTGCTGCTCTGTAGAAGCCAGGCATATTGAAGTAGACTAGGTATGGAGAGATAGGGGAAAAGTTGTTAAACCTAGCAGTGGTAGAGATAGAAACACTTCTGCATGTCAGTGAGTGGAAGGGAGTAAATGGATTATGGAAACCGTTAATTTTCATTTTGATAATCTTAAACACAATATAGTTGGGCTATTACCTGATAAAGGAGACCATTATAACATACTTCAACCCAATAAATCTGACACCTAAGTACCTTAATTTTTTTGCACATTGAATAGTGATTTTAAAAAGTTACTGCAATCCCAGTAACCCAGTTGTTACTTAACTCAGTTGTTACTTAACTTTACTTTTTATCTGTTCAAGTACATTTCATGTTCCATGAGTCACATCAAACTGTCATACTAAATGAGATTTTTCAGATAAAGTCCTTTGAAAGCAATAATTTACCAAGCAAGTATAGGATAAGATTTGCTGCAATAAGTGCAATTTTCCCTCTCTTCTTCTCCCTTACCTACTCCTCATCTGCAAGGCCCTCACTCCCAATTTGTGCTCTTTCTCTTGTTTAGCCTAGTGATTATAATCAAAGGGAAGAAAGGAAAACCATATAATAATAATGATGATGATAATAATAATAATATGCAACATACATTTAATAAGTTCCAACTATGTGCCATACTCCTTATAAATACAATTTCAGTTTTGACAATTAAGGCTTTGAGATGTCATCCAATATCACACAGAGCTAATTAATATGGCAGAGGAAAATTTGGAACCTGGACAGTCTAATCCCAAGCAAGACACTTTTTGCACTGCCAGGCTGCCTTCCTTAGCAGATTCATGGTCTGACTTTACTCTTCCTAGATACAGACATGCAAAAGTGAAAAAGAGAAGAAAAGGACAAATGTTTGGGATGAAGCCAAAAGAATTGAGCTAGCTTGCCCTTCTCTGAGTTTGGGAGGCAGGGGCAAGATTTCCTTAGACCGTGTAGGGCAGAAGGCAAAAATATATCAAAAATACTACAAAAGAAGGATGCCCAGACTTTTTCAGTATGAAGTTAAAATCCCTTATCCTCAGAGATCAAGAAGGCTGAAAACCTTTCTTACCTCGTGGCTTTTGCCTGTAGGTTCCTTTTATATATCTCAGGGTTGCAGGAAAACCTTGGCAGGAATTAATTTACCAGACTGCCTCCCAAGAAGACAGCACATCTGTCACATAGCCTTCGCCCTATCTCCCTGTGCCAAACGAATAAACTAAAAGTAACTGTGTAGTTAACTCAAGGAACTTGCCTGAGGCACAATAGTCTAGGGTAGTGCACAGGTCTGGGAATTGATGCATGTCACTCGAAGGGATGTGAGTGACTGGGTCATGTGTCCTCCATCACGCAGTTCTGGATTTAGTCACATGGTGGAAGCTGCAGTGGTCCCAAAAGAAGGAAGAGATGGTGACCCTCCAAATATGTTCAAGTCTCTCCTTGCATAACATTTGTTATTGCCACATATGCTGTGGCCAAGGCCTGAATTGGTGGAAAGAATTAACCCTGGAGCCTAGATTCAGATAGGGAAATTATTATGATATTTTTAATGTAGAGATTAAGTAATGATAGTATTTATTTCATAAGAGCATTGTCCATTTAATACTCAAAACCACCCAATGAAGTTACTGTTAGAATTATTCCTTTGCAGATAATATAACGTTCTCAACTTGGAAGTAATGGAGATCTACTCTACAAACACAGAAGAGTGAGTAATGTCAGGGCTGCTCTCTAGGAAGGTCCCATGGCAGAAAAAGTTTATCAGTTCACAAAGGAACTGAAAGTCCTGGGTTCTCTAACTAGATTTCCTTGGAGTTGGAAAATGAGCAAGTTGATGTAAAGATACTTTCTAAGTCTAACAGCCCATGCTCCTAAATGATGAAAGAAAATAGCTAAAAGGAAAACTGTCAATTTCACCTTTTTATGCCTTTTTCCACCATAATCAACCACAATCTGATATGAAGATCCATTTCTTTGGGACAGCTTTGCAAAAAGAAAAAAAAATCTACTAACATCTCTTTCACCATCGATGAAGGTCCCTACATTGAGACCTACCTCAGAACTACTTTTTGAATCTGGCTAACCCCCCATCAGCCTGGTTCCCCTAATAACTTTGTAGAGCAGAACTTTGCTCAATCCCTAGCCGGACTTTACATATTAGTGGGAAATTAAAATCTGTTTTGGTAAGCTACTGAGATTTTAAGGTTCATATGCTAATTAGCTGGCATTAATTAGCTAATACAAGCAGATACCTGTAATTAATTTTTCACATGCTTTCTGAAAGATGACAGATGAGGAAACTGATCAAGACATATCCCTGAATCGTAACACAGAGGCTATGACCCTATGACTTAAAGCATGTCCAATACACCCCTATTCTGAATCTGGAAAATGGAATGAATGAGAATTTCTTTTGCGCCAAATAAATTTCTTCTTGGGGACATGAGCATAGGAGACATTGAGGAGGAGAAGATGCTGGAGTATGGAGGGAATGACAAGTCATGGGCATGCCTGATTGATCTATTCAAGCCAGAAAGAAAAGATTTCTGTACTTTATGCTACAGCCACACAAGAAATAAAATTTGCTCAAAAGCCACCAGCCACTCATAACTGTAGGGAGTGGCAAAAATTTAATGGTTATCAACTATTAAGTCAGTTATTATCAGTTGCAAAATCAATGCTGACAATACAACACTGGTGCTTACAATACTTGGTGTTTAGAAGCCTCTCTTACATAAGTATCTCAAGGAATTCTACCTGATATTAATTTGATAAGAACTAGAAAGAAGCGAAATTGACACTCACTCAAAGGCCAGGGATCAAATTTTAAAAAAGCAAATTACCCAGCGTTAATAAGAAATAGGGGTTGGCTCCATCAGAAATCTTGTTTCAGTTTCAAAATGGTTGGATTACTATTCACACTTGAGTAATTTTCTTTCTGTGGTCAGCCAAAATTCTGAAAGCAAAAGGATCTCAATTTCATAAAAGTCTAACATTTATAGCACTCCTTTGAGATCTGTGGATATGTGCAATATCCCAAGAGAAACGCCTTAAAAACACTCTCTAGAAGCATCACAGAAACAGCACCAAACTTAGTAGAGAAAATTTCTCTGCTTCCTTGGACTCCCTGAAATTAGAGCTAAGCATAGATTTGCAGAGAATTAAAATTCTGAAGCGAATCTTGGTGATGTTAAGTAATGATGATTATTATTATCTTTGTATTCCTTACATGGAACAGTTTTATTAACCAGGCCAACTGTTATGTATTTCACATACATTAATACATGTGTTTCTCATAATAAAAACACAGTTGTTATTTCATATTATAGATGGGGAAATTGAGGCTTGGGAAACATGACTGAAATTAACTTGACTTAAATAACTTGTTCACAGTCACATAGTCAATGAGTGACAAAACTAAGGTTCAAACCTAAGCTCTCTGTTTCTAAAGCAGCACTTGCAAGTGTTGTTATTAACCCTAATGCTTACATAGAAAGAACAAACAAACAACAACAACAAAAAAAAAAAAAACAGAACTATTCCAATATTCATTTTTTGTCCTAGTTACCTTGAATATTAGAATGTGGGAAAACATTTTTACCTTTCCCCATCAGAAAGATGCTGGGTCATCCTATTCTGACCTTCAGATCCTATACTTTGGAGATCACCAACAACTTGTGTATGTGTTTAAAGGCAGAAGAGTCACCCAGAACTCAGCTTCTTTCATATTAAATTTGTGTGGGAGCCTGTGCTGATGAGTTTTGGGGTTTAAGCAAGCAAAAGAGCTAAACCAGAGGGATGAGCATTTCTGAGTTTAGAAAAGGGACGAGGATTCAGTGAGTTACTGTAAATTCCAGTGCCCAAGATGGAAGTAGTTGCTACAGTTCCTATGAAGCTAACACAACATCCACACTGCAGCCTGAGGAACAGGAAGTGCCTCCCTGGCCCAGGCTGTGGCCAGCAGAAAGAGCTACTGGGAGGAACTTCTCTGGGACCACCGGTCTCCTGGACAGACAGACAGTGAAGGCCCACCCTGAAAATGCATCATGTGGTAAACACGTTATTACCAATGGCCCCCTGAGGAGGACATAACCCTTGATGTTTCCCTGATATCACGGAAGCTCCACCCCAATTTTTGGAGAACCCTAGGAACATATTCTATAACTATGTTCCTAAACAGTTGATTTTCTTGCCTTTCCCCAGGAGAAGAGATCTCAGAATCAAATTTTTTTTTTCGTGTTAAGTATATGTATTTTTTTATTACAAAGTTTATTTTTACATCATTTTGCATATTTTTTTCCAACCTGAATGGAAACCCCCCAGGGTTCCCAACAACAAAACAACCCCGGCAAAAACAAAATTAAATTGAATTTAAGAAAAAAAAAAGAAAAGATCTTCCCTGCACTCAAGTACTCAGTGAGGGTAAATGCATTAATCCGGCTTTCTGCACCACTACCCTCCCCTCTGTGACGAACACCGGAGGCCTTGATCGTGCTAATGCAGAGGTGCTAGGGAGTGTGGGCACAGGCATGTGTGCCTGATGGTGACACCTGGAATATGATGTGGGCATGAGTAAGTGTGCACCCCTGTGCCTGGGGACAGGGGTGTATGGGTAGCATCACACAGAGACTAGGGCTCTGGGAGGATGGCTAAGAGAGGACGAGTGACTACAGAAGTGAGACCGTCAGAGAACTTGGGAGTGAGTGCAAAGAAAGTATTAAAGGTTTGCTGGGGGGGGGTCTGGGGGACTTGGCCCCCTGCACACCCTGCACCTAATTGCCCCACTATACTGAGCAATACCCCCTCCCCATAAACTCAGAGTATAGCACCAACCACCGCCCGCCCCGCCCCCCAGATTCATCGGACAGCTCATAGTTGATTAGATGCTTAAAATAATTTTTCACAGTGGTAAAATTTACAAAACATAAAATTTACCATCTTAAGTGTACACGTGAGTGACATGAAGTATTTTCACACTGTCGTGCAAGTTCAAGCCAATTCCTTTGGCTTAAGGTGCTGAAAAGGAATCTTCAAGGGGCCTTTTGATATACTTAAGGCAGCTGCTTAGAATTGGCCACATTTTAAATGTTTTCAATAAAAAAAGAAATACACTTAGACTTTTGGAGAGCTCAACAAAGACTTAATATTTATGTGAGTGAGCACAGTAGTATCAAATGCTCAGATCTTGGATTCTCATCATTTCCTAGCCTACAAAATAGATATAAAAAAAAAAGGCAACTGTAAAACAGTCTGAAATAGGCCACCTGAGAACACTTGAGAAGCTAGACGGGAAGAGCTTATAAAGCCCATCTGATACAAAAGCCGGAGATCAAGGAATTGTGCAAATAGAAAGAAACCCATTAACCTCTGCCTTCACCTTTGGTGAGCACTGGTGTGTGGTCACCACGCATCATAATGGCAGGGACTTCCAGTAAAACTCGGTGTGATTTGTGAAGCATTTTAAGGCCTATAAGGCACATCGCTGGATGCTGTGTAGAATCCACCTTGTTAGGGAAGATCACTAAACACTGGAGTGAGTGTCAATCAACAAACTCTCTGTCTTAGTCACAGCCATCAAGTTGCTATGTTCCCAACACCCTGAGCTAAGAGTTGTGAGCTTCCTGAATGAGATCTATTGTACATTCATATTTACGCAAGCATTGACACTCACCTCTTCTTACCTAACAAGGCAAAAAATGCCAGGCAGATTCTGAATCTCAAGAGTTCTATTTCCATCCCATTATCTTCATCAAGAAGCACTAGAGTACAGACCAGAGGAGTAGGGGGTGAGAAGATTTACTAGAGACTAAGTGGAACAGAACAGGCAGATCGAGTGAAATACACTACTGAGGGGAGCAGCAGGCAAGACAGGAGAGGTCTGCTGTACCATGTGGGTCACCTCCCTGGCTGAGGATCGAACTGGTGCTGCAGTGGCTGCAGATAGCTTCATTTTACTGCAGCTCAACCCCTTGCACCACCACAAAGGCCCTCTCTCTGGTTTTGTAACAACTCAGAGATTCCAAGTGTCACAAGGAGTCTCACAAATTTCCCAATATTAAAATGAATGTTCATTACTTTAAAGAAAATTGGCTTATATCTCAGTAGATTTCACCACCACACATCCCTCCAATTAGAGACTAACAGCCACATTCTGGTTACAATTCAGGAAGCTTAATTTCACACATGAAGCACCTAGGTAATATACACACACATATGGACGTCAAGGACATGGAAGGGTGATTTTACACAACGGAATAAATCTAAGCTTGACAACCCCCAGAAAGGCTGGTGATCAATTACTAACTCATAGTTCTTGCTAATCATAGGAGAGTCAGTTCATCATGAATCACTGGGGCACCTCTGGAGAGCTGGATCATGGCCCTGGAGATGATGACCATCAGCTGTGGTGCAATACCATGAAAAGAATTCTTCCTCCAGATGAAAGGCAACGTAGCACCTCCAAATCTATAGCTCACCCCAATCAAACCTGCCTGAAACCTACCTGACAGCTGTGTGAATTGGGCAAAGTCAATCAACTTCTCTGAGCCTCACTTACATCTCTAACATGGACATGATGATTTCTAAATACAGGGTAGTTATGAAGTATTATGAGAGAGCTTATAAAATACTGTAGATTGACTCATACTAAATAGTGTTGCCCTAGTTGAATGATTGTAAGTTTTCATGCATGTAACAATAAACAGGTCATTGTCAGGAAGTCTGTTTGGCTAATAGATCATTTTAATTTAACAAGCATTCTCCCAATAATTTAGCACCATTCCCTCCTTTCTTGGATTCTCTTTGCTCATTTTCTAGCATAAAAAACAGATTTAAGAAAGGAAACTGTAAAACAACCCTAAAATAAATGCTTCAGTAGGGTGGGGGCGGGGGGGCAGGGGAGAAAGAATAACTGATAGAATGCATTTAATTTAAATGTTGAATTTAAATATTTAAACTAAATGCAGCATTTTAGTAATCAGAAAAATTTAAAATATGAATGTTAGTGCTTTTAAAGAATTAAAATTTCTGATACGACAGTGGCCATATTTCCCCTAGGCAAATCATTCACTGAGCCTCAAAAGTGGTCCCCTTTAGAAGGGGTGCGACCTGTCCTGGGTCATCCAGCAGGCCATCTTGCTCTCTGTGTGGAGGGACTGTGGTAGGCCGAGGGGTTCCTGGGAGGTGGTAGGCTAAATGAAATAGTCAGGCTTTTACACCATTGGCCTTTGCGGCTATCACCTATGACCTTGATTGTGGGAGCGTGGGCTGGGCACACACACGCCTTGATGGCCACTGGAGTACAGCGTGGGCATGCCTAAGTGGGCACACCTGAGCCTGGAGGCCGAGGCTGTCATGGCAGCGTCACACAGAGAGTGTCACACAGAGGACAGCAAGGCAGAACAGCTACGAGAAGATGAGCGACTACAGAGAGGCAGGGTCATGAGGGAACAGCAGAGAAAGCCCACACAGTAAAGACTTGCAGAGAGCTGGGAGACCTACCAGCCTCTGGCCACGGCCCTGCCTGCCCACTCTGTGTCCAGTTGCTGGCACTACAATGAGGATGGGGTGTAAAAATCTACAGCTAAGGGGTGTGATCCTATTCATCACAATCACATACAGTATTTTAAGCCAATGTTAACTTAAAAAAAAAAGCCTAAGTTCAAAAAGTAAAAGTTTCCAGTTTTCTTTCCAACTTAAAACCTTGCGGTAATCACAAGGAATCTTAGATATTTTAGTAACGTCAAAAGAAAAAGCAGACTTTGGCCCTTCTGGAAAAAAAAAAAAAAAGAACTAAGTTAGGGAGCCCTTCCTGGCAACACGAGAGGTTAAAGTGCAGCACAATGAAACTATCTGCAGTCACTGCAGCACAAGTTCCATCCCTGCCAGGAAGGAGACTCACATGGCGCAGCAACCTCTCCTGATTGGCCCACTGCTCCCCTCAGCAGTGTATTTCAGTAGATCTGCCTGGTCTGCTCCCCACTCTGTCTCCAGTGAACCTCTCATGCTCCTGCACCTCCGGCCTATACCTCGGTTCTTGTGTGCATAGATAAATTAAAAATAAAAAGAAATATGTTGGAACTGTTTATGCTACTTGTCTCACTTTTCCTGCCCTGGTCTAGCCTTCATCTCATCTTAAGAAAACTTTTCTGTGGGTTGATTCAGCCTATACCCTTGATAAGGCAGACAGTGCTTCATCAGCCTCCCATGATAAACTTGTTTGATATCAGCCCATTCCACTAGGCAGACAGTAAAACACATCAGCATATGAGCCTGGGGGCCTGGGTCAGCCTCTGGCTGGTAAGATCAGTGACTTCAGGAGGCCTCAGGGCAGAGACTCCAATGGAGTCCTGGTTGGCTTGTGAGCTCAGGTCCCAGAGAGTTGCTCAGGTTGGTATAAGAGCAAAGACTATCTCTGAGGCCTCAATAGGACAACTAATATAAGAAGACCAGGCCCACTTAAAGATCTCTCTTTAAACATCATCTATAAAATGGGTATAAAAATGTCACATCTCAGGGTCCTTGTGAAGGATTATTCAGCACAATGGATGTTAAGCACGTGCATATAGAAACTAGCACACAACATGGGATGGAGATGTGGCAAGTGATGAGAGCTCAGCAAGTATCAAATACTGGCCACTGTTATCAGGGGACTCATAAAGTTAAAGGAACATTAGCTGTTTTATCAACCAGCATCCCTCATCAGAGCTCCCAGGAAATGTATCTCAACAAATGATATCAAAACCGCCTTCAGAATTACCTGGAATGCTGACTAAAAATACACATTTCCGGCCTCCCTGGTGGTGCAATGGTTTAGGACTCAGCACTGCAAGCTAGCCGCAGCCACCTCAGTGTGAATTCCACCCCTGGCCCCTGAGGTGATCCACGTGGTGTGGCAGACCCCTCCTGACCCACCCACTGCTCCCTTCAGCAGTGTACTTCATCAAACTGCCTGTTCTGCTCCCCACTCTGTCTCTGGTGAGTCCTCTCACCTCACCCCTGCCCTTCTGGCTTGTACCTCAGTTCTGTATGCGGAAATAAATCTTTAAAAAAATACACATTTCCTGAGGCCTCCTGCACACATACATACTAATTCCTTTATCTCATTAACCTTTCCCTGAAGGATTCCACACTTACTATGAAAGATAAACTAGTAACTAGTTTTGTCATAGAGTTTGAGAGCTAGTCACTCAGTCATTGAAACTAGTCAGGTCTAACACATACAATTGTCAAGTCAGTCAATAACCAGCAAATCAGAGGACTGTGGCAGCATCTGTGCTTGTGTTCTAAGTAATTATTTAACTGATGGCTGCTGACTTGACTGAGCCCCTCGGACATAAAGAGTGATAATCCACTTCCTTCTATGACCCCAAATTCAGCTTGCCCCAAATGTGTCCCACTGAACATCCATCCCAGGAGGGCCAAAGTGTTCAGTAGATCAACTCAAAATGGAAACTAACAGCCCTGCCCTGACCTTGAGAGTCACTACAATTTTCATAGAAAAGCAGTGACAAGCCCTGCAGTAAATAAACCCTTGTATTTAACCCCCAGTAATTTTGGATTTTTCCAGAACTCTATTTCGTAACCTCTTGCAAAAACATATTTTCCATAGAACACATTTCAGAAATTTATTAGGTTATTAATTACAAATTATTAGAGTGACAGGTGATTTATCATCCAAATCACTAACTTTTAAGTGGAAAGCGAGCATCATTAGTTACCCTCGAGCAACAGCTAGAAGGTAAAGCCATCTCCGACACATGACACATGATAACCCTAGACTGATGCTCCTCCTTTTGTTCAGTGTCACATAAAACTCTCTTTCAGGCTTAGTGGCTCCCCAGCCCTGGGCTCAGTCCTGAGGCAGGGAGAATCTGAGAAGTTCAAGACCCATGAGCCTGAATCTTGATCCTGCTCTGAACATGGTCTTTCCCAGCCAAGTCCTGATCTTTCTCTTCCACTGCCTTGACCTGACCCCTGGTTATTGCTTGAGAACAGCCCCACCTCAATCCAACCCAAATATGGAAACCCCCACACACATTCTAGATTCCTCCCAAGAACCTGAGGCCAGCTGTTGGTTGTCTCCTAAGCCCTAACTATGACTGTGTCCAGTGGCATCTGGGATCCTCACCTGTGGTCTGCTGCTTTCCTGGCCTTTCCTTCTTGGCCTTTTTGTTTTGTATCTGATCTGTTCTGTGCACAGATTCCACCATTGTTATATTTTATTATTTCTAAGCATGGCTTTTAAAATAACATCAGGGTAGCTATATCCAATTTAATATTTTGCTTACAGGTACAATTTTAACATGGCAAGTCTTGCCATTAACTAAATAAACAGATTACAAACAATGTCATCAAACCAGGTAAGAGCCGATCAGTTACCAATGAACATTGACCTATCCTCATACTTCTATCAGTGACATTAAATAGAAAATAAATCAGTATTGTGCCCTTCCCAAATAATTAGTTTCCTCAGTAAATCATTATCCTGAGATACTGCCCAGTACAAAATCAGAACTCCCTCCCAAATACACATATAATTTGTAAATTACCAAAATTCACACTGAACACAGACGCATGGATGAGTCAGGCCAAGGAAGAGAGACCCTATGAGCAGCCAAACACTATTGTTACCTCTCCCAAACACACTGTAGCCATTTACCCTCTGCTTCTTCTTTGTTTCAATAGTTTGAGGTTTCCAACAGCATCTCAAAACAAATGGAAAGGCAAACAAGTTTAACTCTTGGATTCTATTCTTGCAATTGCCCTAAATAGCTAATGTCATATCAGAATAGCTGAGGCATGATTGGGTCCATTTGGATTTCAAATGCAAAGTAAACGCTGACATTTTGACAGGCAGGCTGCAGTTTGTAAAAAAAGAGAGAGAGAGAAAGAGAGAAAACAACAAATATAAAAGTCTTCGATTAAGCTTATATGCATTTTTTAGCTGTTGCTATTCAAACACAAAAAAGAAAATTCATAGACTATTGGGCTGTGTTCAGTAAGCAGACCTGCAGCCTTATTACCCAGCATGCTCAGCATACAGACCCAGATCTAGTGATTCCCGGAAAGCAGCCAGACTGGCAGATAAGTGAAAAAACATATTGACCAAAGTGTGGCAGACATGTTAATTACATAAACTAATATTTGTCCCAAATATGATTTATTTCCAGGCATTAAGCAAAATCAACCTATGTGACAAAGGCATTGCTAAAATTGTATTATGTAAACACCAAGGCTTACGTTTTTTCCAACATGACATGGTGGGCGTTGCTATTCTGTTAAAAGTAGATGGGAAGTGCTGGTCATATGGCCTCCCTTTGAAGTTTTTCCCAGGGACTGGGAAGTTTTTTTTTTTTGGGGGGGGGGGAAGGTGTGGGGGGAATTTCTTTGGAGAGTCTCTGAGCTTTTGTGGTTCTTCTTGGAGAACCTATGTCAAGTCTTGGTTTACACTAAAGGCCAGTTTCTCATTTGCAGAAGACCATCTAATGTCCTCTCCAGATTTGTTATTTGATAATTTCTTGTAAAAAATTATATATTTTTTAAAATACCACATAACCCAACTATTTCATTTCTGGGTACTTGTGCATCCTTATGTTAACGGCAGTAATATTCACAATAGCCTAGATATGGAAGCTACCTAAGTTTCCTTTAACAGACACATGGCTAACAAAGATGTGGTGTATATATGCAATGGCATACCACCCAGATTTAGGGGAAAAAAATATGAAATTTTGGCATTTGCAACATGAATCTCATAAAGGCAATTATATTAAATGAATGAAATAAGCCAGAAGGAGCTAACACATGATCCCAATTCATATGCAGATGAGAAAGAAATAAAACAAATGGACAAACACTACAAACCAAAAATAAACTCACAGATTAGAACAACAGTGTTTATCAAAGTGGGTAACTGTGTAAAAGGATCAGTTCTATAGTGGTGGATAGAAACTAGACTTTTCATGAGGATCATAAAGATGTTGAATTATAGTGTTGTACACCTGAAATCTATATAATGTTTGAAACCAATGTTAGCTCAATAAACATTAAAAATAATATAATATTCAGGAGCATCTTATCCCCAACCCTTATCTCCACTCCTCTTTCTGCCTCCCTCCTCTCACTCTCTCTCTCTCCTTTTCCCCTCCCCTCTCTCTCTTTCCTGAGACCATACAAAATAAAAAAGTGCTAACTACTTTGAATGGGTAAGAGATGGCTTGTGGTCAATTTTTTATGTCTTAAGTCTTCCTATCAACTACCTTTTAGAATTAAAATATCACCCTGCTGCCTACAGTAAACTTCAAAATGTCAAAATATAAGCCTTTCCACTTTTTAGACCTAGTGAATTGCTTTTAAAGAATAGACTACAACAAAATCGTGGGTTGTGACCTGCTCAATGTAGGTTATAACAGACTGCAGCTTTGATCTTGTTCACACTCTGGCTTTTCACACTTGTTCTCTCAGATCAAGCAGACTGCCAGGATGTCAGCTCTCCAGCAACTTGCAAGGGACTCAATACTACCAACAGCTTCCTGAGTGAGCTCAGTCACAGCTCACCCCCTGATCAACCCCTGTCATGATGGTAGCCTGCGTCAAACCCTTGATGTGGCCTATGAGAGGCTCTGAGCCTGAGAGCACAGCCAAGGCCAGCCTGGCTCCAAAGCCACAGATCTGTGAAACAATAAGCATTGTTGTTTGCAGTTGCTAACTTCTGGGGTAGTTTGTTATGCAGCCATAGATAGCATAGATATGTATAACCCTTTGGAAGTAGCAGGTAGTAAGAAAAAGGGTAAGAAAAAGGGAGAGAGAATGAACTCAAAATGGGGCAATGAAAAAGGCTTCAACATCTCAACTTTCTACCTTCAGTGAGAAGATAAGAAGCATAATAAAGACGTGGAGGATGAGATTTGAACAAGTAAATCTTTGAGGACTGTGCATACATCGTATTGTAACCATCATCATGTCATAGAAATACTCAAAAACATTTGCTGAATAATTAAAAGGGATGATGACTCCCTGTTTCAGTCTAAATAGAACTGACCAGAGTCACCTGAATGGAAACACTTATAAAGAAGCATTGCCTGACACCTGTTTCCCTGTAACCATGTCCCTATATAGCTGTCTTCCTTTTGAAGCCCAAGGGGAGGTAGAAAAACCCTTTCCCTGTGATACCTCATAGAATGCTAAATTGGCATTTCTCTAGCTCATCCACTGGTGTATATGGGAGTGGGAGTGGGGGGGAGGAAATCAGGTAGTTCCAATATCCATATTTACTACACAGATAAAATAGGGCTTACCATCCTCGTTTTATCAATGGAGAAGACAACTTCTCTTTACAAAGTGTTTCTTTAAATAGGAGCCCCCCCTAGCACCTCCAAAGACTTGCTTCCAGGTCATTAACCACCTAATGGAGAGAGAGGCTGAGGAGGAAAGAAACTTAAAGCTGTTGTCTTTGTCAGGAGTTACTGCCCACTGATATCAGTCAAGAAGAAGACAAAGCTTCCCTGGGATCATGGTGTTCATTAATGGAAAGAATTCTACTGGAAAATTGAAGAGCAGCTATTCCTGATGAACTGGCTGCCAGGGAATGTGGTCAAAAATACACACAATTGAGGTTAAGCAAAATGAAGCACCTTTGGGGAATAAAAAAAAAAAAAAAACACAAAGCAGGACTTCAGTCACGACAAAGATGGCTCCCAAGAGCACCCCCTCCTGTATATAAATTCCTCTTTTTGAGTGTGGGTGGAACTATGACAAAATGATGGGATGTCACATCTGTGACTTTATTACATGAAATTCCAACCCCCATCTTGTTAGCAGACAGCCTCTCTCCTCAACCCCTTCCCACAGCTTTCTTTTCTCTCTCTCTCTCTCTCTCTTTCTCTCTCTCTCTCTCTCTGTCTCTATCTCTGTCTCTGTCTCTCTCTCTCTCTCTGTCTCTCTCTGTCTCTCTGTCTCTCTGTCTCTCTCTCTCTGTTTCTCTCTCTCTCTCCTTTTCCTGGCTTGGATGAAGCAAACTGCCATGGCAAGAAAGCCTACATGGCAAGTAACTACGTGGCTGAGGACAGTCTTCAGCTAACATTCAGCTAGGATCCACCCATACTCCAGAGACAAAATTATGCCAACCACCACATGAGATTGGAAGAAACTCCTTTTCCAGTCAAGCCTTCAGATAAAACTATACCTGACTGAAATATGGATTGTAAGCTGTGAGAAACGCTCAATGGAGAACACCTTGTGCCCAGAGTTCAGACTCTCAGAAAGTGTGAGATAAGTGTGTGATGCTTAAAGCTGCAATGCTTGTGTTAACATGTGAAACAGCAAAAGATAAGTAGCACACACAATTATTTTCATTCAACACAAAGTCATAAGGAGTTACACACAAGTATCGGTGGCCCTTTCTAACTCAGGGATTAGTGGGAAGACAAAGGAGATCCAGGTTTTCATTATCCATTGTACAACAAATATGATTGTATCGCATTGAATCCTCTCAACTATCCAGTGAGATGTGTTATACTTATTATGCACATTTACAGAAATAAAACTAAAAGAAGCTGACGACCTTACCTGTGGCTACAGGACCAACAAAAGTTGAGCTACAATTTGCACTCAGGCAGTCTGGATTCCCCACATTTAATCCTCACAGGCCTCCAGAATGCCAAAATAGCCAATGTACTTAACCCCTTAAAATGAAACTTTTCTAGCAGCTTTGCATTATGATAAGTGTTAGCACCACACTGTACCTTACACTCACAGGTCCTGTGAGCCAAATATCCATTACCCTTACTTCAAACAAGGTGTGAGAAGGAACAAAACAGAGATAATATCCAACAACCTCCATTTGCTCAAGGTTAAACTCTTTTTGGAACATACACAGCGACATACATAGTTTCCCATTGGGACCCACCTGCCTGGAGTGTGTATCAGGACAGAGCCCTAGAAACGTCAGACAAGTCATTGAAACAAAAGCAGAAATCAAACCACAGCACAAAAGAGCCAGTCCCAGGAAGAAATCACTTTAAATTTTCAGGCCACCGAAGCAGCTGGAGAATCAGCTCCCTCTGTCTATGCTCTATTGTCCCCACTCTGCTCTCTATCCTTGGCTGTTTGCTCCTGCAACTCTCCCATCTGGTGCTGGCCTTCTACAGGCACATGGACGGCTCAAGGACAGGACTCGCATTCATCCCATGAAGTGTCTACTCGGCTCTGTGCATGTGCCAGGCTCTGTGATAGATGCTAGGAGCACATCCACCACTCCTCCACCTCACAAAAACCTACTCTCTCCCTCACACTTAACACATGCTGGGTCCTTGTCAGGCTCCTGAATGAATGAGGAAGGAGCGAATTGATAAAACTCTATGAATGATGAAAAGGGTTAAGGAGAAATAATTGAGTACAAACTCAGGCTATTAAAATTATCCCTCCAGAACAAAAGGAAAGGGCTTTTCATTGATTAACTTGATGATCCTCTTAACAACTCTATGATATATGGTTGATTCTTGTTCTATGCCACAGATTAGAAGACTGAGGCTCAAAATGTATAATTTAGCCAAGGTCATAGAGCTAACAAAAATAACAGGAAGAAGTTGACTCCATGCAGTTTGGGGCTAGTGTTTCCTAGTATAGCACCTGGCTCAAAATAGTGGCTCATAAAATAGAAGTTAGACAGATGGATAAATGGATAGACAGATGAGAGGAAGGATGGGCAGTTGGGTAAATGGATGAGTGAATGAATGGACAAATACATTAATGGATTTATGATGAAGATCCTCAACCAGAAACACAGTCACAGATAAAATATAGTGTTTATTTCCTGGTTAGTGAGAACTGCAAATGATACCTTCTCGCTTCTTCCAGATCAATACAATTCCTCCAAAGCTGGGGCTTGTGGCTTCTTTCATTATGTAGGTGGTGGATGGGTGCATTCATTAAGAGGGTTGTGGCAAGATGGCAAGGTAGATTTATGAGGTCAGGGGTAATGAGACCTCCACAATGTGATTGCATAATTGTATAACCACTAATTATGTTTGCGGCTATATTGCCTGGAAATGATGATAAAGGTGATCGAGCCTCATGGTCAGATAGAGAATATGTTACTCTTTCTAGAGTCTTTTCCTAGGCACCATACACTTTCACATTTTTCCATGAAAACTGGGCATGTGGAAGTTCAAAGTGAACAACAGTAGGTGGAGCTAGATGTTACAATATCTGATCCAAAGAGTTAACCACACTGTACCACAGCAGGTCTCAGCAAATGATGATATAGTAACATCATTTGTTCTACAGCAAATGTTGACATAGTAACAGAGAAAATTGGAATCATAGGGCAAGAAAACTGTTTCTGATACATTCAGAACATAGGAGTCAAAGCAAGTACCTTAAAGCCCAAGTCAACTCATGTTCAACATGAGCTCAAGACTGTACTGGCTCTGAGTTCCCTGCTTTGGAGAGCAAGAGCTGGTCTTTTAGTTCAGCATTTAAGAAATCTATTAGTTATCTTCCCGTGGGTAAAATGAACCACCATTATTATGTGAAGTTCACTCTGTGGTATCTAAAGGTGTCTAGAAGTTGTTTTCAATTTTGCTCATTTCAGTAGAATTAGAATAAAAATTGACAAGAGAAATTATAGTGACACCTCAAGTGTATCATCCAACTTCTCCAACACACATATACACACACTTACACATGTGCTCCCATTTGGCAAGACATTTTTTAAAGAATGTCAGATTGCGCAGACAGGATTCCCATTAGGCAAATGCTTCCATAAACCATGGACAACCCTACTTTTACTTTAGAACAACTTACTTTGCTGTTGCATACAACAAAGTACTTTGTCTTACATACAAAGATATTGGTCTGATTAAGGTAAAGAATTGGTAAAATACACCTCACCCTCAGAGGCACCTCAGGCTATTAGGTGGAATTCCAGACTGTTATTTCATTAAATGAAAAAGATAACGGAAAGACAACGGAAAGATTGTATTAATTTTTAATGGCAATGTATTTGTTCTAGGTGGGTGGTGATTTATTCATGCACTTCATAATAAATACATATGGTAGCCCAGAGATATCTTTATCTGCATCTCAGGGACAGGAACACTTATTTTATTAGGCTGATTCTAGACTGAAGAGTGTACTTAAATGGACAAACCATGTGGAGTCATCCTTACTCCTCATAGTCACAGCCACCTGTTTGTTCAATTCTTCTACACCAACCCTCAAAGAAGTTGACAACTAAATATGCAGCATCTAAAACCCCAATACTGATGACTTGGATGGTTTTTGCCTATTCCTTATTACTACATCTGTAGAAAGGAAATAAACAAATCTCTGGAATCTTTCTTACAAGCCACTGTGTCTCTTAACCCAACCAGCTGCAAGGACTTGAAATGGGCTTCTAACTTATTAGAAGTTACACATTTCTTCTCACCTTGCTCCCAACTGAACTAAAAAGAATAGCAGAAAACCACCTCCCCAAACCTATGCCTGACCTGGTACCCTAAGTATGGTGTCTTCACATAGCAACAGCTCCATGAAGTTTGTCTTAACTACTTAACAGCTTCATGTTCAAAAGTACAGCTGACAGGCAGTGTCTCTTCCATGGATGGGAGCTAGGCTTCCACACCTGTGTAAGTGACCCTGCTGGCAGCAATCTCTTCAAAACAGCCAGGAACAAACATTGAAATACGCTAGCAAGCGACAACAACAAAAATATTGTCTTTCTACCTCCTTCTAGAAAATGACAATTCCACAAGATGAAAGTTATTTCTTTATTTCAACATTTTTATTTCAATCCATGCTGATACTATCCCTAAATTTGTATATAACAAATCTGGATTTTTAAAAAAGACTTATTTGTGCATACAGAACTGGGGTATAAGCCAGAGGTATACAGGGGCAGTGAGAGGATTCACTAGAGACAGCATGGGGTGCAGAACAGGCAGATCGACCGACGAAGTACACTTCTAAGGGGAGCAGCAGGTGAGGTGTGCTGTGCCATGTGAGTCACCTCCAGGGTGGGGATCGAACTCATGCTGAAGTGTCTTCAGCATCTTAGTGTTATGCTTTAACCCACTGCACCACGAGGGAGGGCCCACAAATCTGGATTTTTAAATAAATTGTTTTTTTATTAACCTGGTTTCATATTTTGCTTTTTTTTATTTCATGATTTGATATGTGCTAGGATTTGGAGGTCGTAAATTTTTTAAACCATTTTACTGCAACACTGAGTCTTTTCCTCTAAATGACCAGTGTCTTCCCTCCCAAGTCATTATCCCCTACATAAGGCTGACTCCACTCTTATCAACAGGAGGAAGAATCACAACTTTCCTCCAAAGAAGGTTATCCAAAGATGAGATTTCTTTGGAATTTCAGCGGGTTAATCATGAATCAGTCTTGTTGGAAGTCAGTCTATTAAAGCTTGAAGTGACCAGGAGGTGGGAGTGAATAAAAAACATCATCCCAAGAACATTATCAGATGCATGAAGGTCAGTCACTTAGAGCAGCTCCCCATCATTTTCTGAGCATCCTTTGGTTTTGGAAGTATCATTTTGGAGGGCACTTCCCTTTAAAGACTCAATGCAAAACCAAAATTGGTCACAGATGTATATTAAGATAGAGTCAAATGTAATAATGAGAATCTGCAGAGGCTTTCCAAACTAATTTTTACACTTGGCAAAGTATAAAAATACATACATACCAAAATATTCTTGAATATATTACAAAATGATATTCTTCAGCATTGTAAACATTGGCTCTTAACTAATATCGAGGCTTGAAGTCCTGTCTAAATCAACAATGATGGTCAAAAGCTAGTCTGACCTCATCCCAGAGTTCTCTTACCCACAGTCAACAAAACTCAATGACATATTCACCCAGTACTGGCTGGGACTTCCTAGCTGGAGCTGGGGTATGTCCTTAAATTAACTGCATATCAGGGGTGGGGAGTATGTAATGGCACTAGTTGTGTGTGGAAAAATCATTAATATGTCAAGTTAAGGAATTAGGATTTGATTTTTGGTAACATTTATACTAGACCAATATTAAGATCAATACACCTAAACACAGTAGCCATCATTTTTTTAAGTGCTTATCAAATGCTAGGAACTATAGTAAGTATTTTATATGTTTAACTGTATTTAATCTCTACACAATCCTTTGAGGTAGGCTGAATTCTTTACTTCAAGAATGGCAGCTGTTAAATAAAAACATTTATCAAAACCCTTGGTAGCCCTAAATTGTTCCCTTTATCAAAAATTCAAAAGTCTGGGAATCACCACACTGATATCATAGCACACCCACCTCATACTCTAATCGTTGGGTGAGTGGAAGGTAGAAGAAATTTTTTCTTTCTTTCTTTTTTTTTTTTAAGTCACCTATTTATCCATCCTTGGTAGGACAAAGGCGCAGCACTGCAAGCTAGCAGCAGCCGCTTCAGTGTGAGTTTGAGCTCCAGCCCTGGAACTGACCCACATGGTGCAGTAGACCTCTCCTGTCTCACCCACTGCTCCCCTCAGCAGTGTACTTACTTCATTGATCTGCCTGTTCTGCTCCCCACTCTGTCTCTGGTGAATCCTCTCGCCGCCCCTGCACCTCTGGCCTGCACCCCAGCTCTGTATGCATAAATAAAGAAATCTTTCAAAAAAAAAAAAACTTCAAATCAGTCTTGGTTTTCCAAAGAATCACCAAATATCTGGTATATTCTAGATAGTGACGCTTTCATGGATGTATATTCACATAGAATTCATTATGTAAACACAGGACACAGTCTTTTGCTACCTTGACTAGAATGCCAAATCAGAAATGTCTGACTCTACAATGATTTGAGAAGACACTGTAATCCAAAGAGCTTTTGTGAGGTTTGAATGTCTGCAAATTCTCCTTTTTGTCTATCCCATTTCCTGCCAGCTCATTCACAGAGGACAACAAAGAGCCCACCCCCTCAAATCCCTGGGGACATCACTGGCCTGTGACCTTGGCCACATGGTAGTAGCAGGAAGGACTTGACCAAAATCTCATCCATTTTCCCTCCCCCTCTGGGTGGTCAATGAGCTGGAAAATGAAGGACACAATGCAGGTTTACGAGACTCATAATTAGGTCACAGCTGATCCCAATCCCTGTCAGCTGGCAGCTGGGGCCAGTGGCCCAGCACATACCATCCGACCACTTTCCAGTGGCACCCTGCTTTAAAATACCCTTTCTTCCTTATAGTCCTCCCTCCCAATGTTCCCAGCAGCCCAGCAGAGCAAGCCAAGGCAACCCAGCATGGCAACTCTATATAGGTCACAACACTCTTGGCAAACAGGACATTCTTGGGAATACTTTAAGAGGAGGCATGTGCAAAAGAGAGCAAGGGAGAATGAAGGGTAGCCAAGGAAAGGGAAGACTCACAGAGGGCAAAATAGCATCTTAAAATACTATGGGTTGACCATACAGACAGAAAAATGAGGAGAAGTGGTAAAAATGATAGCCATGACTGAACTAACTTCTCTGTGCCACAATTTTCTCATATGTGAAATTGGACTACTAACAGTATCCAACTCATAGGGATGCTCAGAGAAAAAGATGTCACAAATATTAACTTACAATCTAAATTACCTAGAATGGGTACAGAGCAAATTCTTTGTAAGTGTTGGTTTCTTATGATCCCCATTATTATTAGACACACTTGGGGTCAACACAAATGTTCTGCCTAAACATTATAAATAGCTGAGTAAATGACCTGCGTTCAGACAGTGGTAGGCTAATAAGGTCTCACCACTTGATGCAGTTAAATGGGCAGGACCTGGGGCACAGAAACAGGCAGACAGTGGGGGATGCTGTGGACAAGATTCAAACCTGGGTCAGGCAACATTTAGAAAGCAATAATAATTGCCTTTATGGCTCTTTAGTGTTTTCAGAATACCTGTCCCACTCAATGGTGTTCACAATGTCAACACTAATCACATGAAGTAAGTAGTGTCAGAGACATGCACACAGAACAGAAGGTGAAACTGAGGCTCGGGGAGATGTCTGTCTAAAGTCACACAGCCTTATCTGAAAGTTTAGAAATTCCTGGCAGCTCAGAACAGAGAGCTCTTGTGTGGCATCTTAGAAACTGCTGGCCACCATCTCAGCCAGGCCTGTGGGTTGATGCCCAAGCTGCCCAGCCCACCTGAATCCTCCCTCTCATCCTAACCCTGATGTCTGCTTACTTGAGCTTCCATAATCCCGATGTCTTGCAAATCTCCTCACCTAATCCTGCATTTGCCTGTCAACATAATTTGTTTACCAGGAGGAGGGGACAGAAATAAATTTCTTCCCAAGAAAAGATGGAGCTTTGCTTCGGGTTAGCTTGAGCTTGGATTCGAATATTCAAAGAAGAGACCTGGAAATCCTAAATTCAGAAAGATAAGGGCCTTTGAGAACATGGTCTTACCCACGGAGACACATGAGAGCAGGTATCCTCTGTGTGTGTGACAGACGTCCTGATCACTTTTCCCAAATCACACATCCCTGGGTACACTCATGTGAAACAGCTCTTCTCTCAGAATTTGGGGAAAGGAAAAGGCCAAAGCCAAATGTTCCAGCAGGGATCACAGTAGTGGATTGGTTATCAAGGATATCTCATAGAGGAGATATCTCATAGAGGAGCCTGGCAGCACAAGAGCTTCTGGTCAATAAGCCAGATTGCCTCAGAGAGCAAGTCAGTTATTTTCTCATTCATGGTTTACAATGGCACATCAAAGCTTGAGTCACAAGAGACATTTGCAGCCTGTGCACATTCAAGCTCATGAATGTGGGATGGACCCCAGCCATCCACCCACAAGCCCAGTTCACCAAGTGCTTTCTGCTCCTGTGTGTATACAGCTGACCTACTCTCCTTTCCTTGAGAGGAGCTGGAAAAAGTGAATTGTCTTCTGTATCCACAAATTTCTCTCCATCTCTCCCTTGTTCACTCACTCTTCTCTCCCCTCACTTCCTCTCCTCTTCTTTTTTTCTCTCCTTTTCTTCTCCCTTCTCTCCCTCCTCTTCTTCCTGATCCTCTTCTGTTTCTTCTATTTTGATTTCATTCTCTCACTTTTCCATGATGTTTCCCTTGCTCACCATTTTTCTCTTCTTTACTCCCTTCCTTCAGGTGACATGACAGTCCTAAACATCTTACTCTTTCTCATCCTACTCCCAGTTGTCATTCTCCCTCCATAGTTTACTGGTAATGCTGATGACAAAGCTAAACATTTACAGAGTTGTAATTCCCTTTTTCTCACCTATTAGATTCTAATCATAGTTCTGTAAACTAAATTTCCTACATGTAGGATGTTACAACTGCATTCAAATGTAGACTTCGGAAGAAGTCTCTAGAATACACAGCTGTGAGGCTGTGGCTCAATCATTATATCTTTCCTTTAGAAATATGTCTCACCTTTTGCCTTCACCCCCATCTCACCCCCAGGAGCTCAGAAAGTGACTTTGTTTGGAGATAGGACCTTTAAAGAAGTGATCAAGTTAAGAAGACTTACAGATCCAGGTGGTTCCTCATCTAGTATGACTGATGTTATTATAAAAAGAGGATACACGGCCCTCCCCGGTGGTGCAGCGGGTTAAAGCACAGCACAAAGAAGCTTAAGCCACTTCCACATGAATTCGCTTCCCGCCTGCTCCGGAGGAGATCCACATGGCGTGGCAGACCTCTCCTAACCCGCCCGCTGCTCCCCTCAGCAGTGTACTTCGTTGATCTGCCTGTTCTGCTCCCCACTCTGTCTCTGGTGAATCCTTTCACCCTCCACATCTCTGGCCTGTACCCCAGTTCTGTACGAATAAATAAATCTTTTAAAAAAATAAAAAGAGGATACACAATGAGATAATAGAGATGGAACAAGCAGAGGAAGGACCATGTGAGTACACAGAGAGAAGATGACAATCTAAGAGCCAACAAAGAGCTCAGGAAAAAAAAAAAAAACAACTCTGCTACTACCTTGGTCTTGGATTTCAAGACTTCAGAACTGTAGCAAATGAATTTCTATTGTTCAAGCCACCCAGTTTGTGTTATGATAGCCCTAGCAAACTAATACATCCCATGCAGCACATAGGGGGTTTTATAAAGTAAATATAGATATTTACCTGATTCTCTTGCATTATGAAATCTGGGCAGAAATGACCTCAAGGCAATCAAGTCATTATTTTCTAAGTATAAATCCTAGGGAGGGACAAAAATAAATAAACCAACCTACCAAGACAAGGAGCCCCCTTAGTATCATCTGCCACCAGTATGGTCAGGATACAAAGATATAACCCCAAGGCAGTCAGTGTTCTCAGCACCAACTAGGCTCCCCTGGTCTAAGGGTTAGAATGACATAAGGACACTTGTGTTTCCAAAGGAATTCTTCATAGTGGAGTTGGAACTGTTTAATTATGCTTCAAAATATCAACCAGATTCCTCCTGAAACAAAATGTATTTGAGAAGCCAAACTACAAAAAATGTAAAATGTTAATAAGAAAAGTTTACAACATGGGACTCTGTCTGGGTTGTGTCAGGAATATTCAAAGCTCAGCTAGACCAGGAACAAGCATGGAAATGGATGAATTGAAAAGAAAGCCAATCTAAACTCAACCTATAGGGACCTGCAGGCTACAATTTGCTCTCAAGCACCTGTAGAATCTACTTAAGCTATAAATTCAGTAGGTCCCAGCCAAAATGCAAATTCCTTTGGAAGCCTCTTCAATAAATAATTTTGATGGCTACCTATAGAAGTTCTTCTGATCAGTGGCTAATAAATAAAGCAGAATGGTCCATGAATGACTCTTCTCTTAACTATTACCAAGGGGCCAAGAGGACATTCATTCAGACTTGCATTCCCCAAAGATCCTTCAATATTTGCTGTTAAAATTGGTTTTGTTCTGAAAATGTTCAGTTCTTTAAGTAGAAGAATGATCACAAGCCAATGCCGTGTCTCAACAATTATTATCAATGTGTTTTCATTGGCCCCTCTTCGATGTTCTGGAGTAGAGTTATGGACACACCATGGTGTGGAAGTCAGTCTTTTGGGATTACTTCCACTGAGTCTGATATACAGTCACCACCAATGAAGACACAAACAACTCTAGACTGGAGACCTTTTATGGGCCATTTGCCTCTAGTGGACTGTGAATGAATATCATTTCAAAATTCAGTGATTCATATTTGTAAACATCCTGCATTGGGTTTTTAAGTTAACAGCAAATAATCTTCTAAATGTTAACATTTAAAAATTATTGTAACTATGTATTTGCATGTCTTCATTTTATCACTGTGCCAGGAACATTAAAACAGAGCAGGAAAAAAATGTCAAAAAGATCACTGGTTAAAGCACACAACACTATGAAGCAAGTCACAGCCACTGCACCATGAGTTCGATCCCTGGGCATGGAGGTGACCCACATAAGGGGGCAGACCTCTCCTGACCCCTGCTCCCTCAGCAATGTATTTCAGTACATCTGTCTATTCTGCTCCTCACCCTGTCTCTGGTGAATTCTCTCACCCCCTGCATTGCTGGCCTGTACCACAGCTCTTGTATACAAAAATAAATAAATAAATCTTTAAAAAAGAAAAAGAAGAAGAAAGCTTATTGGGAAAAAAAAAAAGTCAAAATGATCAACAAAAAAGGAAAGTGTTCAGGGCTCCCTGAACAGCTGAAACTTCTTGTCATCAAAGAGAAATTCACTATGAATTAAGTGCCATGCAACAACAGTTTGTTGAGTGTTTGCTGCACACTAAGTACTCTGCCATGTCCTTGGAAAGAAAATTCCCCAGATATCAAGGGGCCGGCACTCAGCTTTGTACATGCCTCAGTTCTTTGTGGAAGTGTTCAGTCAGTGTGTGTTTGTTGGAATGATCTGAATCCTGTGACAGTTCTCCCCATCTGGAGACACACAATTGCTTCCTTTTTAGGGTGGTGTCCTTAATCCCATAGTAGTTGTGCAGTTCTCTCATTGACATTCTCAAAGCCACCAGCAGGCTCTCCTGGAGGCAGGTCCCCAAGACTGTCCTAACTAGTAGCCCTGAGATTTTGTCATGCCACAGGGTTGGCCCAGAGAACACAGGCTAGACCAAGGAGGAAGCAAGGGAAGAGTTAATGCATTTTAGGGGTGACTGAGTCCATCCTGAAGCAGCAGGCTGATACAGTTCATTTTTTATACTGCTCCATTGATTTCGTACTAATTCACAGTCATTATCATATCTGGACAAGCACCCTGTGCTTCATTTACTGACGTTAATTAATTCCCCACCCCTTGCTTTTTATCTTATTTTAAAAGAGTGAGAAGGGAATATCCCATCTCTAAGGGAAAGAATACAGGTCTAATAGTGGTCAGCAGCTGGCTTTCTCTGTGGCAGATGAGGAAAGAGAGGCACACTCTACCGCACTGGGGGGCTCATTGGACCGTAGCCCTCCCACCCACAATCCAACCCCCACTCCCACTCTTTCCCATCTTCAAGGTCAATGTCTCAATCCCACTCCCTTACATACAAGGGTTTGCAAAGGGCAAAGAAGGGAGAGACTGACCCCTGGACTCCTCTCCCCTCACTAAGAAGAGTGCCCCTTCACCCACCCAGAGGAAGGAACATAAGAACGAGCTGCCAGCTCCCCAAGCACCAGACTGTGCTCTCTGGTTCAGCTGCTGAAACCAGCACCTTCATGCACCACACAAAGGAAAAACCCAACTGGGCTCATCTCTAATGTCCTCCTGCCTCTCAAATGGACAGTCCAAAGGCCTGGAGAAGCCAAGTAAACGGAATTATCTAAGTGGTCCCATTAGAAACAATCCTCTGTGAATGTGTGTATTTCCCCTGTAATTTACTCGATAACTGAATTACATAATTCCCCAACTGTATTATTTATTATTATCTATTATTAAACTCTGTGGGTCTATTGTATTATTCAGCAGTTGTATTAACACTGCATGTCTGGCATTCTACCTGGATTAGTAATTCTGTCTCGTGAATCCAGACAAAAACAGATCTTCAGGAAGGCTTTTTGGTCAGAAAGGAGATGTTGAAGAGCACCTCTTGCTTTAGCTAAGATTAAAGAATAATTTAACCCTTCCTCAAAAGGATGCTCATCCTGGAAAGCCCGCCCCAGCAATTCAGCTAACATGTCATGGACTAACAGTGTCATCATTTTAGTTTCTATCTTGGCAAGCCAGACTTCTTTGGGCCTTGATGTCTCCATTTACAAAATGAAATTTCTAGGTGAGATGAACTCTGTGGTCACTTTTTAAAGTTCTAGGGTTTTTTCTACTTAGAGTTTAGCCAATGAGTTCATTTCCTCCTCTCTACCTGGTATTTCAAAGCAACATAGAACATTCACAGTTCTGCTTCTGCTGGAATTTTCTCACTTCCTCTATGCCATTGAAAAGTAGGCAAAACTCTGGCTCTCTCTTATCTGCATGGATAAGAATGAATCTGGGACCTCTCTGATGGTGCAGGTGTTGAAGACAGAACTACCAAGTTATCACCAGGCACTGCAGCACAAGTTTGATCCCCCGCCAGGGAGCTGACCTACATGGTGCAGCAGACCTCACCTGTCTTGCCCGCTGCTCCCCTCAGCAGTGTATTTCAGTGGATCTGCCTGTTCTGCTCCCCACTCTGTCTCTGGTGAATTCTCTCATCATCTGTACCTCTGGTTTGCACCTCAGTTCTTCTATGTATAAATAAGTAAATAAATCTTTAATAAATAAATATTGACAGTAAGAATGGTATCTACTTGATTGGTTCAGAGCATTTACATTTTAGCTGGCGCTTACACCTACCTTTTAAGACTCTATGTATATAACTGGGGAAAAAAGTCAATAGATAAAAATTACTTATTAGCAACTCAGGTCAGCTGTGCAAATAATTTTCCTCAGTATTTCTGAAAGCAAGTTTCCTACAAGCTCTGTATCAGAATCGCCTATTTTTGAAAGATTCTTAGGTTTCACCCAGGATTAAGACTCACTAGAGATGGGACTTGACAGCCTAACTTTTTAATCATGTATCCCCATTATTTTAATAGCCCCTAAAATTTGATCAGTGCTCTTTCAACTTTTATACTACCTATGCTGAGTGCAATGACAGAACTGAAGTTGCAAAGCATGCTGATAAAAGTTGCTTCTGGATCATCTCACCTATACCCAGCCTTGCTGCAACTGCCCGAGCAGGGGGCTCTGTCCTTGGACCACAAGCCCCAAGAAAGCCTTCCTCTGCAGGTGTCATTGGCGCATCCATCAGAGCATCAACTACAAACTAGGCCATAGAGTTTTTACCATAAAGGTAGGACCACCCTTACAGTGGCATGGATTATTTATAAAAATAACATTTCTTTAAAGATTTACTTATTTATGCATACAGAACTGGGGTACAGGTCAGAGGTGCAAGGGTGGTGAGAGGATTCACTAGAAATGGAGAGAGGAGCAGAAGAGGCAGACTGACAAATTACACTGCTGAGGGGAGCAGTGGGTAAAACAGGAGAGGCCTGCTACACCGTGTGGGTCAGCTCCCTAGCCTGGGATTGAACTTTTGCTGAAGCATCATAATGCTATGCTTTAAGCCAGCATACCACCAGGGAGGGGCCTATAAAAATAACATTTGACACAAGATCCAAAAGAAACACAACTCTTGGGCTTACAGTCATTCACAAGTGATAGAGTTCATAATAAAAACCAGAGGTCTCCGTTTCATAGTGCAGATTGCCAGGCATTCTAACTCAGTGGGTAAAGGGAGATACTCAGAATCTGCACTTTAACAAATATATTCAAGGACCCACTTTAGTAAATGCTGACTCGGCAAGCCTTTGACTGGCTTGACTTCAGTGGCTGAAGACATCAGTGTTTCTCAAAGAGGTCCCTGGAGCAGTAACATGGCATCACCTGAGCATATTTTAGAAATATAAATTCTCAGGTCCCACCTCAGATCTAGAAACTATGGAGTTAGGATTCAGCAGTCTGTACTTTAACAAGGAACAGTTCATTTAAATCAGCATTTAGAGTCATGGTTCTCAATGGGTAGAATAACCTGGGGAGCTTTAGAAAAATCTAGTGCCCAGACCACTTTCCAGACAAAGTAGAGGGAGTAAAGGGAGGCAAAGGGATGGATTGGGCATCAGTCATTTTTAAAGCTCCCCAAGGTGTAGTCAAGATTGAAAATCACTGATTTAGAGCCATGCTACATGCTACTTTGCTCCCTGTAGGAGCAAAGTAGGGATATTCACCCCTACTCGCCCATTGTAACATACTGTTTTGTCATCAGAAAGGTATCTGCAGTTCATCTTGATTTCTCTAACCTGCTTTGTTTCTTTCCACCTCTTGGATGTCACTGCTATGACAAGGCTCACAACTCTGCACTGACTTTGAAAAGGAGGGAAAAAAGAAGCACATCTAATTTATTGTTAGATCAAATTCTTTACCTAAAATGAGCTTCCTACCTCTAGATGGAGACATATCATGGATGATGGACGGGGAAAAGCTACTCTGAGCCCTCTTTTCCAACCCGCCATCACCCTCCTTGATCATTTCCTCCATCATCCTGGGCGAGTGGGCTGGGAGCCACTGACCCTCCTGAAATTGCCCATTTGTGTCAAGGTTACTTTGTGCAAAATGATAAGCATCACCCATTAATCCTCTTCAGCAACTCGTACACTTCCCCTGGAGCCTAGTATCCTTAGAAAGATTTCTCTTTTTTTTTTTTTTTCTTTTTCTGACTCCTTAAAAAAAAAAAAGACCTTTAAAATGTAGTGACCCTGTGGGCTTATCATGTTTCTCCATCCTCTGATCTGTGAACCAACAGACAGCTAATTGTTGTTGTAATAAAAATGAGCTATTATGATGACACTAAAAGTAAAAATTCAAACTGGCATGTCCCACAATCAAGCTGTCTAACATAAGCCATTTTCTCCTTCCAACTCAATGATATGCTTCCTAAAGCAGACATCATGCCCCTCTTTAAATCCCTCGTAGCCCACTTATAGGCAAAAAGCACAAAGCAGAATTAAATAAATAGTTGACCATCATTGCACCTATTTTCTAGAACACTAAAAATATTTAGCCATTATCCTGCTGTCTCAGATACATTCTTCAAGTTAGAGAGCAAAACCAAGATAAGCATCCTATTTCTAATTTCAATAACCAAGTTGAGTCTAATTTTCACAGATCAAAAAGCCCAAATGTGAGTGTGTGTGTGTATGTGAGAATCCATCTCCCTATGCTAATGTGCTAAATGCAAATACCTTAGAACGTCTAAGAAATTAAATATGTTTCAGTTTTTCTTTTAACTCAAGCTTTGCTCTTGCTATTGCCTTCAAGTCTCTGCTTTTGTCCTTTTTAATTATTATTAGAATTTAAGAACTATTTATCAGATAGATTTAAACATTTTTATCATAGGAACCATTACAAATCTTGAAATTCAATTTTAATAATTGAAAAGACATTTGCTCCTTATGGGTAGATTTTACATTTCAAAGCTGGTCAAGGCTGCAGCAGTATAGTTTCAAAGCTGATTTGAATTGGTCATGAAACATATTAAAATTTCATTCTAAAAACAATACTATATTTTGAGAAATCGTGCTTCCTTCTTTCGAGAAGCATAAGGCTTAGTGATTCATAATGTGAAAGTTACTAAGTGTACTTTGAAACATAAATAGATATTACATTCAAATATACAGTAAACTTACATTAAAGGCTTTCATTGCATTTTAAACATGTAAGTAAATATCTATGCAAACACAATCTACCCACCTGTACATCACATATACTTCTGTAACCAATATAAATAGAACAGTACATCGGAGATGTGTGAAATATAGAGAATGAGTGCGCAGAATCTCTTGAATGATTCACTGGGAGAAGAGAGCCCCATAGTATGGGGACTGATTCTCTAGACAATATAAGGAAAGCAATAGAGGAAAGAGAAAATTGATGGTGAGCACCTATGAAAGAATGATTTCTCTCCCTAAAGACACAAACTCTTTTGTGATTTGGGTGATGCAGGTAGCCTAGATAGGGAAGAGAACTGGGTGCACAAACCTACTCTTGGGGCAGGTTAAAGGGATGATAGCACCCAGGAAGAGGAATTAGAGACTAATCAGAGCTGAAGGGATTCCTCTGGTTGTTGCAGTGTTCAGATAGGCAAGGAAGTATCCATAGAAAACATACACCCCAAGATTTCAAGCACCAGCCCAGAAAGGAAACAATGTATGTAAAACACTGTGAAAAATAAATGGACCTGCAAAGTTAACAAAGAATTCCCAGTTACTACCTGAGTCAACACAGTTAATAACTGACATACTGCTATACAATATTTTTTTAATTATACTAATTAATACAATTTTGTTAGAATAATGCCTAACCTGCATTTTGGGTTTTCTCAGGGGTGCTGGGGAAAAGAGATCTAATTACAGGAAGAAATTCATATCACAAATCAGTCCATTTAAATGTTATACCTCTCTCTGATGGAAGAACGAGACAATATTTAAATAGATAAAAAAAAAATAGTTTCCTAGGAGTTATATTGGCTCTCAAAGTCTTATCTTTGAAAGAAGGTTGTTTTATTCTTTAATTACTCTAACCAGGCTCCCAATCCCCCAGGTTTATAAAGCTCACAGGCCTTATTTAATCTATTCTGAGGTCTACATAGCAAAGGGCCTTTGCCCAGATGCCTTCCCCACTTGGTCTGGGATGCTCTCTGTAAAGTCTACTCCTTGTTATTCAGATTTCAGTTCAAACATTACCTCCTTGGACAGAAACTCCCCCGATGAAACCAAATCAGTCTTCCTAGTCACTTCA
>NW_004567114.1:18128391-18206229 GCF_000260355.1 Condylura cristata
CGCCTGCTGCTCCCCTCAGCAGTGTACTTCGTTGATCTGCCTGTTCTGCTCCCCACTCTGTCTCTGGTGAATCCTTTCACCCTCCACATCTCTGGCCTGTACCCCAGTTCTGTACGAATAAATAAATCTTTTAAAAAAATAAAAAGAGGATACACAATGAGATAATAGAGATGGAACAAGCAGAGGAAGGACCATGTGAGTACACAGAGAGAAGATGACAATCTAAGAGCCAACAAAGAGCTCAGGAAAAAAAAAAAAAACAACTCTGCTACTACCTTGGTCTTGGATTTCAAGACTTCAGAACTGTAGCAAATGAATTTCTATTGTTCAAGCCACCCAGTTTGTGTTATGATAGCCCTAGCAAACTAATACATCCCATGCAGCACATAGGGGGTTTTATAAAGTAAATATAGATATTTACCTGATTCTCTTGCATTATGAAATCTGGGCAGAAATGACCTCAAGGCAATCAAGTCATTATTTTCTAAGTATAAATCCTAGGGAGGGACAAAAATAAATAAACCAACCTACCAAGACAAGGAGCCCCCTTAGTATCATCTGCCACCAGTATGGTCAGGATACAAAGATATAACCCCAAGGCAGTCAGTGTTCTCAGCACCAACTAGGCTCCCCTGGTCTAAGGGTTAGAATGACATAAGGACACTTGTGTTTCCAAAGGAATTCTTCATAGTGGAGTTGGAACTGTTTAATTATGCTTCAAAATATCAACCAGATTCCTCCTGAAACAAAATGTATTTGAGAAGCCAAACTACAAAAAATGTAAAATGTTAATAAGAAAAGTTTACAACATGGGACTCTGTCTGGGTTGTGTCAGGAATATTCAAAGCTCAGCTAGACCAGGAACAAGCATGGAAATGGATGAATTGAAAAGAAAGCCAATCTAAACTCAACCTATAGGGACCTGCAGGCTACAATTTGCTCTCAAGCACCTGTAGAATCTACTTAAGCTATAAATTCAGTAGGTCCCAGCCAAAATGCAAATTCCTTTGGAAGCCTCTTCAATAAATAATTTTGATGGCTACCTATAGAAGTTCTTCTGATCAGTGGCTAATAAATAAAGCAGAATGGTCCATGAATGACTCTTCTCTTAACTATTACCAAGGGGCCAAGAGGACATTCATTCAGACTTGCATTCCCCAAAGATCCTTCAATATTTGCTGTTAAAATTGGTTTTGTTCTGAAAATGTTCAGTTCTTTAAGTAGAAGAATGATCACAAGCCAATGCCGTGTCTCAACAATTATTATCAATGTGTTTTCATTGGCCCCTCTTCGATGTTCTGGAGTAGAGTTATGGACACACCATGGTGTGGAAGTCAGTCTTTTGGGATTACTTCCACTGAGTCTGATATACAGTCACCACCAATGAAGACACAAACAACTCTAGACTGGAGACCTTTTATGGGCCATTTGCCTCTAGTGGACTGTGAATGAATATCATTTCAAAATTCAGTGATTCATATTTGTAAACATCCTGCATTGGGTTTTTAAGTTAACAGCAAATAATCTTCTAAATGTTAACATTTAAAAATTATTGTAACTATGTATTTGCATGTCTTCATTTTATCACTGTGCCAGGAACATTAAAACAGAGCAGGAAAAAAATGTCAAAAAGATCACTGGTTAAAGCACACAACACTATGAAGCAAGTCACAGCCACTGCACCATGAGTTCGATCCCTGGGCATGGAGGTGACCCACATAAGGGGGCAGACCTCTCCTGACCCCTGCTCCCTCAGCAATGTATTTCAGTACATCTGTCTATTCTGCTCCTCACCCTGTCTCTGGTGAATTCTCTCACCCCCTGCATTGCTGGCCTGTACCACAGCTCTTGTATACAAAAATAAATAAATAAATCTTTAAAAAAGAAAAAGAAGAAGAAAGCTTATTGGGAAAAAAAAAAAGTCAAAATGATCAACAAAAAAGGAAAGTGTTCAGGGCTCCCTGAACAGCTGAAACTTCTTGTCATCAAAGAGAAATTCACTATGAATTAAGTGCCATGCAACAACAGTTTGTTGAGTGTTTGCTGCACACTAAGTACTCTGCCATGTCCTTGGAAAGAAAATTCCCCAGATATCAAGGGGCCGGCACTCAGCTTTGTACATGCCTCAGTTCTTTGTGGAAGTGTTCAGTCAGTGTGTGTTTGTTGGAATGATCTGAATCCTGTGACAGTTCTCCCCATCTGGAGACACACAATTGCTTCCTTTTTAGGGTGGTGTCCTTAATCCCATAGTAGTTGTGCAGTTCTCTCATTGACATTCTCAAAGCCACCAGCAGGCTCTCCTGGAGGCAGGTCCCCAAGACTGTCCTAACTAGTAGCCCTGAGATTTTGTCATGCCACAGGGTTGGCCCAGAGAACACAGGCTAGACCAAGGAGGAAGCAAGGGAAGAGTTAATGCATTTTAGGGGTGACTGAGTCCATCCTGAAGCAGCAGGCTGATACAGTTCATTTTTTATACTGCTCCATTGATTTCGTACTAATTCACAGTCATTATCATATCTGGACAAGCACCCTGTGCTTCATTTACTGACGTTAATTAATTCCCCACCCCTTGCTTTTTATCTTATTTTAAAAGAGTGAGAAGGGAATATCCCATCTCTAAGGGAAAGAATACAGGTCTAATAGTGGTCAGCAGCTGGCTTTCTCTGTGGCAGATGAGGAAAGAGAGGCACACTCTACCGCACTGGGGGGCTCATTGGACCGTAGCCCTCCCACCCACAATCCAACCCCCACTCCCACTCTTTCCCATCTTCAAGGTCAATGTCTCAATCCCACTCCCTTACATACAAGGGTTTGCAAAGGGCAAAGAAGGGAGAGACTGACCCCTGGACTCCTCTCCCCTCACTAAGAAGAGTGCCCCTTCACCCACCCAGAGGAAGGAACATAAGAACGAGCTGCCAGCTCCCCAAGCACCAGACTGTGCTCTCTGGTTCAGCTGCTGAAACCAGCACCTTCATGCACCACACAAAGGAAAAACCCAACTGGGCTCATCTCTAATGTCCTCCTGCCTCTCAAATGGACAGTCCAAAGGCCTGGAGAAGCCAAGTAAACGGAATTATCTAAGTGGTCCCATTAGAAACAATCCTCTGTGAATGTGTGTATTTCCCCTGTAATTTACTCGATAACTGAATTACATAATTCCCCAACTGTATTATTTATTATTATCTATTATTAAACTCTGTGGGTCTATTGTATTATTCAGCAGTTGTATTAACACTGCATGTCTGGCATTCTACCTGGATTAGTAATTCTGTCTCGTGAATCCAGACAAAAACAGATCTTCAGGAAGGCTTTTTGGTCAGAAAGGAGATGTTGAAGAGCACCTCTTGCTTTAGCTAAGATTAAAGAATAATTTAACCCTTCCTCAAAAGGATGCTCATCCTGGAAAGCCCGCCCCAGCAATTCAGCTAACATGTCATGGACTAACAGTGTCATCATTTTAGTTTCTATCTTGGCAAGCCAGACTTCTTTGGGCCTTGATGTCTCCATTTACAAAATGAAATTTCTAGGTGAGATGAACTCTGTGGTCACTTTTTAAAGTTCTAGGGTTTTTTCTACTTAGAGTTTAGCCAATGAGTTCATTTCCTCCTCTCTACCTGGTATTTCAAAGCAACATAGAACATTCACAGTTCTGCTTCTGCTGGAATTTTCTCACTTCCTCTATGCCATTGAAAAGTAGGCAAAACTCTGGCTCTCTCTTATCTGCATGGATAAGAATGAATCTGGGACCTCTCTGATGGTGCAGGTGTTGAAGACAGAACTACCAAGTTATCACCAGGCACTGCAGCACAAGTTTGATCCCCCGCCAGGGAGCTGACCTACATGGTGCAGCAGACCTCACCTGTCTTGCCCGCTGCTCCCCTCAGCAGTGTATTTCAGTGGATCTGCCTGTTCTGCTCCCCACTCTGTCTCTGGTGAATTCTCTCATCATCTGTACCTCTGGTTTGCACCTCAGTTCTTCTATGTATAAATAAGTAAATAAATCTTTAATAAATAAATATTGACAGTAAGAATGGTATCTACTTGATTGGTTCAGAGCATTTACATTTTAGCTGGCGCTTACACCTACCTTTTAAGACTCTATGTATATAACTGGGGAAAAAAGTCAATAGATAAAAATTACTTATTAGCAACTCAGGTCAGCTGTGCAAATAATTTTCCTCAGTATTTCTGAAAGCAAGTTTCCTACAAGCTCTGTATCAGAATCGCCTATTTTTGAAAGATTCTTAGGTTTCACCCAGGATTAAGACTCACTAGAGATGGGACTTGACAGCCTAACTTTTTAATCATGTATCCCCATTATTTTAATAGCCCCTAAAATTTGATCAGTGCTCTTTCAACTTTTATACTACCTATGCTGAGTGCAATGACAGAACTGAAGTTGCAAAGCATGCTGATAAAAGTTGCTTCTGGATCATCTCACCTATACCCAGCCTTGCTGCAACTGCCCGAGCAGGGGGCTCTGTCCTTGGACCACAAGCCCCAAGAAAGCCTTCCTCTGCAGGTGTCATTGGCGCATCCATCAGAGCATCAACTACAAACTAGGCCATAGAGTTTTTACCATAAAGGTAGGACCACCCTTACAGTGGCATGGATTATTTATAAAAATAACATTTCTTTAAAGATTTACTTATTTATGCATACAGAACTGGGGTACAGGTCAGAGGTGCAAGGGTGGTGAGAGGATTCACTAGAAATGGAGAGAGGAGCAGAAGAGGCAGACTGACAAATTACACTGCTGAGGGGAGCAGTGGGTAAAACAGGAGAGGCCTGCTACACCGTGTGGGTCAGCTCCCTAGCCTGGGATTGAACTTTTGCTGAAGCATCATAATGCTATGCTTTAAGCCAGCATACCACCAGGGAGGGGCCTATAAAAATAACATTTGACACAAGATCCAAAAGAAACACAACTCTTGGGCTTACAGTCATTCACAAGTGATAGAGTTCATAATAAAAACCAGAGGTCTCCGTTTCATAGTGCAGATTGCCAGGCATTCTAACTCAGTGGGTAAAGGGAGATACTCAGAATCTGCACTTTAACAAATATATTCAAGGACCCACTTTAGTAAATGCTGACTCGGCAAGCCTTTGACTGGCTTGACTTCAGTGGCTGAAGACATCAGTGTTTCTCAAAGAGGTCCCTGGAGCAGTAACATGGCATCACCTGAGCATATTTTAGAAATATAAATTCTCAGGTCCCACCTCAGATCTAGAAACTATGGAGTTAGGATTCAGCAGTCTGTACTTTAACAAGGAACAGTTCATTTAAATCAGCATTTAGAGTCATGGTTCTCAATGGGTAGAATAACCTGGGGAGCTTTAGAAAAATCTAGTGCCCAGACCACTTTCCAGACAAAGTAGAGGGAGTAAAGGGAGGCAAAGGGATGGATTGGGCATCAGTCATTTTTAAAGCTCCCCAAGGTGTAGTCAAGATTGAAAATCACTGATTTAGAGCCATGCTACATGCTACTTTGCTCCCTGTAGGAGCAAAGTAGGGATATTCACCCCTACTCGCCCATTGTAACATACTGTTTTGTCATCAGAAAGGTATCTGCAGTTCATCTTGATTTCTCTAACCTGCTTTGTTTCTTTCCACCTCTTGGATGTCACTGCTATGACAAGGCTCACAACTCTGCACTGACTTTGAAAAGGAGGGAAAAAAGAAGCACATCTAATTTATTGTTAGATCAAATTCTTTACCTAAAATGAGCTTCCTACCTCTAGATGGAGACATATCATGGATGATGGACGGGGAAAAGCTACTCTGAGCCCTCTTTTCCAACCCGCCATCACCCTCCTTGATCATTTCCTCCATCATCCTGGGCGAGTGGGCTGGGAGCCACTGACCCTCCTGAAATTGCCCATTTGTGTCAAGGTTACTTTGTGCAAAATGATAAGCATCACCCATTAATCCTCTTCAGCAACTCGTACACTTCCCCTGGAGCCTAGTATCCTTAGAAAGATTTCTCTTTTTTTTTTTTTTTCTTTTTCTGACTCCTTAAAAAAAAAAAAGACCTTTAAAATGTAGTGACCCTGTGGGCTTATCATGTTTCTCCATCCTCTGATCTGTGAACCAACAGACAGCTAATTGTTGTTGTAATAAAAATGAGCTATTATGATGACACTAAAAGTAAAAATTCAAACTGGCATGTCCCACAATCAAGCTGTCTAACATAAGCCATTTTCTCCTTCCAACTCAATGATATGCTTCCTAAAGCAGACATCATGCCCCTCTTTAAATCCCTCGTAGCCCACTTATAGGCAAAAAGCACAAAGCAGAATTAAATAAATAGTTGACCATCATTGCACCTATTTTCTAGAACACTAAAAATATTTAGCCATTATCCTGCTGTCTCAGATACATTCTTCAAGTTAGAGAGCAAAACCAAGATAAGCATCCTATTTCTAATTTCAATAACCAAGTTGAGTCTAATTTTCACAGATCAAAAAGCCCAAATGTGAGTGTGTGTGTGTATGTGAGAATCCATCTCCCTATGCTAATGTGCTAAATGCAAATACCTTAGAACGTCTAAGAAATTAAATATGTTTCAGTTTTTCTTTTAACTCAAGCTTTGCTCTTGCTATTGCCTTCAAGTCTCTGCTTTTGTCCTTTTTAATTATTATTAGAATTTAAGAACTATTTATCAGATAGATTTAAACATTTTTATCATAGGAACCATTACAAATCTTGAAATTCAATTTTAATAATTGAAAAGACATTTGCTCCTTATGGGTAGATTTTACATTTCAAAGCTGGTCAAGGCTGCAGCAGTATAGTTTCAAAGCTGATTTGAATTGGTCATGAAACATATTAAAATTTCATTCTAAAAACAATACTATATTTTGAGAAATCGTGCTTCCTTCTTTCGAGAAGCATAAGGCTTAGTGATTCATAATGTGAAAGTTACTAAGTGTACTTTGAAACATAAATAGATATTACATTCAAATATACAGTAAACTTACATTAAAGGCTTTCATTGCATTTTAAACATGTAAGTAAATATCTATGCAAACACAATCTACCCACCTGTACATCACATATACTTCTGTAACCAATATAAATAGAACAGTACATCGGAGATGTGTGAAATATAGAGAATGAGTGCGCAGAATCTCTTGAATGATTCACTGGGAGAAGAGAGCCCCATAGTATGGGGACTGATTCTCTAGACAATATAAGGAAAGCAATAGAGGAAAGAGAAAATTGATGGTGAGCACCTATGAAAGAATGATTTCTCTCCCTAAAGACACAAACTCTTTTGTGATTTGGGTGATGCAGGTAGCCTAGATAGGGAAGAGAACTGGGTGCACAAACCTACTCTTGGGGCAGGTTAAAGGGATGATAGCACCCAGGAAGAGGAATTAGAGACTAATCAGAGCTGAAGGGATTCCTCTGGTTGTTGCAGTGTTCAGATAGGCAAGGAAGTATCCATAGAAAACATACACCCCAAGATTTCAAGCACCAGCCCAGAAAGGAAACAATGTATGTAAAACACTGTGAAAAATAAATGGACCTGCAAAGTTAACAAAGAATTCCCAGTTACTACCTGAGTCAACACAGTTAATAACTGACATACTGCTATACAATATTTTTTTAATTATACTAATTAATACAATTTTGTTAGAATAATGCCTAACCTGCATTTTGGGTTTTCTCAGGGGTGCTGGGGAAAAGAGATCTAATTACAGGAAGAAATTCATATCACAAATCAGTCCATTTAAATGTTATACCTCTCTCTGATGGAAGAACGAGACAATATTTAAATAGATAAAAAAAAAATAGTTTCCTAGGAGTTATATTGGCTCTCAAAGTCTTATCTTTGAAAGAAGGTTGTTTTATTCTTTAATTACTCTAACCAGGCTCCCAATCCCCCAGGTTTATAAAGCTCACAGGCCTTATTTAATCTATTCTGAGGTCTACATAGCAAAGGGCCTTTGCCCAGATGCCTTCCCCACTTGGTCTGGGATGCTCTCTGTAAAGTCTACTCCTTGTTATTCAGATTTCAGTTCAAACATTACCTCCTTGGACAGAAACTCCCCCGATGAAACCAAATCAGTCTTCCTAGTCACTTCACCAATTCTCCTTCAATTAATTGCCTAAGTATCATTATTTTATTTGCTTATATGTTTTTATACTTTTTTATCCTGTCCTAAAAAAATCAGCAATAAAAATACTCCATAAAGTTAGGAAATTTATCTTGTTCAATCACTTTATCTCCATTGCTCCATTGCTATATGTTTCACACTGTAGCTATTAGTTAAACACTAGTTGATAATAGCATCATATTATGCATGTATGTATTTATTATATTTAGCTTTTGCTAAAATATAAACTTCTTTGTTTGTTTAGTTTAGATACCTTAGTATCCCTAGCACACAGATCTTGTGATGGCACATAGTAGCAACTCAGTCAATTATTGCAAGAAGTCAATTGTCATATATGCTTCCCCTTCTCCATCTTTCCTCTCCACACCAAGCAACTTGCTGCTTTGCCACTTTCCACTGAATGTCTTCTGACTGTGTAGTTGGCTCTGTGCCTGCACAACTGGCATGCTCAAGAGTTCTTGGCTGATTAACTAGAGGTGTTCTCTATGGCCGAGATACTTTCTATCGCCCCAGTCCTTCATCAGCAGGAATATGTAGTCTTTGACTCTGCTCTGTTCAAATCTTGATCTCTTATTCTAATTTCACACCCCAAGGACACACACCTGGTGACAACTCTTAGATCCATGACTATTTCACTATCACTGCCCACCTTGAGACACTTGCAAGAGAAAAGTGTGAGGAGGGCTCCAGAATCACTCAACTTCAGGAATCATAAAGCATGCAACCTGCTCTGGGTATGACAGATTGATTGCCATCCAGAACTCCTATGAACCTCAAATGAACTCGTGATAATGCCTCTGCTGCAAACCTAATGCAAGTAAGGCACGAGGCCAGCCTCCCTTGGAGTTATAAAATTAAACAACAAATAGTTTCTACCTCTAGTAGGTTATTATCTGGAAAACCCACAAAAAATAACACTAATAAAGCTCTTTCCACACGTATGTCACCTATTTACCTAGTGTCATCCATGCAAACCCTATAAAGTAACCTCCTATATCAGCCATTTTATACACTGAACTCTTGCCACCAGGGATTCAATAGATATTATATCAACAGATTGCAATGAAGTTGGCTCATAACTTCAACAGTGAACCTCAGCATGTGGTCCACACACTCCTTATAGCAAAACCACCTGAGTATTATAGGCCCACTAAATAAGAATCCCACTTTTTAACATTCTCCAAGTGATTTTTCTTAACACTAATATTTGACCACTGGACTAAAATTTATTCAGGAAGAGACAGTATTTCTGCATATGGTGAGGAGATCATAAGTATATGTTGATGGAGTAATTCTGAACAGGCAGCTTCTAAGTAGATGTACAAATCCCGCTACTAGAAAAACCCAACCCAGGTACAATTAACTTACCAATGCAAGCATAATTAACAAGTGTGAATAGCCTTTCATCAAACAGTACTTGTGTGTTGTAAGTTAGTTACATACAAAACAAACCCTTTGTCTTTAGACTGTGCTCAGACTGTATGGGAACTTCCCATGTCTGGGTAATTAAAGCTTCCCCTGACCTCACCATCCTGAAATATCACTTGTCTTTTCTCTGCTGGGGGTAAACCCAGTTTACCCCATTCTACTACATTACAATGCAGACCTTCCAAACCGTTACTCAAGAACCCCAAACTCTATCTGTCTCTCTAGTTGTCCTTCTGATATGGGAGCTTTCTAAAACCTACGCCCTCTAAAAATACGTTGTAGGGACAGCATTGTCAATTATCACTCCCAGCCCTTAGCAAGTGGGTACCAATTTTGATTTGCTTTTCTAACTTCATGAAAAAGAACAAATATCTATTAGGCAAACAAATGTGACTGTCGTTAATCATGACTCTCACTCAACATAACTGGAAGCTAACATTGCCCAGTAAAGAAGCCAGCATGGTGGGTCCCAATGTACAGACTCAGAATCCCCAGGAGTAGAGAGAACTGGTATCAGTATTTCTAACAGATGTGTTAGAGGCTTCTTAGCAATTCACACAACAGAAACTAACAATAGGGCACCAGTGATAGTAGAAGAAAAATATCCAGCTCCTAAAAAGGAGAGCTTCTCTGACATAGACAATTCAATAGAGACATGATCACTTTGTCACAGATGTGAATAATGGGACTGCTATTTATTCTAAAGCTACAAATAACTAGAAAGTCAACTGCATCAGTCCCTAGTTCATACCCATTTTTGTTATCAGATGTATAATGTTCAGCCCTCTAACATCTCTGATTTGGAGGAGGATATTCCCATAACATCACAGATGAGCCCATGCTTAATATGTCTTAATCTTAGCCATCTACTAGCTATCCTCCAAATGGGCCCTGGATGAGTCGTGTTTCTTGTATGCCTCTGTGGAACCCCCTCCCACAAGGAGGACAGCTGAGCTGTGTGGTCAGTGGGGTGCTCAGGAAGTAGCTGTGGACTAGGTGATAAAAGATGATGCCACGCTACTGTTGCTCCCTTGGCTGGCTTGCCATAGACAGGGATATCATGTCATGAATATGCTGAAGCAGCCCTCCAGAGAAGCCCACAGGCTGAGAACTGAGGCTGTCTGTTAATGCCCCCCATATCATCATCCATCAGAGTGAACCACCATAGAAGTGCATCCTCCAGGTCTAGTCCAGTCTTCAGATGGCTCCAGCCCTGCTCATTATCTTAACTGTGACTTTATAAAACCTTGAGGCCAAACTGGCCATTTTAGCTTCTCATGGCTATCTGATCAATAGAAACTGTATGTATAAATAAATATTTAGTGTTGGTTCTGTGGTAATTGCTCTTCAGCAACAGCTCACACACCTCGTCTAGCCCAAAAGAGCATCAGAGCTCCAATCTCAGGACTCTCTGCATGGCCAATGCTGAAGTAAGCATTCCAGGCAAAGTCACTTCATCCCTGTCTCCATTTATTCTATTAAAAAAAGCTCCACAGGCCCTCCCTGGTGGCGCAGTGGGTTAAAGCACTGCACTAAGAAGCTTAAGCCACTTCTGCATGAGTTCAATCCCCGCCTGCCCCGGAGGTGACCACATGGCGCAGCAGACCTCTGCTGACCAGCCCCCTGCTCCCCTCAGCATGTTCTGCTCCCTTCTCTGTCTCTGGTGAATCCTCTCACCCTCCACATCTCTGGCCTGTACCCCAGTTCTATATGAATAAATAAATATTAAAAAAAAAAAAGCTCCACAACTTTTCTACACTGGTGGTAGGAATGTATCAGCATTCCCTACACTGGACCTACACTGGTCCAACCACTATGGAAAGCTGTGTGGAGGTTCCTCAAACTCCTAAAAATGGAGCTTCCAGCAATTCCACTTCTAGGATTCTATGTAAGAGACACAAAAACATTAATTCAAAAGGACACCTACACCCCCATATTTGTTGCAGCACAATTTACAATACATGGGATTAACCTAAATGCCCAAAAATAGAGATAGTATCAAGAAGATGTGGCATATTTACATTGTGGACTATTACTCAGCAATCAAAAAGGATAAACTCATGCCCATCCCAGCAACATGGATGGAGCTGGAAGGGATTATGCTCAGCCAAATAAGCCAGCAAGAAAAAGAAAAATATGGAATTGTCTCATTTACATAAGGAATGTAGAGGAATGAAATAAGGTATTAAGAATAAAAAAGAAACTATAATAAAATCAAAATCATCAGGCAACCATAGATCAGAAACATTCTATAGGGGAAGAGAGAGAAGAAGGATCAGGACAGGAATAGTAAGAGCACAAGGACCTATGGTGATGGTGCACAGGTGAATTAGTGGTGTAAATTTCACAGGGAAATCATATTGTATAAAAATGAAGGACGTTGTAAAAAAATATTTTTTTTAAATTTAAAAAGTGAAGTTCCACCATACAGAGGTTTTTCATTTAAAGAGCCTTAGGACTAGCTCTACTGTATCAAACAGAATTGGTTTTAAATGAACATTGTTGTACTTCTCCACTTGCCAGGGACTTGTGAGGCTTAATTAATTACAGATCTTTGGATGAAAAGAGCACTGAGCACTGAGAATTATCATCAAACAGGACTAAGAAAAATGGGGGAAAAATGACATTTTTTCTCTCTACTTGCTAAATCCATTTCACCTTAGATTTAGCAAAGGCTGAGTCACCTATTGTTTAGAGAATATTCAATTTTTGCTGAGTGCAGAGTGGAAACAAGCCAGCATGGCAGCAGAACAGGGAGCCCCTGTCCTGTAGCTTAAAATAGGCCTCTTTCCAAAAATAAACCTCAACCCCTCTTTTACGGGACATCATGGGCATTTGAATCATCTGAGCTCTCAAGGCGGAACATTGAGATGAAATAGACATGTGATCTAAGTCCCACTGAGCAGAGCTACCTCCATTTGTAACCAGAGACTTCATGAGCCAGCAATCCCGCAGACTTCGATGTCTTCCCTGGGCCAGTACTGAGTGGATGAAATATATTTGGGGTGTCTTTTTAGTGTTCTGATGCTACTGTTGCTGCCAGTGGAAGCCCAGCTGAGCAGAACAGTTTCTCAACCTTAGAATGAGAGGGCAGTTGGTAGAAGCTGAGTAGCACAGTAGGGTTACAGCACCAGGGTTACAGCCCAAATTCCAAAATTCAAACTCAGGCTCACCCAGTCTCCAAGTAAATGACCTTGGTGTCTTAATTTGCCTGAACTTCTGTTTCCTCATGACAGAAATAGCTCATCATATTGGCTGGGCCTTAAAGGAGGCCTGGTCATCATGCCTTCCCACTCTCCAGGACTTTTCTGTGTGTCTTCTACAAAATTATAGAATTCAGCTTGGAAAGGATAGGGACCCATCTCTGGCATCCATTACCTTTGCACAACGGTTCCTCAGCAGGCACATGGGGATTAGATCTTCACTTTACTTAAGAAATAAAATCTGAAAATTAGGTTAGGTTTTGCTTTTAGCTTGCCCACCTATGTCAGGGCTCACCATGAGGTGCAATCTTGCTCATCAGAATCCTGCTCAGAGTTTGGGGTGTTTAAGCCCATCTAGAAAAGGTATGGTGTCTTTGTGTCGTGTCAGCCACTCTGTATAGATATTTTCCTTAGTACTTCATGGGGAGGGTGACTGTTCACAAGCTTCCTCCCACCCCCAAGGATTCTATGCATCAGGGTCCTTCTGAATCTGGGGACGTTGTTAGTGGCATATGTAATAGGAGTCAACTCCTCTATTATACAATTAAATATTTCCCCAAAATAGACAAGTCTCCTGGAAGCCAAAAATAAACTAGAGGAAAGGCAGAGAGGCAGCCAAAAACCCAAGTGATTAAAGCTCTGCCAAGAATGATTTATGAACACGGAGGAAAAAACCCTAAATATTCTGTTGTTGACTCAGTGACTGCCTATAGGCAGATAATTGGTCTACAAATATTTATAAGACATTAATAACAAGAAAGTCCAGGAATTATCTAAAGTCAAAGCTCAGACTAGTGGGAAGAGGGAAAGGAGGTTTTAGATTTGCAATCAAACAAAATGTTCACTTACGAAGATCTAAGATCCATTGAATTTTCCGCATAAAATATTATGGAAATTGCACTATCCTGGGTGTGACTAGAGAGAAGACAGAATTTGAATTGAAGGACAGGGGTCAGATGGTATCATGACATTTTACTTTCTGGGACTTTCAGGGAGATTTCCCAACATCTCTCCTTATGCATTTAGCACAGGTGTTGACCCTCACCATTTCTGGTCTCATCCTCCTACTGCTTCTTCCTCTGTGCTGTAGCTGGCACCTGGCAATTTCATGCTGATTCTGAACCCACCCTAAGCTCAAAGAGACTCTGTCATAGTGCCCCTTGGTCACGGCTTGCAACCTGAACACATTGATTATTCACAGTGAAAATTAACTATCAGGGACAGGGGTTCTTAATTCTAGCTGCACATTCCAAAAAATGAAAATATATACTTGCCTATGCCCAATTCCAGACCAATTAAATAGACTCTGACTAGTGGCGGGGTTCAAGCAACACTCTCTGTGATAAGGTCTGCAGGGGATTCTACTGTACAGACAGAAAGGGAACACTAACCTGGATAAAGCTCCCAACTTGGGCTGTACATTAAATAGTCCCTGGAAATTTTTAAACATCATGCCAGGCCTCCTTCCCAGAATTTAAACTTAATTGGTCTGGATAAGACTCAATTATCAGTATTTTTTTTTAACACTGCTTAGATGATTTTAATATGCAACCAGATGGAAAAGGACTCTCTCATGGGTAAACTCCAGCACATCAACTCCTAATCTCTCCCATTCTCCATGTGTTCCAGCATGAACCTTACTTTATCTGCTAAACATCTGATTCCACAGTGCCTTCCCCATCTTCTGACATCAGGCCTGGGTCCGTTGAAGTCATCTGACCTTTACCTTTTCCTCACTCCCACACCAAGAACTGCAAAGCATCTCACTATTCATTCCTTCCTGAGAGTGTTGTCATCTCAATTAAAAGGCTACCATAACTTCCCAGGAGATCTCCATGCCTCTACCTCTTAACTACTGGGGTAATTGCCAAAAAAAAAAAAAAAAAAGCTAAAAAAAAAAGCTCCAACATTCCCACCTGCCTATAGCCATGCCCTTCGAGTTTGCACCTCCTTCCCAAGAAATAGGTTGTGAAATCTTCTTCCCCAGCTTTGACTCTGGCTGGACTTCATGGCTTGCTTCAGTAAACAGAAGGCATCAGAAGTGGTGGCAAGCCAGCGCCAGACCTAAGTCTCAAGAGAGTTTGTATATATTCACTCTTACCTTGCTTCTCCATGATCACCAATAAGTATGTGTCCACCTACAATTGTAACTGCAGAATTAAGGCTACTCCTCCAAAGTGGGAGGAGAAAGGTGGGAACAAAGGGTTAGAAGCCTAGCGGCCTATGGTAAGTACTATGAATACTTTGGTGGTAGGTGTGGTTTAATAACAAAGATATCAAGAGGGATGAACCTATCCTCCTAACTCACATATGATATTATAAACCTCAATTAAAAAAAAAATCAAAAGTGTCCAACCTATCCTCAAAGCAAAACTGGATTAACTTATGAGGATGAGAGACCACATGGAGCAAAGCCATGTCACCTGAACTTAAGCTCCATAGTTGTGAAAAATCAATGGGATTGGCCTACCCACAGCCTACTACAGACCCATGAGTGAGCCATTGTGCTCCATACCCCAAGGCCATTATATCCCAGCTCAACAAATCTGTCCAGCAAACCAAAATATGAGATATAATACATGACTGGTAGTTTTTAAACACTGAGTGTTGGGGTTGGTTTGTTATAAACCAATAAAAAACACTAACACCAGAACAGAAATAATATTATCAATAATATTAAACATCTAGAATATCCGTTTATCCATCCATCACTAATAGAGTTTTACAAAGAGAAGGTCTAGAACCACAGGAGGGCTGAGAATAGTCTTAGTGTGGTGTCTGAATTTTCATACTGATGACAATAATGTAAAAATCATCTGGTGTCCATCCCATAAAGGAGCACTATGGTGTGATGTCAGTGTTCACACTTGCAGATGTGTCTATAGTTGCACTGGTGCAAGTGGTAAGATATGGATGGTCATGGATGAGCGAGGACAGGCCAGAAGGGCATTCAGTGTACACATGGAAGTTGTGTTCATGCTAAGCAAATACTAACTAGCACCACTGTGCACTCACAGGTAGTATTTCGTAGGGGTTGGAAGAGGGAAATGTGGGGAAAGTACTGCATGAATGAACATACAGGACAGAGATTTGGGAAAGGCCAAATTAAATCATCTGAGCTGTAGCAGATGGTGCCCTAGTCACATCACTCATGAAGATTTACTTTCATATCCTGGACAAAGCGGTCACATGAAACAAATATTGCTCACTTGAAACTTGCTTTCTGTATTATTATTTGTAACATAGAAAATTGTCTCAGTTTTATACCCATAGAAGCATGAAACTTAAGAAATGTATAACAATTTTTTTTATTTTAATAAATATTCACAAAGCATTAGTATAAAAATAATTTAACACACTTGGCAAGATGGTAGGCCTGCCAACATTTTTCACTTTTAAAAATGACCTATTCAAATTCATGCTTAAGAAACTCTGTATTAGGTTGATAAATCCCCGTGTCCTCACTATAAAGCTGATATCCTTGTTTCTGAGTGATGAGTAAGGAAATGAATGATGAGAAAGGTTAGTAGCTTGCTCAAGCACACTCCTCGAGATTCTTGCATCAGGTCTGATTCCAAAAATTACATCTTTACATTTCTGCTCAGGTTCACCTGTCTGTGTAAAGATTTCTCGGTGGTTCCCTATTGCCCTTGACTTAAATTCTGACTCTTCAGCTAGCATCCACAGCCCTCCACTAATTGCTAACCCACTCTGCTAGACCCATCCCTCTCTGCTTCCTCAATGCAGAGAGGCTATTCCATCCTACCTACCTTTCTCCACTCACCTCCAGGCCAGGAATATGCCCTCTGCATATGGAATGCCTACTCAGTTTGCACAGCACAGCTGAGCACTACCTGTGACCTTTCTGAATGTCCAGATGCCATCACAACCACCCAGATTTGGGGTGCTGAGTTTGCTGCATCTAATATTAATTGGGGGGACTTATTTTAATGAGCCTGCTCTACCAAATTAGAAATATGTTCCTTGAGGGTAGTGAGTCACAGTTATTTTTTTCTTTTGGGAAAAAATAAAAGGGGGTTTAATTTTTTTTTGTATTCATTTATTTATTTTAGTGTAACAACAACACTTGCTCATTGTGGAAAATTCAGAAAATAATAACAGGAAGTAGGTAATAAAAAAAGAAACATTTCCTTCTCTTGTCCATCTTTTAAATTTTTTGGATAGTTGAGATAGTGCTATCAATTCAGTTTTATACCCTGCTTCTCCCCCATTTTCAATTAATTATTAAAACATGAACATTTTATCTTGTCATGTAGTCTTTCTCAAAAATGGTTTTTATTCTTAAATGGTTTTTATTCCATCACATGTGGGTTCCATAATTTATTTAATATCTGCCAATCATTAGACAATTTCTAGAGTATGTATCCCCTTGTATGTAAATTTTTCCACTTGATTTTTCTTATGGGTGAATTCTTAGAAACAGGGATGAGGTATGTAGTTTTTGTCTCTTTCTGAACAAAGCTTTTTAAATTGGCATATAATGCTGCAAAGACTCACACGTCTATTTCATATAAGCCCATGGCACAAAATGCCTGATATAAAACAGTGTCCTCTTGATATTGTTGAATGAATAAGCAAATGAATAAATGAATAAAATAAATAGCAGGTACTCAATCCTGACAAATTTTCTTAGAATCAATTATAAGGCATGGAAATTTTATTTAGAAAGTAGAAATGAATATTACTATACCTTGAAAATGGATATATGATAGCAGAATTCTGTAGAAAGACTGATGAATCAAAAGCAGCATTTAGGGATGTGGCTTTCAGTTCCTGTAGCCAGGAGTCAAAAGCTGTAGTGCATTAATCAAGAATGTATATTCCTGTCCTGGTGGTAGAGCAGAACTATTAACAGAAATGTTTTAAATATTTCCCTAAAGAATAAGCAACAGAAAAGATTTAACTTTTCTGTCACTGCCATAAATCTTTGCATATTTTTACAATGTATACAAATTGCTTTTTAAAATTTCACTTTCCTTTTTGATTTTTGCTTATATCATTTTAACTTGCAAAGTATTAAGGACAAAAGCCCTTTTAACCTTTTGCTTTTGAGAGAGAAAAAGTTAGACTGCCTAGTTTTAAGTGTTCCCTCAGTTAGTATGGATCAACAACCTCTAAATTCCTTTTCCAACAGGATTCTATTTTCCCTCTGTGATCCTCACATCAGCCTCACCCTACTCCTCCATCACAACTTCTGCTTCATTAGAAATTCTCAAGTAAAATAAAGTTAATAATAAATAAGTAGGTATTATTAAAAAATGGAAATAACAACAGCTATAGTCAATCTCCATAGATAAAGGTCAAGGAATATTTTGTAAGGGAAATACTGAATATCTCTCTTTTGCATAATGACCTATACAAAATAGTGTGTAATGCTGACTGGAAGAGGCAAATATCATTGGTTCTATGTAAATGTATTCAGCAAAATTTCACTGAGAATCTTCTGCATCTAGAAGAACCCAGCAGTAGCCACAGTTATTAATAAAAAGGGAGAGAATCCTGTGACTCATATGCATGAGACAGAAACAGGTATTATTCTGCTGTGTTGCACTGGGCATGCCTCTGTGCCTTTGATATCACGAATATGTCAAAGTAAATTGAGCACTTACTATGTGTCATGATCATCAAGGGACAGAAAGAATTCCCTTCTTGAGTCCCTCTCATGTGACAGACATAAGTGATAATCACCACATGCATGTGTACATGGTACGTGTTGCCTACAGGAGTGAAAATTCCAGCAGAATCCCCTAGTTCTCTCATTTTTAGACTATCATTTATAGAGGGGATTGAAGTGAAATACATGCACAATTTTTCAAGTCCTCAGGACACTGGTTTCTTTGTCATGGCACCGGAACAAGTCCATTTCTCTTCCATGGAGGTAGAGAACACCTTTAGATGGTTCTCAAGTTCCTATAAAACCACATTTGAAAACTTAGAACAAGGAAGATAAAGAGCCCCTGGGATGAATTGGGGAGGTTGAGGATTGGCTCTTCAATAATGAGTAGAAGTAAATTTTTAAAAATCATATTCCAGACTAACTAGTGAGTATAGTAAGGAGAGAGGGAAAGTACCTATCAGCTTAGGAATAGTGTTAGAGAGGCAAATAAGTATGGTCCAATGGGTAGAAGAATAGAAAGACACTTGGCTCCTACTGACAAAGGATCATGAGGTCTCATGTACTAAAAGCCAAGGCCATTTCTCCCATCCACTTTACTCAGTAAGATGACCTTGTCTCCAGAGGGGAATCCAAGTCAAACTCTGATTACACGAAAACAGAAGAAAAGGGTAGGATGGTATCAATACCATTTGGTAGACGGTAACATTTGCCCATGGTTTTGAGAATTTACCTAGCCAACTTCATTCCCTGCTTTCTCTCCAAACAAACTCTGACTCTCACCCAATTCAGGTTATTCTAGAATCTTCTATTTCACTGCTGCATTTCCCAGACCCTCCATTCCTTCATCCTATTCATGTGTTAGTTGAATTAAGAGAATGGTTATAACTGAGTTGAACACATACAGATTCAAATCAATGCCAACTTTTGGATGGATGAGGTTAGGACTCACAATGCTATTCACACCAGAAGCAAGTTACTGCAGAAAGGAGAATGTCCACAACCAATGACCCATATTGAGACTACAGGGCATTATTGTGGCCAAGTGTTTTGCTCTTTCACCTGTGCAGAATGTGTGCATCCGCTGTCACCAGTTATCACCCTTCTAATTGCCATTGCTCAACCAGTGTGTGCTCAAAGGAAGAGACACCCCTAGGATATGTTTTAAGTTACAAGGTCATTGTTATTAGAAGAGCTGTCAGTGCTAGGGGAGGAAAGCACCACACCAAATAAGAACTGTATTTAATTACAGTCATTTTATTTATTCATTTGCCAAGAGGTCACTTAATGCGTAATGATGAAGGTAAAATAGAGGAGAACAACAACAAAGCACAAATGCTCCTTTTATTTTTTAATAAGTAAATAAATTAAGATGTCTGATAATGGGAGGTGGAGAGAGACAGATGCTTTCATTAGCACATCCTGATGTGCAACCCAAGACAGGGGAAGCAGGGAAGGTCTTATCTCATTGCAGTTTGTGTCAGTTTCGAGTACAATTACTATAGTTCTCTCACATGCTGATCACTAATGCTCTGAATTTTAAAAAGTGGACAAATACCCCATCTGCTGTTTGGAACAAACCCATGAACACTGCTATACGGTACCAGGTGCAATCCCTCCCCACCCCAGCAGAGCTGTTCTCACTGTGTATGCCTGGCCTCTGCAAGAGAAAGGTGGGAAACAGGAGATGTGTAATCTGTGTCAGACCCAACCCACCCAGAGGGTATCCAGGGACCCCCAAGACATCCAAAGCACGACAAGAAGGCTTAACAGAGGCTGAGCCTCCTTCCTAGAGAGAGAACTCAACTTCATTCCCTGCTTTCTCTCCAGACAAAAATGACTGTGCTCAACACCTTGCAAGGCTTAGTGCTCAGCGCTCCAGACCATTTATTCACACAAGCCAGTGGGGAAAGTGTTTTTTTTTTTCTCCTTGTTTCATTAGGAGGAAATCTAAAGATTCCCACAACTGTTCAGGGCAAATCTGGAGTTCAGAACCAGTTCCCTGCAGCCCCAAAGTGCTGCTTGTTCAGTGGAGAAAAATCAGATCTGAGATCAGGTCTGGTCTCACATGGGGCTATGCATTTCACTTTGGAAGTGTCTGGAAATGCGCAATTCAGCTATTCTAATTTGCTAGTCAAATTGTCTGGGGTGAATTAAAAAAACATTAGGATTTGGGCCTCAGCAGTTCTTACAGCTCACAATTATCTCCAACAACTGGGGGGTTGGGGAGGAGGGGGCTGGGAAGCAAATTCAAAAATCTTAAACATCCCCTGCATTCTCAAAACAGGTCAGTTTATTGTTTTCATAGTTGTCCTTTTTTCAGGATATTCTGGGAGTGTCTTTCTTACTCCCTTAAATCAGGGCTTAGTCCTCTGACTAACCAGTTAGATGTTTACATGCTCCCCTAAGAGAGAGGCAAATGCCCCATTACCAGAATTACCTGAACCCACACAAGTTTCAGCTAAGAGAATAGCCCTGCAGAATGATTCACCCATAGCATCTTTTCAAGAATCTTCTTTTTGTGTTTAAAAAGAAAAAAAGGGAGGGGGGGCAGTGGTGGGCCCTCCCTGGTGGCGCAGTGGGTTAAAGCACAGCACTAAGAAGCTAAAGCCACTTCAGCAGGAGTTTGATCCCTGCCATGGTGGTGACCCACATGGTGTGTCAGACCTCTCCTGACCTGCCCGCTTCTCCCCTCAGCAGTGTTCTTCATTGATCTGCCTGTTCTTCTCCCTACTCTGTCTATGGTGAATCTTCTCACCTCCCCTGCACCTCTGGCCTGTACATTTTAAAAGGGGGGGTTAGGGGGTAAAAGAATTCCCATGCAGCCAGCAAGACATTCCCAGTAAAACCCTCCTTCAGTGATGGTATTTTCTTGATTATGTTTCTAAACGATTCTATACAAATGCTATCAAACACTCTAGCACCTTTTCACTGAACTTCACCATGTTAATTAACAAAGCATCTCATATACCTGTGCGTACATACATCAATCAGGTGATTCACGAGTGACTTGTCAGAGGAAAAATGCTGATGGACATTAGAATGTTCTAGAACATTGTGTCAGAGTCCTGATTTACACTTCCAGATTAAGATTTGACAATCTCTGTGTTAGTTGGTGGACATTTAAAACTGTTTATGTGAATATCTGTCTCTCTGTCAAAGAGTTAGACATGTGCCAACAAGTATGATTTTTAGAGTCGCTTATCTTCAGTTACAAAGGGGGTATAAATAAATATTTGTGGAGGGCAGGAGGAAGGGAATTAGAAAAAAAAGGAATAGGCAGGCTGGCTGGCTAGTCTACTTGGGAATTTTGGAATTATCTTCAGATGTGTGTAAGAAATGAAAAAGAAAAAGAATTCCCAGTATCACAGCTCAACAGGCATCTCCTCAGGACATAAGCCACACATCAACTACTTAGTGTGCCCCCCAAGAGGGACACAATCTCAGAGGCACGGCCTTTTCATAGCACTTGATTGTGTGCAAAACCAGCCCTATTTGACCCTTTCTGTGCCACCAGCTCTTGCCACTTCGTCCCTGAATCAAAACCCCAAATCTCATCAGCTCATCCCACCCCACACTGTCTATCACTAACAAGAGAGTAAAGGGGATTTGGGCCTTGTTACCATCAGTCCCCCTCTCTAGGGCCCACACTGCCACCCAAGTCCTCCACCAGACATTTACAAAAAGTAATCATCCTGTAGGGGCTGGCAGGAGGTAAGATAGATGGATCCACCATGGGATGACCTGGCAGAAGAACAGAGGCTCTTCCAAGGCTGAGAGGAGAACAGAAGTACAGGTGATAAGATTTAGCATGGCAAAGATGAACTTTACATTCAACCAGCGTCTTTCCCTGGAACACCTCATCCACTGAACACAAACTCATTTGCTCTGCCAATATCCCCATGAGATAGATGGCCAGGCAGGCATTATCTTCTTCATTTCCAAGAAAGGCTCCCGGAGGCCCAGAGGTTAGGTAACTTGTTGAAGGTCACATAGATAATCAGCATCCCCTATCTTTTGATGCTCTGCTTGAAGTTGATACACTTTTCCTATTATTCCCTTGATTCCTTTCATTTCAACAACAATAAAATGTAACCAGGTCTCCAGCAAAAACTCCAATATATTAGTCACATATCTCTATATCTACCCTCTGAATAAATGGAGTGCTTGAAGCATAGACCATGGAGGGAGTGGGGAGATTACTGTGAGGGGATAGAGTACAAGTGGGCTCATGGTATAGGGAAGCTTCCAAATGTCCAGGGAGCACCACTGGTTAATTCCAGAGGTGAGAGGAGTCTCAGGCTATAGCTGTTCCCATTCAGAGTCTCTTGGGTGCCATGCTTGGGAGAGTCTTCTCCATAGTCAGAGGACTGCAACACAGTGCTCTAGTGGAAATCAGGGACCCTCTTCATAGCCAGTGGTGAGAAGGAGCTGTCACAATGGTTAGCCATTCTTCTTGTAACTCCTACTTGGAAGGAAAGTATCTCTGGATGCATAGCTAAAGGTCTCAGGGATTGAAGATTAAATGTCAGATATGTTGGTAGGAATAGGAACTTGCCACAAATGAAAAGTTCAAACCACACATGTTCTCCACCCCCAACCCCAACCAGAGAGACATAACTACATACACAGATTTATAATAAAAGAAAAATGGAGTGCAGGGAGGAGAGATGAAGAGTATGATCTTACACACAGGGTAATCTAGGGAAAGAGTCTATATGGTACAGACTGCTGAAAGCTTTGCACCAGGAGGGTAGAATTACTGGGCTATGTCTGTCTTGGGCAGATTTGGAGTGTGCTTCTCTTTGGGTCACAAGGCAAACTTGTTCCCCACCATTAAACAAGAGAAAATGCCCCACTTCTCAGAGGCATTCTCTCACCTCTAGGGTCTCCTTTTCTGATATTTCAGAATAAAATAAGGTTCTCTTGCATCTTTAGAAGGCAAGATGAGCCAGTTGTCCTCTTAAGCACAGGTCCTCTCCCTGACCTACCTACTCTGTTGCATTTGCAGCTTCCACCTGGCCCTTGCCACCTCCCCTGAATTGAGACTCAATGCTGTCAGAGATGATCCTGGTCCTGCTTTGGTCATAAGTGACTATTGCTTTAGTCACTGAGTCAGATCTTATGGTTTTAATTAATAGAGATGTGTTTATGTCCACATATCCCATCTACTGGACACGTACTAATGTGTACATTTATCACATGTGCACACATGGAACACATGCATGCCTGTATTAATTAAAGGTGTAGACTGGACATCTTCATCTATATCTATAGTCATGTATGCCCTGGAGGTAGTAAGGCGAAGGGGGAAAGATATGGTGGTTGAAAAGGAATAACACTGTCAAGACCTGTAGAGCAAGTTTGAAACCTTAAAGTTAAATTATAAATAAACTACTGGAATTAATAAATGAATTAACAAGTTTTCCAAACACAAAAATAAATGCATCAGAATCAGCTATATTACCAATAAATGGAAACAGAAATCTGAAATACCACCTACCTTCAGTAACATAAATAACTGAACATTAAATAACTTAACAAAAGATGGAAGACACAGAAAGTTGTAAGATATTAATGAAAGAAATTTACATATATATTAAAAACTGTGAGTGACGAACTTGTTAGCTTGCAAGTAGCCTACAGTCTCATACCCTTCAGTTTCTGACTTAATGATCCTAATTCTCAGTGTTCTTTGCCTCCATTAGGACATCTTGTCAAATCCTCTTTTGATCCTTTCTGCACTCCCAGTGCCTCTGTGTCTGGCCAGAAACTAGTTGAAGAGCCCAGACTCCCCTCAGCTCCATCCCACCCCACTTCCTCTACTCCTAGAACAATGTGAAAGGCACTTGGTCTCACTATCACCTCCTCTGTCCAAGGCCCAAACTCCCCCACAAACTCTTCCTCAGGAAGAAAGCATCCTGGAGGACTGAGCAGGAACTAAGCTGTGAGTATCCCAAACAGCAGAGGCCTCACCTCCAGGGCTGCAAGAAGGAGCTGAACCAGGAGGCCATGACATCCAGTACACCCCAGAAAAGAAGGCAGCAAAATGAGGAAGATGGTAAGAAAAGAAAATCGGCCAGAGAAAGAAAACAGAGAAGGAGTGTATACAGAGAAGGCATGTTAAGATCGACTAGTACAGTATGGCAGAGATGCAGACACAGAAATTAGTCAGCAAGGTAGGTTTTTTTTTTTTTAAAAAATTAATTAATTAAAGAAAAAAGAACGGGCCAAAAGCCAAGGGGGCGGGGGCAGTGAGAGGACTCACCAGAGGCAGAGTGGGGAGCAGAACAGGCAGATCAACGAAGTACACTCCTGAGGGGAGCAGCAGGAGGTCAGGAGAGGTCTGCTGCGCCATGTGGGTCACCTCCTGGGTAGGGATCGAACTCATGCTGAAGTGGCTTTTAGCTTCTTAGTGCTTGCTTTAACTCCGGGCGCCACCAGGGAGGGCCCAGCAAAACAGATTAAAGTGCGAAGTGGAAAAGGGTATATTATAAAGCATCCTCCCCAAAACACAAGTCACCAAAGCAGAAAACCCTTGTGGTCCCAGGAACGTCCCAATGAACACACGGACAAGCCAGGCCAGAGATCTCCGCAGAAAGACTGACACGCTTCTGCCGCGGCCCCCACAGGCCTGGAACACTGAGTCCACCCGCATTCCTGGCCTTTCTGGAGTTTTTCATCCCGTTTCTTACAGAGATGCTGTCATGGGGAGCTCCAGATTTGAGGTCTCCGACAGTAGGAAGTGGGTTGTCACATGCAGAAAGACAACAGAGCTGTTTGCCCTGCTATGTTTACAAAGGACAAAGCGTGCCAGACACGAACACACAGCGGCTGACAGGCGGTGATGAGAGGCGGATGCACAGTCGTGTGCCTTGGGCGCTGGGACCGACCAGCGAGACTCCTGATGCCCGTCACGTAATTGGACTTGCAAATTCATTCAAATTGACTACGAGAAGACCAAGGCTTCCCTGAGCTAAAACGCTAAACTGTGAGACAGGAGAAGAGGAATAATACTCAGAGAGTGAATCCTGGAACTTGGAGGGAGGGCATGAGGGACAGGCAGGCCCCTCTGGCGCAGGCACTTGGATGGGGCTTTGGGGTGTAGGAGAAGATCCCCAGACAGGGGGTGGCTGGCTCCACACAAATCAGTGAGCTCCCAAGGACCTTCAGAACCAGGATAGCCTTTCTGATCAACTCCACTGGGCTTGGAGAGACTAAAAATATTCTGAAGGCCCTGGGTTAACATGAAGCACTATACAAATGGTGATTATATCATCAAATTTTATGTAACATCTTCATCAAGGGCTCAGAGTGGAGCAGGCAGGCTGTTAATGAAATCTGCGGTGAAGTCTATATTGGGTGCTGCTGGTGACAATGCAGCTCCGGACACCCAAGAGACACTGGGTGCCTCTGCCTGTGAGTGGACTGCAGGGAGGTGGGGGTGGAAGGACTGCCTCCACGCACCCTACCAAGGGGAGGTCTTGTCTCCTTTCCATGTTCATGCAGGCAACATCTGAGGAAAATGGACTTCAGGCAGAAAGCCAGCAGAGTGGTGTGCAAGGTGTTACGGAGTCCACCTGAGGCAAGGATGCATCCTCCCAAGTCCCCATGAGGTGGGTCACACTAGTGCCATGCAGTGACAGGGTTGCCAGTCTTTCTGGGAAACAGAGGATTGCTCCTCTCAGGGGACGGGGTTACAGCCTCCAGGTTCCAAGACAAACATTCTCTCTAGGTCGCTCACCATAAAGTGCAAGATTCTAATTCACCAGTACGTGTGTGAGTACCAAGGCCAAGACATAAAAAACTCAGCCTTGAGGACCATGGCTATGGCCAGGTACCCCAAATAAGTCTCTGGCAGAACCGCATGCCATATCATGTCGCACAAGCCGCTCCTGACCAGCCTTTACCTACCTCTCCAGCCTTACCTGTCCTCCTCACAACTCTCCAGCCTTGCTAAGCCATGACCTGTCTTGCTACCAAAAGTATCATTCCCTACCCCTTTCCATGACTAAACTAGATGTGGATCTGGGTCTTGGCCCACCTACAACGGCTCTGATTCTCACTTCTACATATCCTTGCAGCTTTTACTCTTCTCATCATCAGTCCTTTCTGTGCTGGGCACGGTGGGGCTGACACACCAGTGAATGAGACAGGCCCCATCCTACCTCCCCGGAGAGGTAAGCACCAGAATCACCTGGAAAGCTTTTAAAAACATCATTACTACTCCATTTTAATTAGTCAGCAGCAGGGCCCTGATGATGGACATGCTTTAAAATGGTGGTCCTCAATAATGGCAGCCCTTGGAACTACTTAGGAAGATTTATAAATATGGATGCCTTGTGTTCCCAGCTCAGTCCAGTTAAAAACAAATGTCTGGGAGCAGGACCTGGACAGAAGTCTTTTTTCAAATGTCTCAAGAGGTGCTAGTGTACAGCCATGGGGTGGGAAGGACAGACGTGATTACTTATCATACTGCTAAACCTCATCTGTTTACTTTCCTAGGTCCCTGTTGGTCTGGAAATCAAAGATCTTATCAAAGATACTGTTGCCAGTACTTGATATTATTCCTGGCACACAGTAGGTTCTTGCCAAAAAAAGAAGGAAGAGCAAGAGCTTAATTTACTTGCTGTAGTAGGTAAAGGTGTCACCAGGGCTGGTTCTTTGTGAGGGAGAATCTGTTCCATGCCACTCTCCTAGCTTCTGGTGTTTTGCTGGCAAGCTTTGGCACTCCTGGTCTTATAGAAGCATCACCCCATCATGATCTTCAGCTTCAGGTGGTATTCACCCTGTGTGCATAGCTGACTCTGAATTCAAATATTCCCCTCTTTTAAGGACACTGGATAGATTGCAGTAGAACCCACCCTAAAGAACTCATCTTACTTAACTCCAACATATGCAAAGACCCTATTTCCAATTAAGGTCACATTCACAAGTACTAGGGATTAGGATTCTTCTCCTGGGAAGACACAACTCAACCCATAACAAGTGGGATGTTCCTTCTAATCCTGGAAGAAGAAAAGAAAGGAGGACACACTCTTAATTAACTTGGTTGAGTGGGATGCTTTCTTATGCTGGATCATAGCTCCCTGCTCTAAGTGATTCAGTCAGAACTTCTTCAGCAGTTCTTTGCTAAGCAAAAAGATATAATGTAGGCTGGCCCTTGGTAAATGGTGAATTAGTGAAGATGATCCACCCTCTCTCGTCCCAAGGCACCTTGCCTATATTCCACTTCTGAATTGGCTTACAGTGGCTCGCTGCCTGCCACATCTAAACGGGTAGACTATTTTTCCACATAAGATAATACATGATTTAATTGAAGGTATTAGCACTCTTAGAGATATTGAAAATTTAATTGAATAGCCATGAAAAATACTAGCAGTGTCCAAAAAAAAAAAAAAAAAAAGAAAGAAAGAAATCTGTAAGCACAGAAATGTAGGCATATGTCATGGGAGCCCAGGGAAAATGGAAGGTGGGCATGAGGATGCCACAGTGACCACCTTCCCCATCAGACTCACTTTTCATTCAAAACACATGGACTTGACCTCTTGGAGTATAAGGTCACTCTAGGAAAGAGAGACACTCTAGAAAATATAATTTCTACTGTATCCTTAGTTACTGTATTCCATAAAATAGATAATTTCTTTCTCTCCCAATGGAAACGCAGAGCTTGACCTGTGCTCACCACACAAGTTGACACTTCTCTTGGGGCAGCACCCCAAAACAAAACCTCTCTAGAGCTGCCCACTGGCAACTGACACTAGATATGGCCTTAACCTGGACACATGCCCCTGGACCACCCAGCAGGAAGTCCACCAACAGCTGCTCAAGTTGTCGCTGACAAACTGGGGCAGCTAATTTGGCATATAAATTGACCCGGCTTTGTAAAGAAACTTTTTTTACATACTTCTGGGGCCTAACATTTAAGTAAACAAAGTCCTCAACTCTTCCATTGTTCTCACCCAGGTTTTGAGTCATTCTGAAATGCTATGACATATAACTGTCAGCGGCCCTGGAGATGACAATATGGAAGAAATAAAAGATCCCACAGATATTCCAGAGCAAGGAAAAAATACCAGACTGGGAGTAACAGGCATGGATTCTTGACCTAATCTGTCACCAACTGGGTGTGTCCTTATGTACTCTCATCCTCAGGGTTTCAGATATTAAATGGGGATGATAATAGCCAGGTTTTCTTCTAAGTGCTTTGGGTGTGCTGAACTACTTCATGCTCCCAATAGCCCTGAGAAATAGTAAATTAGAGTCCTACTTTAAATGCAAGAAGATTAAGCACAGAGAATTAGCTTGCCTGAGTTCTGGTGACTAGTGCTGGGTTAGAGGCTATTTGAACCAGGTGATTTGGCTCCAGCGTCTTTGCTCTTAACCTCTATGCTTTAATAATGACATGATTGTAACAATAGCTACATCATCAGAGGTAGTGAAGATGAAATAATACAGTCACGTAAGAACTTGGCAAAATAGTAAGTAGATGGCTTTTTATTATCATAGAGTAGGATAGCCGTAAATGTTGGACAGATGGGTGACTGGATATCTTCCCCAAATCATCTAGAAGTCTTTTCCTGAAGTCTTGCTAGATTCCATTACTTCCTAGACTTGATGGAGAAAGGTGAAAGAGAAAATATCACTGGTGTTTAGAGAAAAAGGTCCAGTTGAGTTAATGCAAAATCCTATTCTGGTAACTGCAAGATAAGGTTGGTTTAATAATGATCAGTCTCTTTTGCTATACAGAAGCTCTTCAATTTGATCTAACCCCAGCTGTTTATTATCCTTGCTTTGGGTGATGTATCTTTAAAGATGTTACTGAGGTGTATGTTGTGTTGTATTTCACCAATATTTTTTTCTATATATTTTATGGTTTCAGGTCTTAACATCTAGGTCTTTAATATATTTTGAGTTGGTTTTGGTGTATGGTGTGAGGTAGTAATCTAGCTTCATTCTTTTGCACATAGCATCCCAGTTTTTCCAGCACCATTTTTTAAACAAATTTTCTTTATTCCATGCATATTCTTTGTTCCTTTGTCAAGGTTTCTCAAACTGCTAAATAAGGAGCTTCCATTTGATTCAGCGATTCCACTCCCAGGTATCTACCCAAAAGACACAAAAACAGTCATTCAAAAAGACACCTGCGCCCCTATATTTATTGCTGCCCTATTTACGATAGGAAAGATGTGGAATCAACCCAAGTACCCCAAAATAGATGACTGGATCAAAAGGTGTGTTATAGATACACAACGGAATATTACTCAGCACTCGAAAAAGACAAACTCATGCCATTTGCGGCAACATGAATGGAGCTGGAAAAGATCATGCTTAGTGAAATAAGCCAGAAAGAAAAAAGAAAAATACCAGATGGTTTCACTGATATTCTACAGGGAGGAGATGGTTACAAGATCAAAACTTGGGTGGGAAGAGCACAAGGGACTATGGTGATGGCACATGGGTGAAGTGGTGGTGGGAAGTCCATGGGGATTACAACTGAGATGAGAAAATGTAGAATAATGTAAAAAAATGTATTTATAAAATAAAAAGGGGGAAAAAAGAATAATCAGAGTAAGTGGGAAGGTGTTTTATATCTGAAAACCACTTCCCCATGTAGAGGTTATCTTACACACAGTGCTGCCTGCTGAGGTTAAACACTGCCCTCCTTTTGCCCAAGCCGGACTCAAAATACAAATGCCGACCAGGAAAAGACACACATTAAGTCCCATCTGCCACAGTTTGAATTAGTTTTCCTGTCTCTTTTTTGGGACAGTTGGGTCTGTGAGCTCTGGATAGCTGCTGGCAAGGGAGCAGAGGAAGAAGAGGCAAGAGGCAACATTCCAAACTTTGCAAGTTCCAAAAGTTGGGCTTGGGACATCTTGGTTCTGAGTCCATGGACACTGTTTCTCACTGCACTCAGCCACGGAAGGCAAGGGAGACGCCGCATGGCATGGAACGTCAGGCACACAGACCACGAGTTGGGCACTGTTCAGCACATGAAGGGAGGGCTTGACCCCTGTAATCCTCACACAACAGTGATTTGCAGGCACTGTCACCTCCCATTTCCACCGCCAGTTATGTTTTAGTTGTTTTAATGAATGAAGTAAGAAGGTCAGAGGTATAAAGACTTGTCTAAAGTCCATGAACTATAATTGGCACATATGGAACTAGAACACAGATGTGTCTAATGCTAAAGCTTGTTCTTTGTGCCGCCCCAAACTATGTGACTGGTCACTAAGAGAGCCCCAGTAGAGGGTCTCTAAAACCATGCACATGCGCCCCCCCACGGCCCCCAGACACACACATAGTCCACATCAAGCACCGTCATCTGCAGCATGGACCTCACTGCCAACCACTGCCAGTTATTTACAGCAAGGTCTGGCCTCTCGCGCCACCGTGTAATTCCAGGCAATTGCACTTCCAAATAGATCTTTTTGGAGAAAATCAACAGTGACTTTGCTTTCAATCTACTGGAAAATGAACTCCTGTGCATGTGTTATGTAAGTCCACAGTAGGAAGGTACAGTGAGGAGCTGGGAGCCACAGCTCTACCAAGAGAAGGCAGGGCGAAGCTCTAGTCCTCCAGGACTGCAGGGCACCCCACGCCCTCAGCCTTCTCTGCCATGTGTGCTATGGATTTGGGAAGTCACCCAGGATGACAGGGAGAGAGTAAGGTGTGAGCAAAACCAGCTGGGCTTTAGGGGAGCAAGGGAAGCTGAGAGGCATAGAATATTCTGTAAGAGAAGATTAGAGAGTACCGAACCCCACTGTGTTCACAGCCATAGCACCTACACACCTAATACTTGTGCCAAATTCCTCTCTTTTTTCTACTTTATTATTTTAACTTTCATTATAAAAGTATTTTAAAATTAGGGCCCTCCCTGGTGGTACAGTGGGTTAAAGCGCAGCACTAAGGAGCTAAAACCACTTCAGGATGGGTTCAATCCCCACCCCAGAGGTGACCCACATGGCCCGGCAGACCTCTCCTGACCTGCCTGCCACTCCCATTAGCAGTGTACTTCATTGATCTGCCTGTTCTGTTCCCTATTCTGTCTCTGGGGAATCCCTCACCACCACTGCACCTCTGGCCTATACCCCAGTTCTGTATGCATAAATAAATCTTTAAAAAAAATTTTTAAGTATTTTAAAAATTAAATATACAGGGCTCTCCCAGGTGGCACAGCGGGTTAAAGCACAGCACTGAGAAGCTAAAGCCACTTCTGCATGAGTTCGATTCCCGCCTGCCCTGGAGGTGACCACATGGCGTGGCAGATCTCTCCTGACCCGCCCGCTGCTCCCCTCAGCAGTGTACTTCGTTGATCTTCCTGTTCTGCTCCCTGCTCTGTCTCTGGTGAAGCCCCTCGCCACCCCTGAGCCTCTGGCCTGTACCCCAGTTCTGTATGCACAAATAAATAAATCTTTAAAAAAATTAAATGTACAGATACAGAAAAATGAAAAGCAGTTGCCCATGGTCCCATCACCAAAACAAGCCATTTCTAACATGTTGATGAATTTCTTTCCAATCTTTGTTTTTATCCATTTTTAGCTTAAAAATTACAACTGATGAGCTTTCCAGAATAGCTCAAGCATTCACCTCGGGGATCATCTGTCTAGTTTGATTGATGCAAATGCTAGAATTTAACGGGGTTAGATGATTCATTGATTGGCTACTCAGATAGCCAGTGCTTTGTTAGATCATTGAGAAGGACTCTTTAGTGAGATAAAAAGAGCACTAAACTAAGAATTAGGAGATGTTCACACAGCCCCACTCCTCCCACTATTGACAATACATCATATCTTCTTTTTCAGACTAGCTTGCATCATTCACAGTAAAAAACTGAGGGAAGGATGCATTAGGAACCATCAGAATAGGTTCTTGCATTTATTATATTTTCAGAGAAATCACGTATGTTTAAGTATTTTAAAAATTAAATATACAGGGCTCTCCCAGGTATTTTTCTCTGTAACTAAATAGAATATTTATTCTTTCCTATGAATATTTTCATCTGTTCAATGGGGATACAAACACCTTGGCCCAAGACTTCTCATAACTGTTAAGAGGGTCAAACTATACAATACATGCAAAATGGCTTTGATAACTATAAGGAACTATAACAGTGAAAGCTATTATTGTGAAAAAAATAGAGAACAATGTCTGTGCCACATGTCCTGTGAAAATATAAGGAGATATTGAGGATGGTAGTGCTATAAAAAGAATAAAACACTGCCTAGTAGTGAGATAAAATGACCCAGGGAAGAAACAGGAAGAACTGTCCCTGCATTTTACACAATAAATCAGGAATAGCGGAGTTGTGCAAAGGAAGTAAGAAATAAAAGTCTACCCCCAAAAGGGATTTCTCTCTCTTCACCCTGGTTGTTCAAAAAGGTCCTGTCTGTTCACTCTCTGAGGATGCAGATGGGGGATCTAAATGCAGAGAGTATGGTTTCAGTTTGGTTCAGAATCTCGGCCAGCGATGAGAAAAAGCAGAGGCACCTCCAACGACCTCAGCCTCTTACCGGTAGTGTCTAGAGGTACTTTCTAGAGGCATTTTCCCCACTGACAGAATACTTCTGCATGTTTCATCTTTAGGTAATGTGAAGAAGCAAAGTGGATGGGTCAGAGGAGGGGATAAATGGGAGGCAGCATTAAACTACAGAAAATGGAGAAAAGAGCAAACAACCATAAGAATTCGACATCGATTTTGGGGATCCCCAAAAGCAAACCTGCCAGGCCATGGAATTAGTGACAATGTGCCACCTTCTGGTGCATCTAGATATTGCACAATTTCCCATGTGAATTTTAACCACTGTCCCCTGTCTCGAGTTCATAAGGTATTTCCAAGTCATTATGCTGGGACCACAACATCTCCAAGCCCTAGATCAGGAAAGAATTCTACAGTGACATACATTTTAAACTGCTCCTTATTTCTCATTCAACTTGTTCTAGCCAGTTTTTCCTTTCTCATTCCTAGATCTGTGTTCATTCATATGCACCCAGGAACTAGCAGGTCACCTTTCCAAGAAATTACTTATATTTTAAAGGAGTTGTTGGAGAATGGCAATTGCATAATATCCATCCTACACATCCATTCAAACAGGTACTGGATATGTATCATCCCATCCCCCAGGATCTCATAATCTAGGGAGGAAAGTAAAAATGTAAAATAATATTACTGTGGGGCAAGGAGAAAATGAGCTGAATCACAAAGATAGCAGGTCCTTAGGAATATTGATAGTGATATTTTTATCACTCATGGTTGGGGTGGTCAGAGATGGTGACATTTGACATGGATTTGAAGGTTTTTAACAAGAAGAGATGGAGGAGAAGCTGTAACAGGTAAAAGGAGTAGAATTCATAATGAACAGAACAGAGAATAGGCAAGACTTTCTCCCTGCCTCGTTCAACTAAAATATGTCAGGGAATAATAATGTAACAAATATTTATACACATTTACAAATTCTCTTTCAAAAATGTTATCTCCAGTCATCCTATCCATAAGGTAGGCATTATTACTATTGACTTCATTTTAAAGATAAAGAAGCTGAGACTATGAGAGATTAAATTTACTGCTCAATGAATAGCCATAGGTAGAAAAAGAAGACCTTCGACCCAAGGATTCTATCTCCAAATTCCAGGCCATAGAAAATATGATTAATTCTAAAAGGAAGGGTATAATCATTCTGTGAAGTTGGACAAGGAATACCATGCTAAAATATCAGGAAATGGGAAGACTGTAGACCCTGTGACTATAGAAGAGAGCTCCCTTTTCAAGCCCGTGGAGGAAACCGATGTAATTATCATTGTCTTTTTCCCTCAACAGGGTTGATTCCTCATCAGTCTTTATTTTTCTTCTTAGAGACACTTCCTGAGTTAGGCAGCCATAGATGTACTTGCAAGCAAGCAGCACATAAACAAACAAGTTCTTTCATTCTTTCTCCAGTGCATTTATCTGTTTGTTTGATTTTGTTTGCTGCATTATATGTTATTAGGCCTCAGGGTACCTCAGTGAATTAAAATAATATAGGCAAAATGTATGATTAAAAGGCCGAGCAGCAATAATAACAGCATAATCGTATCATGTATTCATATCCCAGTTTAGCATCTGTTATCTCATTTACTCACACAAAATCTGCAGCAGTCTGAAATAGAAATGGCAGAATGTAGCAATCCAATTTTACCGATGGGAACACTGAAACAGAGAGGTTAGGTGATTTGCCTGGGGCCACACAGCAAGTGATTACAACTTCTTTATTAATTCCCAAACCAGCCTCTTTTCACAATAGTGCAGTCTCTCAGCTCAGGCAGGCATCCAAAATGAGAGGGACTATGTGGTACTATCTTTTTCCACCTCCCAGGAGCACTGGCTTCAGTACTGTGGACAGAGGCACATAGGACTACTGCCATTCTTTAATGTCATTATGCTAGTTTTCCAAAAACTTAGAAACTTAAATCTGGAATGCTGAACATGCCATATACCATCGCAATACTGCATAGTGGCCTATAATTGATGGCAGTGAAAAATCACTTAGAAAGAGTTAGAGGCTGGAACAAATATTTTCACTGTCCAGTCCTATGTTGAGGCAATGCAATCTTGCACCAGAGCATACTCTCTTTACCAGATAAATACTATAATCATTAATTAATTATAGTATTAATATTTATTTTATAGTATAATATTTATTTTATATAAATATAACATATAAATATTATAGTATAATATTTATTTTCATATATAAATACTTGACTGTTTCCAATTAACTAACCTGTTTCTCTCTTTCATATCACAGGTAATTATGAAAACCCTAAGGTAACAACTAGGCCTTGCTTTGTGTCAGGCCCTAGCTAGGCACCTAAATGCTAAGTCATCATTTGACTATTGTAGTGGCATCTAAGAGACAGAGGCTGTGAGATAAGCCCTTGGGAAAATCAATGATGCAATAATGAAAAGTTATACCAAGTTTTGGAGTCACATAATCCTGCTTCAAGTTCCAGTGTTGCCTCTCACTAGCTGTGTGATACTGGACATATATTTGACTGCCCTCAGTCTCTGTCTCTTAAAATGGAATATTGGAGAATTATTCTCTTATCATATTGTTAAGCAGATTACAAATAATACATATAAAACCCAGAATACAATCTTAAGAACATACAGGCTGCTTGTGGACACGGTTCTGTAAGTCCCAACCCACCACTGGCAGGTGTATTTTGTATTTCCCCAGAGGCTACTTCCAAGTCACTGAGTTGGTGTCAAGATAAAAATAACATTTAGGGGATGAAAGAGCTAAGTTAAATGGAGCACAATTTTGTTAAAACACAAATGTGAGAAGAATAGAACATGTACTGGGCTAAGAATTTTAATGCCTTCGACAGGGTCCAGGAAGGGAAAGACAGCAGACAGGATGATGGTAGACAAAGCCAGGTCTAATGAGCCTGTCTCAAGGCCTAGTGGCCCCAGGTTGTGACAAGGGTGAGTCATTGAGCATCTTTCCTGACCTTTCCTCCCATTCACATCATTTTCAAGGAAGTCTTACTACCCAAAACGGCAAAGCAATGAGGGTGGTCAAGCTTTTAGACTAGTGTCACAAACACAATTTCGCCTATATCTGTACACTCTACCCACCTTTGCCTACCCTTCCTAAAATGAGCTTTAGAATCTATTGTTCTATTGAAGAGAAGAGATGCCCCCAAAATGATATATAAAGAATATCTCTAAAGAAATTGGACCTAAAAGAGCTTAGTAGATGCACTTATTTTTTTGCCACCACCACTCACTGACCGCCATGAGAAACAGTAAGTGTCCTCCAACAAGGAGCTCACAATTTAGTGGATAGCCTGATCCCAATGGCAATAGAAGTGGTGAATGCGTTATAAAGACGTGCCTGAGGCAAGGCGCACCGGGTGGGGAAAGACTAATGACAGCCACCACACACCTCCATTCAGGAATATCTTTTGGCTCATCACAGGTGTACCAAAGCCATGGAATTCCTTTCACACCCTGCTAACATTTTTTGTTCAGTTTCATCTGTTTTTCTGCTTCCCTCTCTCTCCAGGCCCTCTGGCTGCACTAAGATTCACAATAAAAGCAACATGTTTATATTTGAAAGGAGCCCTACAGACCATCTTGTCTGACCTTTGTATATTACAAACCGAGTCCCAGACAGATAATGACTTCTCCTAGGTACCAAAGCTCATGGTCAAGAACTAGGACACAGGTTTCCTAAAAAACAAGCAGAAAATGGTAGGAATGCAAACAAGTACAACCACTATGGTAAACTGTTTGGAGGTTCCTCAAACTGCTAAATATGGAGCTTCCCTATGACCCAGAAATCTCACTCCTAGGTATCCACCCAAAAGACACAAAAGCACTGATTCAGAAAGACACCTGCACCCACATGTTTATTGCTGCTTTATTTATAATTGGAAAGACATGGAGACACCCAAATGCCCAAGAGTAGATGACTGGATTAAAAAGATGTGGTACAGGCCCTCCCTGGTGGCGCAGCGGGTTAAAGCACAGCACTGAGAATCTAAAGCCGCTTCCGCATGAGTTCGATTCCCGCCTGCCCCGGAGGTGACCACATGGCGTGGCAGACCTCTCCTGACCCGCCCGCTGCTCCCCTCAGCAGTGTACTTCGTTGATCTGCCTGTTCTGTTCCCCACTCTGTCTCTGTCTCTGGTGAAGCCTCTCGCCGCCCCTGAGCCTCTGGCCTGTACCCCAGTTCTGTATGCACAAATAAATAAATCTTTAAAAAAAAAAAAAAAAGATGTGGTACATATACACAATTGAATATTACTCAGCAACCAAAAAAATAAATACATGCCTTTTGCAGCAACATGGATGGAGCTGGAAAAGATCATGTTTAGTGAGATAAGCCAGAAAGAAAAGGAAAAATACCAGATAGTTTCACTCATAGCAAGAGTATAAAAGACCATGGGAGAAAATAACAATAATCGTAAGCAACTATATACCAGAGACATTTCACGGGGGTGGAGTGGGAAATGGAATCAAAAACAGTGGGGGGAGGGAAATGCACTGGACTATGGTGATGGCACATGGGTGACTTGGTGATGGGAAGCCCACGGGGATTACAACTGAGATGGAAAAAAGCACAAAATGATGTAAAAATAAACTATTGTTATTTTTTTTTAAAAGCAGAAAAGTTTTCTGATGCAAGCGTTCCCCTGTCTCATAGGTGAGCCTTTAGACTCCTCAGTTTACAATTCTTTATCTTTCATCAACCCAATTCCCTAGAAGCCCCTCCACTGCTCCACAAAGCCTCACAAGAGGACCAGAAGTTTCAGTTAATTTGGTTAACAAGACACAGCTCTAGGATTTAATTCAAAAATAGATATAATTCTTCTAGCTGTATGCTAATGATGGTTATGCAAACTAACAAACTGCATTATAGCAGGTATCTTAGGTGGCCTTTCTCAAATACTCCTCAAAATGGTAGTGGACATCAAGCCCACAGAGAGCAGGGTTGCAGGGAAAGCTCTTGGGGTCACATCATAGCGCTGCTTAGATAGTATGCAAGTTTCTCTACACCGTCAAGCTGCATGAGTGGAAACCAGCTACCTGGAACTAGATTGTGGGCTTGGGCAAATGGGGTTCATAATGATGCTCCTCTTGATTAATCCTTACACATGGGCCCTAAGTGAGCTGTTTTCCCTCCAGGCTTCAGGAAAGAAGCATGTGAAGCAAAAGAACTTCTGCCACAGGCATTAAGCAGCATGGACAGGCACAAGGTTTCTCTACCATGTCAGCTACAGTAATCAGACGCCCCTCCGCCTGCGTGCCCTCATCAGTGAAATAGGGGCACCCTCACGACCAGTCTCATCAGTTTGTTCTGAGAGCTGAATAAAATAGTTGATTAAAGAATATGGTTTCTATGAGGGGGGCGAATAGATATTAGTTTACTTCCTCTTCCATTACAGGGAGGGAAATGAACATTCCTACTTCTATTTAAGTCCTAACTGATTTGCCATGAAGTTAAATGTTTAATTTGTGCTTTCTTCAAGCCCTTACTTCCACTTTGCAAAATGGACATTTTTCCTATTTTCCAAAACTACTCAATGTTCCCTGAATAAAAGCATGATTTACAATAGAACGTAATTCTAATAATAAAATTAATCAGGTAAGGGTAAGAGGGAGAAAATAAATGATGACTAAGTGCCTACTATGTACCAGACAATTTAAGCACATTATTTCACGTAACCCTTAAAACATTCCGGAGAGAATGGTATGTTATGACCCACTTTTCAGGTGTGGATTGACAAGGTTAAATAACTCAAACCTATGTAGATATTAAGTAGCACAGTTCAGAGACGAATAGCTGTCTACTGAAGTTCAAATCCCACTTTCTTTCCAATCATGATATACTCTTCTTTCCTTGGGGGGAGGTAACCCACTGGGGAGCAGAATCATCCATTGAAACTCTTAAACAAAGAGGATGCAAGCAGAAACTATGCTAAATATGTAGACTCCCCTTGGTCTAGAGTGAGCTCCCTTTCATTGGGATTTCAGATGACCAAGTGATGGATTTATGTCAGTCACCACCAGAGGGAGATAACAACTGTGGCATGAAGTCTGTGTGTGTGCGCGTGTTTGAACATGTGTGTGCACAACACAAGACTACGTCTGTGTATATGTGTGTGTACAACGCAAGATGCATGCATGTATGCACACCTACATATACACACATGTCCGCACACACGCCCCAGTAGCCTATCCAAAAAATGGTAGAAGATTAACGCATGCAACACACACAGACCCTTGACACTGGAAGCTGAAGCCTTCCTCTCAGTTTCTCTGTTCTTGCCCCTGCCTGCTGAGTCTGTGCACACCTCGGGAGAAAGAAAGAAAACAGATGTCCCTCTTCAGACAAAGAATATTCCTGTCTTAGAATGAAGACAAAATTTGAAGCACTTGGTCTTACATTCAAAGAACACCAAGCATACATCTAAAGAGACGAGGTTTGGGAACTGGAAGACAAGGGGTTTTGAAGTGTTGACTTCAGCCTTCCCACTGTATGGTCAAGTCCTTCCACTTCCTCAAACGTAAGTAGGATCCCAAACCTCCCCCCCCCCCAGAGGGTCATGGTAAAGACAAAATGAACAAAGATGAGGCAAAGCACTCTGTAAATTGTAGGGGCTGTGCAAATGCCAGTTATCCTTATGGTATTATAATGATGGTTATTTACTCAGTAGTGCCCTCCCACTATGCAAGCCCTGCCCTGAATGTACAAGGTCTGTCTGCTACAGGAATAACAGGACTTGGATTATATGAACTAGAAGCAGAAAGAGTCAGAGAGGGAATAAACAACTACCTAGAAGAAGGCCCTCCCACAGATATTTCTGTGTGCTTCTGGCCTCGCCCATCTTCCCTGTCAGAGGAACTCTACCAGTCTATTATTAGGGTTGCAGTAACAAATTACCACAACTGGGTGACTTAGAACAACAGCAATTTATCCTCACACAGCTCCAGAAGACAGAAGGCAGAAACCAAGGTGTTGGGGTCGATCCCTCTGGAGGCCTGGGGGTGCTGGCTTTCCTCTTCACCCGCTGGTGTCTGCACAAGTGCTTAGTTTGTGACTCCCTCACTGCCATTTCTTCATGTCACCTTCTCTCCTAACTGTCAAAGCTCCCTTTCTTAAAAGGACTCTTGTCACTGAATTTAAAACCTCAGAATAATCCAAGGTGATCTCTTCATCTCAAGATCCCTAACTTAATTACTTCTGAGACAGCCATTTTTCCCAGTAAGGTAACATTCTGAGGTTGAGGAGATGAGGATGTGCCATCACTTTGGGGGGTACAACTCACTACAAGCCAAAGCAGAACCAACTCAAGAACACAAAACCACATGCCCAGGGCCTATGTGATGCTCTACTGTGGGATACACAGAATGGGGGAGCCAGCCTGACCCCAGGAAGAGAGACGTGTGAGCCCTCAGGAACAGAAGCACAGACAGCAGAGTTAGCAGCCTGCAGAGGAGGTGGGAGGGCCTCTGGAGGGGACGCCACATGGACCGAGCCTTGAAGGATGGGCTTGATAAGGAGCGACAGGAGAAGAAAAGGGGAAGAAATCCTGGCAGAGGATGCACACAGATGTTGAAAAAGAGAATCTGGAAGAAGAAAAGAGGAGAGAGAGAAGAATAATGGGAGAAAGCGACTCAGGGAGGGGCCCAGAAGGAAGCAGAGAGAGAGCCGGAAACGACTGGCGTGAGGGCCCAGTCTACTCTGCTGCCCACTCTGACTCGCTGCACATTGTGCATCCAGGCTCCTGGCTCCAGGAGTCCAAAAGAACAGCTTCTCTGCCTGTCAAATCCACCTAAACCAGAAGCCCTGCCTGGGACGCAAGCAGTTCTGCAGAGAGGCACAGCCTGAGGAGAGAAGCTGGTGACTACAGACAGACAGACCGACTAGCTGTCCGCATGCAAGTCCGCAGCAGAAAGCACAGCAACCTCAGTCTGTTCCCTGAGCCTTGGGACACCGACAGTTGGACCCAGTTAATTGAAATATAAGCTCCAGGCAATCGGAGTTATCCAAACACTATAGCAGGGGTGTGAGCAGCATGCAAATGGATGAGATGGGAGCCCCTGAAGACAATTACTCAGATGGGGCAGCCCAGTGCCCACTGCACTGGGCCTCAGCAGCTCCTGCCCAGCCCGCCCCTTCTGCAGCCCCTCCTCCCCCACCCCAGCTCTGCCCTAATAAAAGCAGTTTTAGCTCCAGGGAGTCCGTGGGAGGAACAGAGCCCATTCCACCTCTTTAACCCTGGAACTAAGGAAACAGCTGAACGCTGACTCCAGCCTTCCCCAGGAGGATCCCAGAGCTTTATCTCCTGAGCTGCACGACCTCTAGGAACCTCTGTGCAAGTGAGATAAAACCCGTGCCTGCAAGGAAGCCTACTTATCTCCCCACAAAGCATCTTTGCAAATTACTTTTTTTTTTTTTTTTTTTTTGCTTCTCAGGAAACAGGGCACTTTAAAAAATAATAGCAATAATAGTAATCATCCTCTGGGGAAGCAGATGTCCCAATCCTGGCCAGTGCCTTGGGGGTGGAGGTCAGGGGGACCGCAGGGTGGGAATATGCAGTGACTGGAGTGCTCATGGAGTGGGGTGAGGCACCTCCTGGCTGGTCCTGAGCCCCGCCCTGCGCCTGGTTTGAGAGATATGGCTGCCACCTCTATACAGAATAAACAAATGATTAACTGTCTCATTAGTGACTGTGCGGGAAGACACACAACTCAGGACTCAGCGGGTGGTACAGGCAAGAGATTTATATTATTTAACAGTAAGAGCCAACAATCATGGCCTTCTACCTGCTGAGGGTCTCCTGGGGCCCCTGCTGCTCCAGCAGGCAATGGCACCTGCTAGGGCTAGGATTCCTGCTCAGGGGGGAGCAGGTTATGGTCTCCCCAACTCGTACTTCAGGGCTGAGGCTCGGGTGGGAGTAGAGATGGGGGCTTTGGGATGGAGGCAAAGAGTGAGGGCATGAGATTGCTTAGAAATACGATGTAATTTCCTCAGGAATGATGGCGGGGGCTGGGGTGGGAGGTGGGGGTGGGGGAGGAAAAGGGGCATTTGCTCACTCCTGGGAAAAGGCTAGAGATCAAGAGACTCCAGGCCTAGCTGCAGCCCTGAGCCTAACTAGAGACTTGGCAAGTGGGGCAAGTCCTGCCTTGTTTTCTGCACCTTTGAATGCAGAGGGCGGTTTGTGGTTGCAAGGACTACAGGAATGGTGAGGAATGGTGTCCACCTTCCTGCTGCTTGTCTGGCCGCTGTGTGGTATCCCACTGTGTGGTGTCCCTGAGCTCAGACTCTCAACTCAGCTTTCCCGGGCTTAAATCCCAGTTCCGCCACCTACCAGCGGCACACCAACGGTAGGTCACTTCTCTTTGCAGACTGTAAAACACGTATGTCAATTACATTTACTGCTTAGGATTGGAAAAGGAGGCAGTTTGGGGGGGAGGGAGAGGTTTATAATATTTTTCTTTATTTTTTTCTTAATTTATATATCTATTTACATTATTGAGCACGTAGCACAGAGGTGTGGACATGCACAGTGGTGTAGGTATCACGTGGCGGACGGACTTGCTCCTCGGAACGCCCCATACTGACCAGGGCACCCTTCAAGGATCCCAGTCATGGATCCTTGCTCCTACCTTTAGCCTTTTCTCTTCTTTCCTCCTACTGCCTGCAAAGTGTAGTACCCATTTCCCCCCAATATATAGTTCCTTCTCCCTCTGAGGTAGAGATCCAAAACTCTTCTTCTCACTGGCTTTGAATCCTTCTTTTCCACAGGTTTCTGTTCCCCTCTCCCCATGAACACGTTCAAACCTCAGTCATTTTACAAGCAGGCCCCTGTTATCAGAGCCTCCCCCAAATCCATCAGCCTTGCTTTGGAAAAGAGTAATCTGTTCATTCCAACTTTCATCGCTCCCTGGGTTTTCATTGCCCTGCTGAACCGGTGGTGAAGGCACCACACACATTCAGCTTGTCCACCTGTCCCAGGGTCCCGTTCAGGCTTCACCCTGACCTCTGGTGACATGCAGCATTGCCGGCCACCCCTGCTGACATTTTCCTTCTCTTGGCCCCTAGAATGTTGCCCTGCCCTTGTTCTCCTTCCACTTTGAGGCCATTTTCCTCTGTTTAACTATCTTCAGGGGGTGCCCCTGTTCTACAGTCTTCAGGGGTGTCTGTGGTGCCCTTCTCATCTGGCATCCACTGTACCCCCAAGCTCTCTTACAGGGGCACACCAAGAAGTGTGCTAATGCTGTGCACTTAGAGGGAGTTCTGTTTGGTTTATAGGTTTCCAAAGGCTGGCACTGGGCAGGTATTCAATTTGCTGCAATAAAAGTAGCTTAACACGTTTCATCTCACGTCAGGTCAAGGAGCACCTTTCCATCAACTGCAACCTTACCAGGTATTCCAACCCCATCCCCAATTTCTTGAAACAGTTTCATCTATAGCATGGAGCTAACACCATCTCTAGTGCTTAAGAAATCCTAAACTTCATCTGTGCTATATCTTCCTCCTTTGAACTCAAAACCAAATTTCTATCTGTGTAACATGAACCTCCTCCTGGATGTCCTGACCAGTCTTCAAAGGTATCTGAAGTTTCTCCCTCTTTGGTTATAACATCACTATCCAACAGGGAGTTGTAAGCAGAAACCTGGGATCGTTCACCCTATTAATTATTTTGCTCCCCTATTTCTGATGAGCAACTATGCCCTGTCAATTTTACCTGCAAAGTATAAAAAAAGTAATTTCTTTCCCTCCTGCCACCCTGCCACTGGTGTATGTGGCCCTATCACAGGTTTCCCCCACCAACTTTCTCTCCTACCAAGTCTACCTTTAGCATTGGCCACCAGAGAGACCTTTCCAAAAACAGAAAAGTTTGCAGAATGACTCCACCGTTCACATACCTTCTACAATCCAAATCTGACCTCTTCTTTGCTTCTCTCTCCATTAAAATCTTCAGTGGTTTCTCATTCTCACTAAAGTATACTTAAAATCACCCAGGGGAACTTGTTAAAATTCAGATTCCCAGGTCTTTGCCCTAACAAGTGTACAGCAATAGTTCTCAGAGAGTTTAAGAGACTATATTTTTAACAAGCTCTCTGGAGGATATTAATGCCAGTTCTCCACAAATCACACTTCTAGGAACTCAGAACAGTATCAGCAGTAAAGCTGTGAAGGACCTGGCCTTGAAATCAGGCCACCTGAGGGTCGAATTACTTCTCTTCCACAGTGAGCTGTGCCTTTCTGCACGAAGCCTTCCCTCGGCACCTTGGCTTTTTCATCTCGAGTGTCAGGGCAGTGACATTGCTCCTCCGTGTTAAATGCTTCTCACATTAAGCACTTGAGGCGCACAGACTGGCAACCCTCCTAGCCATGAAGCAGAGGCTGCTACTGACTCCACTTTTCAAAAGATGAAACTGAGGCATAGAGAGGACATGTAACTTTCCCACAGTTGTAGGACTGACAAGCGTCAGCGCTGGGCTGTGAATGCAGGCTACCTGGGTCCAGAATCCACACTTGCAGGCCTTGCTCACAGGCTGCTGTGGAGCACGGATGAGATACCCATTGGAAACACATAGCGTGTTGCACAGCACAGAGCAAGAGCTCACTAAATGGTGGTCGCCATTCTCGTGGTGGTTATGAGTACTAGTCCTATTGTTATTACTAGTACTATCACTACTACTAGTACTATCATTACAAATCAACACTCCTGATTATGCAGTTATGTTTAAGCAAATTCGAGCAAGGGGCCCTGGCCAATACAGTATTCACCAGCTACATGCACTTAAATTGAAATGTAAACACTGAAATTCAATATAAAATTCAGTTCCTCATCATACAAGTACTCTAGAGTCACACGTTGTTAGTTACCATACTGGGAGCACAGACTCCTCACATCGTTCTAGAAAGTTCTATCGGCCAGAACTACTCTAGAGGTAGATGGCTGGAATAATAAAACGTTATTTGAGGGTTGTCCGGAAAGATCATTTGCCTCCCTGTGCCTTCCTTCTCATCTGTAAAAATAAAGATAACATACCACCTCATAGGCGGCTCTGAGGAATACATAAGTTAACGTAAAGTTCTTAGAATATAATGATTACACTCTGGCACACAGCTGGTAACAAACATGTAAGGACTTGTGTTTATTGTTATGGGGGAGACTGCATCATTTAACATCATTTACACTTAGAGTCACTTAGCACAACAAGCATTAACATTGAAATCGCTGTGTCTTACCTATATCTGAAATGCTACACTCTCCCACCTACCACGTCCCACTCACCTGACAAACTCCCACACACCCTCCAAAGCCCATCGACGTGGGATTTTCCCATCATAGCCTACCCCAAAGCACTCTCGCCCCTGGCCCAAAGCTTGAGGTCCGGTGGCCACACCTGCCATTTCTCACTCCACCACCCTGATTCCCCAGGGTTCTGGGCTCTCACTCCTGACATGTTCTTTTGCAATATCCCTGGGATCCCTGACATCCACATTTCTCCTAGGCATGAGAATAGACCCCTTCATGAGGAAGTACACCCAGAGAGAGAAGGAAATGGAGGTTTTCCCTTGGACATTGTGTCTGCCCTTGGCTGTTTTTTGCTCTGCAGGGAATAATTCTAGACAGAGATGGAATTTTTCTTATCAAACAACTTCTCAACTCAGCTGGGAAGGCCACCAGTTAGGGGCTGGGAGGAGACAACTTTATTTTCATAACATTTGCTGCTCCAGGTACATCCTAGAGAAATGGTGAAAGAAGAAATGCCCAGTGTTAGAAGAGAGGAAAGCAGCTGAGGCAGAGTGATATGGGCACAGAGCTCCATCACCTACCATTCCTGTGACCTCAGGATTAGGCAGCCCTCAAACCCTTCTGAGACTCAGTTTCCCACATGTGAAGTAGGGGCAACAGTCGCTTGCAGAGGGGGCTGAGGATCCGTGTACACACTTATACTTCTCGTAAAGCCCGTGGTACAGCAGTAGCTTAGTCAATGTCAGCTATTACTGTTAGAGTTCTATCAAACCTTTCCTTCCCAAAAAATCACATAAAATTTTAAAAGAATCAGGAAATGGAGACCAAATAGAAAAGCATTCCTGTGATATTAAGACTGAGATTTACAGGGCCACAAGTAAGCAAACATGGGTCTCCAAAGTAACTATAACTCAGCCGGATCGTACACATATCTATTTGCAAAGACCATTTAATAATATGTGGAGTTCAACAAAATCCCCTCTAGGCTAATAAATCAAGTTTCCATAGAAGGAGGCATGTGGACAACCAGAAACAGCTGGAAGCTTTCACCAGCCCCAACTCCCTTTCAAGCAGTTATTTCCAGTCAACAAAGAAGCCCAGGTCTCTGGCATCTAAGTGAAACTGTTACTCAACCCTGTTTTTTCCTTCTCTTCCTGTCATTTTTCCTTGTCTGGTCACGGCTGCTTCTTGACTGCAGTAGATTTCATCTTCTCTTTACTTCCACTCATTCACAGCCCACGGACCACGGCCTCCACTCTCTCCGTCCCTTGGAGCTCTGCTCTCATAGTGATCTCCTGTTTACTTATCATGGTTGTCTTCACATCCCGACAAGTGAGCAGCTCCCTGGTTCAGGAGCCCCTAGAAGAGCCAAACCCTAAGGATGTTGACCAACACGCTGTGCACTAATAAACAGGGATTGTCTTAAGCCACTCAGAATGCAGTAGCTCAGCACAACAAAACATTCATTCAGACTCTGACTCTCTGATTCCTTCCCTGAAGGTTTTTCTTATTGGTTTTCAGCCCTAGATTGCAAGGTCTTGAAGAAGTTTTCTCCAAACCTCTGCCTTAGTTTTCACACTGGTCAGACATTCCTGGCTGCAACAAGTAGGCCACTGCTGAAGGAAGTCAGGAAATGACCAGGGACTTAGAGTTATTAAGAGTTTCACTGAGCTTCTTACCCATAGGTATAAGAGCTTTTCAGGATACCAAAGCTTCCTGCTTCCCTCTGGAACTCCCATCTGCCAGAAAGAAACTCAGTCCTACCCCAAGCTCATGTTCACCATCTTCAGCACTCCCCTACCCCAATGCGAATTGAGGACTTTTCACTATTGCAGGTCACGGAATCAAGAGCACCTAATGTTGAGCAGCTGATAGTCTCAGAGGAAAATGTCAGCAGCTAGTGATGGAACAGAAAATTACAAAATCCCTTCAGAAAATGAGAGCAGCACTGTGGGCACACAGGAAAGAGAGAGGCCAAGACTTGTCAAAACCAGAAAATTCTGAGTACAGTTTCTAAAGATGGTCTGGCAAAGTGCTCATGGTCAGGAGCAGCCTTGCGAATGAGATGTGAGAATTCCCACCCAGAAGTCCCATAGGGTAAGTCACCTCGACTGGTAGGCGGTTGGCCGTGATTGGACACGAGTTCCAGTAAGAAACTCCATTTCCTCCATGTCATTTCTTCCAGAGCTCTAAGCTCAGTGCTCCTTTTGTAGAACTCATGGGCACCCCAAACTCAACACATCTAAGATGGACACAGCATCCCTACCTCACCCTCCATGGAACCAGCACTTGCTCTGAACACTCATGGTAGAACCCTGGCAGGAAAGGAACATAACCTTGTGTTCAAATCCCAACTCTGTCCCGTACTAACAGACTAACCTCTGACCATTTCTTACTTCAGCTGAAAATTAGACATAATAATAATTTATCTCCAAGAGATAACATGAGGAAACAATATAATTCCTTGTAAATGAAGAATCCATGTAAATCATGTATGTCAATCACTGCCCATAGAAAGCACACAATGAAATGCAGACTCAAATATCTTTCCTATTATTATTTTCTAATGCATAAAATTTAAATAAACCAATTAATTCTCAGTCTCATTTCAACTCTAAAGGGGCCATGAGATCTAAACTAAGATTTTTTTTTTTGGTAGTTCTCCCTGTCTACCACATAAGAACGAAAATCCCCTCACAAAAACCCCCTTTGTTCAGGTTTTTCTCTTGTTCACATGATTTACACTTATTTCTGTCTAAATCCCATACATTTTCCAAGGTTCTGCTAAAGTGCTGTATCATCCAGAATCTTATCCTCTCCCTCAGTTAGTAGTTCTCTTACTCATCCCTGAACACCTACTGTGGCACCTTTAAGAAACAGCACATCTTTATAGTATGGGTTTCTGAGGTTACTCATCATCCTCATCCCTGCTATATTTAAGCTTCTTAAAGTCATTGCTGAGTCAGATTCGCCTTCATTTTCCCTCAGTGCCAATCAGATACCCTGGGACTAAGAGGAATCTATAAACATTGTGTGCATGAATGGCTAAATAGATGCAGAATCCCTACAGACACCCTCTGGGTGATAAAGAAAGACACACACACACACACACACACACACACACCGGGGAAAATGTACACACTGCCTTACTGGTCTATTTCAAAGGCTTCCATATTTCCTAAACATGTCAAATCAGGACTTAAGGTGGATTTCAGTTTCCTACTTTAGAATAACAATTCCTTTAGTATAGGTTCAATAGAAATCTAAAAACCTTTTACAAATTAGAAAAGAGGGAATTGGACATAAAGGCAGAGGGATAAATTAGACCCTAATAGCATCAGGTGTACAATTCCCAGAACACTCCTGGATGAACATGAACTCTAAGTGCCCAGAAAGGAAAAACAAAATCAACTTGCCAAAGTTGCAATCCATTTTTCCAAGCTCAATAGCAAATGAACACATCCTTTGGCTGTCTGGTCAAGGTTGATAGATTAGGATTTATTTCTTTATTGTTTTAAATGGGTTAGTAGAGAAGTGCTTCCACCACTGTGATCTATTCCAGGTACCTGCTATCTAGGGCAGAGGAATGAATGTATTTTAGTTGGTATGGCACAAAGACTGGAGATTACCATTCACTATGAGGGTCCTAAGCCAGGTCTTAGCTAGTCTGATAAGTTCTTGACTATAAATATGAGAACTCAAGATAAGCTGAGTGATGACAAGATAACTGGACTGGGAGTCATGAGACTTTGGATGTCCTGTGTATATGATATTTTGGAAGTCACTTAGCCTCTTTGGATCTTGTTCTTTCCTTCTAAAATGAGGTTGTTTGGGTTAGATTGACAGAACCACTTGGTAGAGATAGTGCCAGATACATACTTTTAAAGATGCCCATGCCCATGGCTCCTCCTGGACAGAGGCTCATGGGTACAGAATGAGAACCAGGCTCAGAGACTTTAAAGTTAAGAACTACTGGCTAGATAATCACCCTCTCTATTCTAACACCGATTCTATAGGAATCTTTTTAGAAATCAGGAAGCTTCCTTTACATCATGTGGGATAAATCTGAGAAAAGAATCTGGCAGAAACCTAAATAATCTATGTGAATGGAAATAGCGACACCCAAGTCTCTCCTCCTGGCCACCCTGACTCCACAGAGACCCTCTTTAAATAGGGGTTAGCAAAGAGAATGGGGCAGGAGTTGGTGCCAAAACAATGGGATTCTTCTGGTATGTCTGAGAGATTCTGATACCAAAGGCAGATGTTAATCATACTGAGTTACTAACTGAAAAATCTCTTTTCCAATTTCATTTCCTTTCAATTCCATGTATGAGATACATTATCAACTTGAATTTCATGATGACATAAATTCGTCACACTGATTAACAAGTTTTTTTTTCAGGTAGCCTAGGATCTATAGCCCCGCTACAAAGATGAAAATGAATAGACTAACAATACTTAGCAGTCTTGAAGAGAAGTTATTAAGGTGGAGTTGATTTCAGCCAAGGACTTAGAGCTTGGAGTAAGGATTGGGGATAGGGTTAGAGAAAAGGATGACATAATGGCTAATTTTCAAACTGAGTCATTCATATATTTTCTACATATTTGTAAAGAAAACTATATATACATATACATATATGTATGTATGTATGTATGTATGTATGTATAATTCTGTGTGTCTCTGCGAGGATGCCTTGGATAAATTTAATACTTATGTCAGTAGACTGAATAGACTGCCTCCCTAATGCAGATGGGCCTCATATAATCAGTGGATGTTCTGAACAAAAAGGCTGACCCCCCCCCCAAATATGAGAAAATTCTTTCCTCTATCTAGCTATCTAATTGGTGCTCCTATTGCTTGATAGCCTTTAAATGGAAACATTCACTTCTCCTGGTATGGAAACTGTTGACCTTTAAGCTGGAACAACAAACACCATTAAAAATACCCCTCTGGGTTCCAGCAGACCTTACCAGATCTTGATAGTTGACAGTATTCATAACCATATGAGCCAATTCCTTATATACTTTGTGTGTGTGTGTGTGCATTCTCTTGGTTCTGTTTTCCTGGTGAACTCTGACTCATGCAGTTGGAACAGGGTTAGGAGTAGAGTTGGGGTATAGCTGTAAGGTAAGAGTTTGGTTGCCTCTAGCCTAGATTTAGACTTAGGGTTTTGTGGGGGAGTGTGGCAAAGATAAAACATCGTTGCTATAACTGATATGACCTTGAAAAATATGACTGAGTTACTACTAAATCCTAAGTGTTATTCTGGACTCTTATCTACCTCACTGTAACAGGAATAATTGTTCGTAGATTCAACTACATGTCAGGTGCTAAGTTACCTCATTATTATCTCATTTAATCTTCAAAACCCTGCAAAAATGGTTATTACTGCATTTTTTTTAAAGATTTATTCATTTTATTCATACAGAACTGGGGTACAGGCCAGAGATACGGAGGGTGAGAGGATTGACCAGAGACAAAGTGAGGAGCAAGATAGGCAGATGAATGAAGTACACTGCTGAGGGGAGCAGCAGGCGGGTCAGGAGAGGTCTGCCATGCCATGTAGTCATCTCCGGGGCAGGTGGGGATTGAACTCATGCAGAAGTGGCTTAAGCTTTATAGTGCAGTGCTTTAACCCACTGCGCCACCAGGGAGGGCCCAACTACTGCATATTTTTAACAAAATAAAAAACTGAGAGCTTAGGGAAAATATGGCCAAAGGCATAAGTAGGGGACAGGACCTTCAACCTACACTCTTTCTGACTCCAAAGTTATTTGCCAAAGGACCAAGTGGGATGGTAAAGAATTGGTAACATCTCCCAGAGGGCACAAGCTAAAAAGCACCCATGCTGTTTTCAGCAGTGGGTCAAGAAAGTCCCCGTCAGCAGATACAGGTGGGAAAAAGGACAAGCTCAGGGCAGCTATGAGCTCTGTGCTTCCAGCTGGGCCCTGCTGGAAACCCCTTCTGAGCACGGTTGGACCCACTTTCCCTCAGGGGAGACTCTTCCTCAGTGTGAGCGACAAGCAGGCCCCCGGCCTATCTGCTGCTCAGTGTTGTCACTGTGTTATCTGCCTCCCTCACGGCAGCCCTTCTGGGATCTACCCAAAGATGCAATTTCTTTTATATTTCCTCCTCTCTCCAAAGTCTCCTTCCAGAGACACATAAATGCTGGATTCATTACATCGTTCTTAGGTAGAAGCCTGTGTTCAAGAGGCTCCGATCGATCTCTTAAATAAAGCTGGCAAAATATTGCACTTACTCTGGGCTTTCTGTTCCCTAATGTAGTCAGGCCTCTTCTTCTCCCGGCCCCGCCTGCTTTGCCAAGGTACTAGTAGCTCCCTGTTCTTGGCCCTCATGGTTTGGCTCTTGACAAACACACTTAGAATTTGAGCGGGTCCTTTTAGCAGTAGATTTTTAACTCTCATGAGGGAAAAGAACGGCTGTTCAATTCTTATTTTCCTACTGAGTTGAGAAAAATAAAAGTGAGAAAACTTAAATCAGGTGCATTGAGAAAAAAATGCGTCCTCTCTGATGCCTGGACAGTGCTTCCTCCTCCACATGGGGCACGGCTGCCCCCTGAGGAGCCCTGAGAGGTACCCTTGCCTTGTCCAGGGCCCTTGGCTCCTTCCTCTACCCCTCAGTCCTTTCCTCACTGGTACTTTTTAAAATAATTCTCTCCTCACAGGAGACTCCCCTTTTGAACTCCTGAGGTAGTTCAAAATCACCGGAGTTGGGGATCGGAAAATTGTGTTTCAATCCGGCTCTGCCTCTAGCTGGTTGGGGCACATTTTTCACACACACACACACACACACACACACACACACACACCTAAGTTCAATGATCTATAATGTGCAGGTGATAGTGGTGAGGCCTTCAACACAAATCCCCTGCTGGAGGCGGGAACTTCCCAGCCTGTGACAAATGAAAATGACCTGATGACAGTAGCCCAGGGCATCTTTGCAGGAACAGTGCCCGGGTTGTTCTTTAAACAATACCCCCTCGCTCTCCTCCCAGTCCTCATTACTAAGCCCTGCTCCAGCTTCCTTTGGCTGGCTCTCCTGCCTGGCTTGTTTGCAGAGACCCTGACTCAAGGGAACTACATGAGCTGCTGGGAAATGCGATGAGTAGATAGGCCATGTGTTCCCCCAGCACAGTCCCTTTCGCCCTCAGGACAAGCCACCCTGGCCTATGACTTCACTTCCTGGAATAGCACAGGAAGTGCCACTGCTGGAGCTGCCAGGAATCAGGTGCCCAAGCACTCGCATGATGTGTATTTTTAACTTCGTGGGCCTTGACTATGGGCCAAATGTTACATTCACAGCTAATTTCCTATTAATTTGGTGCAACAGATAATCAACTAAAAGAATAATGAGCCAGACAGGAGCCCTCAAGTTCAAAAATGCCTCGGACTGTGGAACAAATAGAAATTGGATGGGGGTGAGGGGGGCGGTCGGTCAAGTTGGGAAAGGGTAGAGGGGAAATATACTATTCTGAGGGCTGCTTCTGGGATTTCTAGCCATTGACTTCAGTTTTTAGGGCACATGAGACACATGCTTAGAAAGTTCTAGCACTGGCCTCTCAAGGAGATGAGACTGAAGAAATGTGGAGAGTCCAGTCAAATATGGGAATGGGGGTTCAAGGTTTTCAGGACCTTTGCATCAGCATCATGTGGTCCAACCCAGATCAGTTCTATCATGGCCCCCAGGCCACCCCTATGAATACTGGTGTTTGTAAAATACTACTGCAGGGAATCTGGGGTTCTGTGCATACTGCAGAAGTTAAAGAGCTAAGACTTACAAACATCCTAAAACTCTTAACTTTCACCATGTACCTGGTATAGATTCTTTCTTCCCTTTCATCCTCAAAACATAATATGAGATAAAGGCTTTTGTTATCCTACAAAGGAGGCAATGAACACTTTCAAACATTAAATAGCTCAATCAAGTCAAAGGTTTAGGTAGTGACAGAGTTAGCTGTTCATTCTCAGCACGCTCATTACTGGGCTTATTTCTTCCTCTGGTCCCACCAAACCATCACCATGAGACTACTGATAAACTTCAGAGTCTGCTTGCTGCCAAGCCAATCTTCTGGAAAGTGCATATGGTCAGGTATGTGAGCACAAGATGACCAGCCAAGGGAATGGTCTGTGCATGAGAACCCCAGAGTGTTCAGAACACAGCTACAACAGCAGGCAACATCACTGCTCCCTTCCAAACTGAGACTCTACCCCAGCTACTATTTTAGAAACTTTGGGCAAGGCAGTTTCCCCATTGTGCAATAACAACAAAAGCTGTGAGTGCTTCAAATGTTATTGGGAGGTCTGGGACAGTAAACAGTCAATGCATGCTCTGCAGATTCTAGGCTCATCTACTAAGTCAACTGTGGTGATTCAAACCCCAACTCCAGAGATGTCATCCTACTTTTCCCTAAAGGTAGTACCTGAATCATCAGCATAGGAACTTGGCTTTTGCTCTGGGGACATCTCAAATTACAGAGAATAACTCCTTGATAAATGCTCTACAGGACATTTCCTCTTGCACTACGAATGTCCTTCCATAAATAATTAAACTAAACCGGTTACTGAAAGATATGATCAAAAGCCACAGCAGGAGAACGACGGGAACTTCAATAGTTTGCTTTTGTCCATCTGTCCAGGCACTTCCTGATTTGCTTTGGGGCCCAGTCCATGAAGGGAGGAACACAGACCCCGTTAAAGAGTGGTGGTGGTGGTGGAGGGAATATTATGGAGACTACGTCTGCGAGGAGAAAGCATGCATTGTACAGAAAGGAAGAATGACTTAAAATATATAATAAAAGTGAGGACAGATAGACAGACAAAAAGATGAGATAGATAGATAGACGGACAGATAGATAAATAGATAGATGAGATAATAATGTAAAAAAAAAGCGTGTTCACACTGGAGATGTGTTGGGGGGTGGGGGAAGAAGATGGAAAAGGAAAAAGGCAAGGGTTCAAGGGCAGATACTGGACCCAAATGGAACAGTTAAACATCAAGACTGACAGGCAAAGACTTCTAGGTACACTTTTCTCATGAGGTCCCCTGTAGGAAAATGGGGAGCAAGATAATCAGATGGACCAAAATGCAATATAAAAATTTAGAGGAACAGGTGCCCCCGCCCTAGCAATACAGCATGGGGCCCGTGAAAGAGGGCCTTTAACTCCTGTTCAAGAGCTGCCACAGGCTGCATCCTGTCTTGAACCCGGACTATTAATCACCTTTTCTGAAATCCATTTCCGATGCTCCAAGTTCCTAGCCTAAAGTTTTTGCATAAGCTTGCTGTGTATATTCTGCCCCTAGGGGAAAATTATCTCCTTAAGCAAAAAGGCTGCCTCTCACTGCTAGTATCCATCCCTTAGCAAAACCATGCTAGGAGACCCTAACTGGAATTCTCTAGTGAAGTATTAAAGGACACTAAAGAATAAATGCAGACTATTATTTATAATACAGAAAATAACAGAGGTAATGCTTTCACCAAGAGATAAGAATCAGGGGTAAATATTGATAGACTGCTAGATTTGCTAATGTTTGTTGACCTTTAGTCTTAATTACAAAGTTTCCCCTTCCCTCAACTCTCTACCCCACTAGGTGGGCAAACTGTCACCCAACTTAAGGACCAGATGCCCTGTCTTCTGAAGAAACTCTGTTTAAATTTCTCAAACAGTGGCCCTCCTTGGTGGTGCAACAGGTTAAAGCACAGCACTGAGAAGCTAAAGCCACTTCAGCATGAGTTTGATCCCCGACCCAGCAGTGACCCACATGGCGCGGCCAACCTCTCCTGACCCGCCCACTTCTCCCCTCACCAGTGTACTTTATCAGTCTGCCTGTTCTGCTCCCGACTCTGCCTCTGGTGAATCCTCTCACCGTCCCTGCACCTCTCGCCTGTTCCCAAGTTCTGTATGCATAAATAAATAAATCTTTTTTTAAATTTCTCAAACAATGAGTGTATGGGGGGACTACAAAAAGACCCCAAAAGGCTATGAGCATGTGTTTATCTAATACCCCCACCGCAAAAGTCTTAGATTCCAGCCAGAGAAAAAAGGTTAGGCCAGAGGCTGAGAAAGTGTATTGGGTTTAGTCACTGTTTCTCTAGCCCATCTATTCTTTTCCGTGACATCCCTGTCTTACTTCTCTCCTGTCCTTGGTTTCCATGTAAATGTGACTGAGGAGGAATTCTCTTTTTGCATTTTTAGAGAGCAACATTTCAGAGTAGCTATTTTGTCACATTTCACCAGGGAAAGGCTAATTAAGCTAGGCCTATCCCCACCCCTTAGAGGCAGAAACCTGCTAATTCAACACAACACAGAGTCTCTAATGCCACAATTATTCCACATGGGAACAGTTTGTTTCTTTATTTCATGCCTGCATTTGGGTAGGCATCTCATAATTTTTGTTTGTTTTTAAGATGAACACCTTTGCAGAATTCATCAGAGGTGCTGTCCTACTACATCTATCTTAGAGAAGGTTAACTCTGAGTTTCAGGATGTTGAAACCCATGTGATGAGATTGCAATTCACTGACTTTTCACAGCTCTTTAGCAGCCACTGCAATCATGATCAGGTTACCTCTCCCTCCTGACTTTATTTTAAAACTATTTATTTATTTTTGTGTTAGAAGAACTTGGATGTAGGCCAGAGGTTCAGGGGGTGAGAGGATTCACCAGAGACAGAGTGGGGAGCAGAACAGGCTGATCGACTGAAATACACTGCTGAGGGGAGCAGCCAGTAGGAGAGGAGAGATTTGCGGTGCCATGTTGGTCAGCTCCCTGGTCAGGGGTCGAACTCAGGCCACCTTGCAGTGGGCTGTCATGGAGGTAGCATTGAGACTTAACCCCTAGGCCACCAGGGAAGCCCTCTCCAAGTCTTAATAACCCTATTCCACAGGCTTCCTCAAAGGCAGAGTTCTTCCCCAACATCTTGGTGCCTCCAGCCTTGCACTGGGAACCAGGACTGCACAGGATAAACAGGGCTCATCGATTTCTTGATTGATGGACCCACATTGGAATGCAAAGCCTTAACTCTCTGGTGTGTGACTCATATACTTTCCCAGAAAAAAAGAAATGACATAGTCATCCTGCTAAGAGGCTTCCTTTCAACTAATATGATCCTATCATCCCTCCATCCACTTCAAATTGCTTTTAATCCACCAGCTGCTTTAAAACCCTTGTACCATATAACATTTATGTGAAACTACTGTTTGCCTACAAGTGGGGCAAATAAAAAGTCACAGAACATATCATTCAGTGGAGGTGCTATACGTTTCATTAACAACCTTAAGAATAGATAGGAAGTTGTAGCAATGATGAAGTTCTGAAGTGCTACAAGAACACTCTAAGGGGGACCTGAACCCCTAGCCCAGGGAAGATTACTAGATGGTGAAAAGAGGTAACCTGGGGAAGAAGAGGCATTAAGGCAGAGCAGTGGCGTTAGCCACAGAGGGGTTGTGAACAACATGGGTCACTCCTCTGGTCTTCAGTGAAGGGGAGGAAGGCAAGGTCTCACCCTGAGTTGAAAGCTGAGGTCTACCCCTCCATGAGCCAACTGGACTCCTCCAGGACCAAGCTCCTCTGCCTGCCCCTATTACTATTGTGCATGGGATTAACATGACACAGTTGTGGCATCTGGGGGTTGTTGGTATGTCATGGTTACAAAGGTAATACAAGACTGCAGAAAAACACTTGATCAGGAAAGTTTAAATAAGTAAATTTAAATCACATGGTACCTAGAGACAACCACTATATATTGTCCATAAAGAGACAACCACTATAATACATCTATGTATTTCTCTAGGGTGTTAAAAAAAAAAAAGATTTATTTATTTATGCATTCAGAACTGGGGTACAAGCCAGAGGTGCGGGGGTGAGAGGATTCACCAGAGACAGAGTGGGGAGCAGAACAGGCAGATACTGACAAAGTGTATTGCTGAAGGGAACAGTGAGTGAGCCAGGGGAGGTCAGCCACACCATGTGGGTCGGCTCCCTGGCCAGGAATCGAACTAGAATCTAGGGTGTTTTTTTAGAAATGGATATAGTTACTTTTAGAAAACCAGATCACACTTTATTAAAAAAATAAAATTCTGCATATTTATACCTCATAACATGTATATCTATAAATATCTAATGAATAATAAGCAGGTTATTAAATAGTCTTCAAAACATGATTTTTTGAAAGATTTATTTATTCATACAAAATTGGGGTACAGACCAGAGTTGCAGGGGCAGTGAGAAGATTCACCAGAGACAGAGTGGGGGGGGGGCAGACCAGGCAGATTGACGAAGTACACTGCTGAGGGGAGCAGCGGGCAGGTCAGGAGAGATCTGCCAGGCCATGTGGATCTCCTCCGGGGCAGGCGGGGATAACTCATGCGGAATTGGCTTAAGCTTTTTAGTGCAGTGCTTTAACCCCCTGCGCCACCAGGGAGGGCCCCAAAACATGATTTTTAATGAGCAAAAGATTCCTAATATCCCAAATAACAGATATCATAACTTAATATTTATTGAAACATTTACATTGTTCAAATATAAATGCTTTGGACCTCCATGGTAATATAGGGGTTAAGTCTCAGCACTGTCACTACAAGAGTCTGAGTTAAATTCCCAGCCAGGGAGGTGACCTACCTAGTGCAGCAGACCTCTCCTGACCTGCCCGCTGCTCCCTCAGCAGTGTACTTCAGTAGATCCTCCTGTTCTGCTCCCCAATCTGTCTCTGAATCCTTTCACCCCTGCACCTATGGCTTACACCCCAGTTCTTGTATGCATAAATAAATATTTTAAAACATCTGAAATGCTTTATATAAGATATACAATATTAAAAAATGATAATGGAATTTCAAGTAAAAGTCTTCAGATTAATACTCGATGTACCATAGCCCAAGCTGTATTTCCTTAAATAAGTTTTATTTTTTTGTCTATTAAGTAGGTGTGATACTATTATCTACACCATATGTTGTTAGTTAGGTTTAAGTCTGATGAGTTTTTATGCCATAAAACACTGAGCACTCCCCTCTCCTGTTTTGATTCCTCTCCCTCCCCCCTCCCCAGCTGAATATCTATGACTGAATACTTCTGACTTATAGTTTCTTTCTTTTGTTTTTTCCTAATCCCTTCTTTGGTTTCCCTATGTTCCTTCTTAAATGAAACCATCCTATGGTGACCATTCACAGGTATCTTGCTGATAGTAATTTTATGGGGGTTACACCTGAAAGGAGGATGAGCATTAGCATAAAAAAATAAAGAATTTTTTTAAAAATTCAATTTAAAAACAAATTAATCAAAGAAAGCATTGAACACTGGGCCAGGAGGATGCTTTTCACTGGGCTCACATTCCTAAGGAAAATGTCTGAAGGTGGGTACTGGACCCCCCTGCTCTGCCCTCCACCTCTCACCCTCAGTGTGTCTGGCATGTTGAAGCAAAAGGGGCTTCAGGAAAGGGGTGCCTCCAGGAAAGGGGTGCCCCATCATTTTTAGTATCTTCCAAGAACCCATTGGGAATTTTCCCGGCAAGGCGAGAGGTTCTGCTTACAGCAGCAGAACACTGGCGATGTCCCCAGGTCTCAGGACATGGGAACCTTGGCCTGGGTTGCCCAGCACAGAACCTGTCATTGTCCTTCTCTCCATGCCAGGAGGTTTCAATGATCATTTTTCAGACCCACAGAGAATTCCTTAAATTGAGGCAGACCTTCTGGATGATCCCGAAATTCATAGTTGTGAGTTGAGACTAAGCCTCCTTAATCTAGCTCCCAACACTTCTGTTGACTATATTTTATTCTCCCATCCTCACCTTGAAGCTGCACATTCATTCCCACAGGCAACAAAGGGTGGCACCAGAGGTGAGTGTGTAAGCGTCCTACCTGGAGGTAGAAATGATCGCATCAGTCTACAGTGACCAGATAAAGCATGATGAAAAGGGAAGATAGGTTTTACTGCATCTTTCCCAACAACATCCTTAACTTTATTAATAATAATATTTCTGAAGTCTGACATGCATGTGCAAAACTATCAACTACTAGTTGTAAACTGGTATATATTTTGCTCTATTACTTTTCCTATAAAGATTATGAGAATTTTACTGTTTCATCAAGATTTTGTGATTATAAAAGATATTTGTAGGGTATTTTCTTCCCCAATTTCAAGAACTTTGAAAATCCACCCATCAACCATCTCAATGATGAGATTATTGTTCTTATGCTCTTCGGCCTATCTCCCTGTTTATACTTCAGGTTCAACTTAGGGAACATGGTGAGGCACCATCTTGTCTTTTTTTTTTTCCATGTCCTTGCCCCAAAGTATAAAGGTGACTGATCTGTGCATGAAAGTACACTTCCTACTCCCCCAAAATTGTGTATTGCTATTATTGGTAGAACACTACAGGTCTGTATATATATATATATATATAGGTAGAGAGATAGAGAGATAGATAAATAGATAGATAGATAAATAGATAGATAGATAGATAGATAGATAGATAGATAGATAGATAGATAGATATGTATTATATATATATCATGTATATGTACATATCACATATGTATGACACATATATATGATATATATATACACACATACACACACATTGAAATGCACATAGGTATGCACACACATACACCCGACACTAAAGTTCTGGTTACCAATGTATTGGAAGCCAACAGGGGGTTCTTTCCCCTTGGTCACCCACATAAAGTGCCTAATATAGATCAGGCACTTGATGTTCTAGTTTTTCCATACAATGGAATGAAATAGGTTCCCATTCACCCAACCACCAGATTTATGTCAGATCATCTTTTTTTATTTTTTCCTACCACTGTTTTTGTAGTTCACACTCTCTAACAGACTTCACCACATTCTTTGTTGCCATGTGTCCTTTGATGATGAAGAAGACAGAAATTCCCCTTCTTCCCTATGCTCAGACAGAGATGAGACCTGTCCACTATAAGGGAGGTCTGGAGTGAGGGGGTGAAGAACATTGTATGGACCATAATATAAAAATGGAGCTGAGGCTTCAGGAGACAGCTAGCCCGACAATGAGTACAATCACCATGTGAGCTCACTGTGATCTCAAACAGGTTAGTGAGCATCTCTCTAAGTCTCAGTTGTTGAGATGATAATAATAACTTATCCCAGAGATTGTGACATAAAAGTAGATGAAACTCTATGTCAAGAGCTGGGTAATGTGTCTAACACATTCTACCTGCACTGGTTAGTATCATTATTTGGGAAATAATATACTGCTAAGGTTAGGACCTACGGTGCTGTTGCTAAAATGCTTGAGTTCAAATCCCAGCTCCTCCACTCATTTGCTATGCAACCTTGGACAAATGTCTTTGTTCTTTTGTGCCTCACCTGTAATATAAGCTTCATTTTATCTTCCTCTAAAGTTGTGAGCTAAAATCAAATAAGTCAGATAAAAAACTTGGCATGAGAAAACTTTCAATATGTAAAAATCATCATCATTATTCTCACAGGTACTATCATCACCAGCAGAGCAACTGTCATAAAATGTAATAAAAGGATGTAGAAGAAGGCGTCCTTTTGGAGACCCCAAGCATTCTGTTCCTCCTCCACTTGCCTCAGTTCCTTATAAGACACTTGGGGACATCTCTCTCCAAACTGCAAAGAATATCTTGCCCAATCTGCCCACAGATCGCAGCAGGAAAGGGGAGACCCACTTCCTGGGCTCAGAGACCTTTCACTTCTATCCAAGAAGCTTATGCACTTCCTGGGCTCAGAGACCTTTCACTTCTATCCAAGAAGCTTATGTACTTTGGCAAAAAAATGTGGGAACACATTCTCCCTTCTTCTATCAGCTCTGGAAATTAATCCCTAATTCCTTATTTCTAAAGGCAGGATGGGGAACAAATGGTTGGGACTGTCACTGAGGCCTGGCATCCCCCAATACAGCAAATTGAATGAAATAACCATCCAACCTGATTTCTAAATAAGGAAGCCTTCAGAAATACAGAAAGACAAATTCATAGGTGTGAAAATATGCTTAGTTTCTCACTTAATGCTAAATGTAAAAACACCTCCAAGCCCTACCGGAATAATATATCTTTCTGCCCTTGATCAAAATTTTGTTCCAGAGCCACTTAAATTTTACCTTCACAGTGAATATACACAGTAATTTTAACCATATACATAGCATCAAAACAAGAAGCTTCTTAACTAAAGGGAAATTCACATTCAGGGTAAACATTTCAAATCTCCAGTACTCATGTGTCTCGGTGACAATGCACACAGGTATTTTCACAAACCCAATCATTCCGCAAACATATATGGAACATCAATTCCAAGCCCATCTTGTTGGGATACTATTATTTAAATGAGGTCTGTCTTCAAAGAGCACCTGGTTTGCCTAGTGGTGGGCTTGGCGGCATAAATTAGTAATGGTGCTGAAATATGACAAGTGATACAATGAAGGGAGTAAGACACAGGGCCACTTAGGCAAAGCCTGAGAGAGAACCTGTGTGAATGTCCCCAGAAGGGGATTTTGTGGTACATCTTCCAGGACTAGAGCAGCCAGCTAGGACAAGAAGCTCAGGGTGGGCAGCTGGGAGAATTCATTTCAGTCAGCGAGGACATGAATAATGGGATGGAGATAGAAGGCACGTGTGTGTGGTAAATAAAGCAGAAAGCTCAGATGGGAAGACTTTCAAGCAGAGGCTGTAGAGACAGACAAGAGCCAGACCCTGGAGAACTTTGCAGGCCAAGCTAAGGGATGTGGGGGGCAACACCCCACAGGCAATGGGAAGCAGGTTTCAAACTCAGGGACTGGTGAAGTTGCCTTTGCAACTCAGGAAGTTCACCATGGGCAAAATGGTTTTGAAGTGATAAGTGGTAAGACCAGTTACAAGGCTGCAGCAAGAACCCACATAAGAGATCTTAAGAGCCTGATTCCTAAACAGTCCTATTCTCTGTTTAAATAAGGTCCTTGCTTTAGTCAGTGCTATTCACTTAATAGAATTACTAAGCCACCCTAGTTACTATTGACCCAAACGCCACTGGAGAAAAGTTCCACATGTCAGAGACCACAGGTGTCTCTGAATTAATCTGCCAACTAGGAGACAATGTATTTTCTCTACCAGCCTATTGGTCTGACCATGGAAAAGCAAACGAAGTGACAGCTCCCATCGGGATGCATGCAACTCCAAGTGAGTGTAATTCAGCACAGGAGTCAAAGCGATGACATACATTAGTTATTACTGTAGAACGGCAATTTGGTGATAAAATACAATATTGTCATTTTCAATATGTACTGAAAGTGATTTACCAGAGCTCGCAGGGAGCGACTTAGATGACTATCTGATTACAATACATGGGATAAATCACCCTCATTTGAGGGTTAAATTATCCGATCTGACAACGCTGGATCAATTTGATAGCTAAAATCAGGTCCTCCTATCCCTTCCCAACTTCTTCAGTGTTGGTTCTGGTTCACACAGATGGAAAAAAATATATCAAAATATTAGATAGATCCTTGTCTTATCCTTCATTCAAGACCCTGCCGAAACCCAGAGCCCCTGCTAAGTCGTCTCCAAAAACACCAAGCTCTTTCCAGTCTATCCCTTCTGGTGAAGATAGAGGGGCCCCAGTGCAGCTGTCAGAACAGCAGGGTCCAGAAGCCATGAGGGGTGGTCTCCAAATACACAGCTGTCATATAGGTTCTGTTACTCTGGAGAACCCCGACTAATACACTTGACAGCAATCCCTCCACCTCCAGGATGTACTTGCCACTCTCCAACAGGATTTGGAATCTGTTATCCCTTGAATGGGAATGGGCCATGTGATATGATTTACCCCCAGAAGTGAGTGAGTGTGCCTTCCCTGTGAACCTCAGCCTTACAAGGCAGGAATGTTCCCACTTTGGAGTCTTAGGTCTACTCGCCATAGAAGAAGCTTAGTCTCTAGACTCCTGAGTGAGAGAGGCACGGCAAAGAGGATGCCTGACTTTTTGAACATCCCTCCTTGAAGCTCAGCTAAATTCCCAGCAAAATGTAACTATACAAGTGACTGAACTAACATGTGAAACAAAGCTGGTCATCAGTGCAAAAAGTCATGAGAAATAATAAATCATTATTATTTTAAGTCACCAAATTGTATCATTTTGTGTGAAACAATAGAGAATTGAAACTGCCTTTTCTCTCTAACCGGGCTAAAAGCACTTTATGGCTAGATTACAATAACTGGTATAGACGGAGTGCTTTTATGTAATGGGCATTTTAACTACATGATGTCATTTAATCCGCATGAGAGTTGTGCTAGCTGGGTATTACTGTCCTCATTTGACAAATGGAAAACTGAGATCAGGGCTAAGCAACTTGCTACAAGTCATAGAGCCAGTTCTCTAATCTTTCTCAAGACTTAGGTATTTAACTACCCAGCTATTTCCATAATAAAATTCATGGTTCAGAACTAAGTGGGTAGATATTTTTAAATCACGTGCTTATTAAAATAGTTTCAAAGTACGATGCCTCAGCGTCTCAGCTTTAGAATGAGACAGCACTAGAACCAAGTCGTGTCTCCAGCAGGATTTGCTCTCTTTCCTCCCCCACATTCAACCGGGCAAGACTTTGACATTAATCAAGTGAGTGGAACTTTGCTATTGTATAATATGATATTTTCTGGCCTTTAGTGATCATGTGTTTTTTCACCATTTTCTCCTAATTTTCCATCCTTTGATGCTGTGATTTCTTTTTTTACTACTTTTAATGCAAACTGTTTTAACTCTATGCCCATAAACAAACTGTTCACCATCCCTGATATTTATCATCCTGGCCCATAAAATGAACCCAATGATACATGTTCCATTCAGGAACATGGGGAGGATTAGGTCAGTCCGTGAAACAAATAGAGCACATAGTAAGCAACTAATAAGTTGTGCTGTTGATGACACAACTTATTAATACTCATAAATGTTGAGTTGCTCATTCTGGACTTATAAGGTAGAAGTTGCCTACTTCACTAGGAAGGAAAATCCCTAAGGATTGTCAAAGCATTTTTAGCAGCTACCTTGCCTATCTTAAAAGAAATAAAGGAAAGGAAAATAACCCAAGTGACCAAACAGGATATATCGAAAGGCCAAGACAGAATTCACTACATCCAACCTGCTGTGTGTAGCATGTTCATATGCATACACACATGCACAGATGTCAGCAAAATGCATGGACTGAAGCTTCATGAAGGTCACATCCCACTAATATGATACAACTTGCTGTTCCCCTAAGCCTGACTCTATCATAGCAGAAGTTAATGGAGAAGCCATTAACTTCAAACACTGTAGTAGATGTGATTGTGCACCGCCCAGATCCCCTTACCTGGCAGGCACACCCACCCCCCAACTATTGTAGTTGTTGCCTGCTAACTGACCCACACCTGCCTGTCTCTGTAGAATTGTCTTTAGCCACTGGGAACTACCTCAGTGAGAAGTCTATGAGATGACAGCCAAGGTTAGTCCCCACTGGCACAGGGGAATGAAGCTTAGACCCTTGCTCAATGTAGGACAGGCTCTGTGTGCAACTCACTCTCTGTGGCTCCCCCCAGGGAATCAGACTAAAGTTAAACTGTATTTTGCTTCGCTTCCCCCCCCAGTGCTCTTCAGCCCCCCACATTTCCCTGTGGTTTCAGCCCAAAGAGTTCCCTGATAAATTGCATACACAAGAATGCAAGGCTGTTGTTTCTGGGAAGCCTGACTCAAGACAATCCTTTTGATGTCTCCAAGCAGAAGTAGAAAAATAAATGCCTTCTACCCTCTTAAGAGGTTTCTTATCCCATATCAAAGATTTTGGTTTAAATAATAGGTCAAAAACCAAAAAGTGGTCAAATAAAGCAAAGCAAATGAGAAACTTCCTGTGATGACTTGAGAATAAGACAACCACAGCAGGCCATTCTGCTGACTTCCCAACCTCACCACTGCTCTGAAGAATAACAGCCAAGGGAGAAAATCATTTCCAAATGAAGCTTGAGGGGAGGCAATTCAAGAGAAGGGGAAGGCAGAATTAATATTGGCTGATCATACCAGGAAACCACAGTCTTGGCCTATGGAGCCTGTGACTAGTGATTAAGAGCACAAGTCCTGAAGACAGACCCTGTGGGTTTAAATCCCCTCCCTAGCACTCACTAGCTGGGTAACCTTGGGCAAGTAACTTAACATTTCTGACCTTAGTTCTACCCAGAAAAATCTGAGGATCAGGATGCTGTCTCTTCTGAGAGTATTATTCAGCAATTTGAACTAACATATGCAGGCACATAGGCGTCCCCAAGTAACACTAGCTGTTAGCTTGGATCAAAGAGTGTATCAGTTGGCACAAACTGGGTTATGCAGGAGGAAAAAAACACCTCCATAATCCTGGTTCCTCAATACACCACAAGTTCTTCTTCCTCATACACTGAGTGCATTTTATGCTGGTCAGGGGAGGCCCAGACTGAACAGCCACCATGATGAATATCATCAGCATGACCATACCAGACATCACATATCATGGGTAAGGGCTCTGAGCCAGAAGTTGCAGCCCTCATTTTAGCCCACAGCTTGTTGGCTGAGCTTTGTCATATTGTCCTATCCACCAACAAGGAAGCCAGGAGGTGTCCCAAATGAGAGGAGGACAGAACATACCAGCAACCCAAGCTCCTTATCACATTGTGCTCAACAGTTACTTACATTTTCCGTTACACCCAAAACTATCCTATGAAATGGGGAATGAAATTATCTCCATTCTAAAATTAAGAACCTGAAGAATGGAGGAGTTATATAACCTCCTTAAGGTCACACCAATAGCAATTAAAAGGGTTCTATCCCAAATGGTCATGTAATCATAGACACATAGAATCTCACAGCTGGAAAAGGACATTGAAGGTCCATGAAATCCAATTTCTGCTCCAATGTGGTGATTACTTCTGGAAGTAAAGCACAGAAGCACAAAAGCAGATCATTCATGATCAACAGCAATGTGACATTCACCCTGGTCCACTCAGACAGGGGCCACTGCTCTCGCCGGGTCTGATTGGGTACAGGGCTGCTCAATGGGGGGCCTGCTCAGTGCCAGAGGAGGTGCTCCAGGATGATCCCTTCCAGAAAAGTCATGCATGAAAATAACATTTTAAATTGTAAAATCCCACAGAGTAGGTGCAAGCTAGTAAAGAGGGTCAGGCTTTACATGAAATGTCTTAAATCCTCACAGTAACTTTGTGGGCAAGTTTATTATCCCTATTTTTACTGATCAAGATCCTGAGGTTAGAGATTTTATTCATGTCCCAAGATGATGTGGTTAGCAGGAGCCAAAGCAGGGAACCCAGCACAAAATGGCTCCCACTTAGTGATGGTGTTACAGCAAAGGGGGTGGGGGTCAACCCTGCCCAGACACCTACATTTACTCTCTCTTTTGCTTTGCTTGCATTCGGGGAGTATATGGATAGAAATTATCTCTTTTATAAAATGTAATTGTGGTAACATTGGTTTACAACACTGTATATGAGTTAGAGGTGTAGGATCCCACCTTTCAGATGTGTGTTATCACACTAACCACCAAGGCACCCACAGTCCAGTGTACCTCCTCCACCCTTGGCTCTCTTCCCTCCCCCCACTCTGGTTGCCTCAATGCTACAGTCAGACTTTTACGACTTGTAATTGGTTTGGTGTTGACTAACCCTTTGGTGTTTTCTTACACTCTACCTATAAGTGAACCATATGATATTTATTTTTCCTCTCTGAGTTCTTTCACCTAGCATGATCTCCTCCAACTCCATTCATTTTGTTGCATGAGGCACAGGTCCATCTTTATCACTGAGTACTATTCCATTCTTGTATACAGACTGCATATTTCTTCACACCTCTATTTTTCTGTGGCCTGATGTAATTGCTCAAAAAATACTAAATCTCCCCCAAAATTAAAGAAAATTAACACCAGTTATTTATTATCAGTATGTTCAGTGTCTGAAGTCATTTGCTCAATTGAAAGGAGAATGTCTGAGCTGTTACATATCCAAGGAGTCACATAGAACTCACACATAGGGAGAAAAAAAATTGAAACTAATATGAGGAGATTGTCTGCAACTGGCCAAGTTGTGCTAGTTTTTACATAATATCGTTTCATATTACATGCACAAGGGTTTCCATAAAGTAAGTATTTACAGAGGACATGCCGACTCAACAAGATGAAGTTCATTATCCAAAGTCATGAAGGTATAATAGGTTAAGTGCTCTCCACCATGCTGCCAGGCCAAAGAAAGAGCATTAGTGCCAAGAGGTCCTCAAAGAAGGAGGCTTTGACTCTGCTTCCGGTGACCCCGAGACAATATCCTTAAGACTCTGTCTGGTGGAGTTTTCAACATTTCAGAGAAGGTCCCTTTTCATCAGCCTTCCAGAGAGGCTGCCGGAATTTCACATCTTTCAGTTAAGGAGTTTTCTCTTTATCAACTGAAGTCTAAAGACTTTTCTCTTGATTCAAATCCAATGTTCCAACTCAGCCCTTCTGACGTCAGCTGCTCCCACCCACATATCTCCCCATATGCTGATACCCAACCGACACCATCTGCAGGACTGAAGATGTTCTGGGCCTCTCCGCTGAGAATAAGAACCCTGACTCAGGAGTGAAGGAAAGTCAGAGCCACTGAAAAAGCCAGTTTATACTTTATAGTCTATTTCCTCATTCCTTCCTATTCTTCATGCCATTGAGCCACTCTGGCACGCTGCTGAGAATAGAGCACACATACTGGTTGGCAGGAAGGAGAGTAAGGACTGTGGGTCTGCAGATGCTTCCAGTTTTGGGGAGAAAATCTGCTTGACAGGGCTCTAAGTCATCACTTGAGAACATTCCAGTCAAGTATGTCACCAGCTTTCTCTAGGATCAACTGAGTTTCCTTGATGACCCAATGGTTCCCCACTCTCATTCCATCCTGACACCCACTCACCTAAATACCTGTACAACTCTTTTCCTGGACACAGTGACTGCTTCAAGAATGATCAAGCATCTTAGTGAGGTCAGTTAACGAAAAACTCAGGATTCCTTTCCTGATGACTCAAGAAAAGGGCTCTTATGTTAACCCGCACATGCCCAGACAGAAGCTGAGTGGAGAGTGGTTTGGGGCTGCTGCATTAATCTTGTGCTCATGAGGCAAGAGAACAGAAAGAGGAGCACATGAAATCTCCAACATCAGGGAGCCCCAGTTGGAGCTGCACCTCCATTCACACATGAGCCCCGATCCACATGATCTTCATTAAAACTCTCTTTGACTTAAAGATGCTATGCTTGGACTTCCAGCCACTTAACATCCAAATTACCCCCATTAAATATCATATGAAAGAAGGTGTATCAGGCTCACAATGTCTAGTGGGAATAGTAGAGGTTGAGGTTGACCTTCCCAGGTATCTCCTTCTATCTGGGTCCATATTATTGACTGCTACATTTTTGTCTCTTGGCCAAAACCAGGAAAATTAAGGAGACCCAAGTCATCAAAAGACCTTCGGCCTACTCAGACTTGGTCTCTCCCATTTCATGTTTCAAATGTTTGAATGCTAAATTCATGGTAAGATGTTAGGGCCTTTTGTCCATTCATAGGTATAGCTAAGTTAAATCACATGGAGAAGTTGATATTCAATTCAAAAGATGGGCAAAGAGCCATTTAGGGAGAGGATGGATCCACAACCAGTAGAGAAGTTCAAGTGCAGGTGGCCTTTTCCCTGACCACACTGTTTACTCTCTGCACTCAGTGTCTTGTATATATGCATGCGGTGACTTTAACAAGGAATGTGACAATCTGTTGTCCCAGTTTCCTCACCTGTAAAATAGGGAGGAGGGTCTCACAGTGTTGTTAGGACAATGCAGTGACTCCAGCACAGAAACCACATAGAAAGTGCCCAGCATAAAGAAGGCACTAGCTGTGTTCTCTCCTGCTGTCATTATTCTTAGGATGGATATTACCATCCATATCATATACTCTTTGGCAGTAGAAAATGTGACTTTCTGTTTTTGTGTTTTGAGTAACCAGCCCATTGCTCATGCAATAAACAGAAATGGTTATGGAGTAAGTGACCTTTGCCAGGAATACTAGACAGAGAATCAGGTCTGTAGGTTTCTTCCCATGGTATTTTGAATGGAGCTCTACCAATGGAGTCTCAAGCCCTAAAGAAAAGCATTGTGAGAAACATTCTTGGGCCAGTCATCCAGCCTTTTCTTGGTAATTTCTGTTAATAGTTGAGAAACAAGTTGATGTGGATAGCTACTCTGGAATAGTGGGGTCATCATTCCACTCCACCAGAATCTTCCAACCTCAGCCCTACTTATGACTGGCTTACAATGTTTCTTCCTTCCTCCAGCATGAATAAAGGAGATCCACCAGGAATTCCTTCCCCTCTCTGCCTTGAGAGCTGTCATACTTGCGAGAATTTTCTGAGCAGATACTTGTCTTGCTGCATCCTAAACTCAGCTCTTTGAGACACCTAAGGAATAGGCTTGTTCTTTAGTCCCTAAGCTGCTATCACACTGCTGGAGAGCAGAGAACTGTCAGCTAGGTATTTCTGGTATCAAAGAGAAAGAACTTGAGCAAAGATTCAGTAAGGAAAAATCTATCAAATAAGGGGAGGAAAGCCTGGAGAAAGAGATGCACCTCCAAATCAAGAAAATATTTTCATGTGCTAAATTTCTCCTGCATGGGAACTCACTTCTCCCACAGTGTTAACAATTTTGTCCCTTGTCTTCTTGTTCTGACAAATGCTTGGGAGATCAGAAGTGTAAACAGGTAATTCAACTGGTAAGTAAATCGCCTTCCTCTCTACCAAGCTGTTAAGCAGGCACTTCTAGCATCACACCGGCTTGGATCAGGTTTCCCAGATGTTGGCAAATAGAGTAATGAGATCTCAGAGTTGCAGAGAAGGCCATAGTACTTCCCTTGGGATGTGGGATGTGGAACTTCCTAAGATAGTCTTCTCAATGGGATCAAACACATTCTGATATGTACTGGTTTAAATAGTTCCACAAAATGGAAGTTGGTGACTTCAGACATATGGTAAGCTGGAGGCAAAGGGACCTGATTTTTTCTACTACATGTTCCTGAAAATTATGACACCTGCCTATCTCACAAAATCCAGGTCTAAGTGGTCTAAATGTTAAATTCAATTTCACTTGTCTCATATTCTGCTTCATTCACCCAACAGCCATTTGTTGAGTACCATTTTATGCCATGCACAGTGAGGCAGCAATTACAAGAGTCCAGTGAGGAACATGGCAGCCTCCGAACACTGGGAATGATCTGGACAGCATGGGCTTGGGAGGGCTTTAGATATAAAATCAATAGGGTTTTGATGACTGATGGGATGTATAAGGGTGGCCTGGAGAGTCTGTGCAGCATACAAAGGGAGGCAAAGTCGTGGACTCTTAGGATTATTCCAAGAGCACCTGGGCATAGTGTGACATCACTCACAGAAAGAAAAAACACAGGTGAGAAAAATGCAAAGGATGCCAACCCCCTGGGGCTCAGGACTTCCGGTGTCCCTGAGGCCTGCCAGTAATTCTATCAACCACCAGTCATTTATGTAGCCTTTGCACCTGCTAAATTTAATTTGACTCAAACACAGCCAGAAATGGCCTTCCAAAGCACAACCCCAGGTTGCTCTGCCTGCATAGCAAAGCTTGAATGTTGAATAATTCTACTTGAGGAAGAAAGGGAAGGAAAGCTCTGTTGAGCATTGACTAACAGCCGGGCATCCTGGTGCCTACTTTGTTCAAGACTCAAAACCTGGATGGGATTCTTAGCCCCCTTTTCAGATAGGACTGGTGCTCAGAAATTCAATTTATCTGCAAAAAATGTCAAAGGAGGAGCCAAGTCCTGTCCACACTCGGGTCTCTGATTCTGCCCATTGTTTTTCTCATTGTCCATGCTGTTTGTCCAGAAAAGGAAAGAACACACGCTCTACGTTTGGTTGGACCAAACACCAAGGTTGCTGCTGCTCAGGAACTCACATGCTGCAGAGCCCTGAGCCTTCTGAGCACACTCGGGCATCGTCTGGTGAGGGTTAGTGAAACAGCAAAGGTCTCCTTCCAGTACCATCCAACAGGTTCCCCATCCCTCAGACCTTCTATCTGTCTCCTTGTGCCCTGAATTACCCCTGAGTAGATGCTCAGCTTAACACCAAGGCTGCCCTGCAGGGGGTGACTGGGAACACCAGTGGGCTGTTGGGGTGCAGGACTTGTGCAGTCTCAGAGCAGAGATGGGGAGACCTGGGAGCAACCAGGGGAGGTTTACACCCATTTCCACTGTTGTGACCCCACCCATGAGTAGAGTCATTATCTGCCTTGTTATTATAACAAGGGTGCACTGTGGCCACCAGGGTCAGGAGGCACCAAAACAAGCCCTGGCTGGTAAAAACAGAGCAGCAGGGCTGCCATCCTGACCCAAACCCAGACCTAACTACCCTGTGGCCACCACTGCTCATGCTGTGTCTCTACTGTTCTCACTTCTCTAGAGCCTCTGCTTGGAGATGCTGCCAGACTGCTGGACACCTGTTCTCCCTTTTCCTACTCTGGCTTTCCTCTGGAGAATTTGCCACTCTGGCCTCTGGAAGGCCTGCTCCTCCTGTCTTCCCCCAGCTATGTTTGGGTCCAGTGGGAAACAACGTAAGCTGAGGCACGTGTGGGGCCCGGAGTCATGGTGCTCCCAGGAGGGGAAGTCTACAGCTGCTGGTCAGGAGAGGTCAGAGAGCGACGAACAGACCACAGGGAGAAAGTCAGCACAACAGGAGACATGAACAGACTCCACTCAGGGAATCCAGGACCTTGGTGGTAATAATAACACCTGACCTTCACAATCCCATGATCCCCTCTTATTGTTTAAGCCAATTTATGTCGGACATTTTTTTACCTGCTCATCCTTGGAGGCCCCCTGGGCTTTTCCCAGCTGACTTTCCATGTGTTAGCATGTAGCATAAGAGAGTCTTTTGTCAGTGTGTCTTTCCTTAGGGTGCATTGTTTTGCAAGAACTTTTCCAAACTTTGAAGTAAACAAAGCTTCAATCAGGCTTCATCCACTCACTCACTGCACAAGGTAAATAAACCATGCGCCTCAGTGCCCTCGTTTGTGAAATGGGGATAACATTCCCTTTTCTTCCAAGAGAAGTAAAATAGACAATGGAACTCAGAGAGCTGTTTTGGGGAGAAGCAGAATGAATTTCTGCTGGGTGGAGGGGACAGCTGCAGGAGCTTCCAAATATGCCACAAGCTCTGGGCTCTCCATGTAGTGATCTAAGTGAATAAGGCAGAGAGAATGAATTGTCCATCTCCCAGCTCCAAATCAGAACTGGGACTACTAGGTGATCCACATGAATCCAGTACGTACAGCACCCGTCCACAATCCATCTGATTCCCAGCAAGGTCCCCAGCTCTGGAAGTTGCAGAAATAAATCAGTAAATGTGGAATCCCCTTCCCTGACCCCAGCATCCATTCTAAAGGTGATTCAACCTCCAGGCAGCCTGTGACATTTTTTTTAAAGATTTATTTATTTGTGCATACAGAACTGGGGTACAGGCCAGAAACTCAGGGGCGGCGAGAGGCTTCACCAGAGACAGAGTGGGGAGCAGAACAGGCAGATCGACAAAGTACACTGCTGAGGGGAGCAGCGGGTGGGTCAGGAGAGGTCTGCTGTGCCATGTGGTCACCTCCAGGGCAGGCGGGAATCGAACTCATGCGGAAGCGGCTTTAGATTCTCAGTGCTGTGCTTTAACCTGCTGCGCCACCAGGGAGGGCCAGCCTGTGGCATTTTAATGTAAACTGCAACCAATAACAAACATTCTGAGCCAAGAAGGAAGTGATCAGCAATAATAGAATATTTTTAGCAGCTGAGAAAGTCATATAAGTTTTATGAAGCAAGATGATAAGGAAGACCATGCTCTACCGGATTCAGTTTCCATCAGAAAAAGTAAGCAAAGCATAGTGTGGCTATAAAAGAACAGTCCTGGCCTCCCTGGAGGTACAAGAGGTTAAGTCTCAGCACTATGAAGCTATCTGCAGCCACTGCAGCAACAGTTTGCTCCCTGGCCAGGGGGATGACCCACATGGTGCAGCAGACCTCTCCTGTCTCTTCTGCTGCTCCCCTCAGCAGTATATTTCAGTATATCCACCTTTTCTGCTCCCCACTGTCTCTGGTAAATCCTTTTACCTCTCCACACCTATGGTCTACACCCCAACTCTTATATGCATAAATAAATAAATCTTAAATAAATAAAAAAGTGGTCCAGCCAACAGAATGGAGAAGGACCATCCCATTACCTCCATAATCACTTGGGTCCCAAGGGCAAATGTCCAACTAGCCCTCCACATACATGACTGTTACCTGCCCTGTGCACGTTTTATCCCATGGGACTCTGAGAGCAAGGTTAGAGCACCTGTCTACTTTTCTGTATTGTCATATATGAGACTGGTGAAGGAGGTGGTAACAAATGTTTAAATGAAAATTTCAGTTACTCTTTCATTTCAGTTATCTTAGGCCATGTCACTGCATAACTGTTGGAGATCTTCCTTTGGATGAAGGTATCTTGTGTCATTTTTATCTCTAATGATGCCACTTTGCATTTAATTATTTACAAGCTGCCTGAAATTCTTCTGGAAGTAGGTGGTTAATAAAAAGGGGAGGAGTGGAAAAGGATGTATGAATAGAGAGATATACAGCTGATAGAGAGCAGATAGACAGATAGATGATGCATGTATATATGATAGATAAATAGGTAGACAGACAGGCAGATCGAGATGGACAGGCAGCAGGCTGACTCTGTCCTATGCCCTTCAGTTCCAATGATTCCACTTGAGGAACAATATTCAGTAGAACTCATTTCTTCATATGCACCCACTAATCAACATTAATCTCTTTTATTATTCCATCTTGTCACTCTATGCAGAGTCCAGCAGGTCAGTCTGAGTTCACCCAAAAAGCACACATTTCAGTACTAATATCCCATCAACATGCACTGCCTGCACACCCACTCTAATCCACACACTGAACTGAACAAGGCACCCACCGTCCCCCCTCCCTCGACCTATGACAACCATCCTAGCTGCTATCTCGAGGGCCATATCACGAACTCTGCCAAATCCCACAACAACAAAAACACTACCTTTCCTCACTATAATTTCCTATTCCCTACTCCCATTTCCCATCCCTTGCCTGGACACCCCCTGACCCCCAAAAAAGTCAACTCAGGTGCCTCTGGAAATTGGGAGATTGCAGGCAACATCTGGTGCACCAGGGGAATGTGTTTCTCTCAGCCCTGCTCAAAATAGCATCTGACAAGACTGAATCACACAAGTTCTGAAAAACTCACAAGAAATAACCTAAGAAATCTATAGCTGCCTCCTCCAATTTCACTCCCTGTCTGGCTGCTTATTGACTTCTGTAGCCTATATTGACGACGAGCAACCCTGCTTTGGACTGTCTGCTTCCATGCAGGGGTGGCTAAAAGAGGAAAAAAGGGGAAATAGGGAAGATCACAGATAGAACTGAAGCCAAGCATCCTGATCTGGAGGAGGCTGCAGTTACAGGCAAAATTTCCAAGAAATATAGGCGATGTGTCAGGGAGAAAATGCCTAACTCTCCTTCCTTTCCTTTCGTTCATGCCCCTCTCACTGCCCCCGGGGCCACACAGTTCATTTGGCTGCTTTAAACTCTCTATTCTACATTTAAGCTCCCAGATGCCATTGATGCACCCATAAAATATATCCAATGTGAGGACAATGGGGTGCAGCCCACCCCCACGGCTCGTAGACCCTTTTTTTCCAAAGGTGACCTGAAAGACTTACCTGCCAGGCTTGAGTTAATTTCACTGCAGAAATGGAAGTGCAGGGTTCATATCTCTGGGAAGCACAAGCTCAGGGAGCAGGAACAGCGAAGAGAGGGACCACCACCTTCCCTATGCCCTCCAGTCCTGTGTCTCTCCCGGAGCAATTGATAATCTCACTAACACCTACAACAGTGTGCAGGAAGCTGCCTTCCTAACACCGCCCTCAGTGTTCGTGATTTTGCAACTCTCTCACCCTCCAAATCTTAGTGCAGTGCTGGCAATTAGAAACCTGCACACATCTGGGGCCCGGGCTAGGATGTTTTGTGCATACACTGGGAGCTTCAACCAGCAAAAGGGACTCTTGGCAGCCTCATCCTCTCCCAGGGGACTTATCTGAATCTGTCGATTGTGTCATGCTAAACCTCTCTCCTTACAGCCTGTGAATCACTGACTCAGGAAGTCACATGGAGCCAAGATTCCCAGAATACGAGCTGTGTTCTGGGAACTACCAGGGGTACCTACTCTCCTATTAGCCACAACCTTTAAATAACTACTTTGATCAGAATGCATGACTAGAGAGGATATTATGAAGCTGAGTTGCTATTGCAGTGAGCAGAAAAGAAGACAGGGCAAAAGCCAGCATTCTTTCCTCAGTAAACAGCTCCCTGGTGCCCCTTCTTTCTATTGACTGGTTCAGCATTTCAAGGAAACAGCAAACATTTAGAATACTCTGTAATAAATGCAAAGGTCTTAAGTGCCTTTGTTTCAGATCTACGGCATAGCAGTCCTAAATTCCAAACCTTGTCCCAGGGATAGCCAAACCACCTAAGGACATTTTGGATTGAATCTCAATTTTCATTCCTACCTTAGACAAGAAGAAATTAAGGGATAGGGTGCTTAATATGGATTTGTCATCTTGTGATGCTAACAAATAGAGACTCAGTTATTACCCAAGTCTCACATAGGAAAAGACTATTACTTTTTATTTTTCTCATTAAGAATATTCACAATAATATTAATAATAGAAGCAGTTAACCTGCATTATGGCACAAATACTGCCCATAACTTTTTCATAATTATTTCATTCAATACCCCAACACTTTCACAAGAATGTTGGATGGATATTCTCCCCACTTATAAGGAAGATACCTGGTTTTGGAGAGGCTAACTAATCTGCCCAAATTCACATGATTAGGATGGTTGAAAACTGAAGCCCACACTCATCTGAATTTGGATTAGGTGACTTTAACTGCTCTGCTCCACCACACTGAGCAGGTACTCAGAGTAAACCCCAAATCCTTCATATCTTTCATATTTGAAGCTATGTGCATTTCCCTTCTGCTACATGAAAGAGTATGTTAAAGGAATATCATCATGTGCTCAAGATCTTAGAAAGACTGACCATGCTTCTTTATTTAATGGGTGTTTGTTTTATTAATATATAACTTCTAGCAATATAAAATAGCTACCATGTATAATAAAAATATTTTTATTCATTTTTGCACTTCTGGGTGCACAAAAACAAAAAAAATGATTATTGGATTAATAACAAAAAAGTGAAAGGATAAATAAATCATCATAGCTTTTCTTCATTTATGATCTTATTCGATCATCGCAATAGTCATCCATTATCTGATGAATATCCCTGGAGTATCTATTAAGTGCCAGGTACTTTGCAGTCAATATCATTGTTGTGATAGTTGTAGCTAATGATTAAGTTTCTTAAAAGAGCAAATAAACTACCTTTAAGCATTTAAGCATCTTCCTGCAAATAATTCATGTAAATATAAATTCCCTAGGAATTATATATTACTAAAAGGCCCATAAATACACTTAATACCAGTTCTCTTTACTGAATTTCTTGAATGTTTGTAAAATTCTAAGTATTCATTTATTCTTATTTTTCACTAATTCAGGTTTTTCTTATTATCAAAAGATCAAGGCATGTTTGTAGACCTTTTCTTCATAGATGATGGCTTATTAATACTAATAATATCCTCAGGGCAGATAGAAATTACCATTTCCCTCATCTTATCAATATTCAGGAGACTATGCACAGACCCCTTAGGAGGTCAGTGGGCACACAGTACCCAATGTGTAATAAACCACATCATTCAGAATAGTTCATCATCCACTCAGTGATTCATCACTCACTATGTGCAGTGAGAGTGAAATATCATTTGGACTAGTACAATAACTCACTCACTAAAGTTGTGTGGTTTTGAAATCCAGCAAACCTAGATCAAATCCAGCCTCTGCAACTTACCAGTTCGCTCTGGTTAGGCATGAAAAATTACCCAGGGCCCTCCCTGATAGTACAATGGGTTAAAGCACAGCACTATGAAGCTACTGCAGCTACTGCAGCATGTGTTCGATGCCCAGTCAAGGAGCTAACCCACATGGTGCAGCAGACCTCTCCTGACCCACCCACTGCTCCCCCTCAGCAGTGTATTTCAGTAGCTCCACCTGTTCTGCTCCCCACTCTGTCTCTGATGAATTCTCTCACCCCCCCACACACACACCTCTGGCCTGTACCACAGTTGTGTATACACAAATAAATAAATCTTTAAAAAAGAAGAAGAAGAATTACCCAAATTATTTACTAATAAATTAGTGAATGTGCTCCTCCACCAGGTTTTGCCTTTTGGACAGTGTTGATTAGTTTAGCAGATTGGATCGAGGTGTTGAGTGTGAGTAAAAGATTTAATCCTTACATGGGCCAGTTAGCTTCATACAAGTTAAAAAGTGATCCATTGCCAGATAGCAGCTATTTGCGCAAGTAAAGGACATATGCATCCCTTTTATGAAGAAAGAAAGAAAGAAAGAAAGAAAGAAAGAAAGAAAGAAAGAAAGAAAGAAAGAAAGAAAGAAAGAAAGAAAGAAAGAAAGAAAGAAAGAAAGAAA
>NW_004567114.1:18206329-18248618 GCF_000260355.1 Condylura cristata
AGAAAGAAAGAAAGAAAGAAAGAAAGAAAGAAAGAAAGAAAGAAAGAAAGAAAGAAAGAAAGAAAGAAAGAAAGAAAGAGAAAGAAAGAAAAAGAAAGAAAGAGAAAGAAAGAAACTTAAGGGAAGATACAGAGGAGATTGGGAGATGATGAAGATGAATCATGATAATCCATCTCTGGTGATCAGATATTTGTCCATCTTAGTCACTCAACAAGTCCATACATAGAGTAAAAGAGAGCACTTCCATTTACAGGACAAAAGACAACATTTTTACTCTAAGTGTATAATTTAGAGAATTTAGCTATTTAATTAAATAATGCCTGTAAGGCAACATGCACAGTCCAGGGAGGCAAAGGTAAAATGCCTTCAGCATGGTAAAGATCCTTTAACACTTCTCCAGAACCCCAAAACCCTATAAAGATTGTTAGGCATGTGTATTTTTATAGTATCCTTCTAGCATTCATCCCATGAAATAAACTAGATATTTGAGGGTTAAAACTAAATTTTTAGCTCCCCTGCCCCCCAACCCCATTGGTGCAACAGTTTGGAACACAGCACTGCAAGCTAGCCACAGCCACTTCAGTGTGAGTTTGATCCCTGACCCCGGAGATGATCCACATGGCGTGGCAGACCTCTCCTGGCCCACCCGCTGCTCCTCTCAGAAGTCAATCTACCTGTTCTGTTCCCCATTCTGTATTTGGTGAAGCCTCTCACCATCCCTGCAACTCTGGCTTGTACCCCAGTTCTGAATGCATAAATAACCTTTTTAAAAAAAAAAAAAAAACTAAATTTTAGTGGGTTAACACACTAACAGCTAGGTAAAATTTCTATAAAAGATTTCCATTAAACTAAAGAATGGAAAGCTATTTTCTTGAGGGTAGGAAGGGGAAAGGATATGTTGATTTGAAAATACCATCAGGTAGAGGAAGGCAGCTCAAACTTTCTTACAAGGTCACTGAAATTTTCCCACTAACCTCTATGTCTTTTACTTATTGCATGAGGAATAGAATAAATGGAAGGAATAACTATGACTTCTTGGTTCCAAGGTCAACTCATAATAAGAGATTGCTATATATTTTTTCTATTTCCAAGAGAAATTTCTCTACAAGGAGAAAAAAAAATGTCTTTTTCTTTCAGAGCTGCATCATCCCCTTTCAATATTCCCAGTAGAATAAAATAAGGTGTTTTGTAGTTATTTCTCTGCAAATACTCAAAATATAGGGAAAAGAGCAAAACTGAAAATAGCCATTATTTATTTTATTTTATGTTTCATGTACCTTAAAACAACAATGAATTCAATATATAGGAAAGGCACCAGAAAAGTTTTCCTCTATTCTTCTCTGCATTTTCCAGAGTACTTGTTCTACTGTTCCACAAACAGGGAAATTCAGTTGCTAGAGGAAACAGTGACACAAGCAATTGTAGACCATGCCAAACGAGACTTTCCAAGGATTCAATTAGACTATAGCATGACTACAATGGACTACAAATATTAATTATTCTGAAAAATAATCAACATGTATCCAGCTAGTAACGCCCAGCTAAACTTGGGTTCGCAATTAAATGTGAGAGAATAGGACAGAGTAGTTGGAGACTGCTACCAAGATAAGTAAAAAACACAAGAAAGTTTTATAGTCATTAGAAGAGTAAGTGAAAAACTCATCCACTGAGCCTGAGAGCTGAAAGGAGGGTTTGGTACCATGGACAGCTCCTGGGCCCTGTCCCCTATTCCCCTATGAACTCAGTCTGTAAATCAGCCTTAATCCATCAAATGATCCATCCGTTGTCATACATGCATTGTACTAAGTTATTTGGTGTTTAGAAGACAAATGCTCAGATTTCTGCTTCAGAGATGACATAGACATACTTGTTTCTTCTACTAAGTATAACTAAAAATTTTAGATATTAATGAAATACTAAAAGTTTTAATTTAAAGTGTGATATTTTCAGACTTGCCTTATTTTTTTAATTTTCTTTTATTAAACAAGAAATAAACTAATCTTAAAAGTAAAAAAATTTAGATATTATACATAAGGCAACATGAGACTATGAAATATAGAAAGTAAGTAGGCTGACAAGGACCTTGGAACCTAAAGAATGCCATAGATGTGGGCTTCCTGAGTTTTCTTTTTGTCTGTGTATCTCAGAATAGGTGTTAGAGACACTGGACATGGAAACACCAAAAGGTATAAATAAAAAGCAGACCTATAAAAAATCCTGATATCAGCCCTCCCTGGGGGCGCAGCGGGTTAAAGCACAGCACTGAGAAGCTAAAGCCACTTCCACATGAGTTCAATTCCCGCCTGCCCCAGAGGAGACCACATGGAGTAGCAGACCTCTCCTGACCCGCCCGCTGCTCCCCTCAGCAGTGTACTTCTTCCATCTGCCTGTTCTGCTGCCCACTCTGTCTCTGGTGAAGCCTCTCGCCGCCCCTGCACCTCTGGCCTGTACCCCAGTTCTATATGCACAAATAAATAAATCTTTTAAAAAAAATCCTGATATCTCCAGCTGAAGAATCAGGACATATCTAGGAATAGAAAAAACTGTATCAAGTAACTGCTGCAATCTAGCCAAACACATAGGAGGAAAATGTGGTTCCACCCCTACCCAAATCAGCAAAGACCAAATGGAGATCTCAAACCTCCATCCTTACCAGGCTGTCATGAGGTATCCAAATGTCTCTGTGACATCAGAGAAAACCAAATAGAGACCCAAGTTTCTATCTCTGACATACAATAACAACAAAACCCACCCCTATAGTATCAATATAGGTCACATGAGGTGTCTGGATTTTCCCCCCTCGCACCCACCAGTAATAATACTCTATAATAATAATAATAACCACTCTCTATCGCCTCTAAAGCTGTGTCAGAGGAGACAGTTTGCCACCACCTACCTATAGCAAGGTAATTTCTACACTATCAACATGGTATCAGTGAAGGTCACATGGAGAACAGACATGTGTACTCCCAGACAGGGGTGTATTGCTGGAGACTTACTGGGAAGTCAGTTCTCCAAATTTCACCTACTAGTAACATAGGAGTAACTCCCATGTTCAGTTACCAATGGCAGTAGAGAATCTAGACACCAACAAGACTGACAGTAAGAAAGTGGCTCACTCCACCTTTCCTTGACTGAGCAATGTTAGATAAAGTAAAGCAAAACAAAAGACTAAATGAGATCCAGTGTCATTTATGAGATCTGATGAGATCCTAATTGAAATGTTCCCATTTCAATGAAAGATCAAAAGTTACAGCAAGAACCAAGATGATCTCAAACTGAATTAGTATTGAAACATTCAATAGTGCCAGCACTGAGATGACAGAGATGTTGAAATTATCTGACAAAGAATTAAACCCAGCTAACACACGTGCCTCAATGACTGATTGTGATCCCACTTAGAGCAAATGAAAAAAAAAAGTGAAAAGAATCAGCAAAGAGATTAAAAATCTCAAGAAATAAAGGGCCAGTAGTAAGTGAAAACAAAAAAGACATTTTAGAACTTAAAAATACAACAGCCAAAATGAAAAACTCAGTGGATAGGCACAACAGCAGAATGGAACACACAGAGGAAAGAATTAGGTAACTGAAAGATAGAAGAATAGAAATCACCTAATCTGAACAAAAGAAAGAAAAGAGAGAAAAATAAACACAGCCACATGGACTTCTGGACTGTAACAAAAGATGTAGCATTGATGTTACTGAAATCCCAAAAGGAGAGAAGAAGCATGACTGAAAAATAATGATTTAAAACCTCTCAAATTTTTAAGAGATATTAATTTACAGATTAAAAAGATGAGTGAACTACAGCAAATTCAATCCCAAAAAGGCCACACCATGACATAAATTCTATACTGTAACTCTCCAATTCTTATGGGAGTAGGAGTATATTTGGAAATGGCACTTTGGAGCGGTAAGTTAGGCTAACAATCAGCTCCTACAGGTGGAATCCTAAACTCATAGGACTAGTGACCTTATAAGGGAAAGGTAAAAGTGAGAATGTAGCAAAAAGGTAGTCAGGGAGAAAGCACTCATAGAAAGAACCTCAGCATGCTGGCCTCTGGTCCTCAGGCACTCCACTACCAAACTGCAAGAGAATGCATTTCTGTTACTTAAGCCAGCTAGCCTAGGGTATCTTGTTATGACAGCCTGAGTGGACTAAAACAACACTTTATAGTCAGGCTTCCAAAATTAAAAACATAGAAAAAAATCTTGAAAACAACCAGAGAAAAATGACATCTAAACAGTAATGGGAAAACAATTTAAATGATGGTGAATTCTCATTAAAAAAAAAAAAAGCAAACAAAAAAAGACTGTAGAGGGCAGAAGGAAGTGGCACAATATTTTTCAAATGTGCTGTTAAAAAGAAACTGTAAAACTAGAATCTTTATCTAGTAAAAAGGTTCATTGCAATATTAGGAAAATATAAATATTTTCAAATGAAAGAAAATTGAAAAAAATTGGTGCCAGCTCAGCTACTTTAAAAATATGACTAATGGAAATCATTTTAAACAGAGGCAATAATATAAAAAAAAAAAAGAATCTTAAAACATCAGAGAGGAACAAAACAATAAGCAGAAATATGAGTAAATAAAGTAGGCTTTTTGTGCCTTTTGATTCTTCTCCATTATGTCTGACAAGTGATGCATGCAGATGAAATATTTAAGGTTTAGCTTATAAATGGGGGACAGCTAAGGAATATAAACATAAATTGCTTAAATGATGATACCAGTAGCCTATAATTTTTTTGCATTATTATGTTATATCTAAAGCAACCACTAAAACAAGCATACACTCAAATAAAGAAAGAAATACATTCACATAAAGACACTAAAATTTAAAAGACATGGAATTTAAAAATGTTGAAGTAACCAACAAGAAGATGGGAAAAAGAAAAGAAAAATTTAAAACAAACAGGAAAAAACAACAAAGTGATAAACATAATTCCTCACATATAATAATGACTTAAATGATTAAATAAAATATATGAGCTAAAAGCCAGAGATTGGCAGGATAGATTCAAAACTATAACTCCACTAAATGCTGTGTACAAGCACTTACTTCCAATATAATAATGTAGAAAGGATGAAAGCAAAGTGATGGAAAAACCTATGTCATGTAAACACTAATCAAAATAATATAGGAGTGACTTTATTAATAGAGAATAAATTATAGACTGAAGAGAAAAAAATTACCATGTATATAGTAAATTATTATATAGTAAGGAAAGGATCAAGCCACTAAGAAGACATAATCTTACATGTAAACATATTACACAACAGAGCTGCAAAAAAATGAAACAAGAACTATTTAAGCTGGAAGAAGAAACAGGCCGATCCAATTACAGATGGAAAATACACACAATTGATAGACTAAGTAGAAAGTTGCAAAGATAGAGAACACTCTACTCTAACCATAATCAACAGCAGCTAATTGACATTTATAGATTATTTCCTCAAATAGCAAGAAAAAAGAGGTGAGAGAAATTATCAGGAATATGAAATAGGGAATATCAGTATAGACACGGCAGACACCAAAAGAATAGTAAAGGACTATCTCAAACATTTTGACTGTTGTGATTCTGACAATTAAATGGGCCAACATCTAAAAAATAAGTATGTAATACAAGTCACACAGTAGGAACTAGATATGAATAGTCACTTAGTTATTGTGAAAATTAAAATACTCTCCAAAATGAAACCTCCAAGTTCAGATGTTTACACTAATAATTCTGCTAAATTCAATGAGTGCTTTCAGAAGCTATAGAAAGGAGGGAGCAATGCCATTCATTTTAGGAAGCTGACATTTCCCTCTATCAAAATGAGACAGACAGTCTTAAAAAAAATTGATCAATATCTGTCATGCATATATACACAAAAATTCTTAACAAGATATTAGCAAATAGAATTTAGCAATATAATATATATAAAGGTGTTTATATATACAACTGGGTTTTAGTCCAAGGATGTGAGGTTGGTTTAACATTAAAAAATGTATCAAAATGTAATACACCAAAGAAGAGAAATCACATGATTATATCAGTTGATGCAGGAAAGACATATGACAAAATTTAGTGTCAAATCATGACCAAACCAAAAAATTCTCAAAAAAAAATTATAGAGAGGAACTTTCTTATTTTGGTAGAAATACCTAGCAAAAAACACACAAAATCTATAGTTTTGGAATGACTGAATGTTTTCTTCTTGAGATCAGGAATAAGGCGAGAACATCTGTTGGCTAGGGTAGCAAGTTCTAGTTAGTAAAATAAAGCAAGAGAGAAGAAAATTGAAGAAACAAAACTGCCCATAAGGTTCCAACTGCAAATGACCTTTTTATGTAGAAAATTCCAAGGATAAATATATACATATACATATACATAACGCAAACACAAGTACACAACACCCACATTCAGAACTACTCTGTGAATTCAGCAATGTCACATAACAGAAGGTAAATTCTGTATATTAAAAAATGGTCATGTATCAAATGCCAAAAAATAGATGACTGGATTAAAAAGATGTGGTACATATATACAATGGAATATTACTCAGCAACCAAAAAAAAAAAAAAAACACATGTCTTTTGCAGCAACTTGGATGGAGCTGGAAAAGATCATGCTTAGTGATCTAATAAGCCAGAAAGAGAAAGAAATATACTGGATGGTTTCGCTCAGAGCAGGAGTATAATGGACCAGGCGAGAAAATAATAATAATAATGAACAGCCATATACCACAGATATTTTGTGGGGGTGGAGTGGGGAATAGGATCAAAAACAGGGGGTGGGGGATGGGGAGGGAAGTGCACGGGATTATGGTAATGGCACATGGTGACTTGGTGATGGAAACCCACGGGAATTACAATTGAGATGAAAAAAAAAGTGTACAAAATGATGTAAAAATAAACTGTTATAAAATTTTAAAAAATGGGCATGTAGACACCAAATTTAAACTATAATATCATTTATAATTGTTCAAAAATGTAGAATTTAGATGCAAATCTAACAGGATGTTGATGCTGAAAGCCACATGATGATGATAAAAACACACCAAGTTCTTAATGAAATGAGGTATATTATGTTCATGAATTTAAAACTGAAGCAGTAAATATTTCAATTCTCCCGAAATTGATAAAATTCATGTGATTTTTGTTAAAATCATAGCAGGATTTTTTTTAGAGATAACCAAGATTATTTTTAAATTTATATGGAAAGAGGGTCCTCCCTGGTGACGCACAGGTTAAAGTGTGGCACTATGGAGAGAATCGCAGCCACTGCAACACAATGTCGCGTTCTGGCCAGAGAGCTGACCCACATGGTGCAGCAGATCTCTCCTGACCCGCACCTCAGCAGTGTATTTCGGTAGGTCTGCTGTTCTGCTCCCCACTCTGTTTCTGGTGAGTCCTCTGACCCCCAACCCACCCCCACACACACACTGACATACACCTCTCGCCTATACCCCTGTTCTTATATGCATAAATAAATAAAATATTTTTTAAAATTTTATATGGAAAGGAAATGAAATCAAAACAATATTGAAAAAGAAGGTGGTAAGTCAGTTTACCTAATTTCAAAACTTATAGATCCATAGTAATCATATCAAATGGAGGGATAAACATACCCCAGTGTAACAGAACAGGGAACACTTAAATGCACATACACAAATGTGTTCAACTGATTTTTTTTATAAAGATGCAAACAATTCAATAGAGGAAAAGCAGTCTTTCAACAAATGATGTTGGACCAATTGTATGTCCATATGTTCAGGAAAAAACTGACCATTGTACCTCAGATTTTATATAAAAATTATCTGAAAATTAATCATGGACTTGAAAGTGATATGTAAATGTATAAAATTCTTAGAGAAAATCTTCAGAACATAGGGCTAAGCAAAGAGTTCTCACGTGACATCAAAAGCACAATTAAAAAAAAAACTTGATAAATTGTTCATCAAAATGATCAACTTTTGTACTATGAAAGACCATATAGAGGATGAAGAGGCAAGATAGGAATTAGGGGAAAACATCTGCAAGTCACGTATCTAGTGAAGAACTAATATCTAGATTATGCAAGCAAATCTCAAACTTGAGTAGAAAAAAAAACCTATTTAGAAAATAAGCAAAAGACCTAAAGTGACATTTCACTGAAGAGGATATACAGATGGCAAATAAGCACATGAAAAGATGTTCAACATCATTAGTGATTAGGGAAATGCAAATTAAAACCACAACAAGAGATTCCGACACACCTGACAGAAAAGCTAAAATAAGAAACCTAGTGACTACCCCAAGCTGGCAAGGTCTGGAGAAAGCGGATGGTATAGACCTTGCTAGAAAAGATAAAATCAGACGGCCACTCTGAAGAACATTTGGGCTGTTTCATAGAAGCCTAAACAAGTAACCACCTAGCAATTGTACTACTTACTGAATTTATTCCAGCAATATAAAAATATATGTTCACACATATGCACATCTTACAGTAATATTTATAGTAGCTTTGCCAGATCTGGAAACAACCCAAATACCCTTCAACAGGTAAATGGTTAAACAAACTGTGGTATATATTTTGCCGAGTAAAAAAGCTAACACTGAAGGTTGTATAATATACAATTGCACTTATATAGCAATCTTGAAGTGACAAAAATCATACAAATGGAAACCAGATTCATTGCCAGGCTTTGAGGAGGGGCTGAAAGGTGAGACAAGGGGATTTGGCAATGAAAAAGCAATTTACAGGACTCTGCTGTGATGGAAATATTTAGTCTCTTAAATAGAAAGTTTATTTAAAAGTGGGGGAAGTTCACATGTATTCTTATGTTTGGTTTTGTTTCATAGTGTTTTTAATACTTGGGAATTTTATATCACCCTCCCTGCCTTGAACTTACATGTTCATTTCACTCTTATCATAGAATAATGGCTACCTTTTGTTTTTATGTTGTAAGTTTACTTTTTATATTTTCTTACATCACCATTAAGTTTTAGACAGTGTTGATTTCTCCCCTCCAGTGTAGTCGCCACAGTTCTCCCACCACCACAGCACCATGATCATTTCACCCTGGATCCATTCCTCGAGTGCATCCCTCCCCTGTTTTGACCCCTCACCCATCCCTTCTCTGCAGTTTGTCTCAGATCTATGGTCTGCTTGCAAGTTTTGTCTTTTTCTGACCCTTTGTCTGGTTTCTCTATTTTCTTCATGTAAGTGAAACCATCCAATATTTATCTTTTTCTTTCTGGCTTAGTGCACTTAGCATAATCCCTTCCAGCTCCATTCACGTTGCTGCAAATGGCATATGATCCAGCAATTGCGCTCCTAGAGATCTACCCAAAGGTCAGAAAAACATCAGTCTGAAAGGAACCGTGCATGCCTATGTTTCCTGCAGCACTATTCACAGTAGCCAAGACATGGACATAACCCAAGCGCCCCCAAACAGATAGGTCAAGATGTGGTATAAACACACAAGGGAAAGTTCACATCTATTCTCTGATTATTTTTCACTGACTGACTCTTTTTTAGAGTTCTGGCTCATAGAACTCTGTGGGGTGTTTAAAAAAAAAACAAAAAACCTTGCTACTAATGCCAAGACATAATCACTGAAAAATGGCCTTCTCTTTTTAGTAGATTAGTGAAAAATCTAAAGTTCTGGAAGCAATATTTCCTTTGTTCTAACTCATCACCAACCCTCATAACCCTAAGATAAAACCAAATCAATTTTGCCTTTCTTTTACCTACTTTCCAATACCTTATAATTATCCTTTCCGTAAATAAAATTGCCTTAATAGTTAGTTTCACTCTACCCAAAAGTAACGCCCCATCATTTTTATTTCAAAACCTGAGGTTTCATATTTAGCACAACATAATTCTCCCATAACATATGATGTGCTTTTGATCTGAAGGAGCAGATAATACCCAAAATATACATAACCAACTTTCAAAGAATTATCAACTATTAAACACTTTTATATCACCTCTACATTTATTAAGGTTTTCTTCTTGCAATACACTAACTCAATGTTTTCTCCAGATTAAACCATGTGTATAAAATAAACTACAAAAGATAATTGATATTGAAAAATAACAGTAACAACAATAATTAATGGATACCACTTATTGAGCACTCACCACATGCAAAGCACTATGACAAGAGATTTATAGCATCTAATTTAATCCTTACCACATTCCAAAATGGCAGCTACTATGTTCCTCCTCATTTTACAGAAGCACTTAAGCTTCCAGAGTCGAACTAACCTTTTCCAGGATGCAGCCAGAACATGAAGTAGCGCAGATTCAAATCTAAACCCTCTGACCTTGAAGCCCACACTCTTTGCCACTACTCCATGGTTTAAATTTACTTTGAGATCCAAACATTTGGTGACTCCATTCTGTCAGAAATCTCACCAGCTGGACTCTCTGCCGGGTGGGGGTTCATCTCCATGAGCTCTGAGCAAGGCAGGATTTCCGCTGCCCTACTGCTGCGCATGCAGGCGTCCCACTCAGTGGCACAGTTCAGACTACACTCTGATCAGTGAACAGATATTCAACACTATCAAGACTCCCTTGCTATCCTGCCTATGGCAGAGTCCTGGATAAGAAACCGGGTCCAGTCTCAGTTGCTTATCTCCACAGATTTGTCAGACTTCCTGTGGAAGTTTATCTTCAAAGCACTTTTCTTCTTAGTGGGACTCTACCAAACTTTCATTCTTCTTTTTTTTTTTTTTTTTAGATTTATTTATTTATGCATACAGAACAGGGGTATAGGTCAGAGACAGAGTGGGGAGCAGAACAGGCAGCCTGATGAGTACACTGCTGAGAGGAGCAGCGGGCTGGTCAGGAGAGGTCTGCCGCACCCTGTGGTCACCTCCAGGTCAGGGATCAAACTCATGCTGAGGTGGCTTTAGCTTCTTAGTGCTGTGCTTTAGCCCTGTGCACCACCAGGGAGGGCCTCATTGTTATTCTCATTCTCATCAGCCTCCCCTGTCCCCTTTGTTTTTCCTCCCTCTTCCCTTCCTCTGGAAGGTCCCTCTCCTGGATCTCTGCTCTCCAGCAGAGAAGCTGTCACACCCTGTGGGCTTAGTCCTTGCCTTTCTCACTGAAGGAACATCTTAAGTCTGGAGAGCATTCCCTGTCCTTCCATTCTGATAAAGTGAAAAACAATTTAATTTTTTTTTATTTTGTATAGTACACAGATACCAAATTATAATCCTATCCATCCGAGACATCTATAATGCTCTAAGCCAGCATCAGCTCAATAAAAATATAAATGCATATTTTCAAAATTAAAAAATTTAATTCTTCATTCTTGTGAAAAATAGTAATTTCTGCATCAACCTACAACAATGGATTTTTAAACATCATTCTGAGATTGACATGACATCTCTGATTTCCTTTCCCCTTCAGTTTATTTCTCTACTTCTCTGTACATGAGCAGACACACACATGCACATGCTTGTGCACACACAGTGTGTCAGCTTCTCATGCACATGCTTGTGCACACACGTCTGTCAGCTACTCATGGAACTGGGACCAGTTACAACAATCCTCCACATCATACTGTCGAGTGCAGAAAGCCTGTTTCAGGCCACACAAAGAGAAGGCTAGTACTCCCCAGTGAGACAAGCCAGAAATTCAAAACTATCATAAAAATAAATTACCAGAGACCTGTGTATTCTTCGTGGAGTACAGTCTGTCTTTGTGAAGATATCATTATTCAATTTTTTTAAATCCGCAGAGGTCCCCCTTAATCTCCCTCAGGCACCCCATGAAGGCGCAGCACAGGGCCACAGAGAAGGGCCATGCGTGATCCCTGAAATGCCCACACACTTGAAGAATTAACCTCTGAGTGGCCTTCGCTGCCTTTCATGAGCTCATACCTCTTGCTCCTCCCATCAAAGCATCTATCTTGAGCCCTCAGCTAATCCGGACAAAAAGCCAACTTCTGCAAGCCTGGGCAAATCCAGAGGGGCAGTGATGAGATCACCAAAGCCGGGCTTAGCTAGAATATTTCACTTCACTGCCTGCGGAATGATCTTTCAAGCAGTTGACTGATGTGGCAGTGTTCATTTTGTTTTCATTAACATTGGATATTGATATTGGCACCCACCCATCCCCAATTAAAAAAAAAGCAGTTCCAGGGTTGTAGAGAGAAGCCAGATTGGGAAGTAATGTTTGCTATCAGAACAGCGCTATAGCTGCAGATCAGATAAGAGAGCATTTCGCTTCTCCCTCACTAAAGAATCAGAGATGAAAAAAGCTGGAGCAAGTAGCCCAAGTCCCACTAGGAGTTTGTGGTGTGTCCCCAGGAGGAGTCTAAACCTTGTACCACTGGTCTACTGTCTACTTGAAATCCTATTTAAAATCTAGACCAGAAGTCAGCTAACTTCCTATAAAGGTTAAGGTCATAAATATTTTAGGGTTGGCTGTCTATACAGGCTCTGTCACAGCTATTCAGCTCTGCCATTGTCATGCAAAGGATGCAACAGATAATATGTAAACAGATGGTGTGCCTCTGTTCCAATAAAACTTAATTTACAAAAATAGGTGATATGTCACATAAAGACTAAGGGTTACGGATTAGTAACAACCGTGCTCTAGATTATTATTGGTAAAGCTCATCACTTGCATTTTTTAAACAGTATGCATTATAATAAAGAATAATGCCCTGCTTGGTATTAATCTGTAAAGTCATATCAACTAACACAGTATAAAAGTGGTACAAGCACCGCTGAAGATTAATTGAGCGTGGTAGGAAGCCTAGACTGCATAAAGACTACATAAAACAGGAATCCACAAATCAGAAAAGGGGGAAGATAAATTACATAATAATTTGTATTGGGAATGTCTGTGATTTGAAAAACACAGTGATTCAGTTTAGTGCTGTGTGCCAAAAACAAATTTCAGATTAAAGAGTTAAATTTAAAAAATACAAGTGAATATTTGTCTAACCTCTGAATTAAGGAAAGTCATTCTGGACACAGAAAAAGTAACTGGAGAAATCACAAAAGGAAAATATCAGTAGTTTTTACTATAGGAGAAGCATCATAAAATTAAGAAGGAAAATTAAAGGAAAAAAGTTTTACCACAAGTTTGTTTTATAATAGCAAGTATAATAATTCTAATCAATAAAATGTCATTCAAAATAAGGAGAAGACAAAACTTCAATGGACAAATGATGGCCTAGGACTCAAATATTTCCTAGAACAATAAATAAAAAAGAGAAAATGTTCATGTAACTACTAATGAAATATTCCAAGATAATATCCAACTCCTCAATACTGATGAAACAGGCATCAGACCTATTGTTCTACAGGTAAGTTAAGAATAGAACTGATTTAATACTATTCAACTCAGTAATCTCACTACTAGATCTTGATATCAGTGAGGCAAAACAAAGATTTATATGCTCAAATGTACATCACAGCATCATTTATAATAGAAAAAAAATAGAATAAGCTGATTGCCTACCAAAAAAAGACTAATTAAACAAAGCATGAATCGCTAATACTAAAGAATATTAGTCAGCCATTAAAATTACAGTTTCCAAAACTGAATGAGAAAAATTAAGAAGTAAAATGTTGCAGCAATTATTTCTGGGATGAGAAGTTATTTTTAGGGATTATTTTTATGTCTTTATCTCGCTATACTTTCTAAGTGTTCTGCATCTGGAGTCAGCAAATTATTTGTGTAACGCATCAGACAATAAATATTTTAGGTGTTGTGTGCCATGTGATCTCTATCACAGCTACTCAATTCCTCCACTGTAAAGCAAAAGTTGCCAGAAATAAGAATAAATGGGCATCATTGTGTACCAATAAAACTTTATAAAAAAACAGGCAGTGGGCCAAATTTTGGCCAATAGTCTTACTGTGGCAACCTGTTATTATAAGAGGCAAATTACTCCTTATAATAAGAAAAAAAAATTATATTTATTAAAGTGATTTTTAAATGGAATGTGTTTTTTACTGCTCTCTTACTAGAATTACCTTCTCTTCCCTAAAGTTCAGGATCATTGGTCTAACGTTGACTACAGTTTTAAATTTGATTCTCATTTGTGACTAATGCAATGATTCACAGCAGCTCTGTGGGCTCCATTTTACTGGGGCAAGTTTATATCTAAAAACTCTACACATTGCTCTGACTCCAACATTTGGTGTCAGAAACCTGAAATTCTAGTCTTGACTCAAACATTTACAAGCTTGATTCTTTCAGGCATAAACCTTCATCAGATTTGTAGTTTCTTCACCTAGAACAATGGTGGTAAAATACTTAATACAGTCATATATGAGAGCAGCTGGCCCTGGAATGACCCATATTAAGAACACATTAGATAGCAGCAGCATTTTCTTCTGAAAAGTACTGGAGTGGACTCTGTTTGGAAAGTGTCTTCAATGAGGAGAGAGCTGTCTGCAGCTGTAAGACAGACAAATCCTAGAAACATTCTATTCCACCCAAATTACATAATATTAAGTGGCCTCAGGTAACAGCTCTGGCCATGACAAACATATATTGACTACTTTCTACTCAACAGGTCAAAAATTTTATCAGTAACAGAATACAGACAGAATAAGACCATATTCCAAATATGAACAGAGTAAGGCTAGGCGGTTTCTCCCTAACACTCCTCATCACTGCTTGACGGCCCTTATTGGGTTAGGGGCTGTTCCAGGAGTAGGGAGAAAGAGAAAAGATGTGGATAGAAGATGGCGAGAGACTAGTCTGCCCAAGACTGCCCAGAATGTCTGTTCATACGCTCACTGCCTTCATTCCCAAGGTGGCATTCACATGGGCCAGGGGCCAGGTGTTCTAATTCCTGTATGTAGCCCAGGGGCTAGTATCAATCACCTCTACTACCTGTGCTATTGCAAACAACCCTATAATTAACTTTTCCATGAAGATACCTTCATGGCCTTCATGCAAATCAGAAGGGAACCCAAAAGGCTAATGCACTTAAGGTCACTTCAAGGTGCCAAGGGGGTCTTCTAACTAAAAGCTTTTCCTATTAGATAGTCAAGATCATCTTCAGTCCTGTCACCTCACTCCTAGCCTAAGGGAGTTCATAAAGCAAGCCCAAGTGAAGTCAAATAATTTGGTATGTCTTTTTCGATAAGGATGAAAAACATTCCTAAACTTTAGCAAATCATGAATTGCTTTAGTACTCAGTTGGAAATCATTTAAAGAAAAAAAATTTACTGATATTTATTATAGCTAAAGCATCACATTGGTGATAAAAGGTAGGGTTGAACATTCAGAGATCCTCAAAGATGAGATAAGCTACATTTATCTGCTTACTGTTACTTAGAGGAGAAGTGAGCACTGTCTTTAGAATCCAAGTCTAGGATTCACGTTCTGATTCTTCAACTTGCTACTTTTGTGATATTGATAACTTACAAATTCTAGACTTTAGTGATACATCCATAAAATCAGAATAACAATTTCAATCTGACAGGTGAGAATTACAAAATCTAGCACAAGTACATTTTGTAAATATATGTGTGTGTGCATATGTGTGTGTGTGTATTGGCAGTGGACCTCCCTAGTGGTGCAGGGGTTAAAGTCTCAGAGTCTCAGCACTATGAAACACTCTTCAGCCTCTGCATGAGTCTGATCCCCGGCTAAGGAGGTGACCCACATGTTGCAGCAAACCTCTCCTATCTTCCCGCTGCTCCCCTCAGCAGTGTATTTTAGTATTTCTGCCTGTTCTGCTCCCCACTTTGTCTCTGGTGAATCCTCTCACCCACCCACCTACACCTGCATACCCCAGTTCTTGTATGCATGAATAAGTATTTAAAAATTATATATATATATATATAACTTATATGTATGTATACATATATATGTGTGTGTATGTACATATATATAGAGAGAGAAAGAGTGCGCAATGCCACACTAGGCAAAACCATGGCATCTGAAATTAAACTAAGGCCCAAGTAAACTAAAATGTGATTCCCATTCCCTGGGTGGCATGTTCCAGGCTACATGCTCCCACCTTCCTATGCCTCCCTCCACCTACCACACAAAAAGCCTCATCCCAGGGGCCCCGTTCTGGGTTTAATGCAAGGTCTACTGGGACCACAGAACTGTGGGAAGCAAACTTTAAAATTGATTATTCTTTGCTTTTCTCTACCTCCTTTTAAATTACAGCCAAGAGAGGAAGAGGAAGAAACAGACAATTTTAAGGCAAAACACTGAATTAACTCTGAAAATCAAGCATAATAAACTGAATATAGACTTGTGTGGTTACTGTAGCCATTTCTGTCTGCCGCCACCTATCTATCCATCTATTATCCTCCCATCTGTCTTTAAAGAGACCATGAGATATTGCAAAAAGGACTTTTTTCTTCTTTGTTGCCAAAGTTAAACCTAATTACTTTAGAGTTCCTTATAAAGGAAAAAAAGGGGATAAAATGCTGTTTCCTCAATGATTCTCCCCACTCCTTGATTTTCTGAGGTCAAGGTAAGTTTTAATGATGGAGCCAGAGAGTCCTGAAGGCCTATCCTTGACCTTGGATCTCATTGCATTTATCCAGTGCTTCTTTCAGGCCGAGATTGCAGTAAATGGGACAAAGAAAGGCCCACTTTCTAGGTCTTACAAGACAGTATAGGATATAATGAGAGCCATTCTGTAGTGTGTGACTTGAATCTGCCAGTGATTCAAGCATCCGGACCAAGCCAGACACAGGTGTCCAAAAGAGGAAGTCCTTTCCTCCATGAATTACCACCAGAATGACCAAAACTGCCCCCCACACTGAATGTTTCCAATCACTGGTCTTCTATGAGAGAAGGCACATTCACCCTATGGAGGAAGTCAGAGGACCGCCTTTATACAAGTTCAGGAATCTGGGTTCTTAAACTTATAACTGTGCAGACTCACTGAGTTGAACTCAATAAAATGTTATTTTTAATAGTAGTAATTTCAATTTTGTACTGACATAATAATCTTTCCTGTTGAATGAAATGTATTCATTTTTCATAACTTTTTGGTGATTAAGAAAGTTATATACATATGTGTTGCATAAAGTTTAGAAAACAGAGGAAAGAATTTAAAAAAATAAAATTGCCTTTAATCCCATTTTCCCCAAATACCTGCCCCATAAACATTTGTTTTCTTTTCCTTCTATTTTTTTCAATATGTAGGTGAAATTATTTGGTAATTGAAAAATATGGTGAAAGTCTTTGCTTGAACCAAATTTCTCCTCTAATTTAGCTGATTCAGCTGATCATTTGGCATAGGGAAAAAATCATTGACTAATAAACAATGACAAGCAACAGCTATGGAAGAAGAAGTTTGGGGCCACTACAAACTTGAAAATGAAAGAAAATCAGGTTGAATCACACTACCTAAACTGCTAAACGCTATGCCATATAACCAAAGTCTTAACTTACCTTTCCAAGAGTGATTCTAACAAGCATAGGTCAAATTAGCAGCATTCTAAATCCCAGGGATACTGGAGCACCAGATGTTACATTTGAAAGAAATGTGAGCAACTGTGGAATACCAGTGGTTTTCCAACTGTGCTACAGGGAATCTGTTTTGGATCCTTAAAATACTCTGGGATCTTCCAAGGCTTGGGAGGGTGGTATTGGGTGCAGGAGGAGGTGGAGGTTGGGGAGTGGGAGGCTAAGTTATCTACTCTTATCATCCCTGACCCCAACCAGAGCAGGTTTTTGCATATTAAATTTCAGGTGTCTACAGATTTCATTTGCTACAACTAATCAAAATGGCCGTTTTTATCCAGTCTGCTCAGCTACCGATGAATAAACTATAGGTCAGGACTAGGAAATGAGTTTCCATACTCACACAGCTAGTTAATAGCTGTACATAGAAGGTACCTGTCACTTGGGAAAGAAAGCTATCAAACATCCCACCCCCTTCCCATCTTAAAGGCAATTCCTACTGTGTACATTATGCTGTGGAAACAAAGTGGGGGATAATCTCCCTTTCCCAATGCTCACGCAGAAAGGCATGGCATCCACACATAAGCAAACTGGATGCTCTTCATCCAATTCAGAGTCTACAGTAAATGATTCTGAAATATACCCAGAGGTATATTTCAGGCTAAGTTGTTCCTGCTGCCAGTTCCCCAAAACCCTTTGGGTTCCTACTAGCTTTCGATGCCTGTTCCTCAAGACTCAATGTGCCTCGGTCCTCTTCCAATAAATCGGAGTTTGATTGAAGACAGACAGCACTTCCTGACTCACAAAATGTGCTGGAACACAATGGCCCTCCCTGCTAATCCGCTTCTCTCTCCTTTGTACAGCAGGGTCTCCCTATTAAGCCAGTGGCTTCTTGTCATGTAGATCAGTTGGGGAAAAAATACACCCTCACTGGGAGAGACCCCTTATCAGGAAATTTTATAAGACCAAGATATACAAATTTCCTAGGTGGGAAGTCAGGTAAAGGTGCAGATTAATAATTGATAAGCACACCATTTCCTGCCCTGTCTGCCTCATCTGATCTTTATTTTACTAGTGAAGAAAAATATTCCTCAAAGGTGACTAATTCATTAGTTGCAGATTCAAGAATAAACTCAAAACCTACCCCCTTCAAAGAAACAGTGAAGTGTCTTACTAGATTTTATTGTATATTGTCCTTAGGAGTTACCCTCCTTATAATAAAGAGTATGACACCTAGAGAGCTTATACAAGATCAGCTCATTCCTATGTTATTATCAAAATTGGATACTAAAAGAAAGATATAATTAGATATATATGCCAACAACAGAGCTCTGTCTTTTCTCCAGGCGTCTATGCAGGTTTTAAATCACACGGGACTTTCTACCCTGGAGGAGGCATGCCATCGGGCCTTCTCTCCCCAACAGTTAAATGCATTTCCCATTACTCGTGTTCACCCTGTTTTCCATAACTAAATGAGCATGTCCGGAGAAGATTGTGAACAAACCCTGGCAGAGCAGCGTGATGGAGCAAGGCCATCCCGCCGACAGGGGCCTCCAGTCACTCCCCACTGGCACCGTGAGCAGATGTCTGCTCTCGATACAGACACCTGAGGGCAGATCTTGGCCCCTGCCTCCCATGTAGGAGGGTTATCCAGGACACCGTCTGGCATGTGGCACTCCTTACTGGAAGGAATTTGATTAATCATTCTCATTCCCTTTCAATTCCATGCACCTGAGCTCACGTACCCTCAGCCCAGAACCAGCAGTCAGTGGCTTCAATGGCTCTGACCATGATAGGGTCTCCAGCCCTGCTTCTGCACTGTGCTTTTCAGTCAGAGATGCAGAACTCACAACACCTCATAAGATTCCTCTGGCCAGACTCAGGACCCCAGGAGACAATATTTCCACAGATACCCTGAGCACTGCTAGCTTAGAATTCTAGGGACATTCTGAGTCAGGGCTACTGAGAGCCAAGTCTCTCCTTACCAGGAAAGGCACTGACTACTATAACAACTTGCTTAGAGAAAATGGACAGCAAGGGTCAGTGAAGCAAGCGAAATTCACTGTTGTTAATATGTGTACAATGGGCCATTTCTTACTCTCTTGTCTGTTCACACCCACTTCAGGCTCTCCCCAAGATAAGCTGTAACTACAATTTTTCCAACATTTATTACCCTTATAAAACTAGATCTTCTGTGGCTTGGCCTCATCACAATGCCAAAGACTAACATTGCTTAATTTCTTTCCCTGAGGTTCTTGAAAACAAGAAAGATCTTCCCAGCATGGACCAAACTATTCTGCTAACAAAAGTCCTCCCTCCCTCCCTGTCCAGTGCCTCTCTGGCCTTGCTGTGCTTTATTGTGTAGATCATAAGATGCAAAGGAGCAGTGAATGAAAGGGCTGTGTCTAGCCTGCACAAAAGCTCTGATGGGTTCACAGAGGCTAAATTTTTCTTTTGAGATAATTATAAATATCTACACATTTATTAACACAGAGAGATGACAAGTTTCTTATCCGTTTCCTCCAACAGTGACATCAGCACAACCCGGACATTGACATTGGTCCAGTCAAGATGGGTCATTTCTAAGATGGGTCATTTCTTTGGCTGTTTCTGACTCTATTTATTCTGTTGACCTATCCTCCCACCAACATCACACAGTCCTAATAACTTTCCTGTGTATACAATTTCCCCAGCACCATTTGTTGAAAGCTATCTTTTCTCCCTTGAACCATATTTACACTTTTTTTTCAACAATCAGTTGAACATACATGTGTGGCTTTTTCTGGTTCTCCATTCTTTTGACCAATCCTCCCCACCAACACCACACAGTTCAAATGACTCTGTCTGTATAATAAGTCTTAAAATTGAGTGGGCCTATTCCTCTCATTTTATTCTGCACATTTGTTTAGGAATTCTAGTGTTTATTTTCCATACAGATTTCACAGTAATCCTGCATATCTCAACAACAACAGCAAAAAAAAAAAAAAAAAAAAAAAATTCTGAGATTTGGATAGGAATTGCTTTTAAAACAAATTACCACAAATTTAGTGGCTTAAACTGATAAAAACTCATTCTCTTAAAGTTCTGGAAACCAGAAATCAAGGTGTTAGCAAGACTACATTCACTCAAGATGCTCCAGGGAATAGTTCTTCCTTGTCTCTTCCCACTCCTGGCCCAGGTGGCATTCCTTGACTTGTGACTACATCTCTTTACTGTTTTCCATGTATTTCCCTCAGGGTGTCTCTATAAGAACACCTGTCATTGAATTTAGAATCCAGGATGACCTCATGCCATGATTCACAAGTTAATCACATCTGCAAAGATTCTCTTTTTAAATAAGGATATATTTACAGGTTTTAGGGATTAAGAAGTAAGATATTGTTGAGGGTGTGAAGGAAATGGTCAACATTCAACTACTGGATATCAAATTGAGACAAGTTGACATCTTTCTCTGTACAGTTTTTCAGTCTATGACATATTATGTTTTTTATCATGAATGTTACAGGATTTTGTCAAGTGTTTTTTTTTTTTTTAAGATTTATTTGTGCATACAGAATTGGGGTACAGGCTAGAGGCTCAGGGGCAGTGAGAGGCTTCACCAGAGACAGAGTGGGGAACAGAACAGGCAGACAGATGAAGTACACTGCTGAGGGGAGCAGCGGGCAGGTCAGGAGAGGTCTGCTGTGCCATGTGGTCCCCTTTGGGGCAGGCGGGAATCGAACTCATGCAGAAGTGGTGTTAGCTTCTCAGTGCTATGCTTTAACCCGCTGCACCACCAAGGAGGGCCCATCAAGTGCTTTTTTTACATCATTGATATGTATGGTCGTGTGAGTTTTCTTCTTGAGCTAGTGAATATGGTGAATATAGTGTTAATGAATATGCACTCATTAATTTGTGAATATTTAACCATGCATGCCTCGCTAGCACCCCACTGTTTGTGGTATCTAATTCTTTATATATAAATATATGTATTGCTGAATTTTACTCACTAATAATTTGTTAAAGATTTTTGTGTCTATATTTATGAAAGCTTTTTGGTCTACTATTGTACTAGCTTTGGTTTTGGTATCAGGAGAATGCTAACTTCATAAAGTAAGTTGGGAAATGAGCCCTTCTTTTCTATTTACTGGAAGAGATTATATGCAATTGGTGTTAAGTTTTTTTATTTGGTAGAATTCTCCAGTATAGTCAAATGAACCTGGATTTTATTTAGGTTTGTTTTAAAATTATCGATTCAATTTCCTTAATCATTTATGGCTATTCACATAACCTATTCTTATTGGTTGAGTTGTAATAGATTGTGTTTTATCAGTAAGTGATACATTTCCTCAAAGTTGTCAAGCTTATGCAGTAGGGTCCATGTGTAGTATTTCCTTATTGTCTTTTGTTGTGTACAGTGTCTGTCATGATGACTTCTTTTTCACTTTTAATATTGGTAATTTGTGTCTCTACTTTTTTGTTTTTCAGTCTTTTCTGGATTATAAATTCAATTTTGTTTATATATTCAATGATTCATCTATTATGATTATCTAGATAGTTTTCTGTTTTCAATTTTCCTAATTTTGTTCTTATGTCTTTCTTCTTTGAATTGATTTTGTTTTTCATTGTATAGATTCCCAATATGTATAAGAATTTAGATAATTGATTTGAGATTTTGTTTTGTTTCCCAAGATAACCATTTAGTTCTATAATTGTGCAGCTTGGTGCTATTCTGTCTGTGTCCCAAACACTTTGATACACTGTATTTTTACTTCCATTCAGCTTAATACAATACTTGATCTTTTTAATTCTCCTCTTTGACTCATGGATTATTTACAAGTACTTGTTTAGTTTATAAATATTTGGAGAACTCCTATTATCTTCCTGTTACTGATTTCTAATTTGATTCAATTTTGGCCGGTGAATGCACTATTATTTCAGTTATATTCAATTTGTTTAGGTTTACTTTATAACTGGGATATAGTCTTATCTTGGTAAATGTTCCATGGATATTTGAAAAAATGTGCATTCTCCTGCTGATGGATGGAAATAAATTTCAATTAGATCCTATTAGTTGAGGGTGTATTTGAATTCTTCTATTTATACATTGTGATCCCCCCCAAATTCATGTTGAAGCCCTAACCTCCAAGATGATTTTATTTTGTTCTTTTCTCCTTACCTTTCAGACTCATATTTTTCAAATAATTTTTACAACTTTCAGTCATGCTTAATGGATAGAATGAGGACAAGAATGTCTATCCCATCTTCTTGAAAGTGAATGTCCCTATGACAATGTTTTTAAAATTAGAAAAGCTCATGTAAAAACCAGATTTATCACTGTTCTTGAAAAGTGGAGACATATGGCAATATTGGGTTTGCATTATGCATTCCAACAAAACTCTCCAGCTGAGGTGACCTATTTATATAGGGGATGTCCCAGTTAGGGTCACGACTCTGTTGCACTATACCCAATCTGCCTTACTTACTTGGTTATCCATAACTCCTGCAGGAAACTGAGCTAACAATTTCACTAATACCTCTCTGGCTGAGCACCCCCATTTGCCTTCTGTCACTACAATTCTCTCCTCTTCTCAATCTTTCCATTTTGTTCACACAATTCCTAAGAATTGATCTCACAGTGATGATTTATCTATACTGGAATATATATGTATGAACATACATGAACAGATGCACATATGTGAATGTCAAGGATGAGAAGAAATTAAACATGCAAAAAGGAGAATTTTGAGGGCCCTCCCTGGTGGCGCAATGGGTTAGGACACAGCCCTGCAAGCAAGCTGCACCTTCAGCTACAGCTGCAGCAACTTCAGTGTGAGTTGGTTCCTGGGCTGCAGAGATGACCCACATGGCACAGCAGACTTCTCCTGTCTCTCCGGCTGCTCCCCTCAACAGTATACTTCGTTTATCTGCCTGTTCTGCTCCCTGCTCTGTCTCCGGTGATCCTCGCACTGCCCCTGCATCTCTGGTCTGTACCCCAATTCTGTAAGTATAAATAAGTAAATTCTTTAAAAAAAAAAGATAATTTTGAGAGATTCAACTATGTAGATTCAGCTTTAAGGGGTCCCTTGGCAGTTATCTCCTGGGGAGAGAGAAAAGCTATGAGCACCATCCACTGTAACTGCTGTCACATCATTTCTATCTCAAAACAGTTTGCAAATGCTATTTCCCTACCACAAACATCCGTCCTCAAGGCCACTGCACACACTGCATTGCATTAAGGTCTCAGGTCCAATACTACTTATTCAGAAATCTTGCCCTGACAACCTTATCTTAAAAGCCCTCTTCTATTAACAACACTTTCTGACCTTTACTCTATTCTTTAAGTGTTATAGCACTTAACATTATGTGAAAACCGGTATTTGCTTACTTGTTGTATTGCCCATAGCTATCAGGATGGAGACTTTGTCTGTCTCACTCACCATTGTATTCCCTGTGCCTGGCACATAGGAGTTTAATAGACATGCAATGAATGGACAATTCCTGTCTTGGTACACCTTAGCAAATTTTCAGAATGGGATAGTGAAACATTTATGATCATAAGATTGCTGAACAACTGAGGGATCTGATATTTAAAATATTGAAAGGTAGAATGACAACTCCTCGAATATTTAAAGTTTTGTTTATTCAGAAAGATAGAAAATAACTATACCTCAAAGCAGATCTAAATGGAATCGCCACAATCAATTTACAAGAGACAAATTTGCCCCACTATAAAGAACTTGCTAAGAACTAGATACTCTTCAACAGTGAGATACGGTGAGTTTCCAATCACTAAAACTGGTTAAGCTGAACTCTTAAGAGTCAGCTGTAAAAGGGATACTATCTCTATAAGGAATTTTGAAAGGGTAACTTCCAAAACCCCTTCGAATTCCCTAATCCTAACACAATTTAAGGGAGCTGGAGCTTGGTTTTTACTTTTCACAGACAGTGTTGCTGAGGTAGAGCCTTAGTTTAAGAAGGTTAATTACAGAAAATTTAAGAAAAAGTAAATATGTCAAAAGGTTTATGTCCCTGTCAGTATGGAATATGAAGTAATTGATTTTTACTTAAGAATGTTTTACAACTGCAATTCAAGAGAAGTTAGATTTCTTTAGAAACCAGAATGAAAAGTATTTTGTAATTAATAAAGTTATTTTCCCAATATGCCCTGAGTTTTAAGTGATTAATTTGTTTAAGGCTATTCCTCTCAGATAATATGACATCAGTTGAGGCAACTAATTTATGATGACTGTGATTCTAAAGTATCTCAAATAAGTATCTTAAGACATTATCACAGTTATAACACACATTTTGTGAAAATTATGTTTTTGTCAGTATGGATTTTTAAAGCTTTAAAAATAATTATGAACTGTGTCATAGGATATATTTAAAAGAATATAGGTAGGCAAGATAAAAGATGCAAACTTTTAGGTGCAATTTGATATGTTCTAACTAGCTCTTACTTTTAACGCCATGGTTGAATAAAATTTTTCCTATTTTAAGCAATAAACAGTCATAAATTCATTCTAAAGATTTTCGAGGAGTCAAAGCCTGCTTAGGCATATAAACAATTCAGGCTCAACCTACAGCACTTTACAAGCTGTTTCTCTAATCTGTGTGATCAAAGAACCCAAGATGTTGACATCTAATATTTACAGTAGTAGGTTGCTATTCTACAGCCTGCTGTAGCTAAATATGTATCAGCATGTGGGAAGTCTTAGGACCCACTAGGGATCTGTTTGTTAGCACCTCATTTCCTTGCTTCCATAAGGTTCAAACCGTCCAGCTCCTATTTCTCAAATAAACCACAAAATATCCACGATTCACATTCATAACCCTGGGTGGGGTGTGGGGGTAAAGTACATTCAAACCAAAATCTATACATTGCAAATGCTATCCTGGAAGCTCAATTAGCAGTCTCCTTCAGACCCAAACTGTACGTCTGTAACATCCGGGTCTTTTTCTTCCCACAGAGATAATGCGGTAAAGGTGGGTGATGAGTTCTCCCAGCATTTTTACCAACTCGATTTCAACAACTTGACAGGAAATCTGGCGGGCTCCCTCCCATTTGGAGATGGCATTTCCATCACACCAGTTTACTCTTCCATCCCATACCCCACATGCGGCAGTCTTTCCTTTGCTGTTGAGTCAGCACATTGAGGAAAAATGGACAATTCTAATCTCGGTTCCATCAAAGAAATACTATTAAAACAAGCACTGTCTCGGCCCTCCCTGGTGGCGCAGCGGGTTAAAGCACTGCACTGAGAAACTAAAGCCACCTCCGCATGAGTTCGATTCCCGCCTGCCCCGGAGGCGACCACATGGCGAGGCAGACCTCTCCTGACCCGCCCGCTGCTCCCCTCTGCAGTGTACTTCGTCGATCTGCCTGTTCTGCTCCCCACTCTGTCTCTGGTGAATCCTCTCACCCTCCACATCTCTGGCCTGTACCCCAGTTCTGTACGAATAAATAAATAAATCTTAAAAAAAAAAATGAAAACAAGCACTGTCTCATGAGCAACTATTTCAGTCACTGTAAAAAGTATATATACCACAAATCTCTGGACTATCTGCTCGAAGACTCAAAATGAAGGTGCAAAGGAACAAGACGTAGATAGTTTCTGTGGCCAGCAGCTATGTGTACTACACTATGGTTCTTCTTAAAACCTGCTTCACTGCTAAGTGGCCAAGATGGCTGACCACTAAACAGTAACCCAGCACTCCTGCTCCCAACCTGCTGGCACCCAGAATCCCCTTTAAATCAGAGAAAGGCACACCTCCGTGTGAAAGGCTTCCTTTCATGGTAAACTTGGTGTCCCTGACCTCTGCTGCTCAACTGACTTGAGATACCGGAGGCATTGAAAACCAGGGTTTCAACAGTACAAGTTTATGTGGGGGTTGAGATGGCACACCAGTCTATATAAATCTTTTTTAGGAAACCCAGAGTCATGGTTATGACATGAATATTTGATAGAGCCTTTGGTGTGTCAACCTAGAACTGATTCATTAGTCTACCTAAACTTCCTGCCCTGATCATACCAAATGGCCTGTTTATTATATTACATTTGTTTTTATAACACATATATTTTAAATAATTTTATTACAAGAGGAAGGTGCAAGAACTGAAAAAAAAGACACAAATACTTGAACAACTACTAAAAGTGAGTGCCTCTCAACATATGAATAATTTATCATATCCTTAATTTTTAAATGCTCTAGAGATTCTACTAACATGTATAGAACAAATACCTTGCAAGTAATAAAATCAAAATTCAAATCCAAGACTATTTGACTCCAAAGAAAATATATTTTTCTCCATATCACATTCTCTCACTGCTCTGCACTTCTACAGAATATGATTACATCACGGTGCACATCCCAGCATTGTTTAAGAGACAGACTCAAGCCAGAATGCCCTTTCATCACTAACCATGACTACAGATCAGCTCATTCTGCTCCCACTTACTGTAAAATGGGGATAATGCTAATGTCTGTCTTGTTTGGTTTCAGAGAGGATCAAATGTGTTAACGTAATTATAGCTTAGAACTGTGCTGATACATACTAAGCACTATGGTATCAGTCGTTTTTGTGACTCTTATTTCCTAAATGGAGTAGAAGTCCTTTGAAAATCAGGATAATTATTTGTTTGTGTTCACAGCAGTTTCAAAAGTAGGTACTCTGTAGTTTGTTGCATTCATTCTTTTATTGATTCATGCCCTTTCCATTGTTTACAACATTATGTGGAAGCAGCAGCATCCACCAGTACATTGCCTTCAGGCTTAAAAGCATTGCTTCCAAAGTTTACACTTAAGTCCAATGTTAAAATCTATAGGTAATCATGGGAGACTTCTGATTCTCACTCTTCCTATTGCTATAAATGTATAGATTTTCAATTTAGAATAGTAATTGACATTGTTCAAACTGTGCACATGATGTAAAACAGATCTTTTAATCATTTATTCATGTATTCATTTCAGAAGGCACGTTTTTAAAATTAGACATTGTGATAAGTCCTAGGAAAAACAGAATCTAAAGGTGAGTAAAGGTAAGTAAAGCAAATAATGAGAAAATGACAAAATAAGTGCCAGAGCTAAGGAATAAAAGATGTAAGAACCACTTAAGTATTTAGGAGAAAGCACCCAAGGATGTAACATTTGGGCAACATCTGGAAGGAGGAGGAAACAACTACAAAACAGAGGGGTAAAAAAACAGAGGAAACATTATGTGCAGGGTACACAAAAAGTGCTGGTAAAATCGCTAAGTTCTTTGTGGGTGGAGTTTTGTAGGGACTAGAAAGCTAGGTTTGGGGTCCAGATCACTAATTTAGAATGATTGGATCAAGGAAGGATTGAAAGCAAGAAAACTCATCAGAAGACCAGGAGAAACGAGAGATAATGGCACAATCTCAGCCTTGGCATCATAGATGAAGAGACTAAGACAAGAGCATTCTCTACACTGGACAGTGAGAAAATGATGACCCCAAATACCCTCATTTTTTTTTTCAGTGATATATTTACTATATATGAACAAATCTTTTTTTTTTAAGATTTATTTATTTATACATACTAGAACTGGGGTACAGCCAAAGGTGCAGAGACGGCTAGAGGATTCACCAGAGACAGACTGGGGAGTACAACAGGTGGATCTACTGAAGTACACTGCTGAGGGGAGCAGCTGGCAAGACGAGAGAGGTCTGCTGCTCCATGTGGGTCACCCCCAGGCCGGCTGCAGTATGAGTGGCTATGGCTAGCATCCTAGTGCTGAGCGTTACCATGTTGCCACACTAGGGAGGTCCCCTTATTTTTTAACCAGAATAATGAATACATAGAACTCCTCTCTGATGAGGAGTTGCTAACTGGAAGTATCAATCCACACCATTTCCATATTATCTTTCCTTTTCTTTCACTTAGTTCTACTTTGAACTTGTGGATACACAAAAGAAAGCCAATGATCAGGGTCTCTACCCTGCAGACCCGGGGCTGGTGCAGGGATCTTCTAGCTGAGTTTAATGAGCATATGCCCTCCCGTAGGCTGATGATCTTGCCACATAAGAGGTACTTTGTAGAACACAGACAAATCCTATTCACTCTGAAACTGACACCCAATCTGCAGTTCAAGGTGTCAAGCTGGAGGTCTGGGTATAACTCTGAAGGCCATGTCCTAAGACTTGTTTAGGATCTCCTAATCTCTGAAAGCCATTCTTAGAAGCTTGAAAACTCTTAAGACTCAACACTGCACAGAGCAGGGGGTCACACCCAGGACATTTTTACATCTCCAATTTTTTTCTGTCCCATTTTAGGAAGCAGGTGAATGGCATCAAAGTGAAGTTCAATGCAGTGGGGAATTGGTCTCTAACTCCAGAGCCCTCTGTCCCCAACCTGGTGCTGGGTCACAGTATCCCAATGCCCTGCACATTAATAACTGGTGTGCCTTTCTACATTTTTTGGAATTTTCCCTGCATTTTTCCCTGTGTAAATATCTCACTTTGCATGTCCAATTAGAAAATCCTCAAGCAAACTTAATGGGAAAAGGGAGAAGGAAGATCAACTTAATTTAGTAAAAAGACTAAATAATGGCATTTTAAATGGTAATTTTCTTACTTTCGTAGCTAAAACTGCCAAAGCACTATCCAGCAAAATTTTTGGAGTACCAGCTTCAATGAATAGATAAAAGAGAATTGTAATTAGTATATCAATTATTTGTAAGCAATAGGTACTTAGGAGGCCTTTTAAAGTCATTCCCCAGACTTCTGTTGAAAACTTACTCAGTGTAGGAAAAAAAGAAGTATTTATTTTTAGTGTTGTAGTAAGTACTCAACTCCCCCCCCCCCCGAGTTCTGCTTAATTATCTAGATCTTGGAAGAAAGCCTTTGAGAGGCAAAAGTAAACTTGGACTCTGGGAAAATCCAAATGAACTCAGGACCAGATTCAGAAAAATGTCAGGGAGTTCCAAATGCACAGTTGCATTTCTCATTAAAAAAAAAAAACAGGCCCCTCCCTGGTGGCACAATGAATTAAAGCACAGCACTAGGAAGCTAAAGCCATTTCAGCATGAGTTCGATTCCAGGCCAGAGCAGTGACCCACATGGCATGGCAGACCTCTCCTGACCCACCCACTGCTCCCCTTAGCAGTGTATTTCATGAATCTGCCTGTTCTGCTCCCCACTCTGTCTCTGGTAAATCCTCTCAATGCCCCTGCTCCACTGGCATGTACCCCAGTTCTGTATGCACAAATAAATAAGTCTTAAAAAAAAAAAACCTTCCTTAAAGCAGGTTGGTTTCAAATGATCCAAGTCCTCTATCCTTTGGTCTCTGCTTCTTTTCAGGGAACTTGCACATGTGTGAAACACCCTGCCACAGGGGGTCAGCACAGTAGGTGACTGCTGATTGTGAGTCCTAACTACAGTCTAGAATTTGAAGACTGTTAGGACAGCATAAGTACTGGGTCTCTTGATTCCTCAAAGGATACAGAGTAAGTAATTTATTGACTGGTTCTACTTATTCCATGGAGTTTAGTAACTTCTGGGAGCCAAAGCAAGTTTTAAACTACTATAGAAAGAATAAAAAAGAGCCAAAAAAAAAAAAACCCTTTGGTTTTTGGGGGGAGGATAGAACGCATATGTTTTAAAAGTACATCTAGTTCTACCACCTTCCCCAAATCACAGAGCAGCAATATAGAGAGAAATGGTAGTTAATATTCAGGGAACAGAAGTTTCTAACAGATTTCAAGGAACAGAACTAAAAGTGTATAGTCAGAAAGCATCAGGGGTCAAACAGTGGCCAAGAGCCCACGGTTTGGCCGTGTTACCAGGACACCCCAGAACCCCCAAATATGGCTGCTCTAAATAGGTTCTTCCATCTGCCACATCAAGACAAAATATACTCTCTGTGTAAGCCTATCAATAGAAAGGAACTTTAATTCAATTCATGTGCAGTAAAAACAAGAAAAAGAATAAAGTTTTTAAATCAAACACCCAAAGTTAAATAGCTATGCCCTCAAGGGGAAAGGCCCAGCCAAAGAGGGTTGGCCCAAATCATGACCACTGAGGCCCAAAAGCCTGCCAAAGTCTAAGGTCCCTCTGGTAGGGACCCATAAGAAAGGATGGAAAAGGACCAGACAAGACTGGAAAGAAAAGAGAAGAATAAAAATCAAGAGAAACCCTGCCACTGTTAACTTCCCCTCTAGTGGCTCCATGTCTGTTTCAAGCGTCTTCTTCCATGTCCCGAAGTCCCTAGTACAAGTCCAAGGCTGAGAAGCAAGCACGACTTCTTCATGTTTCATGCTATTTCCTTCCCCCAGGTTTCCTTCTTGCTCTCCATCTCTCCTCCTTCCTTCTCCTCATCCCCTCCTCAACTTCTCCTCCACCCTGCTCAGCTCCACTCTTCTTTGGACGGGGCAGGGAACCCAGAAACTCCCCTTTCCCTGAGAACCACCCCATTACAGTTGAAGGGTTTCCCCTACTGCTATAGAGAATCTCTTATCTGAGTGACTAGGAGGGACAAAGGTCAGCTTTGATTGGCAACCCTAAATAACTGGAGACAAAGACCCTACTACCTTCCTAAGTTTGAACCCAACTAACAAAAGGACAAGAAAGAAATACACCAACATGAAGAAAAAAAAAAAATGATTGTGCTTCAACAGTAGAAGTATAGGCAATTGCCACTTTTGCTTTTATCATCATTTCAATATTTCCACAACAGGAATACATAATACATAACTTTGTTAACTCTTCACTTTAATTTAATAACAACAACAACAAAAAGATGTTACACATACCAATGACCTAACCAGCAAAAGGCAAGAGAAAGATCTATCCAACCTAACTTGTTCTTACAAATTGTCAGCCAAGATTGCCTGCATGGGAAACAGCACTGTCCTTCCTAATAACAGTAACTATTTTGGTGATGGTATCAACACAGCTACCATTTATTGAACACTTACTCTATGTGAGGGCTCTACACGAAGTGCTTTCTGCTTATTCTTTAATTATTAGAACATCCCTTTAGAGGCTGATTAAATAATTTGATAAAGAATGACTGGAAAGTAGGTGGCTATCAAGACCAGGTCTCAGAAATATCTGAGTTCACAAGTATAAACCTCTTGGCACAAATCAAAATAATTTGTGTACACATCACCTCTTACCCTTCGTGCTTCATCTGGATTGCTCCTACACTCATCTGAGCTTTTCTTATTCAGGATACATCTCAAAGGCAAGTTTTCCAATAAAGAAATTTCATTGCTATGTGCCCAGAGCCAAGAACAGTGCCTGACACAAAATACACCTTCCATGAACACTGTTGGATTGATGAATAAGCTCTCATACATCAAGGTGTAATCATAGTAGTGTATCTCTGTAGTTGTCCAACTCTTCTCACTTTTTAAATCTAATATGATTGAGATTATCCTAGTTCTACTGGTCACTTGTTCTGCAACTATTTCCTTTCACAGACTCAGTTCATTTACCAATCACCTTCCCTAAATTCCCTGCACTTGGTGATGGGTTTATGATAGAGTGTTACCCAATGGACTATAGGTGGAAGTGATGTAACCACTTCCAAACCTGACCTGCCAAAGTCCAATTCTCCACATGCTCTTCTCTCATTTACCTGCTAGACACGTGACAGAGGTAGCAGGTGGAAGCACCCAGTCTCTGAGTGTCTGCATGGAGCAGATCCTTGCTCTACTTAGCTGATGTACATTGGACAAAAAAATAAACCTTAGTGTCTTTTGCTAAAGCAACTTGTCTTCACTGAAAATACATCCCATTACAAATCATTTTAACATACATATGTAAATTGAAAAATTATGTGCAAGATCTAATGTAGCATTATACAAACTATAAAACCCATATTAAAATATCAACTTCAATAAAAATGAGATGAAATAAAATAAATTATAAAGTTTCTTGCTAGTCATAATGGTTCTATTGCATTATGGGACAATGAATGGTCCAGGCTTATGGAAAGGTTTGATATTAACAATGGAAACAAATCTGTATTTCAAAGGGACTTTGTGATAATTTTTGGTAGCTGACTTTGTATTGGTCCTAATTATACCTTTATTGGTTTTACCCCCATGACAAAGAGCTCAAATTAAGAGCAGAAATTGCAGCTTTGCCATTTTACTGATACTTATGATAATTGGCATTATTTTCAATCCAAGGTCTCTCTTTAAAAGTGTTTGTTTAAGCCACTGGTCTATTCTGTAAAGATTAGTTTCATAAAAACTAGATCATATAATCCAATCCATAAATCCCTTTTTTTACCAGACACATCTAAAATGGTTCTGCCCCAATTCACTGAGGACAAATGAACATATAAAAGCACTGATGTTAAACTTCCTCTTCCTTTGAGAAATACATATGGGAGCCTCCCCTTCCTTCAGAATATCTAAGTACTCTCTGACATCTAATCATTTGAGGATACTAGCCTCAATCTACATATTAAAAATATGCTAAACTTAAGTTCTTCTTTTTTTATTATAAAATAAATTGTTAGCTCTTATGAACCCTGTAACAGACACATCACTTTCAAGGCTATTGTTCGGTCAGGTGCTTTGGACATTCAAATTCTAATGCCTTAATTTTTGAAGTCCATAGTCTGCCCCCTAGTTAGACAGAAGGTGGCTGATGTCATATTCCAGCTACATCTTCTCCCACTTAATTCCCTACCACTACCCAAGACCAGAGTTTTCCTTCCTAATAAGGTTTTTTCCCCCAAGGACACTGGTAGATATTAGTCAAGCTCTCTTTGATTTACACTAAGATAGACTGTAGAAGAAATGAAATGCTATATTTTCCACTCAGGTAAAAGCATATACCTGAAGGTGACTGACAGGTAGTGTGATAAGGTGACATTCGCCTTCACCCCCGCGGCTAGTGTTATAATATGCGATGAATTCTATATCCACTGAATATTCAATGTATAATTCAATATCCATTGAATATAACATTCAGTGAAGTCAACATGGCTCTTTGTCTCCCAGCCTCCTGCTCTATGGGACAGGAACAGTAATGTCTGCCCTACTTCCCAGGAGCTAAGACAGGAGTATAAAAAGAATAAAGGGCTGTGGGGGAAGAGGCTTCTTATAGCCTTGGCTTGAGTGGGCTGCTAAAGGCTCTAAAGAGGAAAGCTTGGCAAGGATTTGCGAACTGAGGTTCTCAAAAACAATGAGCTTGTTATCTGATTCTGTCTTCCAGGAAACTTGGAGAACAGCTTAGGACAATAAAAGAAAAAGAAGAGAAAAAAAAAGATGCCCTACAACATGTTCTACTTTTATTCATTTAATAAAGAGCCCTGCCAGGATAAGCTAACAGTGTGGAAATGGAGGCACAAGACTCCCTGGCATGCAATGTGTAAGACACAGCAGACTCTCCCACCAGCAGAGAGCACCAGGCAGGAGCAACAGAGCCAGCACCTGAGCTTGGGCATCGGGGCTGAGAGCAAGTTGAGGCTCTGACTAGCTTTGGAAATGGAATCAACCTGCATGTGCCTCAGTTTTATCATAAGTAAATCAGGAACAATACTACCTGCTTTGTGTCACGTTTATAAAGATTGAATGAAACAGTACCTAGGCTTGATATAACCCAGGACATGCAAGATAATAAGTTTTCAGTAAATAGTTGTCATCTTCACCATCATTATCATTCATTCTTCTTGCCCTTGCTCATTCCACCTTTAAAAGGAAATAGATGAGGCATAGCTAACATTTGCCAAGTACTTAAGAGTGAGGCTTGGCAAGCACTTATTAACTCAGAGGTTAGAGAACTGCTGTGTGGCGGGTCATGCAGAGTGGATGCTCATGGACTGGAAGACCTTGCCAAGAAGTCATGGGTGATGAGCAGTGAAAACAAAGCAACACGCCCAGCCAGGATGGAGGCAGGGCAGCCAGTAGACAGCTGGCAGTCAGTAGCAGGAATGACCTGACTGACTCAAGGACATGTGGATGAAGTGGGTGAAGAGCAAAGAGGAAGAGGGAGGGCTGGAAGACTTCAAAGGGAGGCTCATCCATCTTTATCAGCAAAGAGGATCCATGTGGTCCAAATCAGCAGAACCATAAAACTTTTCTCATGCAAGAGTTGTAGCCTCAAGACTTGCCTGAGCAACTGATGTTCCACAACTCACTCGTCACTAAACTTTCCTTGGAGAAACAACCAAAAGGCCTCCAGCAATAGCATCCCCACCACTACAACCCTCCCATGTCAATGTAGCATCATGTCGTCATTTTAGAGGGTCTTATCAACTGCAGACAAGTCCAAAGTCATGTGTGATGCCATAGAGAACTGTAAGCTCTGACACACCTTAGGTCATAAACCATACCCCACAATATAAGGCCATAACACTTCCAGACATATGTAATTTTTTTTAAAGATTTATTTATTCATACAGAACTGGGGTACAGGCCAGAGGCTCAGGGTCAGTGAGCGGTTTCACCAGAAACAGAGTGGGGAGCAGAACAGGCAGATCGATGAAGTACACTGCTGAGGGGAGCAGCGGGCCGGTCAGGAGAGGTCTGCCTCGCCATGTGGTCACCTCCGGGGCAAGCGGGAATCGAACTCATGTGGAAGTGGCTTTAGCTTCTCAGTGCTGTGCTTTAACCCGCTGCGCCACCAGGGAGGGCCCATATGTAAATTTTTTAATGGGAGCACCAAGAATGACTGGGTATGTGGATGATTCCATGCCCTGCCCTCACCAGGAAGAGAGGTTCAAACTTCTTACCTTCTTAGCAGTGAGCCCTGCTCATGAATAAGGATAGGAAAAACACCCCCATTGAGAACAGGTTGTGTTTGAAGTGTTCTCATGTATGCCCTTTGAAAAAGATAGAGTAAATTCTTCTCAGCAAAAGGAGGGACATTAATTAATTAAACAAAGTAGTTGTTGACTTTTTTAAAGCAATAAGCAAATTCCCTACAAAGAACAGAAATTTTTAATTACGTGCACCTCTGGTTTCTAGCTCTGAAAAATAAACTAGCTGAAAATTTAACCCCAGAATGAAACAAATGTTTTGAGGGAGAAGTCTGCAAGATGAAATGTGCAGGCAGAAACTGGAGTTTCTCTCTACAGTGGTAATTTGGACTTTGACAAATATCTTGGTTTGATTGCTATTATAACGTAAATGCCAAGTTTCACAAACAAAGAAAGTCACTTCAGGAAGTGGAGGTGAGAATTCTACCAAATCCACCAAGGGTAATATTTTGCAAAATAACCTGAAGAGAAGACAAACTCTGTCAATCGGTCAAGTACTGAAAAGGTTCAAATTATTCTTGACTTCACTATAGTTAATATAAATGTCCCAAGTCAATAAATCTTGATATTGATTAATCTACCCCCTCTGACACAATTTAATTTTTAAGACCCACTCGTTCCCACAGGCAGAAGGGGCAGATGCGACAATAGCGATTTACAAAATCAATATAGCGCAGGAGTGGAAAAATTAACTACAGGAGAAACGACCCAGTAAATCATTCAGTCCATCTCCATCTCCTTCTTGGCTGCTCCTCGGCTGTTCTCTTTCAGTATATTTGAGCCAGTTTATCCAATTAAGTTGTAGAGGCCAACAGATATGAGAACCCGTTCCTTCTCTAAGACACTATCCACCACTAAGTCCTTTGTCTTACTCCACATCACCGATACTCTGCTTTGGAAGAGCATCAGACTCACCCCCAGAATTTACAAAATATACCGATGCCAGGCCTCATGCCCAGCGATTTGTATTTAATTGACCTGGGGGAGGAACTAATCTTTATGGGTATCCTTTTTTTTTTTAAGATTTATTTATTTATTCATACAGAACTGGGGTACAGGCCAGAGATGCGGAGGGTGAGAGGATTCACCAAGGATAGAGTAGGGAGCAGAACAGGCAGATCTACGAAGTACATTGCTGAGGGGCTGAGGGGAGCAGCGGGCGGGTCAGGAGAGGTCTGCCACGCCATGTGGTCACCTCCGGGGCAGGCAGGGGTCGAACCCATGCGGAAGTGGCTTAAGCTTCTCAGTGCAGTGCTCCAACCCGCTGCACCACCAGGGAGGGCCCGGGTATCCTTTTTTAATACCCAAGTGATTCTAATGTTCAGAATGGCATGAAAACCATTTCTCTAGAACTTCAACAGTCTTATTCTTTATTCCAACTTTCAAATTCCTTTCTTGTTTAGCCATATGAAAATTAATCTGATATTACCAGGCTAGCAAGATCATGGAAGACAGTCAGTCAGTGCTGGCTGAGACACACCAGCAGAGACCCCTGCTGTGGGGGGGGGTCATTATTGCGGAGAACAGCAAGACACATACATCAGGAGGATTCTCAGGGACACCTGAGAAGAAAAAAAAGGGGTGGAGGACTATGGCTTTAAACTAAGAGGAAAGGACAGTTTTCCTAGTAATAACACCAGTAGCAATTAACCACCTGGAGAGTTGCCAAAGATAGAAATCCTTCCCATTTAAAGTTCCTCTGCCGATCATCTTGACCTTAGCTTTGGGAGAAAATAAAGTTCAAATATAAATACAAGGAAGCATACCTGTGAGATCTAAAAGCTAACTTTTGTTGAATTCTTACCACCCACAGATACATTTCCAAGCACGTGATACGATTTAACTTACATTATAATCCCACTGCAAAGCAGAAGAAACTGAGGCACCCTAGCTAATGACAGGGAGTGTCAGAGTTGTAATTCCAAATTCTGTAGCTTCTCTCCATAGGCTATGCACTTAATCATTCATGTCAACTGCCCCTCGGCAGTGTCACGTGGACATAAACAACTGAAGCTAGAAACTTTGTAAAGACGCCACAATAAATCTTAACAAGTGCTAAGATGAATTACTTCCAGAATTACTTCTACAAAATTACTTCTACAAAACAAAGGTTTTAAACATTAGCAGGAATAGCCATCATTGGAAGAGATTTCTAAAGTAATTGTGGGCCCCTTTCCTTTGGATTCAGCTATCCGGGTGGAGCCCAGGAACACACATTTAGGTGGAAATGTCTTTTGACAGTGTCACAGTCGTGAGAAAAGTTCAGAATTTGAACTGAGATAAAATGATTTCAACAAATAGGAAACTAGCAGCCTTGCTAAAGTTCCTTTGGGGAAGCTGGGTTGGCCGAGGCTTAGCTAGAAAGAGTTAAAGGATGGTTATGAAGACACAGTTGGCCGGGTTCAGCTACTCTTCCAACAGCGGCTGGTGAAGGGTAGTGCTTTGAAAAAAAGTTATTTTTAGGGGAGGGGAAAGTGCCAGAAGAAAAGGATATATTAAAAATTCAGGAAATACCAGGGAAAATTGATTCTGCAACAATGTTCTCAAGAAGGCAGGGGGCACAAGTCCACCTGCCAAAGCCTTCATCGCAAGGCAGGCCCAGGAAGGCCACACCGGGCCTCCTGGCATTGGGTCTCACAGGACCAGAGTGTACTTCCCAGCCAGACCTGGACAGCAAGGTTAATAACTATCTTAGGAGCAGTTCTTCAAAGTCTCAAGAAAAAGAAAAAAGTACATCAGAGCACAATGTTACCAAAGCATGTGAAGACCCTTGATGGCCTCAGCTCTGGGTTTGACTGACCCTCCACTCATGCATGTAGAATTTCCTTCTAGATGGGATGGTCCACTAGTCTGAGGGCATACAACCTGATTTGCAGAATCAGCTACATAACTTACGAGTCTTGGAGCAACATGACAATGTGGGATTCCATGTTCAAAAGTTACTAAGAATTCCAAGATAGCAACAGCAAAGCACAGTGTCAAGGGTGGGACCTTCTAAGTGGGGTGCCTTGTGTGAATGCACAGTCTGCCAACCAGGAAGTTAGCCCTGCCTGGATGCACATTAGAAGAATCACTGGGGAACCTTTAAAAATTCCAATGTCCAGGCCACACCTGAGACCAATTGAACCCCTAACCTCTAGAGGTGAGAGCCACACTTAAGAATTTTTAAAAAGCTTCCCGTTGATTCCAAAGTGCAGTCGAGGTTGAAAACCAATGCTTACTTGTCACAGAATCTGACTTAATACCAGCTTTGAAAATCATTTTCTTTAAATAAGAAATTCTATCCGGGAAAAAAAATAATAACAATGGTCCCACAAAATGGACTGTAGCCCTACTTACACACTCACAAATTATATTTCTCCACCTACCCATTCCTATAAATTGGCTCAAATTACTAGTATAAGACAAAAGAAGGCAAATATCTTTCCATAATAACTGTATGTATTGCCATATAGCCCAAAAATAAGAAGTGACTTGAGTAGTGGAGACTTCGCTAAATTCCTTTCAGACCCCTGCCTGAGTTTTCTTGGCTCTACCAGATGATTTCTTCTAGGGTCTGGGCACTAGACCAGAACTCATCCACCCTTCTGAATAATGCATGACATAGGTCTTTCCAAGCAACAGTGAGCTTTGGACGGAATGTTCAGTTAAGGCAGGAGAATCTGACCCTCACCAAAATCCAAAGCTTAAGATTTATCCCAAGAGATGGGATCAAATGAGGATCATCATCCAAGCAGCATAGCTGGGCAGCCTCTGGCCAGCACTTAGCTACCCAAAAGTCCACAACCAAATGCCCAGCCATCTAGGCAGAAAGGCCGCTAGTAACGACAGCAGGGTGGGGCTTCCCTTAGGACTCTAAGACACAAAATGCATCAGGGAAGCAGATTCCCTTAAAACGGTCTTTAGACAAGTGAAATAATCAAATTGAAGCTAATTATGGAGACCTCCATAATTATGGAGCCCCCTAAGACCACAATAAAGACTAAGACCTTTCATTTGATCCAGTCAGCCATAGAGTGGCAGGCAATGCTTTGGAGGAAAATTTCATGGATTAGAATCCTGGCTCCAGGCGTCTATAACTGTGTGATTTCTCTGTGCCTCCATTTCCTCACCAAAAATATGGAGCTCATCAGGTGCCACAGAACTGTGTGAAGCTGAAGATAATCCACTCACAGTGCTTAGGAGGATGCGTCATCCATGCTGGGCCCTCAGTCAACACCAGCCCAGCCACTACCCTTGGTACCACCACCCCGATCGCACCACACAGACACAAGTGACTTGCTTTTCCCTCACTTTGCACTAAATGAAACCAACACTCAGATTTGGTTTTAGGTTTCACAAACCAGTAGAGCCAGGGTGACAACCCAGGTTTTGCCTTATATTTGCACCTGACTTGAGAACTGAGCCAAGGCCAGGCAGCCTTTGTGGAACACCCAGCCAGGCAAGTGGCATACCCAGCAATCATCCTGCGTGACGATGAAAGGCGAGGAGGTAGTTGCAGCTGAGGTGAGCTATCTGTCACATCATGATCACTCAACCCCAGTTCGCTGGTATTACCATCGCCTTCGCCATCCAGTGGATGAACAACCAGGAAAGCCACATGTAAGTTAACATTCACCCTATTGGATTCTCACTCAAAGGGTTGCAGCTTACGAAATACAATGCCCTGGCCCTCCCTGGTGGCGCAGTGGGTAAAAGTGCAGCACTGCAAGTGAGCCGCAGCCGCTTCAGTGCAAGTTCAATCCCCAGCCCCAGAGGTGACCCACATGGCTCGGCAGACCTCTCCTGACCCACCTGCTGCTCCCCTCAGCAGTGTACTTCGTCGGTCTGCCCATTCTGGTCCCCACTGTCTCTGGTGAAGCCTCTCACTGCTCCTGCACCTCTGGCCTGGACTATAGTACTGTATGCATAAAAAAATAAATCTGAAAAAAAAAATCCAATGTCCAACACTTTGGTAAAAACAAAGCTTCCCTAGCTGAGATGATACCACGCATATACGAAGCCTCCTGATGGGTTATGTTTAAAATAATAGAAACCATACTTCTATGCTCTATAAGCAAAGGACAGGGCAACAGTGTGCATTAATGTTACCAAGTCCAACTTCAAACACTGACAGTACCACAGTCACTGACTGGCCAATATAGAAATGAAACTGGAAAATAAATTGTAGACCACCTTTACAGTCCTCATCTGCACTGGCACACTTGGTGAAGACCCTTGGGGAAGGCATTGGCAATCAGACTGAGGCTGCCACCCTACCACTTGGGGGACACTTCCTGACCAGTCAGAGGCATGAAGTCGCTAAACATATCCCCTCCCAACCCTCACCCCCACCAAACTGAGTGTCTCTTCCTGAAACCTGCCCTACGGTAGCAATTTCCCTCTTTTGCTGACTAGTCTAGGAAAAAACCCAAAAACTTACAAAGAAACAATGAATCTGTGACAATTAAACTGGCACTTAATGAAAGCCACAAATGCATAATTACCATGTCCCACTTGGTACAATACACTCCAGAGTTGCCCAAAACTGCCCACTCTGATAGCAGTTGCCCTTACGCAGGCCCTGGGCTCCCAGCTGCATCTCAATGAGCCTAAATCAGCTGCCTAGAATGGTTTCCCTGGTAACAGAGTTCTGGCTGAGAGGGACATTGATTACCCCGAGGAGTGAGTTTCCACTTGGAGGGAGACTGGGTGAATGCAAAAGCAGAAAAGTTGGAGGGAGTTGCGGGGCCCCAAGGGGCCTGGGAGTCACTAGATCCAGGAGGGATCTCAAGCATTTGTGTTTCTGAGATGCAAGGAGTAACTTGTGAATTTGGTTCCTTGAGGACTTTTAACATGGGGCCTAAAGTTGACATAACCCATCTACTCTTGACTTGTTCACATTCTCTCTCAGATTAGGACTGGTTGTCTGGACTATCATAACTTGAGTCTCATTAACTCTCTTAATAATTCATTGGCGACCCTAGATAAATGACATCTAGGTAAACTGAGGAAGTTAGAGTTAAGTGATCTAAAATTCACTTCTGCAGTGGAGGCCCTCTGAGGAGGAGGTGCACTCAGTCACCAGCACAAAAAGAAAATTTCTGTGTTAGCAACTGTCCTTTGCCTTGACATTTCCATTTCAAAGTTCTTCTCTCTTGTCTCAAGCACATCCTCCAGGATTAGGTTCTGATTTCTACCACTGTTCCCAAGGTTGCCCATAGCAAAGGTTATCACCACCTTTGGCCAATTTCCACTACAAATGGAGCCGATCTGAATGCCCCTTTGGGGAGAAGGCACTCCTTTGTTGCCCGGTGCTGGGGGCAGCTGAGTAGATAACCTTGCCAATCCCTTTCCTACTATGATCATATGCTTCTCTGAAGGGCTCCTCCCTCCTCCGCAGCCATGCATTAATGATTGGTGGGATCTCAGAGCAGCATTCCAGACAGCATATACAGCATCTCTAGGGCTGAAGAAAGCAGGTTCACAAGAGGCCTGGAAAAACGCAGTGTGGTTAGAGATTGGGAAGCCAAAGGGAATACGCTGAGAGATTGGGGGTGCATGAAATAACAGGGCCAACTATACGCCTGTTGGTGGCCATGGTGATGTTTTATTTTCATCCTAGACATTGTGGAGATATTAGAAGGTGAGAAAGGTGGAGACAACATGAAATGATTTTATTTTGAAAGAAATAACTTAACTGAGGGCATAAGAAGTCAGTTAGAAGGTTGTGTCACGATCCAGACAACACATGATTTTGGCCTGATGGATAACATTGGAAGGGGGGAGGAGATCCTACAGAAGTGGTGACTGGGCCCTTCATATTGCTCCCCTGGTTCCAGGTAAGGGCTCCTGACTTATCTGCTTCATCTGGTTCAGGGTCACCCTGAGACATGTGCACTGAATCTACTTGATACCGTGGAGAGCTGATTCCCTCTGCCTCTATAGCCACCACCTCTGTCCTCTTATTTTCACTGACATCTTACTCAATTAAAACCTGAAAGTCTCCCAAGATCTGATAGTTCTTGTTCCTTCAAAAAGCACATAAACCTTGTTAGCAGTTAAGTTTTTATCTCACAAAGGTCATTTCCAGAAAAGAAAGAATGCTCGAGGATGTGGAGAAAAAGGAACTCTCCTGCATTGCTGGTGGGAATGCAAACTAGTACAACCACTATGGAAAACTGTTTGGAGGTTCCTCAAACTGCT
>NW_004567114.1:18249187-18505116 GCF_000260355.1 Condylura cristata
AAAAAAAAAAAAACCATTTACACACAGTGAAACTAAAACAAACAAAACATCCTTCCTTTCCACTCTACCAACAGATACCAAAAGATAGTGTGATAGAAATACAGATGCCTGGTCCTTAGAACCCTCAAGCAAATACAAACCTTCTTTATCGGAACTATCAAACTATCGCTGTAATAACTGTTTATGACCTAATTTTCAAAGTAAATCGACAGGTGATAAGTGCCCAGAAGAAGCCCAATCAGGAGCCCAGTTCTCCCCCAACAGGTCTTGATGGGATCACACTTCCTTGGAGCTCCTGCAAACATGGATTCTACCATTTGCCTTAGTAATTAGGATACTGTTTACCTCATACTAAAATGAAACCAGAAGCCTTATTTATGATTTTTCGACAGGTCTTCTTCAACCTCAGAGGGAGCTATAGCCGATAGAAACCATCATAAATTGAAACATCATTAAGTTGAAAATGGGCTTAATACAATATAAAAGACCAGCTCCCAGTTCACTGTAGAGTGTCAGTTGTGTACCCTCATGATGGGCTCACTGCCTCTGTCCAATGTCACAAGAGAGTATCATACTCCTAGGAACAGATCAAAATTTGAAGTATGGATTCTATTGGAAATGTATTGCTTTCATATCATAAAAAAAAAATCATTAGTCTAAGTTAGGAAAGTCTATAGAAGGTTGAATTTTGATGTCAAAACTGGAATGTTATTATGGAAATTTCTGCAATTAAAAAACTTCAACATAAAAAAAAAAGGTGAAAGAGAAGGTGATTTATGGAGTGACTGGGGCAGAGGAATTCAAGTGGTGGCTTTGAAAACACTAGTGTCTGCTCAGGAGTGACTACATAGACCAGTGTGCAGAAAAGAAAGTTCTTGAGAGACTAAGACCTAGAGAATTCATGGGTAAAGAATGAAAGTTTTAATAATGTGGTACACTTGGTTTGTAAAAGAAGAGAACTAAATAGAATTATATACCTGACCTCTTATACCATACACAAAATAATACACTTATTGCATTAGAGACCTAGTAGCCAGAGCAAACTTTAAGACTGTTAAAAGAAACTATAGGGAAATGTTTACTAGTTTTATAAGATAAAAATAAGGATTTTTTTTAAAACAAGGCATAAAAAAGTACAACTTTGTGGAGGGCCAAATTAACACATTTGACAACACCAATATTTTAAAACCTCTTTTTGGCAAAGCTATCATAAATAATGTTAAACAAAAGATGAAATAGGAGAAGACAATTTTATAAAGTTGGTAACTTTTATAAAATTTTGCCTTCCATGGTTTCTGTTACTTTGGCCCATCATGACCTGAAAATACTGTGTACAGTAAGATATTTTGAGTGAGAGGCTAAATTCATATAACTTGTATTATAGTATATTGCCATAATTGTTCTATTTTATAATTAATTATTATTGTTAATCTCTTAGTGTGCCTAATATATAAAATAAATTTTAATCATATGTAGGTATAAGAAAAATATATACATATACAGACAAATCTAAAAATATAGAGATATGTATTTTATGTTTCGTAGTCATATGTACATGTATACATAGGTATATATAGACATTCTTGTATTTATATATATTTCTCAATAAATTCTCAAGCAGGGAAAACACTAGTGTCTAGGATCTTTAAAATACTCCAATTAAAAATGGCAACCCAAAGGAAGAGGAACCCACAGATAAGGAACTCAAAACAGAGGCCAAAACTCAGAAGAAAGAACTCCAAGTCTCTAGTAAACAAAGACCTACAAAGAAAAATTACTATATGAGAGAGACACAATTTTTAAGGACACTAATTACAAGTCTTGGGAAGGACAAGGACAAAACAGATTTTCTACTGCTGCTGGGAGTTTAAACAGGTACAACCACACCAGAGAATCTCTGGAAATATGTGATAAATTTGAAAATGTATATTCCTTAAGGAGAAAAATTCCATTTTTAGTATATGTGCTAGAAAGGCCCTCATCCAAGTGCATAGGAGAAGAGTTCAAAATATTTATATTAACTGAAATGTTTATAAAAGGGAACAACTGTAAACAATCTAAATACCTAGCATTGCAGGAATGGATGAATTGAACACTCAGGTGGTCCAATACATATCTATCTCTCTATCTATGTATATTCAATACGTAGATCTCAGAAAAAAATGCATGGACTAGAGCTAAGTATGTCAAACTAAATAAAATATATTTTCAGAAAACTATGGTAACCATTTCCATAAAAAATGTAAGTATGAGACAAATGTAGAAAAGGCTGACTAGAAGGATACATACTAGGTTTTAATAATGGTTGCCTTTGGCTGTGGGGCACTAGATGGAACTAAATAGAGAAACTTTATCTGTAATTCAGAAACATTTTATAATAAAAAAAAATTAGTGGCCCTCCCTGGTGGCACAGCAGGTTAAAGCACAGCACTAAGAAGCTAAAGCCACTTCCCCATGAGTTCGATCCCCGCCTGCCCCGGAGGTGACCATATGGTGCGGCAGACCTCTCCTGACACGCCCGCTGCTCCCCTCAGCAGTGTACTTCGTCAATCTGCCTGTTCTGCTCCCTGCTCTGTCTCTGGTGAATCCTCTCACCCTCCACATCTCTGCCCTGTACGCCAGTTCTGTATGAATAAATAAGTAAAAAAACAAAAACAAAAAGACCCTTCCTAATAAAAAAAATAGCAACGTGAAAAATGTAAGTGTTTGTTCATTCTGGGTAATGGGCACACAAGTGTTCAATATTATTCTCTACATTTTTCTACTTTGATTTTTGTATAACTAAGGGAATAAGAGCAAATAACAGTCTTGTGGTCAGTGTGACCCCACACACCCTTAATCAGTCTGCTCTTTCCTCCATCTCCCTGCCTTCACTCAGATTCCTATTCTTCTCCAAGCGACCATTATTTTTTTCCTGACTCTAGTTTCCATCTCCATAGTGTTACCCGGGTGATTTTCCTGAAATATAAATCTTTAAAAATCACAAAACAAAATGCAAATCTAACTCTCTTATTCTAGGCCCTTGACTTGAGCACAAAATCTGAGCTCCTCTGCCTGGCAAATCAAGTCTTCTGTCACACAGCCCCCACTTCTCTGCTGGTCCCTGGCCATTGTGCACACCACCCTCTGACTACCCTGCTGTCCCAGAACCCCAACTCCCACCTACCCATGTGGGGCACTCGTCCCCCACTGATCTCTCCTCTGAATTCCCATTTGCCCTGAACATTGGGCTCAGGCATCACTTCCTGTGTGAGGCTCATTCCCAGGCATCTCTGACTCCTGTCCCCACCATTTCAGCTCTCAACACCTCACCTCCTAACCACCACTATCACCTTTCCAGGAGACTGGCTTCCAGTCAGCAAGAACTTCTCTCATAAAGCTCTTCTGTGCAGTGATTAGTGCTCAGTAAATTCTATCAGATAAATGACTTAGAAATATATGTGCACATTTGAAATACCCAAAAGCACCAAGTAACATGCTAAGGGTCACTTTACTCATTCACGCGGCCTTCACTAGGAACACCATCACCACACACACAAGAGTATGATGCACTTGCTCATCTTTGAGTGACAGGATAGGACATAAGCCTTACCTTCTAGAAGGTTCCAGTCTTGTGAAGATATTAAGTATGAAGCAACTTGAAGCTGATAACTACATAGTGGGTGACTAAAAGCTATAATGAGCTTTGCTCATTCTACTAGATTTCCCTCCAAGCATCTAAATTATAGTTGTTTAAAAATGAACAAGATGTAAAAGTTGAGAGCAGAAAGAAATGGGGGCAAGAAAAGCCAAGAAAGTACTGATGCTCACTTCAGATTTCCTGGCTTACTGCCCTGCTGCAAGCAGTTACTAAACACTGAAGCAGGCCCCAATCAGGTAGGGCCCCCATGGATACACTAAGTGCCTGTATCCTCAGGATTAATCATTTAGGGGGAAAGGGGACTTGCACTGGTTGGCAAGTTGGCCAGACAGCCTCAATCCTTCCCTGGCACCAGGGCTCTGCTGTTCAAATCAATATTCGTTAGCAGGCAGAATGAGCTCGTTTCACGCATGTTCTAATTAGACAATGGAGATTATTACAAAACACCTGCAATGTTTGTAATCGTTTAAAATAATGAGAATCAATATTAGCTTCCAAAGGCACCATATGGTAAATGCTCATTCCAGGCATGTGGTCCCTGATAGGCTCTCAATGCTTCAAAACCGATCATTAACATTTTTTAATTTGCAAGAAGTTGCTCTCAGTTAATGAATTGGCTGCTTGTGTGCCCTCTGCACAGTGACCGCCTCTAAGTGATCATTTAATTGTAACACAGCCACAGTGCCCACCAGAGCACTTGGGGCTGCTGCAAAGGACATGCTCCCGAGTCAAGTACATGCAACCTCCCCACCACCATCAGGCTCTTCTCAGGCTTCTGATCTGATCTCCAAGCACCTAAAGTTGTGATTCTCAAGACACCTAGAGAGCTTGTGAAAACACAGAATGGTGGGTCCCGCCCCAGAGTGATCCTGCAAGTTGTGGAGGGAGGGAGCTGAGATTCTGCATTTCCAATGGGTTCCCCAGTGATGGGCCATCCGATGCCCTAGATGATAACACCCAGACCTCCAACTCCAACACCTCCCCCATCAGCAAGAAGTGCACATGGAAAGAGTGGAGACTGAGGGGAAGATCCGTTGCACAGCATGGAGCCTGATGCTGTGCTAAACCTTCCACAGCTCCATCAATGCTCACCACCACCTCTTGAATGAGGGCCACCTGCTCCCTAGACAAAAGAGAAGACTAGCGCAGGCTTGTCCAATGTCAGTCTGGCCAAGACATGATGGAGACAGATTCAAACAGGTGTATGCTCCCAGTCATTTTGTCCATGACCGGGCACTGCACCATCTCACTCCTTACCCAGGACCTCTTCTTCCTCATTCCCATGTGATGGAAGGGGGGGAGGCTGCATTGTCTATGCTCACAGATAACGCAGCCTCCTGGAGCCTGGGCCAGTCACTGCTCTCCTCCCTTCGCACCTGGTCATTCATTCCCTCACTCCTTTCACATCTGTTCCAACCTACTAGCCAGGGTCTTCTCCACTTTCCATGTGCTTAGGGGTCACCTAGGGATCTGCTTGCTCTCCAGCTTCTGAATGTGTAGTTCTAGGACAGGAAGAGAAGTCACCTTTCTGATCTGTTCACCAGTGACAAGAGCTTAATGTAAACACGAGGGACTTTTGTGGTGCAGACATGAGCAACTAGGTCCAAGTTGCCCCCAGTCTGTTCTCTGAGAACAATATATTGGACCTCTCAAAAGTGCAGTTCCCTCATCACTCAAATGGAAAGAACACCTGCCCCTTAGAAATATGAAATAAGCGACACATGGAAACCACTTGTCACCGTGTCTGCTTGTCCCCCTGCAACCTACTCTCTGATACCGCCCTTCTGACTTCCTACCACCAGAGCTTATGAGCTAGGGAAGGCTGGCACATTTACCCCTTCATGGGTTAGGAAATGACACGTTTTGAAGGCTTGCTGCGTAGCCCGTCAGAGGCAGTTCTTAAATTCAGCCAGGCCGCCTGATCCCAACTGAACGCAGTTCAGCCTCAGCAGATCAGGCTGGTGGTGGAGACCACACCTGAACAGTCATCACCTGCCAGAACCAGCAGAGTCCCTTGGGAGCCCTAAAGAAGAAAGGATTGTCTTCTGCTCACTTTCCTTCTGTTATCCAGAAATAGAACTATTGGGGGAGGGGGCAGGAAGTTGGCCAATTTCAGAGTGGCAGCAGCTTAGAAAGTTCTACATCATCTTATCTCTGTTGGAGCTCTGTTTCCATCAAGGAGAGACTTGGTAAAACACAACTTGGGAGAGCACACAGCACACATCTTAGCCCCTGGCAGTGCGCCGGGGGAAATGTACAATATCAGAAGAAGGAAACAGATAAAACTGGAAAACCATAGATAGAATTTATAGCAAAATTTGCTCACAGGCAGGTAAACTCACTAGGCTCCCTGCTCTCTTTCTTTTCCTCCTTCTTTTGATGTTTGAAAAGCCCTACGACTATTGTTTTAAATCATCCCCATAAAACATCGCCAGCTACAGAAGCAGCAATCAGGGATTCTCCCTACATCAGCATTTGTCAGTGAGCTCGTAATTCACAGTAATTCATAAACTTTTTCAGAAGGCTGGGAACGTAACTTCGGGGGCTTCATAAAACAGCCTTCTACTCTGCTACTTCTTCCCATTGATGACTTATTCAAATTGTAATTGCCGTAATGCACACCCTCCATCACCTAAATGCTGGCGCCCCTGGGCTCTCCCACACCATCCATCACCCCCACTGTCAGCAAAGTCCTCCTTCAGCCTCTGCATGCAAAAAAAAAAAAAGCAGTAAAAAATGTTTTCATATTTAGGGTACAAGCCCTCGGCCACACCTCCCACCGGACTCCCAGGAGGCGGGTTCCACTGTCCCTTCCATTTTGGTGGTTGCCACTGAGCCTCAGGGCAGTCTGTGTCCTAGGGGCTTGTTGAGTTCCTGGTTAGTTGGTTAGTTACCTACCCCTGTGTACAAGGTGCGTCACTAGTGTGAAGCTCTGGATGGATCACAGCAAAAAGTCAGAGCACCTCATTCCATCTGCTGTGCTGTGAACTTTCCGTGATAGTAACAAAGTCACTTGATCTCTGAGCCTGTTTCCTGACCTAGAAAATGGATGCCACAAACCTGCCCTCCTTATTTATTCCACAGGAACTGCAACTGTTCAAGAGTGGAGGAGATTATTCCTGGGGCTGACTTGCACTCACACATTCTGACGTTACCCTCCAGTTTTCCTCTAATGCAAAAAGCAACTTGTTGAGGTCTTTGGGTTAGGCCTGGTCAGCAGGGAACCAGATGGGGGTGAAGTCACTAAAGTGAATGCCACCTTCTAGCCACAGATAAAAAGAACGTTAGAAATTGGCCCACCCTGGTGGCACAGTGGTTTAGGGCACAGCACTTCAGTACCAGTTTAATCCCTGGCCTGGCCCTGGAGGTGACCCACATGGCACAGCAGACCTCTCCTGTCTCACCCACTGCTCCCCTCAGCAGTGTACTTTGAACAGGCAGAATGATCTACCTGTTTCACTCCCTGCTCTGCCTCTGGTGAATCCTCTCACTATACCTGCATCTCTGGCCTGTATCCCAGTTCTGTATGCACAAATAAAATAAATCTTAAAAAAAAAAAAAAGTCACCAATTGTCTGGGATTGAGCTGCTGGGTCTTTGATTCTGATGGGAGCCCTGTCAGCTTCTGGGCCTTGGGGCAACGATGCATCAAAGACACCTCTATCAACCTACACCCCAGCTGTGGGTCTTGCTGTGCATCCATTGCTAATGGAGCCAACATCCAGGGCTTCTCCTCCCTGAGTATCCTTCTCAAGCTCCCAGACTTTTCCAAAGGTAAAGCCACAGCCTTTAATTACCTACCATAAAAACCCCCTCACCTCCGCAGGCATCCCTACAGCCACAGAGTAGGATGCAGGGTCTGCGCCCAGGACGGCAGAGCTCCAAGAAGCAGCATTCTAGCGGCCCAAGTCTCCGCCCACCCTCCCCTCATTTGGTCTTGTTAAAATTCCCTGCAACAAGTGGCAGCAGGTTTGTCCAGGAGATACCTGAACAGCAACCTAGAAGAGGAAGGGGAAATTTTGAGATCACCAAGAGGCCTCCTACGTCCCCATGCATCCCAAAGCAGGGTCCTCTCTCTTTTTTTTTTTTTAATGCATACAGAACTGGGGTACAGGCTACAGATGCGGAGGATGAGAGGATTTACCAGAGACATTGTGGGGAGAAGAAAAGGCCTACTGATGAAGTACCCTGCTGAGGGGAGCAGCGTGAGACAGGAGAGGTCTGCCACGCCATGTGGGTCACCTCCGGGGGTATCGAACCTGCACTGAAGCGGCTGCCGCTCCTTGCAGTGCTGCTCTTTAACCCGCTACGCCACCAGGGAGGGTCTGGGTCCTCTTTTTTTTTTTTTTTTTAAAAGATTTATTTATTTGTGCATACAGAACGGGGTACAGGCCAGAGGTTCAGGGGCGGTGAGAGGTTTCACCAGACACAAAGTGGGAAACAGAACAGGCAGATCGACGAAGTACACTGCAGAGGGGAGCAGTGGGCGGGTCAGGAGAGGTCTGCCAAGCCATGTGGTCACCTCCAGGGCAGGCGGGAATCGAACTCATGAGGAAGCGGCTTTAGATTCTCAGTGCTGTGCTTTAACCCGCTGCGCCACCAGGGAGGGCCCAGGGTCCTCTTTTCTAACATTGGGTAGAAACCAATTGTTGAAGTAACAGTAAAATGGGGGGCAAAGATGAGCAGTCTCTAAATCCCACACTTAAGCCTCTGGCCCTCGGAGCAGCCCCAGGGAGCCCCTAGTCCCTTATGTAGGAGCACGTGTAGGAAAACGCTCTTTTCTGCAGCTGCTACCATTTACCACAAATCATTTATTTCATCTTCTTAGCAAGACACAGTGTATCCAATCCCACCAACTGCGTTCTCAAAATCTTAAGACTTAGTATTCTCTGGTAAGACTTCCTTCCCAACGAGATTGCCTTCCTTGTGCGATTTGCATTAGCAGGGAGTCTGTTATTAGCTTGATATTTTATCTCTGACACTGTGAGAAATATTGCTGCCATAAACCCGGGTGCCCTTAGTAAAAGCTGAACTACTTGGCAAAAGCTAATAAAGTGAGGAACGATGAAAGCAATTGGCTATGAATACCTAAGCAGCTGCCCCCCAGTGCTGGGCTGTAGGCGTGTGCATGCCCAAACACGCACGCACGTAGGCACGCACACACGCTCGCACGCTCTCTGGACCTGTCTCCTCACACCCGCTGGATGCAGCTGCAGTTTCTTTTCTCCAGACTGGCCTGAGCCACTCCCTCCCAGCCCCATGCGCCCCAGCTCTCTGGCTCACCTGTCTAGCACTGGCGTGGCAGTAGCAGGGCTCTCCTGCTCCAGAAGGCACACGAAGCACCTGAGGAGCTTGGCGAGGACTCAGATTCCCAACCCCTACCCTTCGGAGATGCTGAGCGGAAATGGGATCGGGGCCCTGCATTTGTGACCACCATCCCCAGAGGTCCGCAGGACCCAGCTCGATGCGTACTGGATTGACATGGTGGGCAGGGTGATAAGCAGGGCCTGTCGCTGCACCACTGTTGGGTGAAGAGGGATCTGAGGCACGGTGGCTCAGTTCCCATTTCAGGAGACTTGGTTGTCCGAGTGCCTGCAAAGGTCTCAGCTCAAAGCAGCCGCACCAAGGTGGCCGCTTCAGCCTTCTTGAATGCTGGTGCCAGCTAGGTGTTGGGTACGTGCCTCCGTGTGGGAGAGAGGGAACTGCTACTCAGCTGAGTGAGAAGAGCTGTCAGCCCACGGACTCGTCCCAAGAATTTTAATAAAGTCAGCATCTCATTCTCAGTCTCTGGCTCCCTGCTTAAGAAACTCGGCCCCATGAGAAAGTCTGAAAGGCAGCAGGCAGAGGCAAATGCTGTTGGTACACTTGGCACACATAGGTTGATGGACTCCAGTAAGCCCAGAGGTAGCAACATGGGGTGTGGTCCCTGGGATCATCCCCTTCCGGCAGCTGCTAAAACTGCTTGAAAGCTGTGTAAAGAACACAAAGCCCGCAGACGGACAAGCAGAGAACTAGGTGACGTGGGTCAGCATTTGTAAGAGGCTCTCTTTGCCAGCGATGAGGCTAGAAAGGAGTGGTGGAGTCCAAATGATAGATAGCCAGCCTGCTTGGAGCCCAGGAGACGGCATTGTGCTATCGTCTCCAGCCTGTTTGCACAGTGGAATCATCTGAGAAATTAGAAAATAATAACTGCTAGCCCTAGAGATCCCAACTCTGTGATCTGGGGTGGGGCAGGGCACAGGTGTCTTTTTAGGGTTTCTCGGATGATTCTAACAGGCAGCTAGAGCCAAGCATCACAGTCTAATAGGACTTCAGGGAGTTTAAAGCTGTGTTCTCAACCTTCACTGCAACTGAACCTCCTGGGAAGCTTTGCAGTATATTGGTTCTGGGGTACCACACCCAGAGATTTGGATTAATTGGTCTGGGGATATTTAAAATGTCCCCAGTGTGCAGCCCAGGTGGAGAACAGCCGGCTCGAAGAGGTTGCATGCTACTGCCTTTGGGATCGGCTTTAACCGGACTGATACAGCAGGAAGCACTGGATTTTGAAGCCAGAAAATACAGAAATGGGGGCTTTGTACCAACTAGCTGTGGCAACCCATGCAAGTTATAAACACTCCAAATCTCAGCCTCCTTATGCTTCTACCTTACAGAATTGGTATAACAGTTAAGTAAAATCATATGAAAGTACCCTAAAAATAGTGGCCTGCTGTATCAGCTTACCTGGCAAGGGGGCAGCCTCACTGCAGATAATCATGACAACATTGACGTTTTAATATTCTAACACATTATTTCACCATTCTTTTATTTTGTTCCCATAGCCAGAGCTGTGAGGTAGAGGTGTAGTGGCCCATGCTGGAGAAGAGGAGACAGCAGCAGGAGAGGGTGGATGAGAGTCTTACCCAAATGGCAGAAGCAAAATCCTACTAGCCCACTGATGTGAGACTTCCCAAGTTCTTTTCATTATACTAAGGGTTCTCCAACTTGACTGTGCAACTGTTTTTGCACCCCACCCTCAGGTTTAATTCAGTAGGTCTGGAGTGAAGCTGCAGAAATTTGCATTTTTATGAGTCTGACAGTGCCCAGGTGAGGCTGCTGGCCAAGTGACCACACAAAATCATTGAACTCCACTGACCACCCTGCCCTTGGAGATGAGACAACTATGATTAGGTCAAGAGAAGGAGAGAAAAGATGAATGGTTGAGAACAGGAAAAGAAGTGAACATTGAAATATTAATTGCCCCTCTTTTTAAACATATAAGGAGAAGGCTCAGTGAAGTAAAATAGCCCATCGAAGATAGATGTGCCCCTCGATTCCAGGTAAGCAGGCCAGGAAAGGCTCGAAGAAGCTGGAGAAAACATTGGGACTGGCCTTGATGCTATGGACTCTGGAGGGAGAGGGAGTGGTTTGAACCCTAATACTTACGCATATGACTTCAAGCAAGTCAACACAACTCCCAAGCCCACAATTTAATTACCTATAAAATTGAGATGCAATAGTACCTGGCTCACAACATTGCTATGAGTATTTAATAAGAGATGTGAAACACATAATTTGCAGGACATGCACTAAGCAAATGTTAGCTGTTATTTAGAATCATTACTGTTATTAGTATCATCATCCAAACCTCTCACCAGCAGCAAGCACTAACTGAACACCAGGTTGCATACAACACCGTGAATTGCGGCCCTGAGAAGCTTTCTCCAAGCTGCAGCAACACAGTGCTCCATCTGCAGACCAGGCCACAGGATTCCCACTAGCACACTGAAGTAAAATTCAGTAGATTGTCCTTTGAGGCCCTTCAGTACCTCTGAGTTCAGTGGAGGTACCTGGTCATCTGAGAACTCACTGACTTCCCCCTTTGCCTGGTTTTAGCACTAAAAGCCCCACATGCCAGGAAATCTCTGTCCCAGCCAAACAGGACAGGTGATGGGGTGCTTCTGCTCTCCCTCACACACCCGATTAGTCTTTGGTGACATGACTATTTTAAATAAGGGCACTGGCTTGGGAGTCCCGAGTGTGGGGAGGAAGGACCATCTGAGTCCCCCACCCCCCACAGTGTAAATGCATGACAGTCTCATCTCGCTCTCCTGTCCAGGACAGGATCCTTTTCTATTCCCTTTCAAGAGGGATCCTCAATACATTCATTCTGGGATGTAAAGGCTGTTTATCAGCTTAAAAGGATTTTTAGTTTAGGAAATTTGCATTTCAATAGAGAACCAAATATTAGCTAAAGCCTGGAAGTAATTATGCGCAGACAGAGATTTGTACTTGAGGGCAAAGGATTTAGGGCAATCCTTTCTGAACCCCTGAAATCACAGGCTTCTAGTACAAGGATACAGTCTTCCCTTCCCAGGACCATGAAGTCTCATTACAGAAGGGGCACATCAGGATCATCACTCTTAGGGCTCAGCAGATTACATCTTCAGAAAGCAAATCCTGTCCACAATCTGTGTTTTGTAAATAAATGTCCCTAGGAACGCAGCCACACTCCTTTGAATTGTCTGTGGATACTTCCTTGATACCATGTCAGAGACCTTGTGTCTGCAAGCCCAGGGTACATTCTCTCCTCTTGGGCCCCTTCCAGACCAAGCTTCTTTCCATTCAATGTGTGCCCCATGGACCAATATACACATCACCTGGGAACCTGTCAGAAAGGCAAAATTTTGTCCTACCACAAATCCTAAAACTAGAACCTTCTTTTCAACACCCTCCACAGGTGATTGACCTGTACATAAAAGCCTGAAAAGCACTGACCTAGAGAGCTTTTCCACAATATCCACACAAGGACTATAGATTTAGAACATCAGCTCACTTCCATTGGCAGGACACAACCTGTTACCTTCTTAATTACTGGAGACTCTGGGTTTGAAGAAAGAGTCTAAAATCTCTCACCCACCTCCCTCTGGGCACAATCTCACTGCTCTCCATCTATATTTCCCTTCTTCTGAAACCTCAGGAAACCTGCCTTTAATGGCCCTCATTAAGCAAATCCCTGGCACTAATATCTGGAGTCAACATGCTTACTTAAAGATACTTACTTTTCTCTTGATTCCCAAGTCCAGAAAACTCAGTTTAAGAAGCCACATGTGGACAGAGTGGGACTCAGCTGGGAACTCCTCTCTGTCAACTATGTCAAAGGAGCAATCCTTTCTGGCTCAGAGAATTGGGCCCCAAATAAGTTAGCTGCTCCATTTGCCCACCCCACTCCAAAGCTGTCTCTTTCTCATCGCATAGATGGCTGGAAGAATCCTATGTCTAAGGAAGAATGACCTAGGTTCTGTTGACACTTTTCCCAACTGCACATCCTTAGACACAGACCATGCCACAGGGTCGTGCATGGTTTAGCGAGGTTTTAGTCAACAGCAGACCATGAGACCCCGGTGGTTCTACCACACAGCCTAGGTGTGCTAGAACATCTAGACTGCGAGTCACACTCTGTGACTCTTGCAGAGTGACGGGGTACCTGATGACACATTTCTCAGAACCTTTCCCTGTCGTTAAGCATGACATACTTGTCGTGATGGTATGTTCCTCCCCCTTGGGGTTCCAGGTCCCCTGGCCCGCTACCACTCACCAGACCTGCTTGCTGTAGCACACTGCACTGTTGCAAAGACCAGGCTGGGGAGAGACATGGACCTCAATTTGTATCCCACCTGCTTACTAGCTTTGAGACTTGGGGCATTTTCCAAATCTTCCCAAGCCTCTCTTTCTCCTTCTGTTCGAATGAGAACATAATATCAGCTGGCGATAGGGCAGTAACTTTCAAAGACTTGGCACAGTGCCTAAAGATTCAAAAGTAATAGATACTTCTCTTCTTCAGCTTCTCCAATGAGGGCACACTGGGATCACAGACCCCCAGGCAATCAATCTGACTTCCCTGGTAAGAGGTCCTGGTCACTGCGGCCAGTCAGTCCCTAGTCTTGTCTTTCCTTTGAAAGGCAGTGTGGTCTATACACAAATCAGAGAATACAAACATCAACATCTTCCATGTCAGATGCTCAAAGTCCCTATCTCAGCTGACCCCTTGCACAAATTGCTCCACCTCTCACAACAGAATTCTGTAGGTAACATAAGAGAAATAAAGCCACTGTAAAGTCTTGTCTGTTCAAATGTGAACTTCAAATTATAACCTACAAGTACTGATGACTCAGTTTTCCTGGATTTGGCACACATTTCTTTTTAAATTCACCCCTGAGTAGATTAGTTCTTGCATTTCCAATACAGCTTATTTTACCCCTTGTTGGAGACCCAACAAGTTCTATGTCACCTTGGCCTTGTAGGTCCATCATTCCCACTCCTGTGACCCCGGGTGTGTAGCCGCTATCAGTTGCAGTGAGATGGGAGGGTCCCCCACTTCCCTGCCTGCAAACACAGCCCAAGGAATGGGCTTCTGGTGCCCCAAGGACTTCAAGACAGGTCTGTCAGATTGGAATGTCTGTGAGGATGAAATCTACGGTTTAGCAGTCTGTTACACCAGCCACTGACAGCATGTGGCTATAAGCACCTGAACTGTGACTGACGAGATTGAGGAAATAAAGTTTTAATTTTCTCTGATTTTAATTAACTGAAATATAAAAAGCCACATGTGGTTAGGGGCTACTGTGCTGGATGGTGCAGTTTTAAGGGAAATGTTACAGAGAAGCAGCTTAAAGGGCAGAGCTGGTGGGAGTCACAAATATGTCTGTGAATGACATTTACTCTGCTGGGAATGATTTATTCTTTAGGGGCAGAAAGGTCTGGCTCACTCTTAGCAATAACAATCCAATCACCAAGGGGAGGAGAGAAACATACAATACCTACCCCACTCTTCCATCATCCCCAGATACTCACCACCCACGCCCCCACCCATCCACCCCCACCCCCATTGGATACTCTGAAGTCACCGAATTCCAGGAGCGCTTAAGCTGAGTCAGAAGTGACCCCTCAGGATCATTGACTTTGACTCATTGACTTTGACTGTGAACCCGTCTTCCTACCAACTCCACAGCCACCAACATTCCTCATTCATCTATTCACTCTAGATGGTCAAAACAAGCTAGAAAGACCCCAATGTCCAGGAGAATAATGCTACACCCCTTTGCAGGGCTCTGGGAAAGCAGAATAAATTAGACAGCTTGAAAGAGTGAAACCTTATTTCGACTTGAAGCACTTAGAGAAAAGCTCCAGACACCATTGTCTTTCATGACCCCAGAACAGGTGCACACAAGCACGCTCCAGTCAATGAAAGACTGTGGACTGCCTCCTGATGACAGACGCAGAGAACTGTCCCTAAACCCCGGCCAACATTTATTTTCTTGTCCTCAAAGCTGCTTTGCCTTGCCTCTGCTCCTTCTCTCCACTCTGCCTTCCCTTTTGTCTTCCAGCTCCCACTGCCTCCTGCACAAATTGTCACTGGAACTTCCAACTCTATGTGGTCTATAAATAGGGCAAGGAACCAGCTCTAGAACACCAGAGTTTAGATGATGTAAAAATGGGCGTCATCTCTAAGTTCAAAGTCAAAGATATGGAGGTCATGAACCTCCCTCTGTACACTCAGGGAACCCATCACCCCACTCTTCCATGAGAGTCTTTGCTCTCCACCCCCATGTATGTCCATTGCCATGAAGGCAGCTCTGATGCTGTCCCCAGAAGTGAAAATGACAGCAATCTGTAACTTCCCATCTAAAGACGTCACAGAGGCAGACACCAAAGGCACTTGGCCAAAAGTCAGGACTTACCCTTAACTCCAGAAAATTCTTAAAAATTAGAAATCCTAGTAAAGCAAAGTAGGACCTGTGGATTATATATGGATTATATATATACATATATACAATCCAAATGCCACTGAAATTTGGACCTGAAGAGATGGAAGCATATGGAGTTAAGCAACCTAACCCTAGGCAAAATTGTCTGTGGCATGTGTGGCTTCTGACAGGATTCTCCCCTGGCCATCTCACCTCAAGACCCGTGCGTGCCTTCTCTTCTGGCTCCCCAACTTACATTTCTTGGCACTGGAGATAGGGCTTTCCATGAAGATCAAGCTCCCATCTCTGGCATCACTTCTGCCACGATCCAGAGACCTCCAAGTCCCAGGCAATGGGGCCTCTTTATTCCTAGCAGATTCAAGTTAGAGGACTGGGAGGGGAGATGAGGTGATAACTACCTTCCTTTTGCTCCTGACTATTGTAAACTATTCAGTTAATGTTGTCATTTTATTTTATTGGTAAGTTAAGACTTTTGAACTAACAATATAAATAATTAATCAATAGTTATTATTAAACACCCATAGGTGCAAAGCATTAAAAGGTGAATGACAGCAGGGGAGCCTGAGGTCACTTAACCATAATTCTTACCCTCAAGGCTTTTACCATCTAGTTTGAAATCTACTATACCTTAGGACAAGATAATACATGACACAAAGAGCTGACAAAGTGACTAAAGACCACAGACAATGGGGGAAACAAGGCTTTCAAAAATACCTAAAAGAAAAAGAAGAGAGAATAAAAATGCAGCAGCCGTTTTTAGCTCCTAAGGGAGCCATTGTCCAATTATTTTATATAGACTTGAAATTAGAAGAAATGCAAAAGGGATTTGGAGAGAAAGAAGTTGAGTGTTTCAGATGAGAGATTCAGTATGATGATCATAATCCAGAAAACAATGGTCTTGAAGTGTAAGCCTGGAAGGATCTCCCCTTGTGCATTTAAATAAGGGTCAGCTGGTGGACCAGTGGGGCCTAAGAAAGTTCCCACCCTCTGTCGACCTTCACCCCACCTCCTCTTTCCTGTCCCCTGAAAGGGGCATGCTTCCTCTTTCAACCTCCTTGTAGGGGTTGTTATAGATGCCAAAATGCCCACTGCTCTCTCTGGCTCTAGCCGGGGCTTCAGGTATGGGTGAGATCTAAATGTTCTCTTCAAAACTGGAGCTCTTTTACATTAGGCAAACTGAATACCCATCTCTCCCAAACAGGGGCAAAGAAACAGGATTCCCTGAATAGGGGGTGGAAAAAAAGAGGAGCATTCATACATAATTGGTGGTGATGCAAATTGGTATGGCCTCTATGGAAATGGTATGGAGAGTCCTTAAATTATGAAACACCATAGTAAAATATGCAACACCATAGGATGCAACAGCTTTACTCCTAGGTATTTATTCAAACAATATAAAAACACTAACTTGAAAAGATACACGCATCTCTGTGGCTACTGCAGCACTAGTCTCTATAACCAAGACAAGGAAAATCCCTAAATGCCCATTGATGGATGACTGGATAAAGAAGTTGCGGTATATATACTCCATGGAATACTACTCAGCTATTAAAAAAAGATGAAATCTTGCCTTTGGCAGCAACACAGATGCAACTTGAGGTGATTATGTTAAATGAAATAAGTCAAAAAGTGAAAGACAGATGGTTTCACTCATGTGGAATATAAATAAAGCGAATGAACTAAAAGAACAAAAATAATTCGTAGGCGCTGAGAAAAATACGGTGGTTGCCAAAGGGGAGTGGGAAAAGGTGGGGGGTGGGAAGACAGGTTTGTGGGAGTCATTTGATCATGGTGAATGGGACTAGAACTATGTGATGGATGCAGTGTAGTATATTCACATACCCGGGGGGAGACTGAACACCCAATGTTCAAAGAATGTTGTAAACCAACAGTAACTTGACAAAAATGTTATTACAACAACAAATAAAAAATTCAGTATTTTAAGGATCAAATACATAGAAAAGTGTATTCCTTACCTACCCTCCCAACTTACCTGATCTACTTTTTTTTCCCTATAGCACCTATCACCTTCCAACACATTGTCTACATCTATAAGCTACCTATGTCCTACCTATTGCACCTGTGGCAATTTACTGTTATTCTTTGTTATATTCCCAGTTCATAGAATAAAAGACATACAATGCATAGGAATAGTTTGCTGGTCTTATTCTCCAATGCATCCCCATTGTCTAAAACAATCCCTCACACATAACAGGCATTCCCTTAATTTGATCTTGGAAGTCACAGTGCAGATCACTCAAGACACTGAGTTCCCAGCCTCCCCTGTAACATGCTTCCCAACAACTCTTTCCACTGTACCTGGCTGGGTTTCCAACCTCCCTCCATGCCTGAAGAACTTACCAGAGTCCAAGACTCTGCCAATCTAATGCCTAACAACTCAGGGAGAAGCAGGCCTGCCTTAGGTTTGGATGCTCTCCAGGAACAACTAGATTAGAACTTGCAAATTTGCCCAGGGACCAAATCAAGAAGCATATGCTCTGGGAAAGCCCAGCACAGTAAACTTACTGATGAAGCTGTGCAGTTTCATGGGCACACAGGCCCCTGTAAGGTGTGCTTACCTCTGATTAAAGTAGTCCTGGGAGCCATCCATCCCCTAGCCAGTTGGCATTACAAGTAGATAGACAAAGATCATATGATAAAAGCAGGGGAGGGAAGATATACAGCAAACTTATATCTTGTAACACCAAATGGAACTGGCCCCAGAATAAACTGACCCCAGCACCAGCAAGCCAAAAGCCAGAAATTCCACCAATAGAGATCCATTGCTTTAGGTGACCTTGAGTTTTTAACCCTTCAAACGGTTTCAGGTCTCTAAGGTTATAGGTCTCTAAGGTTATAGATGTTATGTTTGGTTAATACATAAATTCTTTCTCAGGAATAGTGTGAAGCAAGCTCAGAGCACAGCTCTAAGAAAATATGGCAGAGGACAGGGGCAGAAAGCAAAAAGTGATGGGGGAAATAAAAAGCAGCTGTGGGCCTGCTTAGAGCAGATGTTCTGCCCCCTGCATTAATACACAAATTCACTTACTTCTAAGCATCATGGTGCAGTCCACATAACTACACCCATTTTAGAAGAGGAAACCAAGGCTCAGAGAGATTAAATGACTAGTTTCTGGCTAAGCTTGGAAGTTCATGGAATATCAAATTCTAAAGTTAGTTCAAACTCAGCTTTTTCAGGGGTTGTTCCCTCAATGGCCTGGCTGCCAATAATTAAAAAGCCTTGTTTTAAGGACGCAGGTAGTACTGCACACTGACAGATGGGGCAGCACTGTGAGTTCTGGCTCTCAGGACAGATGTATTTTCCCAGGGGTGATCAAGCACTCCTGTTCAGATGCCAGCTATGACGGAGCTCACCCTCCACAGCCAGTCATCACCCTTTAGGCCACTTTGAGACTCTAGTCATTTCCCTGGAAGTGAATAGAACTTCCCCTCTGCCCAGAAATCCTGGAACTCCCCACCACCTATTCCAGGAAGTAGCCTTCAAGCACAATTTTCTGGATTGCAGTCAACTATAATTGGCCCTTTCTGGGAATAGATTTTCAAAGATTTGGTAAACACCCTGATTTCTTTGCTGCTAGACTGGGGGTACCACATGTAGCCTGCCCTCTGCCTCCATCTCTGGATGTTGGAGCATTTTCAGATGTGTTTTCATCTCTGTTTTTTTCCATCCCATTATACTTGTTTTAAATATTGGCAAGTTCAAACTCTCCCTTTTTAAAAAAGAATAGCACTTTTTAAGACAGTACTCCATCACTGAACTGGGAAACAATGCAAAGGGTGACGGGGAAAGAAGCCCATCATTCTTGCATTTTGAAATCTCAAATCCAGTCAGGCTTTTCCAAACTTAGTGAAGATTTAAGATTTAATCATCCTTGTTTCAAGCCTACAGTATCTACCCTCAAAGTCAACTTATACATTTTGGTGACCTTTCTCAAACTAGGCTTTGTAAATCCTCGTGGTTATTATTTGACATTATATGCTTTTGACGAACCAAATACCCTGCATACAATATAAGCACTGGAGCCCCGACCCTTAAAATTTGCATGTTCAAACACAAAAGCAAACAGATGCCAGCTTTCATGTTGAAAGTATATGAGAACAAAAAAATGGAAGAATTTTGGGAAATTTACAGGTATCTTTTCTTTAATAAGGGGAAATGGATCTATACTTAGATAATGATGGAGAACTTCTAAGCAAACAAGCGTATGTTATCATTTCATTTGCAAATATTTTAATTAAATAATACTAATATCTATTTAATTACCAAATAAAAATATCTCCCTGCAAAGACTTTATCAGTTAACATAAAGATTTTAAGTCTTGATTCCAGGTATTAGCCCATTAAAATGTTGGTTGGGGCCCTCCCTGGTGGTGCAGTGGGTTAAAGCACAACACTAAGAAGCTAAAGCCACTTCTGCATGAGTTCGATTCCCGCCTGCCCTGGAGGAGATCCACATGGCCTGGCAGACCTCTCCTGACCTGCCTGCTGCTCCCCTCAGCAGTGTACTTTGTTGATCTGCTTGTTCTGCACCCCGCTCTGGTGAATCCTCTCACCCTCCGCATCTCTGGTCTGTACTCCAGTTCTATATGAATAAATAAATAAATCTTTAAAAAAAAAATGTTGGTTGATTTTTGCTCCTGTGAAACATAACAAACATGATAAATTCAAACAAAGCACAACTATGTTATTACATGGTGATGGTTTCATTCACACAGACTATCCTATTTATAGCACATAAATTATGCTGTGGAAAGATTATAAACATGAACATTAAGAAACTAAATTTTACACTGGTTTTAAATACTGGTGAATTAAAATGTTTCCTTTTTAATGAACAACAGTACTTTTTAAGACATTACTCAACAAGTACAGACTAAGGTAATATGATTTAGGAAATTTTGTTGACTCTAAGTCATCTGAGAAAAATTTAAATTTGTTTGGCAAAGTGTTTGGAATGGAGGAAGAATTTACCAAAGCCACCTAAAACTGGCTGGGCTGATTCTATGTGAAATTAGGAGTGGGAGTAGTTTTTGTAGTGTTTTAGAAAAAAAAAAGCATCAGAAAGAACAAGATCAAAGAAAGGGGTGGGAATCCAGGTGCCTAATTCTCATAAGGCCATGTTTTGGGGGCTCCTGTCTAAATTCAGAGTGACCCCAACTAACATCAAGTTCATACTTACCAGTGACTTAATCTCTCTCTGCATCAGTAAACTAGGAATGGAGATTGGATTAGTTATCTCTAAAGTTAAACTTCTAATTTAGGACACCAGGAATACAGATACCAACCTATAAAGAAATCAAATAATGGGTCCTCCCCAGTGGCGCAAAAGGTTAAAGTGCAGCACTATGTATGTATCTCTCCACAGTAACTGCAAGACAAGTTCGATCCCCAGCCAAGGAGGTGACCACATGGCACAGCAGACCTCTTCTGTCTGACCCACTGCTCCCCTCAGCATTGTACTTAGTCAAACTGCCTATTCTGCTCCCCACTCTGTCTCAGGTGAGTCCTCTCACCACCACCACCCCCTGCACCTCTGGCCTGTACCCCAGTTCTTATAAGATTTATTTATTTATGCATTTAAGAACTGGGGTAGAGACCAGAGGTACAGGGGGAGGTGAGAGGATTCACCAGAGACAGTGGTGAGCAAAACAGGCTGATGGATGACATACACTGCTGAGGAGAGCAGCAGGCAAGACAGGAGAGGTCTGCTGTGCCATGTGGGTCAGCTCCCGGGTGGGATATCGAACTCGCACTGAAGCAGCTATGGCCAGCTTGCAGTGCTGCATCGTAACCCGCTGTGCCACCAGAGAAGGCCAGTAAATAAATCTTTTTAGAAAAATAAATCAAATTCTGCAACCACTCATCAATATGGACACTCATTCACATGGTGGCAGCACACCAAGCTGAACCCGAACAGCAGAACTGTCTGGCTGCGCATCTCGATTGCGATAACCAATGTGTGTGTGTGGAACACCCGATGCAATCTTCACATTGGCAGTTCTCCTCCTCCTGTGGTCTTGCAAATCTTATTACAAACAACCCTCAAATGGTGAAATGGTATGAAGAAAACTGACTTGCTAATCTCTGCCTTCATTTGGTTTTGCCAACCAAGAAACACTTCATAGAGAGCAAAGAGAAAACACTCATGGAATCCCAACTTCCATAAGAAACTCAAAGCCAGAAGTAGGTAGATCTTCTGTTTGGATATTTCCCCCTCATTTCCATTGGCTTTTCCCCTCCACTTTTTCGGCCCTAATGCACGACATCAGCAGCAGGACGAGAGCCGTTTGGCGGTGACTGCAAGAAACAACTGTGCGTTTTATAACAGTCCATTAGTGCAAAGCTCCTAATGAAAATGAAAGCCGTTAATGAAGCCAAAAGGCAGTGGAAGCCTCCACTCTGGAGAGGGCAATTAGACAGGAGTGGGAGGAAGAAAAATAAATACAAATCCAAAACAAGGTACTCTGTGATCAAGCATGCCCATGAGGTAGTCATGACAAATCAGTCCATTTATTTCCTACTTTTTTTAAAGAGACACATACAAACAGTGAATCGTGCTGGCCCCCACTCCTGCTCCCAGATTTCACATCGCTGAATGATTCAACCTCCAAATTTTGGACCCAGTGACACTTGCAAAATAAACAGCAAGTGGGATTTCAACTTGGAAAAGGGTTCCCTGTAGAGGGCCATGATTTAGAGCGAAGTGAGTCACGAAAGCGAACTTTGTAATTACTATATTATTTTTATAACTCCTCTGAATCAGAAGCGCTCTTATTTTAACATACCGTAGACAAAGGCAAAGATTGCAGGAGACGAGGCTTCTGCCAAACATACTATTTCTGAGTAGGTTATTTCCTGTGCAAAGACAAGTCGCTAGAAGTTGTGTAGCTTCTGGGCCGAGGACAAAAGATCTCGAGGCTATAGAACTGTGATCAGGTCCTGGGTGGATCCCTCTTTCTGACATCACCCCAGTTACCTGCCGCATTTCCCGTGTAGCCCAAGTTTACAATTATCAGACAGTACCTTGCCATGAATAAGTGTGAACTCCATGGCCAGATCACAAGCAATTTTGAGAGTGCTGATATCATCTTTACACACTTTACACACAGGTCTACACACTCCTCGGGTTTCCCTGGCAGCACAGGGGTTAAAGTCTCAGTGCTATCAAGTTACCATCACCCAATTCCACATGAGTTCAATACCCCGCCAGGGATCTGACCCACACGGCACAGCAGACCTCTCCTGCCTCGCCCACTGCTCCCCTCAGCAGTGTACTTCAGTAGAGCCACTTGTTCTGCCCCCCACTCCATCTCTGGTGCATACCTCTGGCTTACACCCCAGTTCTTGTGTGCATAAATAAATAAAATAAATCTGAAAAAAAGTCAAGCTGCCTCAAAGTCTGTTTTGTCCAAAGATATACATGCTTCCTGCTGGTGACCTTTCCAGGGCCAATTACACTTAATGAAGATGGCACATACAGGAAATACTTGGCATCAGCTCCACCTCTGGATCACCAGTATTTAGGACAGTGAAAGTCCTGTCAAATACTGAGAATGGAAGGACTAAACAAATGAACAAATTCAGCAGACAGTTGTTGCCACATTTGCAGTAGCTTTTTTTCCCTCTAATTCCCCAGAGCCAAACTCCTGTTTAATTTTTAAATTACGATTATGTAAAATAACTACGTCAATCAAATTCTATTACATCAAATAGCCAAATATGATGGGATAGTTAATGATGATTGATGCTACTAAAATCTTCTACCCCCAGGGAACATGAATCAAATCTCCTTCCTCTTAGTTACCATCTGGGCATTTGGGTAATTGCTGGAAAACCAGAGGGTCCTCACCCTGACAAACAGCATTCATCAAAGAGTCATTCTCTGTTGGGCGAACAGACAAGAAAGAATTTTTCCTGGATTTCCAAGAAGCTCCTACCTGCCCTTCTTCGTGTGGCTTTGTGACGTGCTGACTTGCTAAGCTAAACTGCACTGCCCAGATTTCCCTCTCTTGCATGCTGCCATTGAGTAGGTCCCAAGGGAGCAGCTTGGGAGATTTACAGGGTGGAAGAAAAGCAAAGCCATTTGCAGCCCATCCTAAGTCTTGTTAATCTGCTGATTCACCCCATGGTGTGAAGTGGTGCTGGACGGGCAACAGGTGAAGTCTTGGAACAACTCCCTATCTGTACAATCTCCACCTCCTGGTGGTTCTGTTTCTCTGGATGCACCCTGATTTGATACTCTACACTCCTCCCTTGTATCTGGTATTGTGCAGGTAATACCATCTAGTATCAATATCCCTTCACCCTCATGGCTCCAATCCTAGTTGATGCTCTTCAGACATACCAACGTGTGTCCATTCAGCAGATATAAAAAACCAAGCCTAGAAAACTTTTCTAACTTGATCGAGGCAATACAACAAGAAAGAAGACCCTCACTCTCCATCAGTATAAACACTGCCTGTCTCCCCCACTTGGACAACCATAGAATAATCATCACCATGGGCACCCCTCATTCCTGGAACAGCCGATGACACAAAGCAAGTGGACCATGGATAAATACCTGCTGAATTAAACATGTCCCTATAGAGCTCTTTCTCCACACCTTCCCTCCCCCTGTGGGTGACTTGCCTCACCCTGTTCCCCCTCCTCCTGGGAGTGTCCCTGTTACCTTCCCTTGCCCTGAATGCACACGCATGCACCTGCCTGCTGCGTGGTCTTTTGTTCTTTTTATTTCTTCTTATCAATTACTTCCTCTAGCTTGTCAATCATTTGGATGACTCCCTCGTAGCACCCTTCAATCTGTCACCTTCCTGGTCCCTGAAGAATCCAAAAGTGAACATGTTATTCCAGAGAGAACTTTAGAAACTAAGGCTAACTCTTCTTTTCAGTTCAGTCTTTCCACAAAGGGGGCTCACATTTGCTGAGCCTGTGAAATGGTGCCGTAAAACTATTCTCCTTTCAGCACATCAGTCAAGGCTAAAAGAAGCAAGAATAATCCCAAGTAAAAGCACTAAGTGGATCTGGGTGAATGTACATGAGACTGGCCACAGGAATCCTTTGGCATCCCCATTGCTCCCTCATAAAACAACTTCCATCAGCCCCTTCTGCTCTGGACTGAATATTTGTGCCCACCCTCAAAATTCCTGTTTAAGCTCTAAACTTCCAGACCACGTGTGATGTTATTTATTGGGAGTGGGGGAGGAGTGTGTAACTAGATCATGACAGTGGAGACCTAATGAAGATATCAGCATCCTGTAAGAAAGCACAAGAGAAAGGATCTCTCCTTCTACCACATGAAGGGACAGCAAGAAGTCATCCATCTGCAAAGCAGGATGAGAACAAGACCCACACTTTGCCTTTGGGCTTCCCAATTTCCAAAAATTGAGAAACAAATTTCTATTGTTAAAGTCACCTCATCTATGATATTTTGTGATAACGACCCCAGTTCACTAAGATGATTCTCCATGATAGATATTGGATGACCTCCTCAGGATGGTTGCCATGAGCTCAAGTGAACTACTCTATTCTTGTAGCTGCGTCTTTGGATGCATGACTACTCCTACAGACTGAAGTGGCCCACGGTCAAGCTGACCAGCCACTCTCATGTATTCAGGGTTAAGGGGGTTCCTAGGATGCAGGACTTTTAGTGCTAAAAGCGTGTGAGTCAGTCCCCTACCATGAGTGGTCATTGCTGATGAACAATGATCTGTTCTACAAAGTAAGCCCCAAAGTCAACAATCTGAATAACACAAAGCCTAATTAGCTTTGTATTTTTGTATAGGCTCATGAATTTTTCAAATTAAAAAGAACCTCCATTGTGATCAGCCCCAGATGTTATGGGTGCAGAAATAGGAACAGAGAGGTAGAGTGACTCATTCAAAGTCATGTACAGCAGAGTTCGGGAAGAAATCTACAGTCCTTGACCTAATGCTCATTTTGTTACATCTGAACAGTTTCCCACTGTGTTCTCTGGATGTTCCTTACCCCACATTGACCAGAAAGGTCACTACCTGTAAGCTACTACACTCCACCCTGGGTGCAGACCAGGGTGGTGGTGATGGTGATGATGATGATGGTAACATTTGTCAAGCATCTAATACTACATACCAGGCTGGCCTACTCCACTCCTCTAACTCTCATAAAACTTCTAAAGTATACTATTTTTCCACTGAACTGAATAAGTGACTGAGTCAGCATAATGTCCACAGTGCCAAGAGAACCCTGGCTTGCAAATAGATTGATGTCATTCAAAGTCACCGTAGTTCTGCCTCTAAGAGCATCGCATTAAGCAGAGAGAAAGGGACTCAAGGTGGCGGACTGTGGCTGTTAACACAGTCACAACGACTCAGGTGCCTTCTAGTTCCCCAAAGCACATCTCCTGGTCACTCATGTTCAGATAAGCCAGAGAAGGATAAACCCTTGTGCAGTCTTAGATGGCTGCCTCTCATTTCTGCCCTGAGGCTACTGGATATATTTCTTCTTAATGTTTGCAGATTATCCCCAAGGAAATTCCCTCCATTTGTCCTTGCCTGCAGCCTCCCCCATTGTTCCTCCTGCATGCCACAGCCCCTGACCTTGGCTGCCGTGTTCTGACACGGTGCCTCCTTCTACAAGCCTTCAGAGTGACACCTTCTAATTCAGCATCATGCATGAACGTCATTTCCAGGCATTGAGCTGTTCTTCCAGATCATGAAGTGATGGCGGCTAAATTGTGTCTTCTCACCTGACCCCATCAAAACGAGAGCTGTGGACATTTGTCATCACACCCCTTGCTTCCCATCTCCTAGCAGGGCATGGCTAATGTCATGGCCAATTTGAATTCACTTCTCAGGCAAGAATTCAGGCCTTTTCTTCTTTAAATGACTTTACTAAAAATATAGATATGTCACATCCACTGCATACCTTCTACCTTCTAGAACTGTGATTTGCTTTCTAACAGTGGTCAAAATGTACAGACATGCTTTGGGCTTTTATAAACTCACTCCCTTTGCTTTTCTCTGCTTAACTGTCTTTGTAAATTTCCCACGTTGCTTAATCCCTTCATTTGGTTTTGTTACTATCCATGGGACTGAAGGCACACTTAAAAAAGACAGTGACTTCCCATGAGCATGACTTTTTCCTTTCTGAAAACACAATCATTCTTATCACTGAGTATTTTTTTTTTCTTTTTCTTTCCTTCCCACTGTCTGGCAATCCCTCTATTAATAGGGTATATTTAAAATGTACCCTAGTGTGAGTAGCTGGCTGTCCTATGGCCCATGACATCCCGGCACCTACAGAATGCAGGGTGTGGAAAGAGTGCTCATGAAAATTCACAGGAGCCAGATAAGCTTTGCAGTGCACAGAGTTCTTCCACATCCATCTAGCAGACCCTCACATGCCATGTGGGACAGGTAGATAACAGTACCCCCAGTACAGATGAGTAGCCTGAAGCTCTGAAAAGTTAAGGGCAGCAGAAAAAAAGTGATTCAGACTCAGAGTCAGCAGAAAGACCTGAGTTCTTATTCTGACTCTTTTTGTATCAGTTGGTCACTTTGAGCTGGTCTATTCACATCCCCGGCTTCCAGTCAAGGCCTGTTCCTCGAATGAAGTGAGCTCCAGTGAGCACATGGCCATGAAGCATGCAGGCCCTGGCATTTCCTGAGCTAACAACATTTCTAAATATTGTCCATGGCTACTTAGTACTGAGCTGGGACCCCTCAACCCAGCTCTTCTGCTACATCTGATGCTTCTACTGACACCGCAAGATAGGAGCCATGATAACTGGGACCCGTTAGCACCTAAGGACTGGTCTCCCACAGGCACCTGTCACCTGCCACAGACAAGGTCAGGGACATACACCTCGCCCTTCCCTACTGCCCACACCTCCCTGGCCTGAGCACATACGCATAGATGTGGTACTACAGGGGCCGGTGGGTTCTGACTGCCAGGTCCATCCAGCCTGGCCTCATCCCTCCTGTCTCAGCAACCGCTCCTTGATCTGGGCCCTGCCACAGTGTGGCTTTGGGAGGATTCAGGTAATAAATGCTGCAGCCGCTGCTTGGAGTAAAAACACCCCTTCCCATTCACAGGCTCTTTATGCTTACAAGCTGCTTTCATTTGATCTTCCAGTAGACCAGGGCAGGCAAGCTAGGGTTCCGATCTCCCCTCAACATAGGAGGCTCCAGGTATATGGTGACCTGCTCCTGCTGTACAGCTGGAAATGCAGACAGACTCCACTGTCTGCAAACAGAATTCTTCAATCTGGGCTCTTCATTTCTCTCCAGCCCACTCTCTTCTGTTTTGCTGTTCATCCCCTGCCACTACTCTGAATGCCCGCATCTCCTGTGCCACTCTTCCTCATTGCCCAACAAAAATAAAAATACCACCTTGGTGATGTTCTTAGGGTGACATGTGGGAAAATCTATGCAATTTTTAGTTCCCATTTAACTTCTCAAATTCATTTTCTATTCACCCCTATCCATCCCTGGGTAGACATAGGGCCGGGCTCTGCAAGAGACTGTGCAGAACTAGCTAATAAGATACACCCCACACACCACTCCACAGCCAGCCAGTATCCATCTGCAGAAACACTGTGGTGGCTCAAAGGGGAAGAAAATGAGGAGCCTGATGTCTACGAGCTTATGAGCTCTTAGGGAGACATGGAGAGAGACACATAAACTATGGAAGGGAGCAATACAAATAAGTGACTTGTGAGTGTTACTAAAAAGCACATGGCATCCTGAAGAGCAGAGATGGTATACCAGAGAGAGTGACACTTGAATTAAACTTCAACAGATGTCTAGAACAGGGGAAAGAGCTCATAACATCGCAGCATCCCTGGGCAAGACTGTACTGGAGAAGTCAGAGGGTGAGCAATTTGCAGGGGCTGGTTCAAATTCTGGCATAAGAATTCATTCAATGGGAAGAGAAGAGATGAAGATGGCTCAAACCCTGGCAACTTGGGCTTTTGCCTGTAACAGGTGGGAGAGAGATCAACAATGTTTCATCAGGAGGGTGAGATATGGAGCATAGAGCTTAGGGCTGTCTGTCTGCAGTCTGACCAAGCATAGGATATCAAAGCAAACAACATGGGAGACAACCAGAGAACAAAAATAACTGAACAACCTACTCAGCAAGACATAGTACAGGTGCTGGAGTGTGGGGACCCAGGCGGCTTTTGCATGGAGCAGAAGCAGCAGCATGAAGAAGGGGGCAGATGTGTGCTCTGCAGCATTAGACTCCAGAGAAATGATGGATGGTGCCCCTCCAGCTAGCCAGGCTGGGCTGGCCCTGCCCCACTCCCCTCCTGCTCTCTGAGCTGCTCTCTCCTCACATCCACAGCTGTCACATTTACATGTCTGACAGTGTCTTCCCCCAGAGATACTTCCAGAGGCAGGGGCCGGCCTATCTTCCTAGTGCTACACCTCCAGCCACTAATAATCAGGAGAGGTTCAATAAAGTTTTCCAGTTTGCATTAAAGTAAGATTCAAGGGCCAATTAAAAGACGAACAAGATCACAGTTTGGATTGGGCCAGTGTCGTGGAAAGGAATGTAAAGTGGGAAGAGACTGGTGTTTGGTCTTCAGTTCACAGGAGAAAAGAGGAAAAGGGCAGAAAGGGTATATCAGAAGTCCCAACTTGACGCGCTGACATTGCCCACTTATGTCTTATGTTTGTGTTCAGATGACCTCCAGAGAGGTAACTCCTAGTTCTCAGGTAAGAAGAACTCCAAACCTCTGACACACATCACACAACTATCTACAAATGAGTTTGGAATGGGGAGGTGGCAATGGTTTAGAGTCCATGGAAACCAAGAAGGCACAGAAAACAGTGCAAAACACATTTCCTGTCCACTTTAGTCCAGGAGCCTTGGAATTTCAAACTAGGAAGTACATCCAGCTGCCCACCCCCCACTGGGGAGCCAGGCCTCCATCTGAGAAACAGAGGTCTTGCATTAATGACTGAGGACAGAAATGTCCGGTGCATGCAGACTCGCCATACATGCTTTAGGCAACTGTCTCCGAAATGTTTTAGCAAGAAGAATAAGCTAAATTTACCAGAGAGCCTGGAGGAGAAGTTTTAACAAAACTCATTGTGCTCACTAAAGATCAGGGGACAGAAAGAGAAAGTGAGGGAAACAGTTTACACATACAAATATTTATAAACCAGAAAGAGACAGGACAGGAGGGAACAGGTTTTCTTCTGCCCTCGTTGGAGGCTCTAACCCTGCAACAATTCATTCATTCATTCCTACCCACAGAGAGTTGGTAAATACCTTATTGTATCTGTGCCTTAGACAGTAGAAATAGAGCAACTTGGGATATGGAAGTACCCTGGACTTGAACCCCAAAGAAATGATTCAGAGATAGCTGACCTTGGTGAGATGTGATTTTCTTTAATCCCCCAAATTCCTGATCGGTGAAACTGCACAAGAGAAGCTCCCTCACTGGATTTCTATGGTTCAACAACTGAGGCACACTCAGTTCAAGCACGTACATGAGAAATCTACACTGTATCCCTAACCCCATGTCCCCACCCATGTCCCTGACACTCAGCTCTTGCCGGCTTTAGACGTAGTAGGAAATGATGGGATTAAATGAAATTCCAGACTCAAGCATTTTCAGCTCCTCTGACCACAGGCTGGGTAAATATTCACATTCTTCTATGAACAGCAAGGTGAAGGGTCTTATTTGAATTATTCTCAAGGCAAATTAGCGGGAGCAGAGATGTCTGGCCAGGAGCAGATAAGGTCAGATTTCACTCAGACGACCTCAAACTTACTCAGAGGCTCCTGTGCAAGAGAGATTAAAGCCCACTCCACGCTTCTGGGATCCCAGTGATGAAATAAATAATTCATTTCCAGCCATGTTTCACCTCTTGCTGCCTAAATTCAGATTTAAGTTTCAAACACTTCTATTTGTAGTTATAACAACAACCAAAATCCTGGGGAAGCACCCCCAACCCCAAATGGTGTATGTTCTAACATTCCTGCTACTGGACAGAGACTTCAGAGACCCACATGTTAACCTTGCTCAGAGTAGATTAAATACTTTCAGCTGTTTATGCCTCATCCCTGAAGATACCAGGTAAACACTCTAACCCAGGCAACTGCCTCGTAGAAACTGGAGCCAAGCTTTGTCATGAATCCATTGGCCAACACAGGCACTGGCAAACAATTGCAAATTAAGAGCCTCCTCATTCACTCTTGTTCCTCCAGCAGCCACTGCAAGCTCCCACCACCCCAGTATAGATAAAACAGCAGGTCAACCAGACAGTTGAATAGCCTGCTTTGTTACTGCTTCAGATTATATTTCTCAAGCATTTTCTCCTCTGCATCTGGTTCCTACTGGAGGATTATACAGACAGGAAATGAGGAATGAGAGATCAAACGAAGCTGAACAGAACACAGGGACAGCCAGACCAACATTGCATTTGAGGAACAAATTCAACTGAGATCATACCCAGAAGACAGTCATGTGCCAGAGTGTGAGCTCAGCCCCAGGCCAGTGAGCATCTGCTGTCATCACCATTGTTCTTCCAGAACCACCATGGCCACCCATGTGTAAGGGGAAGCTCTGGGTATTTGGACAAGGAGATGGGACTTGGAATTGGAACAGTTGTGAGCCTTTTTACCTGCTGATAATTATAATCCACATGAAGGGGAGTCTGTTAGTCACACAGACACCCAAAAACATAACCAGGTAGAAATTTGCAGAAACAGCCTTTTTTAAAAGTATGAAGAAGGGCTGGGTAGAGATCGAGTTATAGGTGATCCCTCTGTTTCTCCCCTTGTGGACTAATGAAACTCTTGGTTGGTCATCACAAATGCCTGGCTGAACGTCCCCTAGGCTCTTGGGAGGGAAGTCAGTGTCCCTTCCTCCCCCCCAGCCCACACGGGCATGGACAGAAGCCACGATTCCCACTCCACATCTGCCATCAGGAGGATGAGAAGGCCTAAGTTTAACCAGACACCTGCTTGGTTGAATGAAGCTCATAAGACCCTTGTGTTCCGGTTGTCCCCTCCACTTCCCAAGGCCTGCTCTCCTTCTAAGTATTCTGACCTACTAAAGAACCAGATGGCCTCTCTTGCAAGATCATTCAAGGTGGTGGCCTTCAAGCTTCTTCAAATCTAGTCCAAATGCCAGAGGCAACATGGGCATCTCCTGGGAAACTGTTATAAATGCAGCCTCTGAGGCTCCACCCCAACCCTCCCCAATCAGAAACCGCAGTTTCATTAGAGGTTCAGGTAATTTCTATGCACATTTAACTATGAGACCACAGAGACAGGTCAAATGCAACCTTGGTGCTGAGGAGGTCTGTTAAGGGGGGGTTGCCTTCATGGTATATTTGGAAGCCATTATAATAAACACCTCCTTCCTGTTACTGCACCTTTAGACTCACCCTGTTCCACCTGTCACACTGGCCATGATGAGAGCAGTGGCCACAGATCAAAGTGGAGATAACATCAGCCATGACTCAGAGACAGGAAGGCAGCACCGCTTAAAGGCCTAGACAAAAACTGTGGCTGAAAATTAGGTCAGTGTGCTAAGGGGCAGCTCCTGATTAAGCAGCAGCTAAAAAGAACGACTCCGTGAATGAGACGAGGCATTTGAGAAAGGGATATTTACTGAGAGCTGTTCTGCTAAAAACACACTTGAGGCCAGAGGGCTGTTTCACTCAGCTATCCATCAACAGCAATCCATGTAAGGTGACCCAGCAGAACCCTGAGATCAAGGTGGAAGGAAAAGATTTCATCAGATCTGCTTCCATCTAAAGCAACGTGGGCCTGGCACTCACTCCACCCCCAAGATATTGTTCTGGCTCTTTTCACATCAATGAACCAAGATCCCAAGGTGCTCATTCCCTGACTGCACAGATGCCAAGACACACTGGCCCCCGACCCCAGCCTCCCAACTCGGCTTCCCAAGGGTGCCTCTGCCAGTCTACACAGTTCCACTGGCATTGACATCAATACCCTCACTTCATGCAATAGCCCACCAGCCAGTCAGGTGGAGAGGGTGAAAGAAGCACACCCAAAGATGCCTGATCCCTGATCAAAGACTTAGGTGAGTCTGGCTTCAGATTAGATTCTCTTTCAGAAGCAAATTGGCTTCTGCAATCTAGTACCCATTCCCAGAATTGTGGGACGAAGCATACCCAGCCTCATCTATAGACATGTGTGAAGGAAAAGCTGACTTTCCCTTAATGCTGGAATCTGGATCATGAATTAGATCTAAGTTACCCACCTAGCCCATCCCTCTGATGACAGTGATTTGTCCAGTGGGAAAGATAAGTTGGTCCAACATGTTTGAAGTCACAGGATTTTTATTGAGTTGTGGGGAACAGTTATGTCTCTTCGTTTACATGAGCCCATAAGTAAACCACCCTGGGAATGGCCACCAGCCATCCATTGTGGGGCCACAGGGGTGAGCTTGGCAAGAATGCAGACACCACAAGGAGAAGAAAAGCCAAAACTGGGTGAAGTGAGGTACCAGGTCTTGGTCACATACTTTGAATTACTAGAATTTTCAAAAACTGAGCCCATAAATTCCTATTGTTGTTTAAGGCACCGGAGCTAAAAGTTATGTTATTTGAGCTGAAAGCATCCTAAGGGACAGAGCAGGTAAATAAATCATTCCCTGCCAAGAGGAAAGATAATATCTCACCAAAATTCTCTGGCCTGGGCACATATTATATCATATTATATTATATATTATACCCAGGCACCCTGTCCCCTTAAAATAAATGGTCAGACCAAAAAAAAAAAAAAATGTCAGATGAACACACTAGCTAAGCAAGCTGCAGAGGAAGAGAAAAGTGAGTGTCCTCCTTTTCTGCATCTTCAGCTTTGAAACAGTAACCCAAACCAGCTTATGTTTTCATCTAGGGATTTAAATATCAGAGGCAAGTTGCCACCCCTCCCCCTCCAGCTCTGCCGACCCTCTCCAAGTTTCCACCCCCTCCTTCACTATATTTAAAGGGGGGGGAGCCTTTATTCTAATCCCAGTGCAATTCTCTCAGCTCTTTCCTAATCCCTCCACCTGTGAGATAATTGCTGGCATTTAGGAAAAAACTCAATAGTAATCATAGACTTGCACACAAAGACACACAAAAAAAAGGCAGATAAAATAGGAGGAAAAAAAAATCACAAGCCCAGAATTATTCACACTCTGACATCAGAAATACAATTTTGCCAAATGCTCTCTACAAGGAATAAAGATGCAGCTGTATAGGAAAGGGGGGCATTTTAAGATGGCATGGTTCTTATGGGTCCTGTATATTGAGGAAGATAATATAAAACTAGACACTAAAATTAGTTGTCATCACTTAACCATTCATAAGTGAGGCACAAATTATATTAAGCACACCTAACAAACATGGACTCCTAGTTATGATCTTAATGCAACAAGAAAATTCTGTTAGTCAGTGGTGGTCCTTGTTAGGTGATGAAGGTGTGGGGGAAAGCTGCTGAGATGTATTATATGGTGATCAGAATTAAATAAAGTCTGTGAATCATGCACTTGGCATTCCTCCATCAACTCAGGCTAAGATCCCATCCACACTTCTAGCTTTTGGTTTATGGATAGAAGATGGAGAATCCCTTACAACAAAAATTACAACAAAAATTCATTAATAGGAAACAGGTTTATAAGCTAAGGGAAATGCAAAATTTGTGTTGAATTACATAAAACGGCAGCACTCTTCTAGCATTTTCTTGTACAATTCCTCTTTGGTTTGCTTTATTCCTTGGAATAAAGGAATTGGAGACACAGCATGTCTCGAATTTGCCAGATCATAAGAATAACTTAGACATCCAGATTCTGTGATTCTAAGACAGGAGCTAAGAGTCTTCAATTTCACAAGTTCCCTGAGTGATTCTTATGAACTTGAGAAATATTACTATAACTCTGTAGTTTTATTTAAAAGGAAACACATGTACACTGTTATTATAGAAAGAGGAATGGGCAGACATTCTCTGTCTCTGGAAGTAATGCTTGTTTGTTTGTTTCAACAAAGGTAATTGGAAGAAAACTAACAAGCAAGAGAGGAGATGATGGAACAAGGGAAGAACTGCAAAGCTCCTTCCTTTTCTCCTGGGCACATGGCTAAATTACAGTTCCCAACCTCCTTTGCAATTAGATGGGATCATGTGATTTAGTTCTGGCCAATAGCGTGTTGCACATAGTACTTCTAGGCTAGACTCTAAAAATAAAAAACAACCCTTCAGTCTCTTTCTCTTCATCTGCCAGTTCAACGTAGTGGAAGACAAGTTTCTAGAAAATGACAAAGCCACAGGATGGAATTCAGGATACTTGAAAGAGTAGGTGAAGCAAAGATTCTTCCCCCATTACCCACCAACCTGTAATGTGAGTGAAAACTCTTGTTATGGTTAAGCCACTAGAATTTGGAACTTGCTTGTTAGCCTACCTTAAAATACACCACTGCTGCCCTGTATCTCTGTTTTATCCTGTTCCAAGACCACTGTCTGGATTTTAGGATCAAGTAAATCTAGAGTAGTTAAATCACAAGTAGTGGCCACCAGGGTGTCAGTATAATATCTCAACTCTACAGGAAACTATTTGCACAGGAAAAAAGCCCTCACTTTCTGAGTAGCACAGGGTAGAGGCAGCACAAAATAAGAGGGGACAAAATAAAATTTATTATGCACAAGTTCAAAAATATCAGCTGATATCATTTATAGGAGTAATATAGGAAAACCAAACGTAGGTTTAAAAAAAAAAAAATTTGGTAGGCAACTATAGACCTGAGTAAAGGAGGGGGAGGAAAAGGGATCGAAACATAAGGGGCTAGGGATGGCTCGCAGGTGGTAGAACTACTGGGACAATACCTGAAGGGAGAAATCAAATACTGCAAAATTATGAACAAAAATGCAAAAAAAAATTAAAAACTAACAAAAGGGAAAAATATATTATGCAAATGTTCTCCTCCTACTCTATTGTGAGCTGCTTGAGAACAAAGACAGAATTTTATTCACTTTGTGTACACCTTGTGCTGGGTGCTTGTTAAACTTCATTAGACTGTATTCTGTCTGTCAAGAGAGCGGAGGGTGCAAATTTTTTATTAAAATTATAGGAAGAGTCAGAGAGTCTATTATGTGCTCAATGTGTGTTTGTTTGCATCTCCATTCTACCCAAAGTAAAATAATGTATTACTTATCCTATATTATATGCAATATGATTTATGTGTCTTATTAAGGATATTTTTTCATTGCCAATGAAATTTTTTTCTTTAATTAATTTATTTTTACTTATTTATTTTTTACATCATTTTTCATTTTTATGCATTTTTTCATCTTGGTTGTAATCCCCATGGACTTCCCACCACCAATTCACCTGTGTGCCAGAATATATTATAATCAAGTATTATAATCAAGAGTAACTCAAAGTTCAGTAAGTGTTGTTAAATTGAATTTATTTCAATTAAAGATGGCATGGTATGTCAGTCAAATCAGCTTAGGCTTTGGGATTGGGCAAAACTAAGTGTATCTTCATTCTGTTATCACTTTTGAACGAATAACCTTAGACTTTTGTTTTCTTCTCAGTAAAAATGAAGATGATGAGATACAATTATTCAGAGATTTCTTTTAAAGTGTGATAAGAAATAAAGTTAAACATGTTTGTTTGCTTTAGGTAGAGCAGCAGTTAGTAGAGAAAATTAAAGATCATTTCAAATAAAATAAACCATTTCTAAGAAGGAAGAGGCATCAGCCCTCACCTCTAGCACACACTGTCTAGAGAGGCCAGGAGACAAGCAGGTAAACGGAAACTCAGACACTCATCTATGGGAAAGACAGTCCTGTCTCTGACCCTAAATGCATGAAACAAAAAAATAAATAAATAAAATAAAATAAATAAAAAATGCATAAGAGGCATTTACAGGTTGGTTAGAAAAGGCACAGAGGATCTAGCGAAAAAGTAAGCCTGTGGATCCTCCCCTGGATTTTTTCCCTACTAATTTTGGAGTGATGCCAACAAGCAACAACAGGAAGAGACCTGGAAAGTTGACAAAAATCATTATTCTTCCTCAATTATTTTAACCTTGCCTCCGCAGTGACCTTCGCACTGCCACCGGTTTAATGGTATTTATTCCAGCAGTCGTTGTTTTCACTATTAAACAGAGATGCAGACCACGAGATAATACAACTAAATCACTCTTGTAAATATTTAATATCATTGCCTTTCTTTTTTCCTTTTAACAAATCACTATCAAGGCTGAGCACATAGTAGAAAACACATTTATTTATTCTGTCCCGGAAAAAAAGCTTAGTGCTCATGCATTTTATCTATCCAGTTCTCCAAATGACTTTGACACTTGAGAGCCCTTGTGATCAAAACAGTATGAAGGAAGGCAATTTTGCAATAATTTAAGAACTGATTTCCTGTGCTGATCAACGCCCCCCAAAGTTGTCTCATGGTTGGGCTGCAAACTTACCCATTACACTCATAGCAAACCCGAAAAGAGAAATGTTATTTTTAAAGAAAACAAAGGATATTATTAGCTTAAGATACATTCTCACTTGAGGAAAAGTTAATTTACCCATTTATTTTTTAAAAGTTGTAAATAAAATTACTATTCTTAAGGGAAGAACAAAGGAAATGGAAACAATCATTTGAAAATCAGTCCCAAATGAATTTCCTTATAGGCATTTACTCTGTTACAAACAATCTACATGGGACAGTACAAAAGGGGGGTCCGGGTGGGAATGGATGTAAATAGCTCTTTGAATCAGCTGTGTCACCATTTCCTTCAGCCAAGACAAAGCTGTTGACTGAGCGAATGTACATGTGATAAAAAGTATTATAAAATCCTGAAATAATCCACTGACATCTTCAAAATCTGGGATTGGCTCACTTCTCAGGGGAGTAATTTAAAGGATGACCTTGCTTAGAATGTTCTAGACTCTTACACAACATTACTGACTGTGCTCTTAGCTTCCAGTGGACCATCTGTAGCAGATGCAGCTAGTGCAGAGACGATGAAGATGACTGCTTGGTTGCCTCTTAAGAGGAAAGAAAATAGCACTCCAAGTCAGAAGGTCTGAGGCCAGTCCCAACTGCGCTCTGAACTATCCGTGTAGTGACAAACACGGCACTTCTGCCATCTCAGCGTGTTTTTTCATCCACAAAATTACAGTGGGATGCAGCAGCGGAATTCTCAGTTCCCTCTGAGCTCTGAAATTATATGCTTCTAAGATTTGGGAAAGCAGATCAGCATTTTTTAAAAAGTAACTCTTAGCTAAATGTTTTTGTTTTCTTCATGGCTCATATAGTTTCATCAAGTAATAGAAGGAAATCCCATCGCTCTTGTGCACACAGACAGAGTGAGCACATCCATCAAAGACCCAAAAAGCAAACAGGTTTCATCACGATTACATTTTTATTATGGAAGGAGCAAAAGGAAAAGGTCTGTGGTTCCCTTTTGCAACGGGCTATCTGAAATAATCCACTGACATCTTCAAAATCTGGGATTGGATCACTTCTCAAGGGAGTAATTTAAGGGATGACCTTGCTTAGAATGTTCTAGACTCTTACACGACAGAAGTGCAGCAGGGGCTTGGCACTGTCTGCTACTGAATTCTGAAGAATTATTAGGCCAGCATTCCTTGTGCTCATTCAACAAGTATTTACTGAACTGATTCCATCATGAGATGGGTACTGTTAAAGGCACATACCAGGCAGAATCACACGGATAGTGCCCCTGAGTTTGTGGAGTTTATGTCCTCACAGACTACTACATTTGCATAGTACTATTTCAACCTGCATAATGCTATCATCTACCCACATATAGCAATTACTACCCACCAATAAACCTACCAAGTAGGCTCTTCCAGGTAAAGACATGGAAGGTGAAAAAAGATCTATTACTTTGTTCATAATTCTTTGACTTACCATGATACTATGAAATATGTTCATGAGGACTAAGTAATGTTTATTGTTGATACGTATGACAACTGATTTTCTTTTTTAATAACATCCAAATCCAACCTCAGCCCTATATGTATATTATCTCAACAGCTCTAGGAAGCAGGAAGACTATTGTTCCCATTTTACGTATTAGGATAAGACTCAACACGGTAACAAGGCTTGTAAGTATCAAGAACTCTGATCTACCATGTTTTCTTTCTCAACATCCTCAATTGGATCTTCTACAATTTGCTGAGTGTTCTCTTGACTCCAAAATGTTGGCCATTCACTAGAATGGAGATGTGGTGCTCCAGGCTCAATTGCTGTGCCTATTAGATTAAAACTGGGACTCTTCCCCATAACAGTTGTGGCAAAGACATTTGGAAGCACCCTTATTGGTCACTGGGGGGACACGAATAAGTACAGCAGGCTCAGCAAACTGCACCTCCACAACCAGATTAATAGCCCCAGAAAAACGGTCTACAACAGATGGATCAATGGCAGCTACTTCATACTGAACAGACAGCACATAAATAGGACAAAGTCCTCAGCCTTGCAATAAGAGCCCACAAAATCCTTAGCTGAGCCAATGATTTCTAAACAAAGTACAAGTAATTCTTCAGGAAGAATTTCCTTCACCTACGTGTTCACTGTCTGGGGAAAAAAAGTCATTGAGAGCCAAACTCAGTGTTAGGATGAATGGCCTCAGATGTAGCAGAGAAATAACCACAGTAACAGTTAGCCTGCCCCAAATTTCCAAGCAAATAAGACTGAAATAAAGTTTCTGGTACTTCTCTCATCTTATGCTGAGCCCAGCTCTTCCTTGAGTTAAGCAAGCCATTATCAGAAGCTCTGTTGACATGCACTATATAGATATCCATTGAAGCACTTAGCACCCTGCACCTTGGAAATATTTTAACAAGACTAGTGTCTTTAAAACTGCAGTTGTGGGCCCTCCCTGGTGGCACAGCGGGTTAAAAGCACAGCACAAAGAAGCTTAAGCCACTTCTGCATGAGTTCCATCACCACCCTGAGGAGCTCCACAAGGAGAGGCAGACCTCTCCTGACCCACCCGCTGTTCCCCTCAGCAGTGTACTTCGTCGATCTGCCTGTTCTGCTCCCCACTCTGGTGAATCCTCTCACCCTCCGCATCTCTGGCCTGTACCCCAGTTCTGTACAAATAAGTAAATAAATCTTAAAAAAAACAAAACTGCAGTTGCTTTAACATCTGTGTTATGCATTTTACCGAGAAGCAGTCATTTCCCTATTGAAACTACCCCATCCGAAAAACCTATTCCCAATCAAAACAGAAAATGTACTTAAAAGGCATCTTGAATGAAGCCTGTCCAAATCTTTTTCAAAATTCTAAGGGCATTAAAGCTTATAATAAGATCTAAACAGGGACTTGAGAACTATCTTTTCTAAAGTTTTCAACTGAACAATAGTTTTAATTCTAGGAATGTTCACCCAAAATGTAAATTACCAAAAAAAGAAGAAGACTTTTACATTAAATAAACCTGAGAAACTTTTAAAGACTACTTTTTTTTTCTTAGCAATTCATAATTTGCCTTGTCAAGGCTCTCAGAAGTCCTGCAGTCAAAACCAGCTAAATTTTGTTTTAAACCTGTGTTTTGAGAACTACTTTTACTTTTCTTGAAACATTATTAGCTTTTCTCAAAATTCTTTTCCAAGGTGGCAATCTGGCTGAACACATTATTTAATATCAGATTCTGAAAGATGACAAAACTCCCAGTTCACACACACTTATATTTCTCATTTGGGCTATTTTGAAACCAAGTGACGCATTAATTTTAAAGAAATAGAACATTTAAATGTCTCCAGTTCCTCTAGAATTAAGCAATCAGCAAATGGTTAGTAGTAGATTGAATTTCACAATTTTCTCACCAACTTATAACTCACAAATCACTGTAGGCTTCATACTGGATACATACAAAATTCACATGATCAATTTCATGTTCTGAGCTATCGCTAGTAATTGTGGAATGTATTTTTGCAATGCATATTTTAATCCATTTAGCAATTTTTTCATTTAGCAATTCTCACAGCAATGGGAGTAACTGACCATAGAAACACACCTAATTCAGTTTAAATATTTCAAGAAAATGAGTTGAAAATTTTTCCTACCATTGTTTGTGTGATGCACATTTTATTTTGTTTTAAGAAAAGTGAAGTGTACTCACACATACGCATTACTATTTCAGGTTTGAGATTTAATTTTGGATAGTATCAAGCCAAAGTACTGCCTCTCATTTCAGTAATGGATCCGCAGGCATTTGGAAGGCACAGTCATTAGCTTATCTTTAAGTAAATATTTTGATTGTCAGACAGCTCCTTGCAAACAAGGTTCTATTCCAAACACTCCTGATGCATCCAAACCCACTTGCACATCATTCACTGAATAATCTGCTTCTGTGTTAAATATAAAAATCATCCTAGGGTAGTCAAAGTACATGGGGAAAGCCTGGTCTGGAGGCTTTGCATTTAAAAGGGCTCCTGAGCCTATGGGACCCCATTCTCTTTCAGCTCTTCACCATGCTACATTAACATAAAGCTTAGGAAATGAGCTATTACCCACCATCATCCCCCCTAACCACTATCACAGAATATCACGCACTCACAAAACAGCATTAATTGTCAGAATTAGCAACCATTTAAAAGGCAGCTGTTCTTTCACTTTTAAATAGACTCCAAATTTCAGATCTTCCCCTTGTATTAGTTGCTTGATCTATTGGTCTCTCTCTTTCACACACACACACACACACACACACACACACACACACACGCAGTATTCTTAGCCAACTGAATTTTTAAAGTTTTTCTAGATTCAAGGAATCCAAGAGAACATTGTCTATAAAGCAATATTTTCCACCCCAGCACTCACCATCACTGTGTCAGTAGGCTGGAGAGCTTCCAACCTGCTCAGAAGCACACTCACAGCCCCAGGTGAAAGGGCTATTTTGTGTGGTATGAGGGGAGAAAAGAACAGTATCTCTTTAAGAGTCAACAGTAAATTAACTTGCCCAAAGAGTGAAATAATTAGCAGTTAGTAGCTTATTAAAAGGATGGCAAAGGCCAAGCTGCCATCTGGGATCTCCAGTTTCTTGCAATTGTTATTATGTCACGATGTATGAGCCGCCTTCCTTTCAAGTCACCCAGCCCCCCCCTTGCTTTATGTGTAAATTTTAATGAAAGATGTGGCACTTTTAAAACCAGGCGTCCATCAAAAGGTGTTATTAGCCTGGCTTTTTACAAAGCATATGGTCTTTTCTATCTCTGCTGTTCTACCCCCAGCTAAATGCCTTAGGACAAAAAGGAAAGCCCAATGATATCAATTAGACACTTTCTTTGAGCAGAGAGAAATTTGAGCATCATCAGGAACAGGGCCAGGCTGGACCTCACGGAGGACAGCCTCTGTTTTCACACAGTGCAAGACTCAACACCTCCTTCACCCCTGAGGCTGATCCTTCTTAATGAACATCAAGGCCATCTAGAGACTGCTGAATGATTTCCACATGGATACACATGGTTTGCAAGGGAGAGGGGAAAGGCTGTGTGTTTATCAAAAATTAATAGCAGAAAACAGTACAACAGAATTGCCAGGTTATGGGCTGACCTGATGCCTAGATCTGAATAGTGTTGATCTGGGTGGCGTCTATTTAGCTGTATGTTTACACATGTGGATTTTAGATATTCTCCTTTAAGGAAGAAAAATGAGCCAGACAAATAAATGAAAACTTCCCTACAGGGTGGGAATCCATGATGGGTGATTTAACTAACTGAATTATTACCTGACAGTTTCCCTTTAAAATAAATAAAATTAATTTAAAATCTACATATAGGTAGATACATATATATGAATTTATTTCAGAGGCGAGGTGGTAGTTATATTTGAAAGCCCTTTCCAAAGTCCTGTGGATTGTAGACAAGATGTCAGAGGCTGGGCCCTTGGCCACACAAGGCATACTCTCTTTCCATATTTGTCAAATACTGAATAAACATTTTTTTTTCAAATGGCAAAGAAGACGGTCTGCTACCTTCAGGTGCACAGCATGCTGAAATGTGGTCTTTTCAAAAGTACATTCCCAGTGGATGCTACATAGGAACCTATTCATCTGTGTTGACACACATACACATACACTGAGAAACACCATGGCATGTATAAGCCTAAGCACAGAAGGAAACATTCTGCTTGTTCTCTTAATAGATATTTTTCCATCACTCCATTCTTCTGAATTCTTTCTCAATGAGCTACCTCATAAAGATAAGACAATTTAATTCAAAACAACATTTACCTATTGACATCATCAAAGTCAGGTTTATGTGCATACATACAGCTCTAGAGAATTATATCCTCTAAGATTAACCAACTCTCCTTGGTAAACAAAAGTTTTACAAGAGAACACAGTTCACCTTAAGAAGAAAGCATCTTATGATGCATTTACACAAACATAAAATCTGAGCTCAATCAACAAATTCTAGTTGATGATTAAGGAAGTCAGGCATGTTGCTTTGAAATCTGAGAACTGTCTTCCTTTATAGAGTGTCTATTGAAATTTAATTGAAATATCCAATTGAGCCATTTTGCATTTTCCTAATAAATCTACTGTCCATATTTACACATGTTTTTTAAAATGCTTCAAGAAACAACCATTCTAAAAAATATTTTCAATGTCCAAAAGTTTCTAAACAAGGAAGAAAAGCATTTTCATATTATTCAAAGCACCAATTTAAAAACATCACTGTCTGAAATACAGAATTGCTAAAATCAGGCAATTTTACTTTTTTAATGTTTAAAATAAATCTATTTTCCCCCTGCAGAATTTCAAAATAGAAGAAAAAAAAAACATGGAAAACAGGCTTCTTTGAAAGACAAAGTGATTTTATCCATTGTCAAGAGGACAAATCAGTGGTAGATGAGAAACAGATGAAGCGAGAGATGAAAATGTAATATTGCCCCTATTTTATTATAATTAGGTATTTATAGAGCACAGATGAGTTTATTTTCATAATTAGTAGCTGGCATTGCATTTACTAATTTGCATAAACAGTTGGCTATCAAAGAAATAACTTATTTGCAGGGCTCTCAAGTCCTAGTGGGGATGCGAAGGGGGTGCAGCTCCTCAACTCAGCTATCTTAATGTTATTAACAGCAAAATACAATTGATACGAAATTGTGTTCAAGTTCATGTCACTTGATTATCCCTTTCTAGTTTGGCCAGTTGATTAGTTTAGACTTAGACAGCCAATGATCAGTTCTGGCTGGTAAAAAATTGCATGTATTTTGAAATGGGTGAAAGTGGTCAAATGCTTTAAAACTACGTACACACACACAAAAAAAAAAATACACACACAACACATAGTACATACCAGAAGGCTCTCCAAATTCTAAAATAGTAAAGAAAATTCTATTAGAGCAACACTGTGTAGCTTAGTAAGTGAAGAGCTCTGTGGGATTAAAGTAAAAAGGAATCACATGTCTTCTGGCTACTCTCACTGTTCAAGTCTTCGCAGTTCTTAGCTACTTCTTATTGAAGGTGTCAGTTACCTCTCTTCCAAATCTGAGGTACTCTGTTCTCCAACAAGATCCTAAGAATAAATCTAAAGGCCTTTCCTGCTTTAATTCTGGTGTCATCTGTGACCAGTTCACTCTGTTCTTTATACACACAGGGCCTGCAGGAGGCTGAGGTGAGCAGGGAACTAGAACCAGAACATATGACCATTCTACATGACCCACTGTGCTCCTTTGCTCAGCTGGCTGGAGTAATAGGCATAATGGTAAGGGCCACCAGTCAGGAGGTGAGTGGACACCAACAAATGAATACACTTGTCCTCAATGCACTTGTGATCTATTAAAGGGGAATGTTGCAATCTCCAAAATAACTTTAACATAAAATATTAGCGAGATACATGGATGAAGGCACGTCTTAGCTCAAAATGGGGCATTCAAGGACAACATCAACTAGGAAATTAAATCTATGAATGATCTTAACAAACAGGAAAAAGGTCAGCATGGGCTGTGATCAGGAGAGCAGCAAAACAAGTCAAGCAAAGAGACATGGAAAGGTGCAGTCCATTATCTGCTACCCTACCTGGCAGCAATATCATACCTAACATTAACAAAGGAGAAAATTAAAGGTAAACTGGGTCATATTCAGGGCAGCTTTGAAAGGGAGGTAGCTAATCCTACATTCCCTTAGGCGGACAGCTGGATTTAAACAAGTCTCAGTGACAGCATAGACAGGAAGAAAATAGAGGAAGGGAAATTAATTGGACCAGAGCAATAATCTACTAAGGACTAGCTGGAAACTGAACTGAGACTATAGAAATGCAAGAGATATTCTGGAGGTAAATCAACAACTCTCCTACTAATCACCTGGGAATAAGAAAGTTTAGGAGGGCGAATATAGGAATGAGTTGTGGTTTTCAAAGCCTGGGTAATGAGGAGGGCAGGGACATTGTTAATAAAAATAGGAAAGCTGGTTTGTAGCCAGACGAGATAAAGGCTGACTTTGGACAAACTGAGGTGACAGAACTGGTGGGACATTTACACAGACAAGTATGACCTAGAATGCAAGGTGGCAGACTGGAAATTGAGGCAGGCTGTGCTAGGAAGGTATTAGGAAACTTACATAGCAAGGTCTTTCTGGATCTAAAAGAGGCAGGATAGAGTAGCCTCAGATTCCGAGTTTCACTTCCAGTTAGCCACCCAATGGAAATTAGTTAACTGAGCCTAGTTCTATTTGTCCGTAAAGCAAGAGTAATGCCATTACCTGCTTCATAAAACAGTTGTAAGGACTAATTGTAACGAGACACAAAGGTTGGTAGACAGCAGAGTCAGGTTTAGTGTTACTATTGGTGATTAGAGAAAGAAAATAAGATTCCCAATCCATGAGTAAAACCTAAAGACATTATTTTATAGAATATTTTAGGAAATTGGGGAGAGAAAAGGAGCAATATGGGGGAGGGGGAGAGAAAGAGGAAGCAGGTGACACGGTCCCACTGGCTTCAGAAAGGTGGAGCCCTCCTGGGCAAGGACTGCTGGTTTGCCTATGAGGAGATCACTGGCCATCTCTGAGGCAAGTGAGGGATGGTCAGCCAAATGGACCCCTTCAGTCAGAATTCCTCTTCTCCCCCATTTCCCAGCTCCTTTCAAAAAAAGTCCCAAGTTCTTATGAGATCAGGGTTGCTCATGACAGATTTCTGAGAATGAACCTACCTGTGACTAGCATAAAAGGAATGGCAATCAACCAACCCCAAAGTGAAAGACCTAAACTGCTTCCACATACTTTTTAAAAATCTAGAAGAGCATGACACGCCAGTGAGAGATAGTTCACAGACTAGTCACCAAATCAGCATTTTCAATCACTTGCCAGCCCCTTCTTTCCTCAGCATCCTCACGTCAGAACCACATTTCCTACTTCCATTATTTGCCAATCTCTGGAGGAAATAGCGGCACGCAGCTTCACAGAAGCTGGAGACTCAGGAAGAGAAGAGAACTGGATGCAGATACATATCTATAATGTATCAATTAACCTCTCCCTTCACTCTGGAACAGCTAATCCAATTTGGGCTGGTGAGCCAGGTTCCTGGACTAGGGTCTGGCAGCTTTCATTAGGAATGAACAAGTGAGCTGGGCTACCCAGAGGTGCAGAGCCCTGGAATGCTTGTGAGAGCTTTGGAGCAAGCTCACCCTGCTCAGGACCTCTCCTTCTCCCACCCTATTAGGCAAGGAATGGACTCTGTTAGTTAAAATCCAGCATCCCTCTTTGTCCACCCTCCCCTTACAAGGTACCACGTTGACTATCCCTGTTCTTCCAATACCCCCAGCACCACCGTTGTTAGCCCATCGCCCCCATCAGAAGCTTCACTCCCCCAAATACAGAAATATAACACAGAAGACAAAGAAAAATGAGCAATTATTCCTTAAATTTTCATACTGAATAGAATTCCAAGCAACTCACCAGTCTTCTCCCCTTCTTGTCTATCACCCTTCTCCCATGGAAGCACCTCTGAATTCACATCTCCCGGTCCCTCACCCTTTTCAGAGGGTATCTTAGAATGCCCTGCATTGAAGCTAAATATACCTTCCATGCACCGCATAACCATGCTTAGAATAAACCGTTCCCACTAGAAACAGTCCGCCATAGTGGATCTGCTCATCTGCGCTCTCGGGGAGGCCAACCCAGACCCACCCGCGACCACAGCACATGAAGTGCACTGAAGGGAAATGAGAGCTTTGGCTTTTTACGTATTTATTTACTTTCAGTTGTTGTTAAAAGCATTAAGTTGTCATCTGGACTGTATTCATCAAATCAGCAATTCCCCTTGGATACAAGAATATTTATAGAGAAGGCAGACTGATACTGATAATGAGAAAAATAAAATGGTCTCTACCTTTACTTCTACCTACAGAAATGAAGTGGGAAGTCCAATGAAGTAGAGGAAGCATGGTGTCCACCATGGAGGCGGCCAGAGAGAGAGAGAGACCAAGGAGAGTAACACATCAGCACATGGCAGACACATAAAGGAATGTCACATACATCACAAATCCCTCAACAGCAAATGCAGCAGCACCACCATGTCTCGAGAAGGTAGCACAAAACACATGTACAATGTGAAGCTTAAACAAGCTATAAACTCTGTGACCAGCACGGCTGTTTAAGTCAGCTTCCTGTTTAAGCTTTCTCCCTCTGCTTTTTCTCAATCCCATGTAGAAACATGACCAAGTTTTCATGCAGAAGCACCATGTGGCCCCATAGATGTGAACTTGCACGCACTCAACCAATCTAAAATTGGTGAGGGAGGGCATCAGAGAACTGTGCCGACATATAGGAGTCGCAAGTATAACATACATGCACATACATGTGTGTGTACACATACAACATACAGACATGATTTCACACATCTTGATGACATCAAAGACCAGTGATGCACATTCAGTGGAAACCAGACAAAAATATTGTTTTTGGACTGAAGGAATAAGGAAAAAGAAATGTTTTGTAGGTTACCATCACATGGGCAAGAGCAGACAAGGGGGAAGTAGTGGGGAAAGATGAGCGGAGGGGAAGACAGTCAAAGGACCTTCTTAATGAATTAAATTGCAAATTGCAACTCAAAATCTTAGTAGCACTGACCACCCAGAAGAATTCTGCAACCTTTCTTGAAAACCTCTTAAAAATCCAATATCTAAGTCTGTTCACTGCCTAATGACACTTTTTCTAGAAGATCCCTGACTTAGCTCCCAGGGCATGTATACCTGGTGGCTGTCAGAATGTTTTTCTCAGGTGCAGGTCAAGGCTGAGTGTCCAAGGAAACTTGAATAGTGGGTAGAAATGGGTAAGGCACACAATATGGAATCTCCAAATGTTTTTCATATCCATGATGGGATTTAGCCACCCAAAGTGCCTGTCCTGCCTTAGTGGGTCTGAAATAAATCCAGTGACGATTAAGGAAGCCCCAACCAGTGAGGTCCATCTGCCTCAACTCCATTCTATGACCTTAAGCTACACGATGTCTTCTGGAAGCCCAGCTAACTATGAAGACTTGCCCGACCTCCTCCCTCCAGCTCTGTTCTCTGACATCTGCTCTGTACCGGGCCACTTCTTCACCAAAGTATCCAGAATCCACCTAGCAGATATTGCCTGGGGTCTATACACTTATATTGGGAAAGCATTTCTTTCTCCTTATTCTGTATTGGGAAATCAGAATACGCTCAAGTGTCCACCTCCACAACTGCCTGGACACTATAATTAACCCTATCTCAGCCCTGGGTGGTTCCTAGGCCTGACCACACTCCCTGTGGCAAAGCTATGGAATGGATCTAAGTGGAGGGACTTAAGAGAGTCAAGAGGGGTGGTCAGGAGCACTGTCCCACCCTCTTCTGAGGATCAAGGAGAACAGAAGAACATGGAAATAACCCTTGTTTGGAAACCATGTTTCCAAAAAGGACACTGAGTCCCATGTGTATCTTGAAGGGAAATGAAAGTGCAGTCTTACGGTGTCAGGGCAAGGCAGGTAAACCAATCTTATAGTCATCCCAGAGCTCAGAAGAAACACAATAGTAGCAATTGAACAGTAAAGGAAAAGACCACTTTAAGTAGGCTCAGTTCTCAACTCCTGATTTAGGCTGATAACGTGGAAAAATTTTATTTAGGAGAAAAAGACTTCCTTCACAGCCCACCCTGTGCTTAGCTGAGCTGAATTTCCTGCACAGCTCATTCCCTGCATATTTGAATATTTTAGGTTGCAGATGCTGAATTTACAGATCTTTATATGCAGTTTTCTTCGGGGTGTATAATGAGTTAGAATCCTACCATGAGGACATTAGCATGTTTCTCTGGTGGTTTTTGCTTTTACACAAAACTGAAAACAGTTAAACCCCCAAGGGCTTCCTTTGACTGTGTAGGGCTGAAAGCCTTTCCAATGGGCGGTGGGATGGAGGGCGGAGAGAAAAAGCAAACCTTTACTCAGAGTGAAATTCAGGGAGAAGCCCAGCACCTCTCCCCAACTCAGGGCCCCAGCATGGGGCCCAGGGAGGAGCAGGAGGAAGTTAACCGCTCTGTTGCTCTGAAATTGGCTTCATTCACCCCCATTATCGACGCCGTCATGCCTTGTTTCATGCTTCTCTCTCGGAGGCAACCCAGCAGGGCCAGCGCTCAGATGACAAATGGTAGTGCAGAGTGAAGAAGCCAAGGGGGTGAGGGGCAGGAAACCACGATGCACTGGGAGAGATGCCCCACCACTGCCAGCGGCCCTGCTGCCAGCCTGGCCCGTGGCGAGAGCGCCAGGCAGAGAACGGCCTGCAGTGGCGATGAGACTGAGCGGCCAGCCTGAGGCAGAGAGCAAGCGATCCGGCAGCGGCAACACAAGCACAACGCACCTACCTTGTTCACTCATCATGAGGTGGGAGAGGCCTTGAGGAAGGAAAAGAGGGGAGAGGGGACGGGGAAGGAAAAAAGAAAGAAGACAAAGTTAGAGTCTCACACGCAATGCAGTCATGTCATCATTCTCGTGGGCAAGCAGTGTGGCAAGCCACATGGGTCTTGGGGGAAAGCCTGGAGCCCTGGCCCCCCAGCCTTCCTGCGGAAAGGCCGCTTCTGTGTGTCAGGAGAGTCTTTTGTTTGCTGAGCAGCTCTGGGTCTCATCATGAGATCTTTCCTATCATCACTGTTTTATACAATAAGTCATATTTGAGATAAATCTAATGAAAATTAGGTCCCTTGGGAAAGAGACTTAAGATGCAAGGCAAAGTAGGTTTCTTTCTTTCTTTCTTTTACATTTCTTTTAATAGTAATCCATGGTCACTGTAGAAACTTTGAAATCAGAAAGGCAAAAGAAAACTCAGTTGTAATTTGAACATCCAGCGATAACCATCAACTTTCATTTTTAGACAGAGTATTCTTTTCTACAAAAGTGGAGTCATTAAATATTCCCAATGAGTTCCTGCTTGCAGAGTTCCTTAGATGACCTGAAAAGGTTTCACCTGTCACCCTCATCTTTGCCCAATGATAACTACACCCCTTCCTTCCTTGTTTCTCCATTTTTTCAGAGAAAGTCCCTCCTCTGTAATCAGGGAGGCCTCGTCCAGCACTGAGAGGTTGAAGAGGTACACAGAGTCCCACTGAGCACATAACACAACCTCTGTGTTCTTACGGCAGTCAACTGAAGCTATCAAGGGCTCATTGCTCAAGGGAAGTGTGCCCCCTGATAAACGTACGGCATGAAAAGATTTCTAACTGGTAACCAATCACACCAGCTATTTGCTCTTTTGCTGCTTTGATTATTTCTGAGTATATCTGACAAATTCCAGATCACCCAGAGAAACTTTACCCAGAGTGAAGTGTAGGGATTAATAAAGGAAAAAAATCTCTGAAGTATGGAAATCTCTAGATGTTTTTGGAGATTACTAGAGATTTAGAAAAGTAATCAGAGGCAGAGTATGGGTCAAACAACTGACTTTTCAAAGATCAGTGATATATTAAATACAAGATACATGTGTCTTAAATGTCAGGGAGTCTACTTTTTAAAACAAATTTCATTAAACTATTATCATATTTTAAATGCACATTTCTGGCACTCACTTCTCCAGGTCTTGGATTAACACTCTTGGAGAAATGGGACCCTGTCAAAGCTAGTCAGTGTCATGATTTATTCTGATTTTTAAAATTTATTTTAACTTTGTTTTTTTCCTGAGGGATAACAGGGAGAGGGAACAAAGGGCCCCAGGTTTGGCTGAAAGAAAGCTTTGCAGAGGTAACTATTTCTAAAATGCCTGAGGTCCCTAAAATGCCTGAGGTCCGGACTAAGCCACAGCCTTCAGCATCCAGGTCAAAAGGAACACCAGGTGAGCATCTGGAGCAGACAGGTGGCTGCATGGAAAGGTTAATGGAAATAGAATTGGTGCAGGGGTCAGCAGGAGGGCTACAGGCATTAAGAAATGAGAGTAAGGGAGACCCGAGGAGATACCTGAGAGTAAAGTAGAGGGTCGAAAGTGAAAGGACAGTAAAGGAAAGGTATTAATAGATCTTAATGTCTCACCACAAAAAGAACAGTAACTACAGAGGGAGGTGTTAGCTAACTGTGAAGGTGATCATTCTGCAATATGTGAGCGTATCAAAGCAACAGCCTATACACCTTAGACTTCCTCAATATCATGTGACAATTAAATATCAATAATGCTGAGGGCAGGGGACAAAGATACAAACAAAATTAATGATATGAAACATTTTGCATCTTTGGTTAAGGGTGGTAACTAGGCAATGGAGTGGCAGAAGTCTTTAGTTGAACCAAACAGGTATTTCAAAAATACAGTAAATGAAGAGTAAGACAATTTCTTGGTAAAGGGGGTTCAAAGCCCAGAAAACCCCTACAGATGCATCTACACATCTGTCACATGTGTTTCTGCAAGTGTATGTCACTGGCCACTTACACCAACCACCTGTGGATGCTTTTTAACAATAAGATCCTACGTCCCGGGCTAGACCTGATCATTAGAATCTTTGTGAGAATCTTTCCTGGGGGACAATCTGAAATTTAAATACATGGCCCATGTAATTCCATACCCCCTAGAACTAGAGGGCTACCCCCATTAGAGTGGCATATAAATCAAGTTTTGGTAAATGAAATTGTATGATAAATGCACTGTGAGGAATTGGATATTTAATGGAACTCTGCAGTGGATCTTTTTTGTAAAAGAGTCATTTTAAAATGCAAATAATTCACCACCTGTGTTTTTAAAATTCAAACATATACTTATCAGGTTTTATTAAACTACATATGTAGTTACAGTATGACTACTTGAATAGAATGTTCACGTTCTTCAACTGCCAAAAAAATCTGAAATACAACTAATTGGCCAGGAAGGAAGATCTGGGATCTAAAGTCAAAACTTTGGTTTTGCTGGCCATAAAGCAAAATGGACACAAACAGATAGATAGGAACATGTGAAAAGAACATGAATAAGGAAACAGCCATATTATGTGTAGCCATAATATGAATTAAACTTTCTTTTGCTGTTTGAGAAGGGAATTTTGTTCCACTTTCAAGAACTTTTAAATCAGCATCTTATTTACATATGTAAGCCTCATAGCTTGCAGTTAAGAACTAGAGCCCAAAAATTCCAGAGTGTTCAGGTTTATTCTGAAATTGTTTGTCCCCCTTTCTATCCCCAACTACTCCTTCTTGTGACTAAATTCTCAGATCCACTAAAAATGAATTTAAGAACCAACAATCAATTAACTAAACAATTCAAGCATTTACTATATGCAAAGACCAGATCAGGTAATGGGATACAGTCAAGTATAGTACTTGGTTCCTGAGCTCAAGGAGTTTAGTTGTCAAGAGGTGTGTGTGTTTACATTGAAGCTAGCCTGCATATGGTAAATAGTCTGGTACCTGACAGTGAAAATGTAGGGGTCAAACTCAAGGACTTGACTCCCACCTTTGTTACTTTCTAGCTTGTCACCCTTGGGAAGTTGCTAAACCTCTCTGTGCCTTGATTTTCCTAAATGTATAATTTGGGTAACAAGAATACCAAATGTTACAATTTGGCTGTTTTGAGGATAAAATAAATGAACACATAAAAATGTGTGCTTGTTGGGGACTCCCTGGTGGCCTAGTGGTCTCAACGCTACTGCCATGAAGGCCCACAGTGCTGGCCTGAGTTCTATCCCCAGCCCCTGAGGTGACCACATGGCGCGGCAGACCTCTCCTGACCCGCCCGCTGCTCCCCTCAGCAGTGTACTTCATTAATCTGCCTGTTCTGCTCCCCACTCTGTCTGTGGTGAGTCTTCTCACTCCCCCGCTCCCCCATACATACACCTCTGGCACCTATACCCCAGCTCTTTTAGCTCTTCTATGCATAAATAAGTCTTTAAAAAATAAACCAAAAAAAATGTGCTTACACATGGTTGGAGCTATGTAAGAATTATTGTTATTTTTATTGTGCTATCAACAAATGCCTAAAGTCTGAGCATACTGACATAGAGCCTGACTTGTGCTAAGTGCTCAGGATACATTTGATGACTGAGTGAGGAACGAATAAACAGATATCAAATGATAAATTTGGACAGTGAGGACTACAGGGCTGTGAAAGGGGCCCTGGAACTACATAAAAGGTTTCTGGAGGAAAGTAGAATTAGAAAGAAGCCCCAGAGGATGGTTTAGGATTCAGGAAGATCAGCAGCCTTCAGTACCAACACCCGAGCACACAAAATGTACATTAAAGGATTTTTCTATACAATTATCCAGAAGCACCTATGACACGGGCAGGTACATGGTTAGTAGGTAATACATGCTGTCCGATAACAATGAATACCTACAAACAGCTCATGCAAAGATGAAGGGAAAGGTGATCTAGAACTGTTCACAGAGGCCTTGCATTTCAAGGCAAAGGAAAATGGACTTGACTTTGTAGCTGATAGGACACCTCGAGGGTTTACATGCAGGAGAGCGACCCAAGGATAACGATGTGGAGGAAGACCTCTTTGGCAATGGTGTTAACAGGATGGATTAGAGGGGAGAGAGGAAAGAGCAGAAAGATCACAGGTAAATGGCCTAAATTAGTGTCATAGCAAAGAGGGTAAAGAGATTCCAACAGCTTTTGGTAAGCAATGGTGGTTTCAGGGAGGAGAAAGTGGGAAATTAAGTGAAACCTTGTCAGAAATAGGGAGGATTTGAAGTGAGGACAACAATTAATGCTGTTTTAGGCATGGTGAAAAAACATTCAACCACGAATGTCTAGCATCCATTTAACAACGTAGCACTAAGGTCTACGAGAAAGTCAGCACAAACGTAAGGATGCCTCACATGTCCTTCATGGAACAGAGGAGCTGTGCCATGGAAGTTAATTAGTCCTCCAAGAGAAAAGGGCTGAAGTTTCTAGTCTTAACTTGGGGTGGGATGGAAGCGATATTAAGATAGCTTGGTGGCTCATTTCTTCCCAAGCATATGCAACATAAAATTGTATATTCAAAAAAGGAAAGGAAGCGACATGGCTTTCCAATATAGATACAAAAAATAATGCTCAAAAAAAATCTTAACTGAGAAGGATATAATTAGTATGGAAGGAAAAGGAATCCATGCTGGTGGTGTTATGTATGGTTGATGAAGACAGAATGAAGATGAGACATCCCAAGCTCAGAAACAGTCCTCCCAGGCCAAGCACCCCATTGGGTTTGGGGTTTGCATTTATTCTGGATCTGATGTTCAAGAGCTGCTGAAAGGCAAGACTTGGGCTGGACCAGGGTGCCCAGGGAAGGAAAAGAGACCAGGTTGGTCTGAAACAGTCTCATCACAGGTTCTGGATTTGAATAGATCCTCAAAGGCACACAAAAGCCAGCTCTGTAAAGTTGTATTAGTGGTGGGTAAAGAGGAGGTGGGATTGGGTGACCCTTGGACAGGCAAGATGTTGAAAACTGCCAACACTAACTTCTTGTGTAATTACATGTTTTTTTTAAGTTGCAAAAAATTAGAAAGCTGTTGAAGTGTCACCCTTATAGTTGCCAGACCCTGAAAAGAGCCACCTTTCCTGGATCCAGGGGCCATTCTGGCTCCCCACAAATGTGTGATATTTTTGCCCTTCCCCTCTCTCTTTCCCATGCTGTATTCTACCTCCTTGGGCCCATGTAGCCATGGAGCATAGTTTCTCAGAGCATATTCAAGAACAAGAAGAGAAAGTAGGTAAGACAAGCAAAGTTGCAAAGCTTTAGAACAGACTGCAAATTATATGCAAATTGTATGCAAACTATACGCCCGGCCCTCTAAACTATGTTACACCCTTTGGGAAAATCCCCGTGGAGATAGCTGCTTTTACAGATTCAGAGAATGGAAATGGCTATGAAAGCAAAGCCATTTGTAAGCAGCCATGGCCATCATGAAGCCTGTCAGGGAAATGACTAACACAGAGAATAGAAACCATTTACTAGAAACCAGGGGAAGATGCAATGTTCAGGGACCAGGCCAGAAGTTGAAGGCCTCCATCATTTAAGCTAATACCATCTCCCCCTCCAAATGGATGATTTTCAATCCATCCTTCCTTCACTCTAGCTGGGTAATTGGGGAGAGCACTTCATGAGAGGAAGTTACTCATGGAAAAAAATAAGATTCAGGGGGAAAAAGCAAGTGATTTCTGCCAAGACTTTTATTTCATTCATTTTCAGGGTAAAATTCTGTATCCCTGTGTAAAATCTATATATCATCTCTTTTTCATACTAAAGTAGAAAAACTAAATGTCACTAATTGTTGCAAGTGCCAAGTGCCAATGTTGAATTCTTAGGAAGACACAGGATTTTTTAAAAGTGTAATTATATAAAATCAGAAGGTAATGGAAGCAATCGCCCAGTGTTTCCGGAGGAACTGAGGAGACAGGGAAAGTGGTAGGGGTGAGGTCCAATGAAAAGAGAATCCACACGTGGCTGTGTCTGCACAGTGACTGGGAATTTGGAAAAGAGAGGAGGAGAAATAAGAAATACACATATTAGCATTTTTAGTACTTAAAAGAAGAAATTCAGTTAAGTTGACAGGCTAGATGAAAGAACTATATCCAAATGATCATAGTGTGTCGGCTTTTAAAAACCCAGGGGTGAATCTAACAAAATAAAAGAATTAGTCCCAAGCCTCAGTCAAATAGACCAACTGTACAAGGGCTGGAAAGGGAGGGAAATAGGTTAGGAGCAGTGAACACAAAATTTATGAAGCTTTTTAGGGACTCTACATTGAACTTATTACCACAGCCGTTTAAGAGAAAAGCTGAGGTTTGGTGCTGCCATTGATGGATGGAGCTTAGAGAAGGAGATATGGGCCCGTCTGTGATGAACGGATTAGGACATGGCCATAATCCAATATATGTTGTAGGCATCCTTCTTTGGAAAGGATGCCAAAGAGAAATGTCATTTTCTTCAGAGAACAAATACTTGGATGAAAGAATGTAAAGCCCCTGCATGAAAATGCCCCAAGTAACTGAAGGTGTTTTAGCCTTTAGAAAAGAAAATCCTTATACACAAAAGTTCTGTCTTCAAACACTGGGAGTGTAATTAGATCTAGTCTATGTGTCTCCAAGGGCTGGAAGCAACACAGGTGGTGGAAGTTACTGTGGCTCAGAATACGGAAGAGCTTTAGAACACTGGGGACCATTAGGGTGGAATGGAACGACTGAGTTGCCCATCGGTGTAGGGCTGAACCAAGTCTGAATAAATTTGTATAGAGGAAACTGGAAATAAAGATGCATCAAGAGCACCAACCTTTCCATACCTACGATGCTGATTCACACACATTTGACAAGCACATACAAAATGGTGATTGGTGGGGGTGCAGGCTCAAAGGATGCTCTTCCCTAAAAGTAAGACTCACTGTCCTTCAAGAGCTTGGGACTGTTGGGGGAGGGGGGCGTGTGGGGCACAGACTACCATGTATTATGATATTAGCTCTACTGGCCCCATAACTTGAAATGCCCTAGAGCACAAAAGGAGAATCATTCACCCCATCCTCTTTTACACACCCCCAAGCTCCCAAAAGTCCTTAAAGTCTGTAGGGTGTAAATGGTGGCTAAGACTGAAGTTTTCTAGTCCCTTGACTATAAAAAGTTTCTCTATAAAAAGGTTCTCAGACTTTGGGCATCACAACCACCTGGGGAAACTAGTCATGCCATCCACCAGCTCTGCAGAGGTCTCAATGCTGAGCAGAGGGAACAAGCCACAAGCCAGTGCTCTAAACAGTTCTAACCTGGATTCCAATGCCAGCTTGACCTCTTTCTAACAGGGGCATTCTGAGCTGGGGAGCTTACCCAGGCCCTTTCCTGTGACTTATCCACCTCTCACCTTACCGCATCGTCTCAGGCTCGCATGTGGACAGCATTTCACACTGTTCAGGGCACAGAGGAAGGGCTTACAAAAAGGCTTTATTTCCATCATTATTTCTGAGCCTAGTAAACCTAGATGTCCTCTCCTCCCCACCCAACCCTCATCTTGCCAATTACCATTTCTCCAATAAACTGTCAGCACAGGCCTCGATACCCCACAAGTTATAGTCAGCTAAACTGTCCCACAGGAGACGCACTGACCTCAACTCAGCTATTCCATCCCCCACTCCTCCTGGGGCCAAGCCCCACAAACTGACTGGGTTAGCCCAGATCCTTACCAGGCCACCCCAAGCAGGTCTACAATGGCTGGGAAGGTCCCACCTCTACCATAATCAAGCTGTGAGAATAACATGAATGTTCACTGGCCTCAGTTTCCCCTTCTGCATAAGGAGGGAATTAGTCTAGAACAGGTCTTTCATGGGCTCACCAATGGCATGTTAATCAGCACAAATCTTTAAGGAGGCCCTCCCACATGTTACAGGGCATTTAGCACTGCCTGTACTTCCTACTAAATGCCACCAAGGCCCCCTCATTCGGCAAGGGAGAGTAGTACTATCCCACTGACACTACAGGATATCTCTAATGATGTCTCCTGCTTTACTCTAACCCTGCCCTCCAGAACGGAGCAACCAACTGCGACCATAACCGGTACCCCAGTGGGTATATCTTGCTAAGACAGAGGTGGGGATTTGAAAAGATTCTGGAAAAAGGCACCAAGTGATCTGTTCCCTTGAGTTAGCCAAAGATACAGGCAAACTGGGAGTCAGCTCCTTACTCACACTTATTCATCAAGAACAGCTACGGGAGCCCAGGGGGTCTCTCCAGGCCCCAGCTGTGCAATCTGCCAGCTGAGGGGCCCCTTCCAACTCAATTACACTCAGCGTGGTAGATTCCCCTGTGGCCTGCAACCCTGCTGAGCCAAGCCCAGGATGGGCACGGCATAAAGATTGGTTTGATTACCTTCTGTCTCAGGGTGAACCCCAATCAAAACCAGATTTTTTTTTTTTCAGAAGAGTGGGGGTTAAAACTGAGAACTGAGTCTTTATTCTGTGCCTGTGACCTAGCAGCACTGTCCCAGGCCTAGAGCAGTCAGGAGTGGACAGGACTGGACCTTCATGGGGTGGACATTCTGGTGGAGCTCCCTATGAAACATCTCTGGGGTCAGACATAACAGGTTTTACATCCTGCTTCACCATTTTTCACTGGGTGGGAGGGGTGTGTGATCACCCCTGAACCCCAGTGTGTTCATAGGTACAATGGCTCTACCAACAAAGTCTACCTCCTGGAGAGGCCAAAAGAATAACATGGTGCATACCAACACTTGGTATTTCAGAGCCTGGTTCAAAATACAAGCTAGATAAATACCAGTTGTTTTTTCTAAGACCTAAGAAAGAAAAGCAAATCTTGCCCAAAAGAACAGGAAAAAGACAAACACTAAAACAGGTATAACAGGAGGGAGGGCCTGTCCATCTCTGGGAATGAGCAGGCAGCTTCCTGGTTGCTGTTCTCCCCTGGATCTCATGAGGAGGCCTAACACAGATCCTCAGAATGAAGAGGCCTGAGAGGTATTCTGATGCAGTCTCTTCATGTTTAAGAAGCCAGGCACCCAGAGAGTTTATATGACTTACCAATGCCACACAGCTCCCGGGGAAAGTGGCAGATGGGGAGGAGACAGAATTACAGAGCAGACGTCACAATCCTACATTAAATCCTGCCATATCTGTTTCTAACCTTGGTCAAAGGATATTATGTCTTGGTGCCCAGGTTTCTTCATCTGTGAAGTGGTAGGTACCTGGGAGACACAGGTCCTCTGTAAATAGCATCCCTCCCCTCTCCCGCCCCCCCCTCCTCTTCGAGAGCCCCTGGCCTGACTGGACTGGAGATGGTGGCAGCATGCAAGCTGAGGGGCCGTTTCCCTGAAAGCACAGAGACCAGAAGGCTGGGCATGCACGTGAGACAAGGAGAGGGTAACAGGTGTGTTTAGGACAGGAACAGGCCTCTGAACCATTAGGGAGCCCAGACACAGGCAAAAGAAAGTTTTGTTTTATTTTGTTTTGAAACTGAGCATAACTTTTTATCTATAAAATGCAAATATATGAGGAAAGGATCAAGTGACATAATTTATAGTAGCTAATTTATGTTATGCCTGCTGTTCTATAGACTTGTCGTGAGTGAGCTCACTTAACTTTGACAGCAGCCTATGCGGTCAATACTTTCTTGTGTTCCCATTTTACAAAGGAGGAGAGTAAGGCTCCTGGAGGGCAAACCTGACTAGTGTGCTGCAAAGGTGCAAAGATAGAGCCAGCATGTGAACTGGGCACCTGGCTCCTCCTCTAAGCCCTCACCCAGGGTGGCGAACTTCTGGAATGAGCCAGGTGGTAGTGGGCAGGGCTTTCCAGGCCAGGGGTCTCTCTGGCAACTACTCCACTTTCTCTTTGCATTACTAAGTAGCCACAGACAGTCTACATCGATAAATGAACATGACCAATAAAGCTTTACTATTGAACCCTGAAATTCACATTTGATAAAATTTTGGTATCATAAACTCTTCTCCTTTTTTTTTAAAAAAAGATTTATTTATTTGTGCATACAGAACTGGGGTACAGGCAGGAGGCTCAGGGGCAGCGAGAGGCTTCACCAGAGACAGAGTGGGGAGCAGAACAGGCAGATCTACAAAGTACACTGCTGAGGGGAGCAGTGGGCGGGTCAGGAGAGGTCTGCCGCGCCATGTGGTCACCTCCGGGGCAGGCGGCAGGCGGGAATCGAATTCATGCAGAAGTGGCTTTAGCTTCTCAGTGCTGTGCTTTAACCCGCTGCGCCACCAGGGAGGGCCACTCTTCTCCTTTTGATCGTTTACAACTACTTAGGAGAAACTTTCTTCATTTGTGGCCATAACGAAACCAGAAAGCGGGCTGGAGATGGCCTGTGTCCCAAGCACTCTCCCCTGACAGTGTGTATTATTTCTATAGAAGGTGCTGAACATCTATAGATGGGCACTGATGACCACATGGTCAGCACATGTTCATTCCCTTCCTCTTCCATATGCCTGTCCTATCCCTTAATTCCTGTCTCCCCATAAAGCAGATATTTCAGGCTGTGACCAGCAGAGAGACAAGAATAGGGACCTCACCTTCCTCAGTAAATACTGCCCTATTGGCCTGAAGAGGAGAAGAGACTGAAGATTTTAGGTTAGTGTGTCTCAAGCTTTAATGAGCACACACCTAGGAGTCCTGGGAAATGCAGGTTCTGTCTCAACAGAGCTAAGGTGAGGGCTGATACACCACTTTCCTAACAAGCTGAGATGAAGCCAGGCCTGTTGATTCCCTGGGTTACTCACTGGAGCAGCAAGCTTCCAGGGCAAACTTTCCGTGTCCTGAATGCCAGCCAGGCACAGAAGACATGGGCTCCAGACTTCAGGGTCAGAACAGCTCCCTCGGGTTGAACTGAGGCAGGAGTCCTGGAGACTGGGTAGGACACAGGACAAATAACAGGTCCCTCCCCCATGACAGCTCAGAGATGCCTGGAACCGGAGGGGAAGGCAGTGGGAGGGGCAGAGATCAAGAACAGGCAATGAGGGCTCCAGCAAAGGCCATCTGTTGCTTCAGGAATCTTCAGACCAAGGCCTCCCTGGGCCAGCAGACAGGAGTACCTCCTCCCCTGCCCGCCAGAGCACAATGGACTGAAGCAAGAGGCCTAGTTCCTCATCAGGTCTCTGAATAACTAGGGCACTTCCACAAGGTCACAGTTATTCATTTAAATTCCAGCTCTAATCAGCAGACAGAGCCTGAGAAATTATCCCTTCTGAAGAGAGAGGCTGTCGTGGAACACTGTAAACAGCCCCTCCTAGCTGGAAGGAGAAACCCTAGGGGAGGGGGCGGAGGGGCCTCCCGCCACAGGCCCCAGCCTTGTTGCAGCTCCCCTAGGCCACCTCTATCTAATCACTTCCAAAAAGCTTCCTCTCCCCCTGGCAGAGAGTTCTGGAATACAGTGGCATGGGAGGGAAGCTGGGACTGCCCACTCCTGCCCAGCGGACCAGTGATGAAGCCCACGGGTGGGAGGTATGGGATAAGCCTTTGACAGAGGTCCCTTGCAGGCCTAAGTGGGCAGTATGGCCTTTGCCCTCCCTGGGCCTCAGTTTCCCTGTCTGGAAAAAAACAGCAGACTCCTTACATGCTACTCTATCATCCTAAATCTCCTTCCCAAAGACTAAGTAAGAGGAGGGGCTGGAGATTTTCCCACACAGTCAATGAAATATCACCAAACCCTTTGCCCCTGGGTGTCTGGGATGCTTGTAGTCACCAGCCTGCCCCCTAGACCTTAGGAAACGAGCCTCCCGCAGGCCACATCCAACTGCATCTTACAGTGGGCTACTGCAAACCAATCTGTACAACATGTAAAATTAATCAATTAATCAATCGTCTCTTTATAGCCTTCCAGCGGCCTCTGGGTAAATAGTTATATTAGCTCATAAAGTCCCCAATTTGTCTTCCTGAGGAGAAGGAAAAAGGAAGAAGAAGAAAAAAAAAACACACACACACACACAGAGAACCACTGAAGCATCTTGTTTCGTTCTGAGCCGCCGCATGACTGGCTCCAGTTGGCCTGACCAGGGGCTTAAGTGGCAGAGGCCACTGCTGACCTCAGCCAAGCCGGGAGGCTCAGGCGGCCCCTCCTGCCACCATCAGAGGGCCACAAGGGAAGTTTCTGAACCTGCGGTTGCCTAAGGAGTCAGTAAAGTGACAGGATGGCAGTCAGTTGACGCCTCAGCAGCAGACAGAGTGCAGACTTGGAGACAGGCTGGAGTCCCTTCTTGGCCTTGCTACTCCAGTGCTGGTGACCGCAGCATCTCCCTTAACCTCCTGGCCTCAACTTCCTCCCCAGAAAAACTGGGCTCAGATGACACACCTCAGAGGGTTCTTAAGAGAATAGAATAAAAAGACACAATGGCCATGAAATTGAGCTGGCTAGAGTGGCTGCCCCACCCCCGCCCCAACCTCCACTCCTTTGAAAAGACCCAGGGGGCCCAGGGCCCACTGTGTTTCACACCACATGCTATTTTGCCAGGAACCAAGCCTTCCTGAGAATTAGCAAAAGTGCCTGTAGTCAGAGGTTGCCCCACAGGTACAAGGTGGCCAAGAGCCACAGGTTATTTTTCAGCACCCACCCATTCCCACAGATGGAACCCCCAGTGCAGGCACAACACACACAAGTTTAAGTGAAGACCTTGAAGTGGGCCTCTGCCAGCCACTAGGATGGGGGAGGGGGCTGAGCCAAGTGGCATTTTTTTTTTTAAAAGATTTATTTATTTGTGCATACAGAACTGGGGTACAGGCCAGAGGCTCAGGGGCAGCAAGAGGCTTCACCAGAGACAGAGTGGGGAGCAGAACAGGCAGATCCACGAAGTACACTGCTGAGGGGAGCAGCGGGCTGGTCAGGAGAGGTCTGCCACGCCATGTGGTCACCTCAGGGGCAGGCGGGGATCAAACTCATGCGGAAGTGGCTTTAGCTTCTCAGTGTTGTGCTTTAACCCGCTGCGCCACCAGGGAGGGCCCCAAGTGGCATTTTTACAAACAAAACTCAAGGTGTTCAGCTTACTCCCTCACCTCCTTGACTTATTCTAGAAAATAACAGCAAAGAGGCCTTCCCTGACCACACTCTATAAATTAGCACCTTTATTGTTACTTTTTTATTTTCTCTGCAGGACTTATCACCCTCCACCGGGTACAAGAGGTATGTAATAGCACATAATCTGTAAATGTGTATGGTTGTCTACTTCCTTGTTTGCCTCCACCTAAAATCCATGAAGACCAGATCATCTCCTACTTGTTCAATGTTACAGTACCTGGGACAGTGCTTGGCACAAAGTATTGACAGCTTCTCAAATGTTTGTTGACTGAATTATTATTGACTAGAATAAATGAAATGGCATCTTCCTGGGAGATGTTATCCCATGCTTTGTTTCAAATACCAATTATTTTCAAAGGTAGGGGTGGGCAAAAGAAAACAGATGTGGAGAACCTTGTGGATTAGCTAGAGATAACTATTATTTTATGTTGTACAATTTCCCATATCAATAATGACCAAAATCTCCTCTTCACTTTGGCTAATTATGTCAGGTACTCAAAAATGGGTAAGGATAACTTCTCTTGGAAAAGGGGTTGCTGATAAAGAATGGCACATGATTGTCAGCAACAGGAAACAGTAGTCCCACTAGGAGATACTTACAATACTTACTCGCTGAGCATTTTCAGTGGTAGCACCAGCACATCCCAGGGGACACGCACAGATGTTGGAAAGACCCAGCAGTCTTCACTTCACAGTCCAGTGCTGCCCCTGACAAGTCCTATGACCTGAGCAAACTGCTCAACTTGTCACGCCCTGATTCTCTCCCCATTAAAATGGGTATAACAACACTTATCTCACATTGATGTGGTAAGAGTTCAATGTCAGGGCCCTTTCTGTTGGTGAAACAGGTTAAAGCACAGCTCTGTGTAGCCACTGCAGCACGAGTTCAATTCCCAGCTGGGGAGCTGACCTGCATGGTGCAGCAGACCTCTCCTGGCCTGCCTGCTGCTTCCCTCAGCAGTGTATTTCAGTCAATTTGCCTGTTGTGCTCCCCATTCTGGCTCTGGTAAATCCTCTCATTCCACCCCCCCCTACTTCTGGACTATACCCCAGTTCCTGTATGCATAAATAAATCTTTTTTTTTTTTTTAAAAAGGGCCCTCCCTGGTGGTGCAGTAGGTTAAAACACAGCACTATGAAGCTAAATCCACTTCAGCATGAGTTCAATCCCTGCCCTGGAGGTGATCCACATGATGCCACAGACCTCTCCTGTCTCGCCCTCTGCTCCCCTCAGCAGTGTATTCGTTATCAGCCTGTTCTGCTCCCCACTCTTTCTCTGGGGAATCCTCTTTCCACCCATGCACCTCTGGCCTGTACCTCAGTCCTGTACCCCATAAATAAATATTTAAAAGGAAGACTCCAGTGTTAAAAGACATCCAAAAGGGATGGCTCTCTCTTCCCATTTGGCAGGGTGAATTCTTCGTTACCAAACTGGGTCTAGCCTGGTTAGAAAGGTCTCTAAAGCATTCTAAATCATCTGGCACTTCCAATCGCTAAATAACTGTACCTGCACAGGTGAGTCTGTGTGCAACCATGAGAAGGAGTTGTGCACGTGTTTGTGTGTCTACACACACACAGTGCTTAAAATGAGGACCCTGGGTAAGTGTACATTTTAAAAAGAGAAATACAGCCTCATCAAAAGGACGTTTCTTCCATTTGTTCATTAATGAAAACCTTTATTCTTTGTTTTCTCTGCCTCTCTTTACAGTGAGCATGTATTAGTTACATAAGTAGGGGAAAGGGCCTTGTTAATTTCATAGTGGAAAAGAAAAGTCATTTTTTAGAATAAAAAAGAAAGAAACCTTCTTTCACCCACCTCTTATTTTCCATGCTAAGTATGTCATATCTTCAACTTTCAACCACATGAAGCCATAGAACATAAGTAAATTGATGGAACACAAAGCAAAATGCTCATTACATTGGAAACTATATATCTTTAAAAAAAAAAAAAAGAAAGAAACATTTCCAAAGAAAATGCTCATTTGCCACTTTTTTGACCCACCCAGAAATATTAATCAGTAGGAAGTGATTATATCAGCATGAGGACCACAGTCCTTCGGTTTTAAAATGGCTCTTTAAAGCCAATAGGAATCCATCATTTCAGGCATTTCTTCTAAATCAATAAAAATACAATGTACTTAGATTTCTGTTCTGTTTAGAGTCCCTAGAAAAAGGTCTCACTCAGAGCCAGAGCATGCACAATCTGGCAGAGGGGAATCGCCATGGCAGCTGTGCAAACACAAAGACTCACCTGGACCTTGACTGACATCTGTGGCAGCATTTTCAAAGGGAGGGGGAAAGAGGAGAGAAAGGAGAGAAAAAGGGAGAAGAGTGTTAGCAGCACACACACACACAATGCAATGTGCCCTTGCATGACCATCAAGTTCATGCAAGACCCCAAGGTGCTCAGCCTGTGAGCACCGAGTGCTACTTTCACCCAAAATCCACCCATGCAAGCCGAGGGGTCAAACTCCCTTCCCACTGTGCATGTAGCGCTAGAGGTAGTTTCACATCTGTCCGGAAAGACATACTCCTGGAATCAGATAGGGTTCAAAAGAGCCAAGCAGACTGGAATCCTGAAAGAATATTGGTTAAATATTCTGGCTGATTTTTGCACACCAACACCCAAGAAAAATCCTTCTTTCCCCCACATATAAAACACTGGACATGAAGTCAAGCAGGGTTTCCCAGCAGGGAAAATGTAATAATAAACCACTCCCTTGAGGAACAAAGAAAAAAGAGGCATAAGAATTCACAGCAAGAGGCAGCATTATTCACCACATAGGACTGAAGGACATGAGATCACAGAGCATTTATAATTGCCCCTCTCCCCTATTCCCAGTGACCATTCTTCATCACAGACGGCAGTGTGTGTGCATGAGATTGTGTGTGAGTAGATCATTTGCCATACAAATGGAAATCCTGCCTCCCACTTTAATTTCTCTCCTTGCTTTTCACCCCATCATTAATGACAGGATTTGCCATTTGAAATCACTTTTGACAGCTACAAATAAACATCCAGTCCTGCGAAGGTTGACATTTGAATTAAGCCAATGAACTTTCAAAAATGAAGAACGGTTCCCTCCCATCATCTTCCTGAACACAATCTCCAGCTCCTACCCTTAAGAGTGAAATAAGATCACTCAAAGGAAGCCAAGCCAAAGGCGCCCCCAAGCCTCAGGAAAACCCCAGGATGCGACCTCAGAGCAGATGCCTCAGCTGCAGGAACCAGGGCTATTCAGGAAACCAATGGCCCCTGGAGTTCTTAGACTACAAATGGGAGTCTGGGATTTCCATGCTCACTATCTACTCTAATTCTGTTTTGTTAAGATGGAAGATGAGAGAGGCCCCAAGACTTTGTGCCCAAGGCCACAAACCTGGTTCAGAGAAAAGAAAAGACCGTAGATCTCTTGAATTCCATTGAATCCCATGTTCTTTCAACTGAACCCCAGCTCCTCCAGGGCCTATGGGATCCAAATTCAGTTTGCAGGCTAAAATGTGCACCCTGGAATCCAGAGCAAACAGTGGGAGAGCCTCCTAGCTACAACCCAAAAGGTAAGGGTTATTCTCTGAACCTCTAACTTGCTGAAATCAGATAGAGCAGCAGCCAGTTCTTTAGGGCTCTTGTGCCAGGAAAACCCATACACCCTCCTCACAGAGCTGTGCCCCAGCACCCTGCAGGGACACACACCCAGCATAAGCCAGCATTTCTCCAGTCCACACCCTGATTCCCTGGAAACTGCATCTACCCAGGGACTTCTAGGGAGCTCTGAATCATTCCTCAGCCACACCCCCTCTCAGGTTCTCTAGTGAGTTGTTAGATCTAGGGGTGGAGTGGCAGCAGGGAGGAAGAAAAGAAGCAAAATAGAAGAGGTGGGGAGGAAAAACATGCTGCATAAATAACTAGGCAGAGCCATTAAGCATGACTGACAGTTGCCAGGAACAGTGGTCTTTAAGATACCCCATCATTAAACAGGATATCAAACTATTTACATGTGGTAGAGCTAAGTGATGGGAGCACCGACTGCATGTTCACAGAAACATGCTCTTTGGGGACACCAAACCCCAAGGGAGACAGGATACCATGAACCCCAAAGTTCTCCCCATATTGCATTGCCCAGTTAGGCATCATGGGTTACAATCTTAAGCTTTGAACCAACATCTGGGTTCAAAGTACAGGCTACTCCAGTATTGTGGTCTGTCTCTGAACTTCCGAATCGTTTTTGTTAGCTACAAAGTGGGAAGAGAGAGGAGCCTCCCTCGGGACAGTGTTATGAGAATTAAATGAGATTAAATACTTGTAAAGCCCTTAACTCAGTATAAGGCAAACAAAGCATCAATGTGGGTTGCTCTGATTGCTAGCATTTGAATCACCACCACAGACAGAATTACCAAAAAATGTCAACCAGATGGCTCCCAGGAATCACCAAGAGACCCCGGGCATTAAGCTTCATTTCTTTTGGTGATTTGAGCTTTAGCCTTCTCTCTTTCTCTCTCCTCCTTCCTCTTTCCTCTCTCTCCACTCTCAGAGAAGTGGGGCAAGAGGAGTAAGTGAGTTCAAGGGTGCAGAAGCAGAAATCAAGACAAATTCCACTGTTATTTCTTGTACTTTCCTCCTAAAGTTTTTTGTTTTTTTTTTTTAGATTTATTTATTCGTACAGAACTGGGGTACAGACCAGAGATGCGGAGGGTGAGAGGATTCACCAGACAGAGCGGGGAGCAGAACAGGCAGATTGACGAAGTACCTGAGGGGAGCAGCGGGCGGGTCAGGAGAGGTCTGCCACGCCATGTGGATCTCCTCCGGGGCAGGCGGGGATCGAACTCATGCGGAAGTGGCTTTAGCTTCTTAGTGCAGTGTTTTAACCAGCTGCGCCACCAGGGAGGGCCCCCTCCTAAAGTTTTGATGTGGCCCAGCTCTAGCCCTGCACATAGATGCCATCTCTTTGTGCCAAAGAGGGGTAATGAGCCCATCAAGAAAATGTCCCTCTAGCTGCGAGTCAGGATCCACCCTCCATCCTTGGCTGGGCACCGCACTACAAGCAGTTCTGAGCATTACATGCAACTGACGTACAGAGTGACTGAGCATCACCTGGCCCATGGCGCCTGGCCCAAGAGGTACAAGTGACCTGAAGCTCTGCTTCCAATTCTGACCAACAGAACAAAGTAGCAAAGGTGGGGGGATGGGCAGAGTAGGGACACAAACCTCAACAGTGCCTACCTGCTCTGCTGTCTTCCAGCATCCTCTCCCCATCCTTTTTGTAACAAACCACGACTGTCTTCTCCCTTTGGCACTCTGTCATGTGACTTAAAGGAGATGACCCCTACCTCCACATTAGCCCTTTGGTCAGGTCATGACAGAGAGAGGGGGATACAAGACTGGAGTGCAAGGACCAAGCTCTCTGTGCTGCAAATTTATCACCTGCAATTTTATCACCTTTAGGGTTGTTGTGAGAAAACTAGAATGTCCCTTGAATAAAGAAAGCCTTCAATGTTAGCTGGTCATTTTATTATTCCATAGATGAGAGATCACAGAGCAAGGGAAGTTGACCTAAGGTGAAGCTGTGGGTATTTCTGAATCCATATTTTGCTGTCTCCCCACTTCCAAGGCAATCACCCCCAGAGCTCCTTCTGTTACCCCAGACTGGAGTCTGTGTTGAAAGGAGCAGTACTGGGCTCCCAGAACTGGCTACGAGAAATATATACAAGCAAATGTGTGTATATCCATTTTTAATGGATAAAACATGGATGGTGCAAATTGCAGAAGAAAAGGCAGCTGACAACTTGGAGAGATTGGCTGGGGAGGTGGCATCCTCACCTGTGCCAGCACCTCTTCAGTCCCCCCCTGCTGCTTTATTTTCTCACACTGCTGGGCCTGTAGTTTTCCAGAGCGCCACTGCATTTAAATCTATATTCTATTTTCTCTCCTAGAAAATAGGTCAGACTCAAGGCAGAGTTCACCAGGTGGGATCCCGGAAGAATTGTCGGGGCCTCTCCTCCCAGAAGCTGCTTTGCAGCCTATCCCACTGTTCCCACAAGCTCTTCTAGGAGCCTGAGGAGAAGTCTCGGACTCCTAGCCCCTGAGCTAATCCTGTCCAACGAAGGGGTAAAGCAGGGGGACTCCCAAACTCAACAACCCTCTGCAGGTACAACAATGGCAGACAGAGGGCCCCGTCTTTCTTGCCCATGGTAGAAGCACCCATCTCCCCAAGCTGCAGGAAATGTTTTCTCTTAAACCTTAAATGACCATGCTGAAGGTGTCCACCTGTGGTTGAGGGCATGTTGACTACACACTGAGAGTCTGTGAGGAGCAGAAATGGGAATGTCCTGATTCACTTCTTCCACAGTCGTGATGCCGAAGAGAGTGGGTGAGGTTTGTAATGTTTTCAAGTCCTTCAAATCCTCCTGCTTTGCTCCTGCATCCCCACCTCCAGCTTCCCACCACAGGCTTGAAGGTGGCTACAAATGTATTTCATCAGGACTTTTTCCCCAGATATTTCTTGAGCACCTCTTATAGTGGACATAGGGTCATAGAGACACAGAGGGACATAGAGGGAGTGAGTGCAGAGCTACAGGGAAGGGAGAAGGAAAGGGCCAGCTGGTGTGAGCCACCCTCACCCGGTGGTCACAGGCAGCAGTAACACACACTGCCCAGGCCTTCACATTTGTTATTCACCCACTTAGCAGTCTTTGTCAGGCACATATAAGTCTATTCTTCATTTTCTTTAGGATCAGCTCTAGTAGAATTCCTCAGAAAAGCCTTCTTTAACCACCTTCTCTAATCCTGGGTGCCTCCTCTCTACTGACCCCGCTTCTTCTTTCTTCGTGGCACTAATCACTATTTGGCATTATAGGATTGGTCTGTTTTTATTATTTAGACCCCCCATTACAACACAGGTTCCATGAAAGCTTCTCTGTTTCATCACTTCTTGCATGCCCAGTGGCTTAGCAGCATCTGAGCAGTATGTATGGTGTGGTGAACAGATATAACCCCTGCCACTCACAGAGACAGATATTTAGTATCTCCATGTACACACGAGCAAACTGAGCTCAGGGAACTTAAGTCAGAGCTGGGATTGAACTCTGGGTCTGTCTTAATTCCTTTATTATATTAATAAACTCTGTCTTCTCTGTGCTGACCTCATGATGAGATGGGTTGTCGCCATACCCTAACGAAGATGGAATCTGGAGGCTCTAGAGAAAAGAGAGCAACCTACTCCCTGGTAATTCTAGTACAATTCCCTGAGGAGGCTCTCACTGTTCTGGTTTAGGCCACATGTCTATTCCTGGATGAATTACTATGTTGTGTCAAGCATCACATGTCAGAGGGTGAACATGGGTCTAAAATAAGATAGTGTTTATATATGTGCTTGGACAATGCAATGCTAACCATAACAATGCTCAGATTTATGGAGGTTTCCTTGTGTGCTGGGCACCTTGCCAGGTGTCATCTTATTTCTCACCGCCACCTTAACAGAGAGGAACATTATTCATTCCATCTGATAGAGAAGGACACTAGGCTCCAGAGAGGATGCTCTATCATTATCAATGCCTCCCATCCTCAGAGCAGAACATCAGATAAAGGTCCAGCTACATTTCTGAATTAAAGAGCCAACCAGGACAGACACCATCTGACCATATAGCTACAAGTTAGAGATCAGAGTATCAGGTATCTCGCAGAAGTGAGGAAGCATCACGGCCTGAGGCAGAGAAAAGGAGCAAATGCAGCAAAAACAGGGCTGGAGCACTGGGGCCTCTGTCCTGAGCCATCTACTATACCTACCCCCATGAACTAAGGGCCTGGGATATTCCTAAGGACCTCACCCTAAGGGCCTCACCCTACCCCCATGAACTAAGGGCCTGGGATATTCCTAAAAGGATGTTCCCACCTACAACAAACAGACCTGCCCCTCTCCCCTTGTAGGATACACGCTAGTATAGGAATCTGTTACCCAGTTTGCCCCAAATCCTCATGAGCCTCTTGCCTGCACCATTTTCCTTAACACAGGTCAGTATGGACCTTTCCTGGTGGCCAGCGGGTTAAAACACAGCACTGAGAAGCTAAAGCCACTTCAGCTTGAGTCCAATCCCCCAGAGGTGACCCACGCGGCAGACCTCTCCTGACCTGCCCCCTGCTCCCCTCAGCAGTGTACTTCGTCAATCGACCTGTTCTGCTCCCCACTCTGTCTCTGGTGAATCCTCTCACCGCCCCTGCACCTCTGGCCTATACCCCAGTTCTGTATGCATAAATAAATAATTCTTAAAAAAAAAAAAAGCAGGCCAGTCCACTGTCCACTGCTCAATGTAATCTAGTGTCCAGAAATTACTATGGGGAAGCTATTTATAGGTGCTATGGACTTCTATAGTTTGGGGTGTCTATGGCACTGTGCATAGAGCCTTCTGGTGCTGAAGGCAGGGGGGAGAGAGGCTAGACACTGGCCTCCATATATCCTAGGCCCAGCCCCACAAAAAGCAAGCGGGTCTTTCCCCGAGGAATTCCACCAGGCTGTAACACTAGGAGTGGGGAGTCATTCTTGCCCCTAAGGAAAACAAGAATTTGTTCCTCTGTTTCAAGAACAAATAAAAAACATCTTTTCACTGAGAAAACTTCCAGCAGCTGAGAAGCCTTATTGCCTGCATCCTGGGGCTCTTTCTGGCTCTCCTCATCTGAGCTCTTCAAACACAGGAAGAGTTGTCTCTTCACAAAGGCCAGGTAGGGTTAGCTTCAACCCCAACTCGCAGATCATTTGTCCACCTTTGTAGAAAACAATGCCCCCAAACTCTGGTGCTGTTTGCCTTTGTTCTTTGATGCTAATAACCCACATTGCAGAGGTAGAGTAGGGCTGGCTGCTGTGTCAGGTGCAGGAAGCCTGGGAGGCAGCAGCAAGGACAGAGGCAGAATGAAAAGCAGGAAGAAAAACCTCCAGCCCTCCTGCTGGTCACTGCTGGTACGAGCACCTGAGAGGCTCCGCAATGCTTGTTGGGGCTCTGGGTAGAGAACTCTTGCTACAGACAGACTAGTGAATCCCGTGGGTTGGTGGCTGGTTGGTTTCTATGTTTTAGGGGTTTCAAGCATAGTCACAGAGGCAAGACAGTTTGGGGCATGAACTCTTGACTTTGTCATTTGCTATTAAAATATTTTTGTCAAATTGCTTAGCATCACCTTCCTCTTCAGACACTTGGGAATAACAGCAAGGGAGTCAGTTCTGATAAAAGCACCTGTGCAATTCTGAAAGTCACTGCACTCAGCAAATGAGACACAACAAGCCACAGGGCTTCTAGAAGAAGAGGAGTGGGCTTCCCCAATGACCTGCATAAAGGATAGGAACCTATTTCACATACATTAAGGGGTTAAGAAATATATAAATACTACAATAAATAAACACTTTAAAAAGTCTGGGAGTTTGCTTGTAGACATGGGAAGCTTGTAAGATGTTGCTAAGTAGTCAAAGAAGGAATCTCTGAAATTAAAGGGGAAGTTGTAACACCAGTTGTGGCTGATTGGCGCATCACACACATGGTGAGTGAGGTCACAGACACCTGTTTGAGGTGTGTGCCTCCCTATTCCCATGCAGCTTGGCTGCAGTGTTCTGCCTTCATCTACTGTTTCTAGGTGAATGAGACTCTGCATAATCAAACACAAAATTACAATGCTGACATTGTTCCCTAATAGATCAATCGCATTGGAACAGATTTGCATTTTCAAAACAAGCATTTAACAGAACTGACTGTACCTAATTTATATGATGGTTACAAGGCTTAGAGGAGATGATCCATATAAAGTGCTTAGCACAACACCAGGCACTGAGTAAACATTCAATGAACTCACTGAAAGTATTCTTACTAATGTCTGCTGACTTGTTGACACATCCCATGTAAATTCCAAATGCCAACTTGAGCATCTATTTGCCAGACTTGAGTCTGGCAAACAACTGGAATCTCTATAGCCAAGTAACACTCCCAACCCTAACCCATGAGGTCAGTATCTTTGGGAGTCTCCCACCCAACAGGAAGAGAGCTTTAGAAAAGTCCTCATTACAAATGGACGCTCTCAAGTGACAAGCCAAGGTAATGACATGGGCACTGCCCTCGGCAAACTGAAGCAAGACCCCCAGAGAAAGGAACACACACCTGCATCTCACCAGGAAACCTTAAGAGAACCTGACCTAAATGACAGGATGGCTCATCACCTACTATGACAAGAGAGACAGACAGGGGAAAGCAGGCAGCCTTCATGGAGGAAGAATAACCAGAGGCAGTCACCTTCAATTGCCCTGCTTCCTGCAGAGAATGTAGGGCTTAAGAGGCCACTTCTGAGTCAGGAGAACCAGGGTAAAATCTCTGGCCCACCCACACGCCCTGTGTAGTACATCACAGCCACAATGACTTCATCTGTCAGATGGGGACAAGCCACTTATCTTGTAGGACTTGCAGGAAGGCTAATAAGGAGCTAATGTATGCAAAAGCATCCAGAGGGTGGCTGGCATGGAGGAAGTACTCATCAACGTTGACAAATCATAATTACTGCACTACTGAACCTGAGTGATTTCCTTGAGACACAGAATCTGCCCTCTTTCCAAGAATTCCTTGCTCTCTGGAAAGACTAACTCCTCTGGGATTCTGCCCACTGGAGGAATGATCTGGGAAAAGTAAGTGGATCTCTCAGGGTTTCCATGAAGATGAATTCTGCAAATTTTGCAATTCAATATAAAAAGTGTCGGGGGATGCTGCCACCGGCACAGAAAGACATTCTGGGTTTAGAACCAGTCCTGGTGGCTCTGTTTTCCTGTTTTGTTTTTTTTCCAGTAAAATATGCATAACATAAGATGTGCCATTTTACCATTTTTATGTATTTTAATTGAAATTTTTAACATCAATTTCTTTTTGTTTTAAGATTTATTTACTTATGCATACAAGAACTGGTGTGCAGGCCAAAGGTGCAGGGGTGAAGGGCAGATGAGAGGATTCACCAGACACAGAGTGGGGAGAAGAACAGGCGGATTCACTGAAATACACTGCTGAGGGGAATAGTGGGCGAGACAGGAGAGGTTGTGCCATGTGGATCAACTTCCCAGGAACTGAACTCATGCTGCAGGGGCTGTGGATATCTTCACAGTACTGCACTTTAACCCCTTGCACCACCAGGGAGGGCCCACCACTCAACATTTTTAAATGTACACTTCAGTGGTATAAATGACATCAATTTTGTGCTACCTTCCCCGTCTCCATCTCCAGAACTCTTCACCTTGCAAGGCTATAATTGTGTCCCCATTAAATAGTCACTCCCTAAACGTCCTACCTGTAGCCCCTGGCATCCTACTCTCTGTCTTTATGAATCTATTTACCGACCCTAGGAACCTCATATGAGTAGAATCATACAATAACTGTCCATTGGCAGCTGACTTTTCCTATCTTTGAGACTGACCTTCCCAAGTATGGTTATGTTACATTTTCCTTATAGGAGTTTTGATGTTAAGTGCTGACTTAACTACCAGATGTGTAATCTTGTGTACCCACCTCCCTCAGCTTCTCTGAGCCTCAGTTTTCACCTCCATACCTAGTGGAAATAATGACACTAATTGTGGCGTCACTGTGGTAAGGTTTAAATGAGACCGTAAACATGGAAGTACTTTGCAAACAGTAAATACCATGTCATTCATCTCTTCACTCCAGAACTGTCCACCCAGGAGAAATTCCTTACTGAACATGATGCTACATCCTGAGAGCAAAAGGAAGACTGAGGGGTCCTTATTCACAATGATGTTATAAGAGAAATGTCTAACACAAGTGCAAGGATCATTGTCCATTATAATCTCTGTTATTTATTGAAGGCCTTCTAAGCATCAGCTATCAGGATACATATATATAATTTAATCCTGATGTAGGTACTGATATTATCCCCACTTAGCAAACAGGAAACTTTCCCCAAGTCCACTCTATTCTTAAGTACTAACCAGGAGTTGAATTGAAGTTTCTCTGAAACCAAAGCTCTTTTCTTCCCACGGTCCCATCCAACCATTCATCCTCAATTATTTCTTTCCTCACTTATCTAACTACCCAAACCTTATCACTCTGTGGGATATGGCAATAAATTCAGGAAAGTGGTACTGCCTGCCAAGTTCAGTGGAAAATTGATAGAAAGAATTGGTGATCCTTAAATATTCTAGCACCCACAACATCTGCCATGGACAGGACCTCAAGACGTGTATTTCAGAGGAAGAACCCTAAGTTGGGCCAACATCTCCAAAATTGAGTTCTAGAAAATACAGCATCCAGCAAGAAATAAATAGAAGGACCTTGCTCTCTATAAAACAATAACCAAATACATTTAGAAAATCATGAGTTAGACAAAAGTAATCAAGTGCTTTTTTAGGACTTCAGAAAGCCTCACCTATACAAAGATGCACATTCAAGTCCAAGAGGAAGTAAGCCGTTTTCCCAATGTCTTTGGAATACTGGCTACTTTTCCATCCACAAGACACCTAGTAACATCTCAAAGAACACAGTTTGAGAAAGTCTGACTTGAAGGTGCTCAGAAAAGCTGAGAAGCCTGTGAAGTTATCACAAGCCTGTGTCTTCATCGTTTCTGTTCCCATCGTAAGCCTTTGTGTCTGGCTCAGTTGGGAACTGCTAACACCTATTGACCACTTACTACATGCCAGACACAAGCACAGGCACTGGAGACTCTGATAGCAGCTGGGGGAGCAGTTAGTAGTAAATCTAATGAACTAAGAGAGCACATAAGCAATGAGAGGTGCCTTATATGGCCGTCTGTTATGGCACTTAGCACTAATGGGGGATTCAGGGTTGACAGACTGTCTCAGTCTTTTACTAGAGAACCTGTGAAGTGTTCCCCAGAGGATGGACAACAATTAAGTGGGAAAAAAAAAATCTTGCAAGAACATTTCACCTTAACTGGCCAGCAGTCAGAGGGATACCCATGAGGGTAGAGTCCTTGAAAGGTATATGGTAGACCAGAAAGACCAGTTTTGAGTTGAAGCCAACCTTGTTGTTTCTCATGTAGTTTTAGCTATGTGAATTAAATTTCATCTGTAAAATGAGGTTTATTCCATCAATTTCAAAGCTGTCAAGAGGATCAAAAGAGGCAAATGTGCATCGGTGACCCAGGACCTGCCTGCACCCCCTAGGCACACTGCTGCCCCTTTCGCTGACTGGTGCCATCCTGGAGCAACATAAGTATTTGAAGCTGCTTCTGAAACTTGGAAAGAGAACTAGATCCTGGTGGATTAGCAGTGTCTCCCGGGGGCTTGGAAAGGAGGGGACGTCCCTATCAGATGAGTTAGCTGGTAGTTGCAGCCCTGAATAAAGGAGTTTCAAGTGACTTGGGTGACTTCTGAAGAAAAAAATAGCTCTCTCCCCTCCAAATCCCTGGCAGATTTTCCCTTCCATCTTTACTTTGTTTCATTTTCAGAAAATGAGCAAGACTGATTTCTCTCTTCTGCAAAGCAGAGAGGTATATGTGGTGATGTGAAATCAGTATGACTCTGGACCTAAAAGAATCTTTTATGAGTCTAAGAACCACACACATGGCCTAAGAGTTAGGATGGGCCTCTTCTGACAGGCTCACGGAGCTCTGGAGGCCCATCAGGAGGGTACGCAGAAACCCAGGCAGGAAACCAAGGCGGCTTTCTGCAGCAGGAGACTCAGATCAGACAAGCAGAGGGAAAGTTCCCACAAGGAACCTCACACTTTACATGTCAATATTTTGGAGTTAGAATTATTATTAGTCATCAGTTTTATCTTGTAACTTTTGCTTAAAAAACATAAAAGGGAGATGTGTATGTAGCAGTTTCAGACAACACAAAAAGCCAGACAATTTTAGAAGTGGAAGAGTTCAGGATGTCGGGAAGATTGTCCCCGTGTTCCCTGGCTCAGCCACTGACTGGCTGTGCAGAGCACACACAGGGACTGTGCCAGGGGTGGAAGCCAGCGGGTGAGCAGGACAGACACTGGTCTGGCACTCTTCGGGTTCAGTGCCTAGTGGGGAGATGGACCACAATAACTAAACAGGGAAGCCGACCTTTGGTGATAATTGGACAATCACTTTGAGGTGCAGATGAGGGAAATGGACCCCCATCTGGGGAACTGACATGTCCACCCAGCTGGACAGCATTGAAACAAAATTCTGGTTAACTGCAACCCAACCCCTTGCTGTTTCTGAAAAGAGGTCTGGGAGAAAAATCCAGAACTAAGTGAGAATAGTGGCAAGTAAAGGGAAAAAGCTAGCAGCCCCATCTGTGTACTTTCCTAAAGAGCAAAAGAGTGGAACTGGATATGTCCCTGTGTTCCTGTATTTTCTCCCACACTGTAGCAGTGGGAAATGGCTAGAGATCTAAGGACTAGAGCCTTTAACAATACTAGCAATCAGGACAACAAGGAAGAGAGATGAGGTCCCCAAAATCAATTAGAGAGGGCATAAGAAGGAGGGCATGCACACCACCACCCAGGCTGAGCTCTGATTATTCTGTGGCTCATTGCTTGGGAATTAACCACACAAATCCCTGGGTAAACCTTACAGAGTTATTTGACCACACTAACATCCCCCTTGGAAAAAGCCAGACAAATACATGGGGGTGGGCGGCAACACCCAGGGCTCTCATGTTTGCAGGCTCATGCATAGGACACAGGACACTGCCCCCCTTACGAACACCCCCCTCCCGCCGCCAACCAGCTGTCACTCCCAACTGCACCCTGGATGCTTCAGACAAAAGGGGTGACCCAAGGCATGAGAACAGAGCTGGATTCCCTGCCCCCTCCCCAACGCCACCACTGACCTAAATCTCCATGAGCAGATTTTTCTTTTTGGTCCTGTCTAAATCAAGCCACCCCCGTGCATACACAGCTTCTGGTGGGCCTACCTTCCACAGGAGAAGCCAGGAGGCCTGGGATACCTAGCTCACATTTCTTAGAAACTTGTGAGCTCAGAAGAGGGGGAAGGGGCAGTGCAGAATAGAAAAGGGAAGGCAAGTGATCCAGGGCTACTTCCAGTGGCCCTTCCAGCCCTGAATTTCACTGTGTATTCTACTACAACCCAAAGGAACTCCACTGCTATCTTTATGATGTGTCTGGGTCACACTGGTCTATAAACCACATAGGATATGTTGACCCTGACTTTTTTTAAGGCCTCACGTGTATTTATTTTGGACCTGCTTTAAAAAAAAAAGTCAGGAAAGAGATTGACTGGTTTTAAGAAGATGTGGTTCTTTGAACTACAAAAATTGACCTGGATAAAAATTAGACCTGTCAGAAAAAAATCAACACAAAATGGAACTGACAGCAGCTAAAAATGTTCATGGTAAAATTTGCTATTGACAAAAAAATTGAAGGAAGAATCAAACACTCTTGACAAAATGTAGATCGGCAAATCTGACATGAGAAAACTGGATGTGGTAGAAATAATGACTTTAAAAGAACAGTCACTGAGGCAGAAGCTATATAGGCGAAGTGTGATAGGCACGCGAAAAAAAAAATAGCTGATCGATATATCAAATTTTCATTGTAGAAGGTGCATAGGGTAGAATTGATCTCATTAAAAATAATTCAGTAAAATAAAAATAAATTGGAAAAATAAGAAATGACTTAACTATGCGGAAGAGAAAATGGATTGAGGAATGAAATGAACCCATGTTGTTTGCTTCTGAAAAATACTCCCTCGATAAAAATGCTTCAGTGTTCATATAATCCTGATTACACCAACAGAGAGTTAAAAGGTCTCAGGGTCAAATTGTGCAATCAAAACATCTTGATAAATGCTAGAGAAAAAGAAATTATACAATCTCAGAGGTCCTGTCCAGTTGCAATTTTTTTCTTCTGATAAGAGGTTGGGATAGGAAGTGAATAAAATGATACAAATACTTTACACTAGGAAGATCCTAGCATTAGACCAGTCTGCAACAGTGGTTCTTGATGAATAAGATTTCATTTACCTATAAAATATGTCCAGTAATGTGCAGCTGTATCAGGAAATAACATAACTGCATTTTTATTTTGCCAAAAAAGAACAAAAGCCCAAAACTGATACTGTCTTCTCATATTTTCTTAAAAAGAAAAGGCATTTTAATGCCCCCAAATAAAACATTTTTAAAACTGAATGTGACTTTACAAAAGACTTCCTACAATGTTCATTTTTCTCATTTTTCTGAAGAATAGAGATTTTATTCCAGTCCCTTTGTGTGTATATTATACACTGGGCTAACAGGAGATTGGGGAGTCACTCTGTGCCCCTATAGCCTTGTCTATAAAACAGTAAAGGAATTTTCAAAGTGCCTGAAACATAGCAATTGTTCAAGCACTAAAATCCAAGAAGCAAAAGCCATTTGGGATTAAACTGAATCCCAGCCTCAGCTTAAGCTCTGTTCCTCCAAGCTGAGAATTCTTCATACCTTCTGGAATATAAATGTCCCTGGTAACAGTTGCTGAAGGCATGGATTGATCAGGAAAATCCCCTATTTAACTTCATTACCAAAACACACTGGTGGCAGATAGAAGGGTCTGGGAGGGCAGCACTGGGAATGTAAGGGTAAGGAGGGAAAAGCAACTGTTTAGAAATACCCGAGCTGATCTCACTGTGGGTAGAACTAAAGCCCGACGGGTTTATGAGGAGTAAGCTTTCAAAGCTGGCAACAAATGACACTCATTGTGGCTTTCTGGTCCCAGCAGGCTTTTACCTTCTCCGCAAGACTTTCCTTCAGATAGAAATTCTCCCACAAAATCCTTACCCATTGACAAGCAATAAATCAACTGCCCTCCCCTTACCACACTGACACCCTCCCCACACCAACAATTTTGATCCATCCCATAGTCCAAGCAAATACATAAAAATCAGTGTTTCTGGGTGGGGGCGGGAAGCAGTCTTAGGCTCATCAACCTGGCCCTGACGTTAAGCGGGTGACAGATGAGCTTATGTAGTCCCTCTCCTCGCTTCTTCCCTTCTTCCTTCCATGTTTAGATGTCACCTCCTCAGGCCTCCCTGACCACCCCTTTCTCATTATCTCTCCCCTCATCTTCTTTCCATGCTCAGAACTCAACACAACTGTAGTTATCCATTTGTTGGTTCCTCTTTATTCCTGCTAGAGTTTCCTCCGATTTGGAAGTTCTGTGAAGACAGGCACCATGGCTGTTTTGCTCAACTTGGATCATGCTTGTTGATCAGTATTCTTCTGGCCCTCTTTAGCCAGAAATCTTGTCTGACCATGAAATGGATGTGAAAATGGAAGTTACAGCCTTGGGTTCTAGTCCCCATTCCCTGATATGCTTGCTGAGCAATCCATTGGAAGTCACCAGGCCTCTGTAGGTCACCATTTCATAAAAGGAGAAGATTGGATTGTGGGGCTTAAGATGAGATGGGGGGGTGTATATTTGAGGGGTAGGGCAGACATATAAATCAAACAATGTTCACTTTACAATTCAATTCAGGCAAAATATTTCCACCAAAATATTTCCACCAAATCTCTTAGATAGCAAGACTGTGTTGCCTGTAGACCAAGAAAAACAACACTTACTTGGGGGTTATGGCTTTTAAAAGATTGAGAAAATGTGGGATTCCACTCAAGCAGTTCAAGGAATTCTTCCAGGCACTCATGCCCCAAAGGTTGCACTAAGACACTAAAACAAAATGGTGAGGAAGGCTGGGGGGAGTAAAGAGTAGTGTGTGTATTCTCTTTGCAGACTGCATGTTGGATTCAGGAGCAGAGCAGAGAAAAATAAGGAAAGATTAGGAGAGAGAGGTCAAAGGTCAGGTGAGCAGAGGTGAGCAAGGTAGTAAGTACCCTGTGTGCAGGTACTTACCCATTTAGACTCATTGAGCCAGAGAGAATGGGTTAGGTCTTCCCTCAGGAGCCACATTCAGCAAAGACAAAAGAGGGCCAGGTGAAAAGAGTTAGAGTTAGGCTCATTTCTGAGGCAAACAATCTGCTTTCTCTTTTGTCCCAGGTCCCTCATCCTATAAAATCAGAAAAACTATACAACCTCCCTAGTGAACGTGGTTGGGAGAGTTACCGAAGTGACATATGAAAGCACTTAGTCCAGCCTCTGCTACCAAAAAAAAAAAAAAAACCCTCTGAGAATGAGATCATTGTCATCATTAAACTCATTCCTCCAAAACATGCAGGTTATCACCTACAATTTCTCTATTAAACATCTACAATTCAACAAAAACAAAGCAAACAACCTAATCAAAACATGGCAGAAAAACTAAAAAGACACTTCTCCAAAGAAGAAATGCAGTGGCCAACAGGCATATGCAAAAATGTAATATGCAAAGGAGTGTACACATCACTAGTTATCAGATAAATGCAACTCAAAATCACAATGAGATACCACCTCAGCCCCATAAGATTGGCCCACATTAAAAAACCCAAACCAACAAATGTTGGAGAGGATGTGGAGATAAAGGAATACTCTAACATTGATAGTGGGACTATACACTGGTCTATCCACTATGGTCCATCACTATGTGTGGAGTTTCCTCAGAATACTAAAAATGGGTTTACCATAAGATCCAGCAATTTGACTCCTAAGAATCTACCCAAGGACACAAAAACACTAATTCAAAAGGAAAACTGCACTCCTATGTTTATGGTGGCACTGTTTACAATAGGCAAGAAAAGGAAACAACCCAAAAGCCCCTAAATAGATGAATGGATCAAAAGTCATGGTATATGCATGCAATGAAATATTACTAAGCAGTCAAAAATGACATTCATGCCCTTATGACAGATGGAGCTGGAAGGAATTAAGTTAAATGAAATTAGTTAGAAGGAAAAAGATAAATACATGATGGTCTTACTTATATGTCGAATAGAGAAACCAAACAAAAAGTCAAAACTAGCAAGTTGACCATAGAACTGATGCATACAGAAAAAGAAAGGGTGGAAGGGAGGAGTCAAAGGGAACGGAAAAAACACAAGGGAATACAGTGATGGTTCACAGGTGAAATGATGGCAGGAGAACTATGGGGACTATAGTTATGTAAAAATAATTTAATAATAAAATAAGTAAAATGGCATTGTTTGAGACAATACTCCAAGGTGGAATGAAAGCTAGAAAATAAACTATGTCAATCTTCAATCTGCCACTTCCCCAATGTCCTCAACCAGCAGATCAGAATTGGCTGTCAACTGGATCCAGGAAACAAAGCTTGGATCTCCAGTGACTCTAATATGTCCTCACCACACCACTGAAGCTCTCAGAGTTTTCTCGGCATGAAGAGGGTCCCCTCATGTACACAGACCACGTGATAATTTTTGCCTCTCCTTTGAAACCCTCCATCACTTGATATGGCTCCATTAATTAGGCCACGTGAACTCATTCCTGTATGTTGACCACTCACCCCCAGAGTGTCTCCGGAACCCAGTGGGGCCTCAGGAATAGGCAGAGGCGCCCTTTGAAGAACCTACTGGATTTCTGCAAGAGTTTTCACGTGAGCATGCCTGCTCACGTACACTCCGCTGCTTGGTTCCCATCACACACCAGCTGGGCCCCTAACACCTCAATTTCTTCTGCTTAGAAAAATGTTCCAAGGCGTTCCTCCTCCTCCCTGGGCTCCCCATTCTGACTTATGCTGGATAAGCAACTTCAGATTGCTGAACAGCAACACACAACACAGCTGGGTGAAAACGCCTGTGTCCTGAAATTCCTGGAAAACTGTGATACACAGCAGAGCAAGGACACACAGCCCCCACCCCAGCCTCAGAGAGTGGAGACAGGCAGAAGGCAGCCAGCAGGCAACTGAAACCGAGCCTCAGCTTCTAAAGAAAGTTTTTTGTTTCCTCTCCAGGGAAGTGGTATTGCACAAAGCCCACGGGAACAAGAGTAAGGAAACTCCCCAGTCTCAGGAGATGTATAGCTGTGAGGGAGAGCCTCGAGGCAGGCAGCCCCAAAGAGCTCAGCCACCAGGGCTCTTCATGTTTATTCACAAGGTTGCAAAGAAGCACAGAGCCCAAATCAGACTGTCTGACAGAACTTCATTTCTTTGGCTTCCCTAACTTTGAGTCCTTGAGGCCCATGGGGTTCTGATGTTTTAGGAGCCAGAAACATTATTATGAACTGAACATCCAAAACCTTCAGGTTCGTTATCTGTAAATGAGGCTTAAGTTTCTTTGGTAGAATTTTTCTCAAATGGACAAACTCACTAAATTGAAGAAAGGCCAATATGACTAATTTTAAAAACTAAATTACAAAAGTAGGGGTAATTTAGTAGGGGTGCAGGGTAAAGGACTATGAGTGCTTTGGTGGTGGGAGAGGGGGGTGACATACATCTGAGGGGCGTGAATTTATTCCCTTAAATCATATACAGCATTATAAACCAACGCTACCTCAATTTAAAAAAAGAATTTCAGATCAAACACTGTGATATTGAATCCCATATGGGAAAATTCCAAAAATAATTGCAGTATTAATTTAAGAAATTCATTAAAATAATTAAAAACCGCCTAAAATTTTTTGAATGCTATTTCATTACCTTCAAAAGCAGGCCTCAACTCCAACCAGGTTCAGAAAGTATGTTCTTTTATTGATTGGTCAGTGAAGAATTTTAAGAAACTTTGTCCCTACTTTCCTTCTACATCTCTGGTTTATTTGCTTAAAATTTGTATCACAGATTCCTTTTCCTCTACTCCCCTAAATATTAAGGTTCCGCATTTAGCCTTCTTTACCTCTCACTTGTACTCCTTTCCTGGACAACCTCACATTGGTGCCAGCTTTCCCCCACCCTTATAGTAACCTTACCATCTGTACCCATCCCTGCCCTTCTCCCCAGCAAAACCAATACCCCCACCTGCTTCAGTCCCCACAGGTGTCATACAGGTTCTATAGAGAAGGCGGAATAAGTACAAACCAAAATGAAGTATGACCTCTCTTGCATATACACTAAATCTGCTTCTCCTGTTGAATTCCTCATACCAAAAATACCTACACCAGATGAGCATACTCATCTTCTATACTCATCTTCTATAGAAGCTCCTCCTTTCCCTTTCCAATCATAACTGATAGTCAATGGTAATTAGAAAAATGTGGCTAGCATTCATTGGGCCAACCATGTTTCTAAGCATTCTATTTGTACCATTTCATTGAAACCTCATAGCAATCCTAAATGTTAGGTGCTATTATGATCCCCATTTCACAAATGGCAAAGTTGAAACACAGAGAAGTTAAGTCCCTTCCCAAATTTGCACAATTATGTGGCATAGCCAGGCATCCCGAGTCCAAAACCACTGAAGGCTGTTTCAGTTCCTCTCCTTAGCTTTTTTGCAATCCTCCTGTCACTGCTCCCCCACAGACTTGTCTCTCACACACATAGCTACATGGCCTCCTCCTGGCTTCCCTGTTATAAGCCTTTCTAATATTTGTGCTAACTTCCTCTGGAGGTATCTTTTTAAAATTCAAATCTGATTGTGGGGGGAGGGAGAATAACATCCAAAACCCTTACAAAGCCTTTATGAACCACCCTGTCTAACACTTCCTCTGATTACTCTCCCATGGAACTCAATCGTTAAATTCAGCCTTATTAACTTCTGCAAACAACTGGCAACAGCATCCTACTCTTTCACAGGGCTACCCTGAATACCACATCCTCACAGTCTACCTAACAAAGCTGCCAAGTCCCACCCAGGAGTTTCCACTGTGAAATTACCTCTAATCACTAACTCCCACCCCAAGCAGGGTAAAATGCTCTTTTTTGAGCTACGCTACAAACATGCCACCTGCTAGTCTAGCAACTCTAATGAGCATAGTTGCTCTTTGCCTGACAGACTCCCCAAGAGGTCCCAAGAGCAAGGACCATCCTACACGACAGCAGCACTTACTCTCTGAATGCCAGACTCACGCAGTCCAAAGCTGCTATGACTTTTATGCTGAACGATGCTCTGAGATTCCAGAGTGAGCAATAATTCCAGGTGTGGTCAGAGTTTGCATCCCGCTAGGTGTTTGCATCCCACTAGGTGATACAAAAGCACCCGGTACAGAACCAAAGACCAAGGAGAAGGGTCCAACACACATACCACTGGCACCCAAAGCATTTCAGGCATCAGCTGCCACCTGGAGCAGCAAGCCCTTTTGGGGGGAGGAACGGAAGCAGGAAATGCACAGTAACTATGGCTCTAGGAGAGGAATGGAGTCTTAACTGTTATAAGTGGTTCCCAAAACTTTCCAACCAAACTTCCCATTAGAAAGAGTAAATTTTATGGTAGGTCAATTGTTAGTGTTTTGAGGAATCACCACACTATAAAGAATGCTAATAAAGATCAAAGACAAACCTGGACAGCTGACCATAGATATGAGGCATCCAGGAGGGAAGGAATAAGGATGAAAATGGAGGGAGTGGGAAAGGGGATTGACAAGGGGAAGGGCACACGGGACTAAGGTGAGATGGGTGCTTTGGTGATGGGAGAACTGTGATGCCCACACCTGAGAGGAGAAATCATATATTGTCCAAAAATTAACAATGATATAAGAAGAAAAGGCCTTCATTTAAAAATAAAAACAAAAGTAATTTTACTATGAACTCCCAAGTAATTTATATCTATTTTTAAATAATTTGCATATAAATTAGTCAAACATTTTTATCATTTCCTTCCTGCATCTCCAAAGAACGCTCTTGCATATGATCCCTTCTGAAGATCACTGATATAAATAATCTTCCCATCTCCCTGAAGGACGATGTCCACAGTCAAGTACAAGGATGGGTATGACTGACAAGGCAACCAGAAGTATGGAGTCTAGGTGTATACATACACACCTGTACACACTCCCGACAGGTACACACCTGGTGTGTTGCACCCCAACCAGTGATGGGGCTCATGGGCACCTCATTCATGGCCCAGTAGCTCTAAGCATCTAAATCCTTCCTCTGCAGCTCTGATCCCTTCTCTTCCCCACCTGGTCTCCACTCCCTCCTTTACATGGCAACTCTTTCAATATCTGAGGACAATTATCCTGTCCCCAGTGAGCCTTGTCTTCTCCAGGGAATCCACACGAGCTAATGGGCCACTCCATCTCAAGTGACAACATGAGACTGCCTCAAACAGCCATTGCACAAGCTTTTACATGGTCTCTGGTTGGTTGCTGCCTATAATTGTTACAGGAAACCATTCGTTTGTAAACAAACAAAAATGCCTATCTGGTCTGTCCTCAACTAGATCAAAACAAGTGGAGTGTGAATGTATGACATAGATTCAATAAAAACATCTCACTTCTCCTGTTAAAGGAGAGAAGGCATTCCCATCTAGCAGTAGACCATGATGCCACAGCCCAGGTCAGAGCTGACTTCACTGATTACATATTTAAATAGATATCATTGTGCTCTCAGTCCTGGGCGCCAGCACCCATAATCACACATATTAGCACATGCCCACATATGTGAGGGCAGACACAGGATGCCTACAAACCTTCAGTGCATCCCTCCCTTTTCTGCCACCTCATGTGATTTAAGTCAACATTTACTGAGTGCCTGCATTTGCCAGATGCCAGAGAGATGGCATTTAGCACACATACGTAGATGTACAGTAATTAACAAAGGGAAACAGAGTTCCCCTAGGTTTCATGCCTCATATTCTCAAAGAGAATGTGCCTCATACACTTCTGCAACAGGAATCAGAAAACCCAACTGAGCTACTCCACTTGCACTAAGGATGTAAAAGCCAAAAGGAGCCAAGAGACACATTAAAATGTAGCCACTGTTTACATATGCTATAGGTGGAGAAATTATCCAAAACCTGCATTAATACAAGGCAGCAAACGGCCAAGCTTCACAGCAATGAAGACCCAACCATCCCCTCCCCACGTGACAGTCACATGACTATGAGATGCTCACACCCCTCCCAGCATGAGTATGTGGTCCACAGAGCCTGGCTGGACAACAACCACAGACTAAGTCAGTGAGTCTGGGTATCTTCCCATGCTTGGAATCAAAATGATGTCTGGGAGCCGTGCTCTTAAAAATAAACTATTTTAAACCACAAAATTATGAGCTGAGTTCTGTTTTCTTTGCAGCAGCATCAGTAAAGTGACTGTCAATGGGGAGGTGGCTGAGAGCCAGACCAGCCTCATGCCCTTTAGGATGTAGAAGGGAATTTGCTCGGTAGGTTTCTAGCCTGTGCCAATGTGGGGGCAATACCTTCTATCCCTCCCTAATCCTTCGCCATAGTGCCCAAAACATGGAATACCCAGGGCAACCTGGCAGAGTAGGAAGTATTTTTGGGCACGATATTTGCTTCCAAGGCCAGTTTCCAAGAGCAACCACTCCGTACAGTGTCATCTCATGACCTTACCTTTCCTTTTTAAGCATCATATTAGACTTCAGCAAAATTCTGATGTCAGTTGGGGTGTTTGACCCTGGCTGCCAGGATGGGCTGGTCAAGCATTCCCAGTCTGATTCCATTTTCCTCTATACAGAGCATTCTAGGGCTTCTCATCATATTGCTGCACCATTAAGAGATTTCCATGGAGGTTCCTTGGAAATTCAGAGATGCTAAAAAGCCCACTGGATAGGAAGGAAATGAGACACCTTAGGGTGGTGAAATGAGGCACAGAAAAGAGAGCCAGAGATGGGGGTAACCATGAATTTCTGAGTGCAAGCTCCCCAGGAACAAAGTGACTGGAGCATGAATCACCTGCTTACATCAGAGACTCTTCCCACATCAGTCCCTCCCACATTGTTGAAGATTAATCACGAGCAGTTATTCTAAATCACTCAGCAATGTGTGTACTGCTAATGCCACATGAAAGATTTCCTTATGACTTTTATCTTGACACAAGGGTTAATTCCCGCACAGCATCATCCAGAAAAACGATGGCCCTCATCTCTCTCTCCCACAAGGTCCATTGCAAAGGTCAGATTGCTTTCATTAGAATGAGGACCAGTAAGGAAATGGCTGGGGAGCAAATTCTGACCTGATGTAGGAAGAACTCTGATGCTCAACAGCAATCAGGGAAAGATTAAGCTATCTTGAAAAGCACACTGAGCCCCATCATTATGGTTGACTAAGCATTTTTGGGGGTGGATGGGGGTGGACAGGAATGTCTACACGGTGGAGAAGAGAATGGAAAATAAGTAGTTATCCCCAATAACCTTTACAGTCCCCTCCAAACTTATTCCAATTCTTTCCATTGCACCTTGGTTTCTAGGGCACTACACAGGTCACAGCCACAACTATAGGTAAATTTTTCAAAGTGGCTTCGTGTGCTCGAGAGGAGTCACAGGATCTGTGATTTGTCATACATGCATTTCTCTTACAGCAACAGAGTGCTCCCCAGTTCCAACGTGTCTCCTTAAAATCAAGAATGTGCTTAGAGCACATCCCCACAGCCAAAAGCCCACCTCGTCTCTCCTGAAGCCCACCGACCAAATACAATGTGGATGGTCAGCCTTTCAAGAACATCCTTAGGGGCCACTTTTCTCCATTTCCTGAGCCACACAAAGCTGACCACGCAAAGGGGCCAGGACCCCCTTCTGGGGAGAAAAGAAGCCTGAGAGAATGAGGAGGAAGGAAGACACCGTGGGTGGGAACCCCCCAGCCTTGCCAGATCTTTCTGGCTGTTTGGATCACAGACAAGTGATTTCAGTGTTGCCAGCCTCTCTCAAATGGGTACTCATTTTTACTTGAAAAGAAATTATTAAGTAAATGAAATATCCACTGGGTCAGCACACTTTTCTATGGTCGTGCTGCAGGGAGCACGTCTCCAGTCACTTCTGGAGGAGACATTATGGAACTGTCTGGAATAACCCGCTGGTTGGAGACGCCCATCCTAACCTTCCCAACTGTGGGGCTCATGAAACTGTCAGCTGAGGGTTTCAAAACAGCAAACATCCCCACTTCCGCAGAACTAAACCGGCAGAGAAGAGAGAAAAATGTTAGGCCAGAATGACATGTATCCTCTCATGGAGAAACTGGGAGAAAACTTCCCCCCGAGCCCTTTTCGTAGCTCCACGACAGCAGACTTAATAAGTGCCTTGGTAAAACCAGAAAGTCCTAACTGCATCTTGAAGCTTAAGTGGGAGCTTTCCTTTGCCCACAGCGCCGGTGCCTTCCTTTCATCTTCTCCCTCGTTAGGCCCCAGCAATCACTTACGCACTACAGCATTTTCCCCCAGAAAGAGCTGAATGTATTCATAATTTCTAGGATTACATGCAAAGTTAAGTCTCATCACAGAGTGGAGGTGGATATGGTTTGTCTGGATGACTATGAGAGCCATTTGTTTTTAAAAGCTGCTGGTACTGATTCCTGGGTTTAACAATTATGTTTTTTTTTTTCTTTTAGCTTTGGAAAATATATTATTTTGGAACATTGTGGACCACAGCGGAAGCTTGAGAGTAGATAGAGACGATGACACATGTAAAGGAGCCCCTTATTGCTTTTAAACAGGTTACCCAAAGGCATCAATTTCTGGAGAACAGCAGCAGTAATGACAGCCCATGGCACCATCAGCTCCCAAAGAAACAGGCTGCTGCGCCCTGCTCAGTCCCTCTCCCCTGCCAGCCCCGACCCCAGCCCACCACCTGTAACACCACTCCTCAGTGAGCCTGGAAAACCACACACCCCACCTTCAGCTGGGAAAACCTCAGAAGGGGTACAGGACTGTTCCTCTGTTTAAACACCAGCTTGTTCCACTAAATCTACAGCAAACATTTCCAAATGCTTCCTCCCAGTACCTACTGGGTATCCTAACTATCCTCCTACCGCACCTCCCCAACAATAACTCAGTAGCCCCTCACCACCCCCCGCAAGGCCCTCTTGAGGCTCTCCCAGCCCTGAGTACTAAGTGAAACACGTCTGTGATGAAGTTCGTGGCCACGGGAAGCGCACACACACCCAGCACAGACAGCGTTGCTGTCACCGGACAGCAGCGGGTTCTTCTCGACAGAGGCGGATCCTCAGAGGTTCGGTTGGCAGCTTATGTTATTGGGGAGACCTTAAAAAATAACAAATACAAAATTCAGTATGAGGCCTCTGGGGCCCATAAAAGTGAGGATATATGGAAGGTGTAGCTTCCTGGGAAATCCGCCCCTGTAATTCCCTACACACACACCAAGGAAAAGAGAAGAACAAATGGAAAGAGGGTTTGGTTTTGTCATCTGTGAATGGTCAGAGACAGCAGGGGAGTGAGAGGGAGTGTGACACAGGCATCCAGCCCTGAGTGGGGTGCAGGACACTTCGAGGTACCTGGAAAACCAAAGGTAAGTCTGACAGGGAGAGCGGTCCAGTGGGGCTCGACGTGCAGCTGTGTGCCGACTGCTTTAGGGTCCAGGAGTCCGATCAGTTCCATCACTGCACATCAATCCAGAGTCTTGAAGGTGCAAACTGAATATTCAGGTTCACTCATCTCATTCATAGTCACAGTCTCTCTGTGTGTGTGTCTCTGTTCTGTCTCTCTCTCTTTCTAGAAGGAGCATGGCTCTGGAGATTGCCTGAGCAGCTGACCTCCTGCACCAGGAGTCTGACGCTTTGCTGAACACCAGCATCCAGAGAGGCAAAACTCTATGCCATGATGGAGACACAGGTCATCGGTGTATAAGAAAAGAGGCCGCGATCAAATGCTGTGTTGGGGTCTGGGCTCTCAGGTCCCAGAGACACCTGCCAGAGAGGCGATATTCAAGCCTCACAGCAACTACTCACAAATGCAATAGCACCTTAAGTCTGGGTCTCCTGTCTGTTCAGTGAGCTGCTAAGACCTGCCCTATTTGCCTTACTGGGTTGCTGTGGGGCAAGCCCACCGCACATCTGCAGGCACAGAGCTCTGAATGCTGCCCAGAGGCTGTGCCAGGAACCCCAGACTCTGAGGCATGGATAAAGGGACAATGACATTGGACCTATACCCTCCTGAAATTTCCCTCCTCTTAATTCTGCCACTCCTCAAAGTAGGACAAAGCAAAGTGGTAGAGGTGGGAGTGACTCAAAGGGAAGGTTCAGATCTGTGCGAACACACGTTTGTTCTTACACACGTCAGGAGACCAACCAGAGCCAGGAGTAGCTCTTCCCCAGAAACTAAGCATTTATACATTTATGCTCTCAACATTACATGAATTCCTAACACATTCCTTATTACCCTATGCTTTGACATGAGGCAGGATAGCACAGTGGTTACGAGAGAGGACTCTGAAGTCAGACTGCCTCAATACCAACCTGGGCTTTGCCTCCTTAACTATGTGACTCTGAATGAGACATTTAACTTCTTGCCTCTCAGCTTCTCTATCTACAAAAATAAGAATAATAATGTACCAAGGGTGGCTGTAAGGATGATAAGAGCTAATATAAGCAAAACATTCAAGAGAGCCTAGGCCTCGAGGAGAGCTCTGTGATTGCGACATGCTGTGATGATGATGGTTGGTGAAGGTACTGAAGCTTTCAAAGCCTTCTTCAAAGATATACACCTTGTAAATGAACAAGCCCAGATGGAAGTCCAGATCTGGAAGCCGTGCCCTTAATCATTACACTAAGCATTCTTCTGAGAGTGTGAAATTTCTCTGCTCCTCGGTTGCCTCATCCATCAAATGGAGCTAGTGAATAACAGCTGTGTGGGAGTGGGGTGATGAGTCGCTGAGTCAGTGCAGATACAGCACCCAGGCACGCGGTGCTGTTCAATGAAAGTAATAGCAAGACAACATCACTTTCGTCCAAGGAAGAATGCTTGATCTCCAGCGCCCTGTCCCCAAGCCTCTCTCACTCCAGTTTGCTACCTTGGGGACTCGGTGCTCTGGGAGGGGCATTCTTTGAAGGCCAGTGACCCAAGACAATAGGAGTCTTCGAATGGAACATTAGTCCCAACCCCCAAGCACAGTCCATACCACATCTCTCTGTCCTGTGAAGGAGGGAGAGGACCCAGCTGAGAGGCAGCTGGAAGCCATCTTCCTGGGGCACTGGGGAAGGGAGATAAGGCCTTGAAGATAATTAGCCCCCAGCACTGGGCCTGTGGTGTCTCATTACCAAATGCAAATGCAAGTTCAGTGCCACTCCAAGGTGCCTGGCAAAATGCCTACCAGACCCTCAACTCTGCTGAATTCGGACTGAAGCATGACCCGGCGCGCCCCGCCCCCCCCATGGCCTGCAGCTGGTGGCAGGCTCTGGGAAGGGGGGAGGCTGTTCTCACCCCCACCGAAGGGGAAAAAGCAAGAAGGGTCTTATTTCTTTAAAAGAGGCAGAGAAGCTATGGGCTGGGGGTGTATTAAAAAAATTGCTCTTCCCTCCACAGTTAAAAGAGGGATAATTGGAGCAAGTGGCAGGCGGCTGGTCCGTCATTTAGCATACAGCATACCCAGGAAATCTCACTTGGTAATCAGGAGGAGAGGAGGAAAAGGAGCAATCAGACCCCTATTCAGGCGCCCGTTTATCGACAGCCCCTGCTGGCTGGCTGCTGGAGGGCCGGGCTGGTCCCACCTCAGGCTGCCTAGCAGGGAATCAAGCCCCAGGGGCAGCAGCTTTCCTTTGTGTACATGGCAGGGCCTTGCTCCTCCAGACCAGGGGGAGTCTGTACAGACTTAATCTCTACTGTGTTACTCACCACTTCCCCAATGCCGTGCACAGCCCCCTCCCCTCCAGTATTCAGGGCAGACCCAAATTAGGAACATTTGAGTTACAGCTCCAGCGAATGTGTGCAGCTGGGAGGAGGGGCGATGGCTGTGACTTAAGCAAGTGCCCCACACAGGGGATCCGGCTGGGGCCATCCCTGGAAGCTTAACACTGGCCCTTGGTAAACGCTCAGGGTAAGCACCACCTCTTCAAATATCATTTTTTCACCTCACTCCCAGCTTTTAGAAATGGAGTCACAAAATTTTTCAATGAAATGAAAAATAATTGCAATTCACTTTCAGAAAGGCATGCCAAGGCCACACTGTGGTATTCAGCCATCAATCAAACCACCCTGAGGAGTTGTCGCCTCAGACAGTTGGAGAGGTGGGGGATGGGAGGCAAGTGGGCACCCCACCATAGCAGGCTTGTCATAATGCCCTGTCACGAGCACCCACCACAGACCCTTCGCTGAAGGGGCCCACACCTGGAAACATCTGACACTCAAGATAAGATGCTTCTGTTCTAGACACCTGCCCAAGTCAGCAGGAAAAGGGATCAGACAATGAACCTTTTTTTTTTTTTTTGGTCTGTCTTTGCTAATTGATAAGACCTCGTGCCTGGTCGCTGCATTAACCTAAAAATGGGGGTACACGAATGATGCGACCTATGTCATGAGATCAACCTGGGAACCCTGCTCTGCCTCCCCCACAGGCTGACTTCATGCTAAAGGAAATCTTCTGGGAAACTGGCACTGAAATTTATATCCCTTAAGGGAGGATCAATTCTTCCTGACCATAAGATTGTTGAGAAATTCAACAATCATGCAATTCATAACTGAGAATGGTTTAAAAAGAAAAACAAAATGTAAACTCCTTTCAAATTAATGGCACACTCTCGGTGACCTCTGAGGAGCTTGCTTCTAGAGGGAGTCAGTATTCTGCTTCAGGGCCAGGTGAGCTTCGGGGCCACCATAAAAAGATAGACTGGCCACACCTCCATATTCCAAATCAGATATGCATAATTTCAAAATCATTTTGAATCATCTGCACTTCCTCTGTCTTCCAAGATCATGATTGAAAACTCAAGCTTAAATGTCAACATGTGCGTGTTTGAAGTCAAGGGCCAAAACAAAACATTTGACTTAGAGACATAGCTAGAAGTAAAATTCTGGAACTGCTTTTCCTTCCATCATGTGCCAGAATGTTCAATGTGACCATGATTTGGGCTGGGAATCCTGAAATGAAGTTTTCCCATTAGGCTATGTAGAGTTCAGACTGGAGCTAGAACTAATAGACTTTCACACCAGGAAAGAGAAGATACTATGTCCAGTGCCTCTTACCCCTCGGCCCAGCTCCTCACAGTAACTATCTCCAGTCTTCTGGGTCTGATCTAGAAGACCCCCAGCGGGGATCAACCTAGCCCAAAGCACAGAACAGAGCTGGGCTGTCTGAGCATTCTCCTGGGGAGAAGCATGGAGACAATTTGGAGCCACTGAGGAAGAAAAAGCCAGAGAGACTGAGCAAACATCAGGGCCATGCACATGCTAGAGGCCAATGGACCAGAGACAGCACCTCCAGCAGGGCCCCACCACATCGTTCTGAAGCTTTAGGAGCCCTCGCAACTCTTCCTGCTCTGCTAAAGCATGTAATACAGCAGGTCCTTCCACAGTGGGTACAAGCTCTCACGCTGTTGAATGGTAGAGGAGGACAATTAGACTTGGGCTACAGAAGACACATAGACCCTCCTCCTACCCCCACCCCCAAGAGTCTCCTGCTTCCAGTTCTGTGACATGTACAATTTCAATTCAGGGGTGGGGATGAGACTGAGTGCCCCCTCACTCTGAGTCACCAGGCTCTCAGTAGGACAATGCATAGACATTTGCTTAAGTTATTTGTCTTCTTTTATGCAAAGCTGCTTGACACTTAGCAGCTGCTGTGATTTTTTCCCCTTAATATTTTATAGGTGAGTTTTCCCTCCAACTCTCTAAAAATTAGCTGTGTGTATAGATAGTGTATAGTCTTATGGCCCGAGATACATTGTTGTTGATTAAGCATGATGACAATTACCAGGGTCAACAAGCTCCAAGCTATCATCAGTAAATTCTTTTACCACTCCCAACATTTGACCTGACCTCAACCTTTGCACTGCTCTGCTCCAAGTCAACCAAGCACTATTACTAATTTATTTACTCTATGTGTGTATCAGGAGAATAAACGAGCTAGTCTGTGTGTTTGCCTTCTCCAGATAGAAGGTATCAATCCATAGCCAAAAGACAATTTGAACCTTGAGAAAGAACTATTATTAAAATATACATGTTGTATTTAGCTATTTAAAAATTGTCTACAATCTGTTCCAAAGAAATTTGGTTGGAGACCACACACACACACACACACACACACACACACACACACACACACACAACCAAAACCAAAGAGAGAGAGAAAGAGAAAGGACAAATTGTATACATCTCCGTATAGAGATTCTTCCTGCAGAAAAGTGCTGATCTAAACCTGCCCAGAGGAAATGAGTTCTTTTTAAACACAAAAATGCAATCAGGGATAATCAGCAAGTTAACAACACACTTGCAAATATCCCTAGAAAGGAAGAATGCCAGCTTTCAATGCAAGTTCTGAGCACAGATCCTTTGAGTGAATGAGGAAACAAGTGAGCATGTCAGCGTCTTCAGGAAGAACTTTCTCCAAAGCCAAGAAGCTCTGCATGAGCAGTCCAGTGCAGAAGTATCTGCTTACGAGCAGTGTTTCAATAGCCACCACCCCACAACAGCTTTGTAGGTCCGAGTTGCCTCTGCCCCTCGTCCCCACCCTCCCTCCAAAGGGTTCAAAACAGAACCAGAATTGGCAAAATGCAGGCCTCTCTGTAGCCTCCATGAGGGTAAGACACCACACACATAGGACTCAGAGAGCTGATCTGCCCGGACAACTGACAAGGAGGCCTTCATCGTGACCCCAAGGGGTCCCAATCCCAGCATGTATTACCTGTGAAACAAATTTGTTTTGAGTTTTTAAATAATGTTAGTAGCTATTAGTAGCAACAGTTCATATAACTACAACCTGTTTAAGGAGTTGGGCTGCTGTAGGCAAGTTTGAGGAACAGCTATTTTAAATTACAAATCCCCAAGCAGGGGGAGACTCACCTAATAAAGAGATCCTGGAATCTGTGCTGAGACACCCACCTTGCTCCACCTACCTGACTCTCCTTGACTATCTTGGCTACACAAAGGTGTCACCCAGGTTTTATTCCACTCCCCAGAGACACTGTCAGATTGGCTTGGGGGTGGCCTGAGGATTTTTAAACTCCTCCCACACACACACATGATCCTAATGTGCAGCCAAGGTTGAAAACCACCCCATTACCTCCAGGAAGAGACCAGTATAAAAGGTGATGCAAACATCTCTGGAAAAAATCAGGGTTTAACCAAAAAAGGAGACGAGAAAGCGCATGCCTGGCTCCTTCATCATCCTCGCCTCGCAACACACAGAGCTGGCAGGTCAGGTCACATGTTCTTTGTGAGGTCCATCTTCCTCGTACTGAAATCGAGGCATTCAGTGAGTCCAGAGATGCAGGACTTGTCAAGTTAAAACCTGGAACTTCTCTCAGATCTGATCCCAAATAGATTTTGATGAACAAACGGAGGCAGCCTAAGCCCTTGGACATGAGTCCCCGCTTCCTCTGCCTGGGAAGCTGTAGTTGAACTTGGAAGAGTGACCAGGGCATGCAGAACATGACCAGCGGCCTCCAGAGCTAGGCTGGACTAGGCTCCTCACATTCTATATTTTCACGCACTGTTCTCTCTATATGGATTGGCGAGAACAGGACAGAAAAATCCTGATGCTGGAATAAGGAAGCATGAAGGCCCGTCCCCAGGTGTCTCATCTACCCTCCAGACACATCCCAGATTATGGGGGAGGGGGCACCCAGTCAAGGTTGGGTTTATGGGGGGCCAAGCATGCACCTGCAAATCCATCCACCCCATTCTTTGCACAGGCATTTTTGGTACTGGAATAAGGAGGAAGTGAGAAAGCATTTCCCATCCACCCTCAATGGTCCAAATCTCGACCAGGAAGAAGTTTGCCCATTTCTATCTGATTTCTTGCCCCTGATCCTGCTAAACTGTACTGTGGTGGAGGAACTGCTCTGTGCACAGACGGCATCCGTGCCATCAAGCCCTCTGAGTACACATTTGGGTAAGGAACCCATGGTTGAGTAATCAGGATTCTCTTCCTGCTGAGAACTGATGGATTTTCCATTGAGAGCAAGGAAAGAATTTCTACCACCTCCTCAGGGAAAGGAACCCAATTACCTAACAAGCAGCTAAAGAAGCACTTCAATAAAAAAGTGGTTTCTATCTGTCAGGGGTCCTGGATCCTCACCCAGCCCACTAGGAGGTCTGAAGCCAGAGGGTGGGACGCTCCACCTTACCTTCCGAGCACAGCTTGCCTCCGAAGCCCGTGGTGGAACAGTCACAGGTTGGGTGGCCATCCAGGAGAAAGCAGATCCCACCATTTTCGCAGGGAACGTCACCACAGGGGCCCTCTGCATCCAGCTGGACACCCTGGCTCCCCAGAAGCCGAGGCTCCGAGTTGCCGTATTTCAGATCCAAAATTAATCCCTTGAAGCCGGGTATAGCCTGTACTCCGTCGAGGGTCAGAGCAGAAGGTCGGATGTCCGCCGGGACTCCTCCGAGGAACAAGTCGCTGACCACATCCATGTAGGGCCGCTGGGGCTGCAGCTCCCCGGACTGGCCCTCGCCATCCAGCACCAGCGCAGTGCGCAGGCGGTCGCGGCTCACCATGAGGAAGTGCCAGCTGCTGTCGTTCACCTGCTTATTGGACAGCACGGCGGTCTCGGCGCAGTCCATGCTCACGCGCAGCTGCACGCGGCCGTCCACCAGCGAGAGGCACAGGAAATCACAGACGCCGCCATCGTCCAGGTAGAGCAGCAGCCCCGTGGAGACGTTGGTCTTGAACTGGAAACTCAGGTCGCTGCGTGTGCTGGCGTCCCAGCGGAGGTAGCGGGCCCACTGGTTGGGGAGTCCCATGAACTCCAGGCCCCGGCACAGCCCCAGAAGGGACCCCAGCAGGACGCTCACCTTCAAGGTGAAGAAAACCGAGTGCGCGGTGAAGCTCATCGTGGGTGCTGGAGTGGAGCGAGGAGGAGCCGACAGTCAGGGAACAGCCCCGAGGGCTTTGCACAGCAGAGGGAGAGGAGAGGGGAGGCAAGGGGCGGGCCGGAGAGTACACAGGAGGAAGGAGGCACACAAGGAGATCCAAGGAGATCGTGAAGGGGAGGAAGGAGAAGCGACCTGGACAGCCCAGATGGGCCCACAACACAGAGGCAGAGGGAAGAGACAGGACAGAGACGGGCCCACCCTCAAGTGGGGAAAGTGAGACACTGAAGTGAGGAGCAAAGTGCCTTTCTCCAAGAAAAGATCTCAGCTATCCATGCGGATCCGGAGGCCTTGTTTCGAGGAGATGGTGAGCAGAGCCTTCTGCGATTCACTCCTTCTGATGGACCCTCAAGGCCCCAGCCAGGGAAACTGCTGGGGTCACAGGGCTGTGATGGAGGAGGAGTGAGCAGTGAGGTAAGTCAATGAAGGTAGAAACAGGCCAAGGACCAGTCCTGAAGTTCTACCTCCTAGCAGCCCCCGGCTGGGGGCAGGGGCGCAGCCGGAAGCTGGGTATTCAGGCCGAGCAGGGCCCAGGGAAGAGCAGGTGCAGGCTCAGGCTTCATGATGCGGGCCAGAGGCAGTCCTGCCCATAACCTGCTTCCCAGGACTCCAGAGAAGAGCTCTGCAGAAAGGGGGAAGAAGAGGGAAAAGGGAGACGGACGTTAGAGATGTGTGTTGGGAAAATATTGCATCCTGTTTCTCAAATATTGATGGAGCCTGGACTGTGAGGCAGACTATTCTAGTGATTCCCCAGGGCTGGGTGCTTCAAACAAGAGGGAGGGTCTGACTCCTTCCTGAACCACTGCAGGACCCAGTTCCTAATGATTCACTCGGATTTTCCATATGCAAAAACGGTATAAAGCCCTCAATGCCACATCAGCGCATTTTTATAATATTCGTACTGCAGGGTCAGATAGCCAAAATTTATTTTTAAGATAAATGCTAACATGTTATAAACTCAAATACTCACAAATAATTTTAAATTATTTACCAACTAAAGGACATGAAAACGACAGATTTTTTTTGGAAAAGATTTTTTTTTCAATATGACCATCCAATGTTCGACTAGAGGCACTCTGACTTCCACCTTTAAATTTTTTAAATATTTATTTTAAAACAGCAAATATAAATCAGAAGGTGAGTAATAAGCAAACTTGACCTCATCTCTTCCCAAAAGTACAAAAATATGTACTTTGAGGCTGCTTTTTTAAAGACTGACTTTAAATCCTAGTTCCTGTATGTGAAACTAAGCTTATTAAACTACTTGACCTTCTGTTTCCTCATTTGTAAAGTAGAAAGATAATAATGTCTTCCAAGGTTGGAGAGAAGATAAAATGAGATCATGTATGGGTCTATCCTAGCATGAGGTTTTATATATATATATATATATAGAAGGAATCAATAAATACTAGGAACCTTCATTTCTTAAATCCAGCTAGGAAAGGAGATGAAGAGGTGTTACGAGGTGTTATTGATGTGTGTCTATGTGTGTGTGTGAGAGCGTGTGTATCTGTGTGTGTGTGTGTGTGTGATTCTGTGTGTATGTCTTATATGAGTGTGTCTATGTGAGTCTGTGTCTGTGTGCAATTTAGAAGTTATGAAAATGTCAGAGTAGATAACAACTGAAGAGTTAAGGGATGCCACCAACCGAGAGATTATTATGTAGGTTTTATACTAGTTGGAAAGTGTGATTTGGTTTCTGAGGACGGACTCTGGCCCACCTAGCTGAATGGAAACTTCTCTGCCCACAAGAGAGCAATGACGGTCATTTCTAGGAACTATGCGGTTGCTGTTTTTTATTTGCAATATCTGATAATTTAACATGATCTCTGTCAGAGCATTACTTTCCACTGTTTTTATGATGACCACATTAGCAAAGTTAGTTATTACTCTTGCTTTGAAAAGGAAAATGCTGTTCCTCACCAGGAACAAACACCTATTCTCATTGAACAAATAAACCTAATCAACAAGAGGCTGGCTGATTAAACCCATTGTAAGGAAAGCCTTTGCTCTGCAAAAGGTCTTGTCTAATGTTTCCCAAAGTGTGGCCTGAGTACTTCCACTGGTGCAAAAGATGCTCTACCAGAACATGGACACAGTAGTATGAAGGTACTGGTGGGCAAGCTGGTAAAATTTCAGTCATTTATGAGCTGATATCACTTTGCTAGCGTGAAATCAGTGATGCTAAAGATATTGATGCCACAGAAACAGGCAAATATCACAAGTCAAGCTCTTTGGGGTGAACTTTAAGGGAAGTCTTAAAAGGGGATAAGGAAATTAACCAGAAAAATATCTGGGGAGAATGTTCTAGAAGTTATACTGCTGGAGCAGTCAGGTATATTTGCAGAACAGTAAGCAGCCTGGTGCTGTTGGAATGGGGCAAAGACATGAAGCCAGACGTGGATCTCACAAAACTGGATGGTGAGACACGACCCAGCCTCTAAGGAGTGCTGGATGAGGCGAGGGATGCCTGCTAAGTCAAAAAGCAACCTCCCAGGGGACAGAGGATTTCTTGGTCTTGAGAGGAGACGCCTCTGACCTACACATTTCCTTATGTGAATTTGCTGAAAGGGGCCACTTTGGAGACTATGCTCAGGGCACAGCTGATCTCTGGCCCTTCCCCACAGCCATGCATATGATAGAGAAGAGAGGGGAGCAAAACAGATGTCAGCAGGAAAAAAAAAAAATAAAGCCTCTGAGAAGAGGTAACCCAAGCCTGGAGTCATTGATGAGCCAAAAATGTAAAAAACTATGTCATGGAATGTAGCTCCCCAAGGTATGAGCCCGCAAGGCTGGGCAAAGTTTCTTCTCAGTGCCATCACCCTGATGGCTTCGTGTCCTGGGGGAGCTTCTCTTTCCACCCACTCCCCTGCCAGTGCAGACCTGGAGGGCCTCTGGCCGACATGCATGGCTCAGATGGCTGCACCACAGCCGCCTCAGTGAGTGGGAAGGACATTCAGATGAGAGGCTGGCCTCAGATGATCCAGGGCATGAGGCCCTCTCCCTCTTCCCAGATACTCATTTCTGGTAAGATCCAATTGGACCATTCTAGAAATGTTCAGACTAGTCTATAACTCACTTCTGAAAGTCACTTATTGTCTATATACTTTAAATGACTTGCTCAATTTGCTTTGTTTATTGAGCTCTGATTCATCCCAGTCACTGCTGGATCAAACTAGAATAAGACACCATCTTGTCAAGGGCCTCCCAGAGCCCTGGGGCACAGGTGTACTTGAGAAACACAAAGCACATTGATGAAGCGTCCTGGCTCAGGAAGCTTGATGGGAGGTCCTTGTGGCTAGGGGCTGCTTCACCATTCTGTGAGCCACCGGACCTTGGCATGGAGCAGGAAACATGCAGAACAGTCAAAACAGAAGCTGAAGAGATCCCTGCAGGTCATCTGACTGCTCCATGTAGCAGCCGCCATGCCATCCTGCTTTATACAACTGCAGTAACACTGAGCACGTGCCAACCGCACGTGACCACCTAGGACAATGCAGCACATGCCTAGTGATCTAGGTAAACCCATCAGTTGAGAACTCAGCTGCCCAGGAGCACTCCATCATGGGAATCGACACTGCCTGCTTTGTTGTGCCTTCTCTATCCTGCCTACTGGGCCTCTCTTACGAGATTTGTTGACACCAAGTTCCCCCCGGCCTGCATTATGGGGTTCAAAAAGATGGGCTTAGGAAAACCCACTTTCTTTCCCACAGGCACCAGGTAAAATCTGATTTCGGGACTAACGGCAACATCATTATTGGGTTTACCTAGTCTTGATCCCCTGAGATCTGCTCACATTCTCTCATAAACTCTTCCATTTCTTCCCATGGCCTCTGGGAAATTGCCATAATGGCCAAAAGCCAGAAATGACTTTACTTCAGTATCATAGACCCCAGGCCAACTTCCCCAGACATTTCTCCCATTCTTGTGCAGTCCTTAAGGGGGACTCTTAAGGAGCCAGGAGCCATCCCCCCCCCCCCCCCCCTCCCAGCCAACCTCTCTTTCCCTGAGACACAGATTCCAGTGCCCAAGGTTAGCCCCAGCCTGCATGGAGGGCCTGGGCTGGTGCGGAAGCTCAAAATGCTTATCTGCTGTGTAGGAATCTAGCAGAGAGGGAAAGTGTGTGACATTATCTAATTGCCAGCTAATTTGCATAATTATCGAAGGCACACTTTTTATGTAGGGTTAACATCTTTGTAAATGTCTCCCCATCCGGCTGCTTAAGAACTGGTGGGGGGGGGGGTGAGGTTCCCATAACTCTGACATACATAAGGCAATTGCCACAGGCGTGGAGCTCGCTGCTATTTGCCCTTCACCCACTCCTTACAGTTCCTCTGTGTCCTCAAAACAGACTCAGGAGAAAGTCAAACCTGTGTCAGAACCAGGACAGAACAGTGGGGGAAAAGTCTGAAAGTGATGTCCTCATGTCCAGCCCTTGCTGGCAGACCAAGGTCCATGGGCTGGGTTTGCAGTTTTTACTCTAGTACTCTCTCCTACTTTCCTCTCACACCACTGAACAAGACCAAGAAAACCCTACAGTGGTTCTTGTTTGGATTTACTTGACCTTCCCCCTTTTACCACACACCACTTTGAAGGTAGAATGATTTTGACCACACCAAGTTTCATTATTGCTATTTGAGATCACTGAGAATTTTGAATGAAGACAACAAAAAAAGAAAGCAGAGCCAAGAGATGGGTAGAGAGAGTTTTCTTTTTTTTTTTTTCCTAGGGAGCTTTAAGCACCTAGATGCAGTCGGTCCTGAAGCCCAGCTTTCCTGGGCCCTTGGACTATGATTACATAAACCAAAAATTTTTCCCTTCCCTTGGATTATGTGATTTAGAGTTGTCCAGTGACCCAGCATCCTGACTAACATGTGCCTTATTCTAGACATGTAAATGATCGTCACTGACACACTGGAGACAACTGGCACAACACCCCACAACTTGAGATGGCACCGGATGGCTCAGCCTACCACCAGTGTTCTGCACATCCACCTGCCCATGTCCTTGGGCAAATGTAAAGAATGTGGGCACACTTTTTTTTTTACATCAGTCTTCATTTTGTGCATTTTTTCCATCTCAATTGTAATCCCCATGGGCCTCCCATCACCAATTCATCCATGTACCATCACCACAGTCCAGTGCATTTTCCTCCCCAGTTTCGATTCCATTCCCCTCCTACCCCCATAAAATGTCTCTGGTTTGTTTTCATTTTAACTCTATTACATTTGTTAGTCTCTCTCTCTCTCTTTTTTTTTCTCTTCTTCCCTGATCCCTTATCCTCCTGCTATGAGTGAAACCATCCAGTATTTTTCTTTCTCTTTCTGGCTTATTTCACTAAGCATGATCCCTTCCAGCGCCACCCATGTTGCTGCAAAAGGCATGAGTTTATCTTTTTGATTGCTGAGTAATATTCCACCATGTATATGTACCACGTCTTCTTAATCCAGTCATCTATTTTGGGGGATTTGGGTTGATTCCATGTTTTCCCTATTGTAAATAGAGCAGCAATAAACATGAGGGTGCAGGTGTCCTTTTGAATCAATGTTTTTGTGTCCTTTGGGGATATACCTACAAGTGGGATTGCTGGGTCATGTGGAGGCTCTATTTTTAGCCTTTTCAGAAACCTCCAAACAGCTTTCCATAGTGGTTGTATCAGTTTGCATTCCCACCAGCAGTGCAGGAGAGTTCCTTTTTCTCCACACCCTCACCAACATCTGTTGTAGCTAGTTGTTTTAAGATGTGCCATTCTCACTGGGGTCACCCTAGGCGCTTTGGACATGGATAGAGAAATATTCTTTCAACAGCCTCAGAAATAATTCTTTCTCAACTAAACTATGCTCCTCCTGGCCTTTAGAGCCACCCACACCCTAGCCATCACTACCGTAACACAACTTCAAAGACCCTATGCAAGCAGTGAGGGAAGTGAAGGCAGGAATACTCTGCAAGATAAGAAAGCAGCTGGAAAAGTAATGAAGTGCCTGGGCATCAGGCAGAGTTGGATTTAAACCCAGACCCATTACTATAGCTATTTAGCCCTGGGTAACTCTCTACATTTTTTTTTGTTCATACAAAAAAACAATGGGAATAATAATACTTATCTCCTGGGGTAATATTTGGACTTTATTAAATTAAAAAATATGTAGAGGTATAATTGCTTTCTGAAAATCAACAACAGTATCTACTAATGGGGAATATTTTTACCCCGGGACTCCACAATTCTCCTCCCAGGTGTAGACCAAGGGAAATGCTTACATAAGTCCAATCAAAGACATGCCTGAGAATGTTTTAGTAGCACTACTGATAATAGACAAACCCTAAAAAATAACCAAATGTCTATCTGCTGTCAAGTAGATAAACTGTAATCTATGCATGCAAATATTCATAGCATTGACAATCGTTGTTCTTCACCTCTTGACAGGACATGAATGAGTCCCACAGCAGAGCACAAATTGTATGGGTGCCATATATGTAAGGTACAAAAATGGTCAAAAGGATTCTATGTTGTTAAGTGTCAGAACAGAAGTTACCTTTGGGGAGTGGGGCAGTGAGTGAATGAAAGAGATCACCCCAGGTATAGGAGATCTATTTCATCATTAGTTGATTTTTCCCTGTGCTCAGTTTATGGAAATGACTGATACACTTATGATGCATGCCCATTTCCACTGTGCTTCAATATACTGTGCTTCAATTAAAAAAAAAAAGCTTACTGTATTTTCTGATACACAATAGGCATTCACCTATTGTTTCGATTATGTCATCTAAAGGAGAGTTTTAATGAAAATGATTGCTGGTTTCCTATAAATTTTTGTTCTCTTTTTTTATCTTTATAGCTACACCATGGGTGCTCCATGGCTTAAAAAATGTGAAACACCCAAGTCAAATCCAATCTCTGATCTAGAAAAATACGGGTAAACACCCATCAGGTTTTTTGCAACAGGTGGCTGATGACTTTCTCTCTTCCCAGTCCACTCTCCACCCCAGACATTTGCTCCTGCCTAGGAATGCCACCCCTGCGTGTATCTTCTCACCCTAAAATCCACTGAACTGCTTCTGTTCTTAAAATGTCCTTAGATACTAATTTGACCCTGTTTACATTTATCCTCCCTATCACTTCAGGAAAAGGAAGGCAGACGATCTCCAAGGACTTCAATGCTAGTAGCCAAATGGGCATATGGAGAAGGGTGTGTGCCATGTACATGGCCCTTAAAGGGGGACAAGGACAGGGAGACTTCTTTCCTGAACCTTGAACTATCACATTTTTCTTCCCTGCTGAAGTGTTTTGTAAGAACTAAGAAGGTGCCAGTGTCAGGCTAACCTAACCTGCTTTCTGTCAAGAATATAAAACTACTGTGTAAAGACACACAATGATTGTATAGGGATACCTGTCGGTCTTGTAAGGTGAACACAGCCAAGGAAATATGTCGCTGGCTAAAAACTAGCATTCGAAGAAGGGGTAATGATGACAAGAACGCTTTGGAAATGCATACACATGCACACGGTAAGTCCTTCCTCAGGGCCACTGACTGACTCCTGGGAACTGTGAGTGCAGTGAAACGAATGAGAATAAAACTAGGTCCTTGAATAATGTCCTCTCCTTCAACATTGACTGGGACTTCTTTTTTATCATCAATTTGTTTTAATATGGTGATGGGTCCTGGGTGATATTGTGGCAGGAGAACTATGGGGACTACAAGAATGAGAAAGAAAAATAAATAAAAATAAACAACAAAAAAAAGATATATACAAAAAATGTATTGACATATGTGTGTTTTGGCCAAATAATTAAATGCAATTATAGACTTCTAATTAATTAAATATAATAAAGGGAAATGATCATCTGTGTCGATTTGGTGCTTTTAGATCATTAGATCTTTATTCTGGTCATTAGGTCAATATTCTGTGTTCCACTCCCAGAGAGAGGTTTAAGTAAGTTGAAGAATAATAAATTGAAAGTCTCCTGTGAACATTTTTTATACCTTGCAGCACCCGTGGTGTAGGTATAGAGATAGATAAAACATAGCTCAAAGTCTGCAAAGCACTTGCATGCTGGTGTAGAGAAAGATATGAGCCTACACAACGTAAGCAGGTGGATCAAAGGTGAGAGACAGGTACTACTGAGCTTGGGCGCTGTGGGGCAGTGCCCAGGCTCTAGGTTACAATGCAGAACACTGGTGGCAGGCGAAGTGCTCCTTTCATGGATGTTAAAGGAATGGGCTCTAGAGTCAGACCGTCAGGATTTAAATTTTATACCCAGCCACTGCTGCCTGTGTGACCTTGAGCAAGTCACTTACCCTCTCTGTGCCTTAGCTGCCTCATGTATCCCTATATAAAATGGAGCCAATAATGAAACCATAGTAAGGCATTAAATATAAGGTAGCTACCTTAGAAAAGTACTCAACATAGGTAAGTGCCAAGAAAATGTCAGCCACAGTGGTTGCTGCCATGGTTACTGTTGTTCTGGAGTTCATATTTCATCCCGATTGTGAGGCTGATGGTAGCATCTCATCTGGCTTGCTCAGAGAGAGAGAGATGGACACCTACTAAACTTCATCCCAGTGGTGCAAATAACACCTGAGTTTCTTTATATGAGACCTGGGGTGTTAGTGGTACCGGGGTTCATGGGTTATAGAGGCAATCCTGCAGTGACATGAACAGTGTCTGCAGGGGCTGAGGCATTCTACATGGGAAGGGAGACCCCACAGGTTCTCTATGGCCTTCAAGGACAGTAATCTGACTAGTGAATGGAAGTATTAGGAAGCGTATTTAAGTCTTTGACTTCCAAGCAGACCACCTCCGAGTGCAATGCATTGAGTGTCAGTGAGTACACCTCAGAAGACACCGAATGCCCCTTGGTGTTCTGGTACTAAATAGGGGTATGCATGCAGTGCAGTAGCACCCAATGGAGCAACAGTGCTGGCCTGGTGGTTAGGAAAGACGGAACTTACATAGACACTTGAAGGGCAAGTCAGGACCTAGGCACTGGGGAGAAGCCTGGTGCAGGGAAAAGAATACGGGACCGGAAGTCAGAACCAAGCTGTCCTCGCACTATTGCTCGAGTGCCCCTAGATGCAGCTCTAAGAGCTCTCTAGATTTTAATGCTTCTATTATAAATTTAGGAGAACACTGAATACACCTTCCAGAATGTTGTGAATAGCAAAAGAGGTCAAAGATTGCACAATGTAAAGGAACGCTCATGACTTTTTAAACACTCCTTGACATCCCTCTACAGCAATTCATGGCATTTATCTCTTCTCCACCAACCATTTCTATTTTACCCCCATGCAAATGAGCAAAAACCAACAACCAACCATTCCTTGTTGACCACAGGACTTAGGCCTCACAAAGTGCTAACAGGCTCTTGAGTATCACAGGTAATACCAGGAACCCAAGAAGCCATGAATATTCACCAGTCTCACTCCTTCTTTCCCCACCCCTCCCACTCCCAGCCAGCGGGCCTCCTCAGCCTGGAGTTCTAAGCCACGGGCTGGGAAACCATCTGGCTGCTGGGAGAGTTAATAATTTATAATGAAGATAATCACCCTTCAAGATCCTTGCCTCGTGGGACCATTAAAAAGGATTCAATTGAGAGCCCGTGAGTTCTTTACATGAGGGGACAGGGAGACAGAGAGAGAGGAGGGCAGGAGTGAGAGGGGGAGGAAATCAGAGTGGGGGGAGGGGGAATCAACTAGGTGCTTAGCCAATCTTCCCCTAAAAGAGGTAGGGGAGAGGGAAATTATTCAGTACATGAAGACAATCTTATCCAGCTTTCACAGTACCAGCCCAGCAAGAGTGCAATTTATGGGTCTTTTCTCCTAGCCAACTCTCTCTACACAAAGAGAGAAAAAAAAAACCCAAACACATGCAAGAGGTGGGTAGAGAGACACAGACAAGAGAAAATAAGCCTGCCCAGCAATCATGTCTGGGGGTGCTGGGACAGCTCTCTCTGTTCTCTTTCCAGGACACAGTAAGGCCCCCACTGTGCTAATTATTCCCATTACTCGACAAAGTCTCCATTAACGGAGCAAGTGGTGCCAGAACTGGCAGGGGGAGGGCAGAACGGACGGGAGACGCTCCGGACAGACTGGAACTGTATGAGCCTCGGCCAGGCAGGCCCCTGCTTCACCAGGGGCCAAGGGTATATCTTGGAGTTGTGAAGTACAGGCCACATAGTGGCTGAAGATGGGGCACAGGAGGGCACCGAGCAGGGACATCTCTGGGGAGGATTCCAATGAGGGTGAGGGCTGGTCTGGGACAGGCTCAGGACAGCTGAGAACAGGACAGAGCTGATCCATATGTTCAAACAAATGCCAAAGGCATTGTGGTCTCCCTCGGATTGTAGAAGGCCACCACTGTAGAAGGGCTATTCCACTGCTCTTCCAGCACAGACACCTTACAACAGCAGCAACAGCCACAGCAAACGCACATCACACTTACTTTGTGAAAGACACTACTGCAAAGATGTTAGTCATTTAATTCTTACCAAAACTCTAATACTAGCACCTACAGCTAGTTGTTGTTTCTGTTAGGAGTCAGTGTGGTGGGGGATGTGTACAAAGCTCCCAGCACAGAGAATGACCCGCCATAAGCATTCAATAAATATCAGCCATTACCATCACCACCATTGCTACTTCTGTCCACCTATTCACACCTTGACTATCAGACTCTCTTCCGTAGTATTCAGTAGCTCAACAGTATAATGACTCAGATTCTTTACCCCTGGCTCTATACCCCTTTCCACTTAACATTAACATGTACTCTTGACATGTGTCTTGCTTTGTTTGAAAGGGATGTTAGCAAAACACAAGCAGATGCTTGGAAAGTGCTTTTCCATTTTCTCCATATTAAATCTGGCTCCTTGGCCATGAGAAAAGCCAAGAAATGCCAGTGGATCCTAGAGGACAGAAATGGAATCATTCTACATATGCTACCCAAGGCTTATCCTACCCACGGCATAGAACTGGCTATGTTCTAGAACCCTAATCCAGAGACAACCAAGGAAAGAGTCCACAGCTTGAATTCCCGGTTTGCTGTAAGCACTTAACATGGAACCTCCAAGCCTCTGAAACCCACTACCTGATCCAACCTAATCAGTTTTAGGATCACAGCCTGTTCAGAAGCATGTCAGAACAGAAACTAAAAAGGACCCCTGGGAAGAACGCCGTGCTCGGAACTGTCCATGTCAGCGATTCAGTACAGCCCCTGTGCACTGTGATTTGAGGATGTAAGGCAAGCCGTGTTCACGGAAACCAGCATATAGGACATGCATGGAGCTAACAAGTATGTCCGACACACATACTGCAGTGCGCTCAGCAGCCTCATTAAAAATAGTCAGCACACGTGTGTGTAGCATGCTTCAGTGTTCACAAAACATTCTTTTATCTGATCTAATAAGTATGGTCATTTTTTTTTTAATTTGCTTTTATATAGGAAAAAACTGAAGTTTGAAAGAGAACATGGTTTGTTCATGGTCACAGAGCCAGTAAAGGATATAAGTGAATTATTACTTCAGGCATTAGAACAATAAGGCCAGCATTAGGTCACATGGATCAGCATGATATCACTATTTCTGGGAACTGTTAGATAAGGTAGATCAGTAAGTAAATCTCCCCTTCACATGTCCACAGCACAGCTTACTAACTGACCATGGTAACTTTCTATTGAACCGGGTGGAGCCTCAGAATCCTTCCCAATCCTACAGCACTCTGTAAGGCCCTGAATTTCCAAAGATCCCAGCCAGAGCTAGGTGAGTGAGGGGAGCTGCATATGACAGCAACACTCTCAATGGGACGTGACGGGGGCTTTAAAAAGATTAGGACAGGGCCCTCCCTGGTGGCGCAGCAGGTTAAAGCACAGCACTGAGAATCTAAAGCCGCTTCCGGATGAGTTCGATTCCCGCCTGCCCCAGAGGTGACCACATGGCGTGGCAGACCTCTCCTGACCCGCCCGCTGCTCCCCTCAGCAGTGTACTTCATCGATCTGCCTGTTCTGCTCCCCGCTCTCTCTCTGGTGAAGCCTCTCACCCTCCGCGTCTCTGGCCTGTACCCCAGTTCTGTATGCACAAATAAATAAATCTAAAAAAAAAAAAAAAGATTAGGACAAATGTTATGTGAACACACAAGATGGAAACAATGACTGGCCAAGTGGTAGGAGAAGGCTAGCTGTTTTTCAAAAAGAATGGATTTTGCTAGATCAAGCCACGGGGAGTATAGTTAGCAGAGGAAAAGGCATGAATGAAAGCAGGGGGGTATGAAAGATCATGAGCTACTTAGCAAAAAGTTCTGTCTGGCTGGACGATAGAGTGGGTGGGAGGGAAATGTAAAGCTAAAAGGTCATGTTGGGGTCAGATTTCCAAAGGTCATATGTGCCAAGCTAAAGAGGTCATAGAGTCAATTCGCGATTTTAAATAGGGGGTGATGAGATAAAGTCTGCATGTTCTAGAATAGGAGCTGGCATCATATTATTAAAAGGAATTCCCTGAAACACAGAGACCAATGCCAAGGCCATCGTCCTCCTGGAGTGATGAGAGGAGAACTTGACCCCTGCCTGATTCTTGACCATCCATGGCCATTTTCAATACACCTGAACAGTGAAGTTGATCCAATATGTGCAGTGACATTCTATCCAGGTAGATAATCCAGAAGACAGAGGAAAAGTTAATAACTGGCTTTGATACAGTTCTTTACTTTAGAACTTTCTGCTTTCAAAATTTCTGATTCTGTCCGAAATGGACAAGTCCACTCCTCCAAAATCTGGCACCATTCCTACATAACCCAAGCTTCCAAAGAGATGGCTATCCTGGATGCCTCCAATCTTTGCCGGGGTGCAGGGTACTCAGGTGTAAACTAGGACTGCTGTGGGGACAGTCAACCAAAGGAAAAGCTCGCCAATCCTGAAACCTAAACATCTTCCCCAACATCACCAGACGCCTGAGCCCACTGGGTGCTCTAAAAAGCACCTGGCCCATTCTGAACACAAAAAAAGCAATCAAACAAACTAGTGGGTGCAAGTGGGCCTAGAAGTGGGGTGGGGATGACCATCAGAAGAAATTCTACAGCCAGGATTGGTCTCCTACAATGAGTTTAAACTCATCCCAGGATTGAGCCTTAAAAAAACAGTTCCACAAGAAACTCTAAAAACAAAAAACAAAAAAAGGAATGAAAATGTCTCAGTGATCAAGTGTATTCAGAAACATTGTTATTAACACTAGCAAGAGTAAAATTCATAGGCTAAAGCCTAATTCCCACCGTGATGGCACTAGAGGGTGGTCCTAGGAGGGACTAGGACATGAAGGGGAAGTCCTCATGAAGGGCACTAGCACTCTGATAAGGAAAGACCAGTCAGCATGTTCTGCTTTCTGTTCTTCACTGTGAGAACAGAAGACCACCCCCTCACCCCCATCCTCAGCAGGCAGGTCCTCACCAGATCTACCAGCATCTAGATCTTTGACTTCTCTGCCTCCAGAGCTATGAAAAACAAAATGTTTAAGCCACTCGGTGGATAGTATGTTTTGTTACAGCAGCCCAAGCTGACTAAGACAGACATAAACTCTTTTCCCTGTTTTAGAGATTTGCGGTGAACGATAGAATATTAAAGGCTCTGAAACCCTGAGAGAAAAAAATCTGAGTGAATCTGATGTAGCCTCCTCCTTTTGCAGATGGGCAAAGTGAGACTCGAAACATTTTTATATAGCTCTGCAATGTTAGTTGCTATTTCCTAAGCCACAAGTGAAATTAGCAACCATCCAACAGGAACTATGTCTCACCCACTTTGAAAGCCCAGAGACTGGTCAACTGCTTACTGTTCTAGACATCCCTAAATATTTGTTGGTTGATGTGATCTAAAGCTTGGAGCTCTTTTAAATGAACTCTTTCAAACGTTAAGTCTCAGACTTTTTAACCATTCATTCATCTACTCAAAAATATTTATTATGTTCAGTGTTTTCTGTCAGTCCTGGAAACCTTGAATAAGGCAGACCCAGGCTGTACCCTCAATGAGCTTATAGCCAAGTAAAGGAGGAAAGATCAAAAACAGTGAAAAGATAGTGAGAGACTCGGCAAAGAGATAAAGTAAAACTGAGGTGCTCCACCCCCATCCATCTTTCTCCTAGACTCTCTTTCCAAGGATGGATGTTATTTCTATTGCTGTATCTCCATTAAAATAGTTTCCTTCCCACACCCACCCTCTAGCTTCCTTAATTGTAGTGCAAAAGAAAAAAAGTTCCCAACACCCTGTCAGAGTAAAAGCAATTGTGAAATCCCAAGTATAGTATGGAGCTGTGACTGCCTCTCCCTGGAAGCATCTCCCAGGAAGCATCTGCCTTCCTAAGTTAGTCAGAAAGAGCCAGCACACAAAGCCCCACTCCAGGCAACGTGGGAGCTGGTCTGCACAACACCTTCCCAAAATAAGGCTCCAGGAGAGTTTACCTTGGGTCAACCCAAGCTCTTCCAGCAGCCTTGTGCTGTGCATGTTCTGCGAATTTCACCCCTAACGCTAAGACTTCCAAGCAGGTAGTTGCTTCCCGAGGTTGGCCCTTGGTCTCAGGATTTCCTGCTGTTCATATTTGACTCTTCACAATACAGAAAGCTGTATCCTCTCTAATGAAATGATTTCCTTGCCAAACACTCTCAGTTGGGGCCACTTGTATATCTCAGGATGTGAGCAGAACAGAGGCATCCTTTCTGTCCACCTTCATGCCTCTGTCATCAGTCAAGAACCCTCTGCCTTAGCAACCCGCTCCTCCCTCCATCTCCAAAGCTCTTTTTTTACCACCTGTGGTCAGTTAGGTGACTGTTCAAATATGTTCACTCACCAACTCTAACTTCCTCGCTGGATGGGGTGGTTTTTCCCCATCCCTTGACTTTAGACAAAGAAATATTAGCAGCTTTGACACGGCCTAGTTGGAAATGTACTTGCTCGCTTGTTCTTCTGCCATCGTAATGAAAAAAGTAACCTGGACGTGTCTAGGAGTCTCAGGTAAATGATCATTCCACAAGCTACCCCAGTGATGACCTAAATCAGTCAAATCCCATCCAACTTGCAGATGAAAAAATCAATGGAATTAGACTGTATGAATCTGGCCTATAGATGGACTATTTCCAGAAGGAAGTTAAATAAATACTTCCTGTTGCATGCCACTGGAAGATTTTTTTGTGATCTTTGTAATGCAGCAATAGCTGACAAATACATGACTCTGAGATGGATCTGCCACATTCACTAAGATATTTCACTGACTCACCACTTCCCCTGAATCCTCACTTTGCACATGTGAACAGGTCCCTGGTTTTACAGCCATTTGTTCTCCCTGCCCCAGTTACCTCCATCTATCTGGACTTTTACCTCACCCAAAACTATTTCTTCACCAAATGCTATCTTAGGAAAACCTTATTTCTATTTATCATTTCTTCCCAGTCCTCTCTTTATCCTTATAAAGCATGACACCCCAATAACTGTACTCAGAGTTGATCCCCTTTCCCCAACCCCTTCTCTTAAGAACTTCATGATCAATCATCCCCTCATCTTCTGGATTCCCAACATATTTTGACCCTGACATTCCTTCACTTTGAAGGAAATCTAGACACCCATTTCCCTTGCCTCCAGGCACCTGATCAGGTTCAGAAACCCCCAGCTCGCCAATGTTAAGGAGCACAACTGTAATCCTGTCCCCTCCCAACCTCTATAGCTCAGTGAGTCTTCAACTTTTCCCAAGCTATCTTCTTCAGCTCTTCCAAACACTTTCCATCTTGTCACAATGTTATAGGGGTCTCCATTGTAGCAAGGAAATTAGGCCTTTAGGCATAAAGACGTGCTTCTCTCCCCTTCAACAACTTGTTTCCTCCAATTCACTCTCACTCCTTCCCTTCTCAACTGAAAATGGTCTCTTCAAGACTGGCTCATCCTCAGTTCTTTCTCTGATTCCTGCTGTTACAGTGCAAGGAGAGAGGTGCACCACTGAACCCCCAAACCTGCTTGCTCTAAATAGCTTCTGCCATCTGCCACATCAAGACAAAACATGTAAGACCTTTAATGGAAAGGAACTTTAATGCAGTGAGTGCGCAACACAGAAAAGACAAAGAATATATTTTCTAAATCAAACACCCAAAGTTACCCGTCCCCTCTGGGTAAAAGTCCACCCAAAAAGGATTGGTCCAAAGCAAGGCCTGAAATCCAGTCACAGGCCTAAAGCAACTTCTGGCCGGGACCCATAGAAAAGGGTCAGAAGTGGCCAGACAAGTCTGAGAGGAAAAGATCAAAATCAAAATTAAGATAAACGTTGCCATAGTGAACCTCCCCATGGGTCTCTCACCCACATCTGTTTCAGCCAGTGCAGGACCAAGAAGCGGCAAGAGCAGTTTCTTCACTTGTCTCTCTGCTCCAAGTGCCTCCCTCGGGTCACCTTCTGGCTCCCCATCCTGCTTCCTTTCCTCAGTCTCCTCTCCAGATTCCTCTCTTCTCTGCTCAGCTCCACCCTCCTTCTGGGTGGGCAGGGAACCTGGAACTTCCCCTTTTCCTGAGTCCACCTTGTTACACTACCCTCCTCACCCCCCCAACTTTGTTCTATCAACACTTCTCTGAACTCCCCTCTCTCTCTCTTCTCTCTCCCCTCTCTGCTCACTCCTGCCCCATCTTCCCACCACAGACCAGCATGCCAATAACCTTAAAACAGAACAGATATCTTCCCTTCACCTTTGAGAACAGCTTTGTATTTCTTTGCCCCATCAAAATTCCAAATTTTCATCCTTCCCTTTCTATCTCAATCCGCTGCATTTTATCTGTGGTCCCCAACATGTCCCTGAGTCCAAAACTCTCATAAGGGTACCAGTGGCTTTCAAAAATACCCCAAACCAGAGCCTCTTCTTAGTCTCTCCAGGCCTGTCTGTTACTTTGACCCTGTTGGTCTTCTGTGAACTCCTGCTGCTGTCCATTTTAGAAACACTTTAAAAAATCACTCCCTCAAAGCCACTTTGCCTTTGAAAGTCACTCTCAGTTGCTGCTCTTCTTGGCCTTCCCTTTGAATGTCTGGGTCCCCTGGTGCTCTGTCCCCAGATTCCTTTACTCACAGACTACTCCCAGACCTGGATGCCCCCAGACAAGTGCGATCCCCTTGGACTCAAACCAAATTCTTTGTTTTCCTCCCCACACTCTCCCTTCCCTGGTCCTCCTGGCTTGCTGTCCTCCTTCATATCATCATCCATTCAGAGGCTCAGCTAGCCTCTTCGGCATTATCCATTCTTCTCATTTCTCCCTCTCAACCCCACAGCCAATCAATCTTCATGTGCTCCCATGCCATCTTCTAAATATTCCTCATTTCCTTCATTTCTACATCCCTCTCCCGCCTTCCTTTCCTAACCCACCCACCCGCTAACTCAGTTCAGACAGGCTTCTCTCATTTGGATGATTTCAAAAGCTTCTTAACTGATCTTTGTACTTCCAACTTCTTCCTCCTTATACACTGCTTCCAAGTCAGAATTAACTTTCTAAAACTCACATTTAAACATATCACTCCCTTGCTTCTAAAGAAACTCTAGAGGCTTCCTTGTTGCCAAGAGGAAACAGTCCAATCTCCTCAGATACTAAGCACTGTTCTCATTTTGTCCCCGCAAAAATTCATTGATGCACCTTTACCTCCATTTTATGAAAGGGGGAAATTGAACCTTTAATGCTAAGTATCTCATTCAAGGTCTAGAAAGTAGCTAATATCAAACCTTCTAATGAAATTGAGGTGTTTTGCATTGGGTCTTTGAGATGAGTCTTTGGACTTTGGCTTTATGAAAGTCCACATATAGCTGAAGATATTCAAAAGTGTCTTCCCTTTTCCACATATGTACCTCTGTATATCTTCTTCTGTGAATCAAAATCTCAACCAAAGTCTTATCTGGACTTTCTAGTCCTGTGACAATTCCATTCTCCCCTCAGCTGATCAAGGCCTCCTGAGGCCATTGATATTGCTGTATTCTAGGACAATTAAATTCTTAGAGAAAATTAACATCCCAGAAAATGGGCCTTCTTCCCAACCAAGACTGGACATCCTGTCTTGGGTTTCCAGACTTACAGGTGACATGGGGAAGTAAAACTTGATCATCCCAGAAAGAGCAAACTTAACACAAGACATCAGGTCAACAATGTGCTAGTCCATCAAGTAAAGGCACTTTTAAAAATAGCAGATTGTAGATCAGTTAGAAATTCTACTTATACACATATCTACATATATTGTAAATACATGTGTATATATATGTGTGTGTGTTTATGTGTGTGTGTGTATATACATATACATATATATATACACACATATATATATATATATATCAATGTAGATAGATCTAAAAAATGTTGAAGTCAGGACAACAAAATGAGATACAGAATATATTATGAGGTTATTTATATAACTTTAAAGAATACTCATGCACAAAAACACAATATCACATATTTTTTATTTAAGCATGTAAATGTATGCAAAAGTATGAAAAGTAGTTCTAGAAGGATATCGACAATATGAAGGCAGAGCTTCTCTCTAAAAGAGATGCTCAAGGGGTGGGGGAAGAGGAGAAAGGGGCCTGGCTGGTAAAGAGCTGGCTAGGGTTTTCTGGGTTTGTCAAGTTGGGCCTCAGTTTGTTTATCTGGGAAACAGGAACAAAAACTATTACCAGCCCCAGGGACATCCAGAGGACAACTGAGATCCAGTGTATGCAAAACACTGATAAATGCTTAAGCATGTACTGGCCCCAGGCAGTCATTTCACACCTGGCCCAAGAAAAAGACAATTAGCCCCAGAAAAGACAATTAAGGATACCTTTAGGGAAAAAAATCTCTCTTTGAATATAATTACACTTGCTTGGGAAAAAATCTCTATCAGTCTCAAGAGGGTTAAAAATGAGGAAGAGAGATAGATATACACTGAAAATGGTAGCAAAAACAAAACCCATTACAATTTTTATATCATACTCCCCTAAAAAACTTTAATCAAACTTCTTCTTCTCTTTTCTCTTTAGTTGGTCACTTTAGAAAAAGAAAAAAAAAATCCCCATATGCTCCTTAAGCCAGGATAATCAGTTTCTGGAAAGAATGTGCTGGAGGAAGCTAGACCAAGTCCGGAACCCAGGATGGACAGAAGTAGGTGTGGAGGCCTCCAGAACCTTCATCCAGGTACACAGCTCTAGGCACAAATGTGGCTGCAGATGCAGGGCGTGGAAAGGGCAACCTGAAACCTCACCCCTTGCACAGTCAGTTATCTGCAGGGTGCTTATCACTTCAAAGGCTTCTTAGCCTACTGGGTTTTTCTTTTTGTTGTAAAGACAAGAAAGTAATTTCCACCAATTAGGCTGCCTTCTCTATTTCTAGCCTTTTTTTAAAGATTTATTTATTTATGCATACAGAACTGGGGTATAGGCCAGAGGTGCAGGGGCAGTGAGAGGACTCACCAGAGACAGAGTGGGGAGCAGAACAGGCCGAATGACAAAGTACACTGCTGAGGGAAGCAGCGGGCAGGTCAGAAGAGGTCTGCCGCACCATGTGGGTCACCTCCAGGGTCAGGGATCAAACTTGCACTGAAGCGGCTACGGCTGGCTTTCAGTACTATGTCCTAACTCATTGTGCCACTGGGTAGGGCCCTATCATGCCCATTTTACAGATGAGAAGCAGTGCCAAACAGGTTAATGATGTGCTCAAGTTCAGATCAGCAGTAAGAGTTGCACCTACAGGGAAGCCAGGCATCTACCTGAAAACCAGGGTGATGGCTGCATCCAGCCTCCCCGGCAAAGAGACCTTACACTCAGAGCCAAGTGACTAAGGGATCCTCCCAGCCCTGAAGTCCATAAGCCAACATGACCACAGGGAAGCCGCCCACCTGCCCAAGCTCAGTCTATTCCAACAGGAGCAAGAAGTTCTTGGGCAACAAGAACTCTTAAAAGTCACCCTCAGATCGGAAGGAAAGTGTGTCACCCTGCTTTTCTTTTGTTTCCATGTATATTTTACTTTTACTTATGGGTATACAAGCATCCTCTTCACATCCTCCTTAGTGGATGACTCCTTAGAACAAACCATGTATGGAGCATCTGCAATGTAGCAAGGGCAGATGTGTGATGATCAGTCAAGTTAGAGCAGCCCTCACCTAATGCAGCTTCTAGATTACAGAAGAACCAGGGATTGAAAAATAATCAGCCAGAAAAGAAGTACAAGTGTACTTGTGACAAATGTCACTAAGGGAGAGAGCAAAGTGTCACAAAAGTCACTAGCAGGGGACTGTGGTCCTCCAGAGGAAGTGAGCCTTGAGTCAGGATATAAAGGAGAGAGAAAGGAGGGCAGAGGAAGCAATATGGGCAAAGGCCCTGGGGTAGAAATGAGCACAAAAAGGATGGGGGACTGAAAGACCAGCGGGGCTGGAACAGGGATGGGGGTGGCGAGGAGGTTGTCCAAAAAGGATGATGGGATGGGCAGGGCCCGAGCCAGGCCAAAGGAGCCAGGATGAAGGATATGGCCTTTATCTAGGAGTAATCAACAACCGTTGGCGGGGTTAGGGAGCTAGCAGTGAGGGGTGACGTGCCCGGCCACATCAGTATAACCGCAGTAGAGCAGAGGAATCTCTACCATAGCCTGTCCTAAGCTCAGATAACATACTCAAACTGACTGAACAGAATCCCACTCATTTTCACACTCATTCCTGGGAATAAGTCGGCAAAAGCTCCCCACAATCGTCCCACTGGTTTGAAAAGTCTGCCTTATTCTCCCTCCTGCCGTTGTCTCAACAAATGCTTCCTCTCTCGGGGCTGGCCACCCCCTTCGGAGTGGCCGTGGAGGTCCTCTACATCGATCTCCTTCAAGAGGACTTGCTGCAGGGAGCAGAGCTGACAGACAAGCAGAGCTGCCACCCCTTTGGCCTATCATACGTGGCACCAACACCGCCCAGGCCCTACGTGCCACCCTGCCCTTCTCCAAGCCAGTGCTGAGCATGTGTGCCCTGGTGCAGACCCTGGCTGGGCAGTGCAGGCATCCTCTAACAAGCAACATTTACTCAGGGACTTCCCATCAGCCTGGCGGAGACTTTTCAGAACTATATGCAGTGAGGTTCATTCTCCCCAATCTTCCTGTCTCTGATCTGCATGAAGTCCTGAATGCAATGCTCTTCTCTCCCCCTTTATCCTTCATAAGCACCTCCCCCAAATGATTCTTCCATGTCAACTCCTGTGCTGGTTCATGTCCTGCAGAACCAAACCATTCTGGCTCCCTCAGAGTGACGGGGACTGAGAAGAACCCCACAATCCTGGTCTTCTTTCCCAGGACACTCTAGGACAGGCAGCACACACTGTCATTTCGTACAGCACTCTGCCCAATATCTAGGCTTCCAGCCATCCTAAAATGTCAAGAACCATTTGTTTCCAGGGAAAGCACGAGATGAGCTTTGTCAAAGCTGTGATTTCTCATTCAGTCAAACCAAGAGTTTCCTTAAAGCAGTTTTTCAAGCTATTCCTATTAAACATGGCTACTTAGAGACACTGTATTTCCAACAAATTAGACAGGCCTTGGGGCCTCAGAACCCACTTTAAATAGAACAACTAAGTTTGTACCAATTTTTGTTTAGTCTTAGTTCTGATATTGAGGACCTATATAAGATTTCACTTGACCCAAAATATTTCTGTACCTAAAATAAAAATATGCATCATTTTAAAACCACTGTCAGGGACTTTTCTGATCATAGCAGACCATCAGAATTCAGACAATTAAAAATACAAACACAGTACACAATACATTATTTCAAAACACTAAAAGGCTGATCAAACAGCAAAGAAAACCAGCTTAATGATGAAGGGAAACAAGAACCCAGAGAAGTAAGGGCATCACTTTGGCCCTAAAAGCACTTTATTCATCTAGCAAATTTGATTTTTTTTTGACAGCCTAGAAGTGTCAGGAAGAGAAATAAAAGCCCAGAATCTGCATAAAATGAGAAAGCCAAAAGAATATCTTGCTCTTAATAAGCTGGGATCCTTATGCTGAAGATGAATCAGAAATTGACTAGTCCCAAAAACTGGGTTGGAATTACCAATGTTGTTGAAGAAATTTTTAATGGTTTTGGAAGGGTAGGGTCCTGCCCCCAAAATACATATATAAATAAATAGACTTTCTCTGGAGGGAGTTCTCTTAGACTTTCTCTGGAGGGAGTTCTCTTAGACTTTCTCTCTGGAGGGAGTTCTCTTAGACTTTCTCTCTGGAGGGAGTTCTCTTCTTCATCTCAGCTCTTAATTTATATTCGCAAATAATTTTCCTGTACAATGACCAACATGCAATCAAGATAACTAGGCAGATGTTAAAACCATGAGTGAGAACCTCTAGAACTAATAGATAGGAGTGAGCTCTTCTTTCCTTTAGCTCTGAGACCCTGTAGGAACTAGAAGTTTCTCTACTGGGTGAGAATAACCTAATTAGTTCTTCTAGGATTACTACTCTGGATATAACTAACCAGCCACACCTATAATCTCCCACTAAATGAATAAGGAGTTTCCATTCTCTAACCAAGAAACTCAACACCCAAACTTCCAGAAGGGAAACACCCTAAACTGGACAATGGGATCCCACAGTCAATCTTGTACTTTCATCACAAAGAACAACTTTCACAGGCCCGTCCAGTAGAAGAATGGAACCACTTACATCAAAAGACAACAGTGATTTTCCTGTAAGTCATGACCACATCATAAACCCCCTTACCACTTCCTCCCGCCTTCCCCAAAGTTCTGACCCTGCCTGCCTTCCCTCTTGATCAAGACTGCTCCCTAATTAAAATAAACAAATGTCAGGAAGCAATTACTGCAGAGAGAGAGGCAGATGGTAGCATAGAGGCACTCTGGTATTGCATTAAGCAGTAAGTTGCTCTCTCTTCAAAGTTTCTGCACTTTAATTAAGCATCTTTACAGACAGGTTCAATGAGCATAGGAGTAGGGTTTATCAAATTAGCTTCTCACAGGGCTGACGCTGTGTGATTACAAGAGGTGTTCCTGATGCAAAGCTCAACTGCCTGAAAGAGCCTGAGAGGGGAGCAAAAGACAAAAAACCACAGCCCCATGTTCCCTGTTGCAAAGGAAGGAGGGTCAATTCTACCCCCAGGGGCAGAGATGGTGAAAAGGGCAGGGTAGTCTAAGTGAACACTGAGGGAGAGAAGCAGGGTTCACCCTGAGTTGAGTGCCAGCTCTTCCCTTTCCTTCACCTTCTGCATTCTACACACAGAATCCTGAATCCAAATGGAGCACAAGAATCTAGGAAGTGGGAGGACACAGAAGCTGAATCACCTTCCTGTGATCCCAATGACATTGGGCGAATTTCTTTACTGTGTCAATTTTTATTTTCCTTCATTTGCACAATGGAAATAAAAATAGCTAATTACCGAATACATACTATGCCCTAAGTGTGTTATGTGTTTCATTGTCTTCATTGAATCCTCCCAACAATCCTGTGAAGTAGATATGATCACTCCCCATTTAATGGATGAGAAGCCTGAGGCACAGGGAAGATAAATTCACCCAAGGTCACAAAGCTAATGAGTGGAAGAGCCAGAATTCTTACCAGGCATCCTGGAGCCAAAGCCCACGTTCATTCATAGTCACAAAACTCCACAAAGCACAGCAAGAAACTATTTTCGATCACTCAGCAAGAAAATCAAATGAACTGCTGCCATATGCAACATGGATAAATCTTAAAAATGTTACACTGAGCAAAACAGGATGTGAGTATGAGTCCATTTATATGAAATTCTAGAAAAAGCAAAGTCAATAAATAATGACAAAAACTACATCAGCAGTTGCCTGGGGCCAGGGTTGGGGACAGAGATTGACCACAAAGAGATAGAAAACTGTGTATATGGGTGTGTGTTGGGGGTGGAGAGGTTAATACAGACTCTCTTCTGTATTTTGATTGCAGCATCAGTTACACAAGTATTTGCTAATATCCACCGTACTATACACTGCAAATGAATGTCGTTTATTGGATGTACCTTATACCTTTAGCAATTTTTTAGACCTCTATATTGAATGACTGAATGCAAAAATATGAATGGCAGTAATCCATGTGCAGTGGGATTCATTCATTCAACAAATATTTATGAAGTGCTTAGTCTGTGTCAGGCAATGTTCCAGGTGTTGGTGACACATCAGTGTAAACAGATTAAGATCCACAGATTTGTGGATCATAAATTCTATTGGGGAGAGAGATAATAAGTAAATACATAAGTATAACAAATAGTATTCTGGAATGGAGTAAGTACTCTGGAAGAAAACAGAGCAGAGAAGGAGGAATTAGGAGAGCCGGAGGGGCTTGCAGTTTGCAACAAGGGACTCAGACCCCCTTCCCCTCTAGAAGGGTATGAGCAGAGAGAGGAAAATGGGTGAGCTGATCACACCTACCTGAAACCAAGCCATCTGGCCTCCACGCCTACTCACACACACACACACACACACACACACACCTTCTCCATGGGCCTCCTCCCCAGAGCTTTCTCCTAAGCACACAATACACTCATGCTGGCTACAACCTCCTTTACCGCAGGCTCTCCAGACTGCCTACCTGTCTGCCTCTTCTCCCCACAGCTGCACATTCTTGCCCACCGATGTTTCCTGGCCCTCCCCTTGCTCCCTCTGCTCACTCCCCACACACATACACATACCTCCCAGGCAAGCCTTCACACCTTGCTTCACACCACCTGCTCAGTTTAGAACATCTTGCCATCTCCCAGGGGCAACTTGCCTCCTTCAAAAAGACTTCTTCCAGAAAACAAAACTGACCTCCTGAAGGCAAGGCTTAGGAGTTCTGCAAGACCAGAATGTCAACATCCTCCCATGTGAGATGGCCAAAGGCAGGGCTGATGATAACTGTCAGCATTATTGGCCATCTCCTGGGGAAGATGCTGGCGCTATCAAGCTGTATACACAGGTCCCCAGTCTCCATTAATTTTATAATTATGTAATTCTGAAGTTAATGGAAATACATAATAAATATAGTACTTATTGTGAGCTTATCATGTTCTAGAAGTTGGACCTTAGAAGCAGAGTGACATACAAGTTTCACAATAGCACTATGAGGTATCTAATTTATTGGCCCCATTTTACAGGTGAGGTACAGAGAGGTTAAGAAACTTACCCAAGAGCAGACAGCTTGTAGATGACTGAATCAGAATTGGAATCATTTCTGTCCTACTCCAAGGCCCCCAGTCTAACCAGAATGGTGAAATGTACCCAGATATGGAAAAAAAAAACTCAGGGAGGAAGTGCTATCTCTGTGCAGTAATGTGAGGATGGTTTCATACAAGTGCCCTTGTTCTGGATTCTGCTTTGTTCTGGATTTTGAGATAGATAATTGACTTGAAGATTCATCAGGGGCAAGAGAGATTGAAAGGAAAAAGAAAGACGAATTATCCAGGGATAGAAGGAAACGTGGAAAAGCAGAATGCTAAAAATGGCAAATTGTTGATTTCTTGGAGACACAGAACTATTGGGTTGTTGGAATGACTATGACACATTTTTGCTTTAAAAGCATAAAAAAATATACATCGTGACTTTTCTAACAACCTATTACATTGAAGAGTGAGAACTTGAGCTTGGAGAGGTCAGTAGTCCAGTTGGAAAGAACTCCATGTCAAATTGAAGGACAATATGTTTATTTTATTTAACAAGGTCTTACAGAGTATTTGCTGTGTGCTAAAGTAATGTTTGAAGACCTTCACCAATATTAATGTATTTAATCCTTATAACCTTAAAAGAAGGTAAAGCACAAGCACCCTACAAATAGGTAGTAGTAGTAGTAGTAGTAGTAGTAGTAGTAGTAGTAGTAGTATTTCCCAGGTGTAGATGAAGAAATTGAGGAACAGAAAGATTATGTGACCTACCCAAAATAACTAGCAAATGAAATTCAAGCCCAAGTCATCTGACTCTGTAGTCCAGGTTCTTAGCCACATAGGGAGCAGCATTTTAGGCAAAGAATGGCATTATCAGGCTTGTTTTTCCTTAATCTCCTCCCTGAGTATGTGAAAGAGGAAGGGATAATAAAGGGAGAAAAGAATGATAGCAGGAAGATCATGCGAGAAGTCATCAAAATGTTCTAGTTGAAGGCTTATGGCAGCCGTTGACAAGAAAGACAGAGCTAAACAATTGAAAACCATAGATATTTAAAGGTATGACCATACAGGGATAGTGACTAATGGGGTATGGATAGATCGATGTTGATGCTGGTTCCCACCTGTCCTGCTCAGACTCTTTATAGAATAAATAGACAGGATGTCACCCCTCAGATATGCAGAGAATGTCAAAAACAGACTTCGGTGTATTAACTGTGATTCTCAATTTACTACTGAGTCTCAACTGCAAGAACTAGTAGGCATTTCAAAGGGTGGGTCTGAAGCCAACATCTTAGTTATATAGCTGTCGGTTTTGATAGGCTCATAGGGGAGAGAGCCAGGATGTGAGTGATCTAAGGTGTCTAGGAGTTCAAGGTTGGACTATTAACATGGGGGGGCACTTTCCTTGAATAGCAGTGAGAACCACAGTAATGGAGGAGATCAAACAGAAAGAGAAGGTGAAATACAAAGGAAGGGAGCCAGTTGCAGGATTCTGGAGAACTCAAACTTGTGAGGTCACATCGGAGAAATGAATGAAAAAGAAGGGATGAGTCTTTAGAGCCTTTAAGAAACCAACACTCCATGTAGATCTGTGTCTCAGTAAGATTTTAAGTGCAACATGGTGAAATAAGAAGTGAGGAGACCATTTCAGTGTGAGACCTTGGACAAGAAGCTTTCAATTCCTTTGAGCCACGCGTTGAACTTAGTGATCCACTATGTCCCTGCTCCCAATGGGGGCAGTTGACCAACTCAGTCTTGTCAGCTGCCCAACTAACCACAGTGGCTGCCATCAGGAAAAGCAGGCAATCCCACCTGGCCGACTCGTTCACGGCTGCTGTTCTCTTCCTTTCTTAGTTTCCTGAGTCTCTATTCCTCTCTACTTATAAAAAGAAAAAAAAGCATCGTTCGGCCCTGCTCCCCTCAGCAGTATATTTCAGTATATTTGCCTGTTCTGTTCCATGCTCTGTCTCTAGTGAATATTCTCAACCCCCACCCCCTACCACTGGTCTGTACCCCAGTTCTGTATGTACAAATAAATAAATATTTTTTTAAAAAAGTATCGTTCTTCGTGGTGCACACTGGTCACTCTCCTCTGCATAGACGAGAGAAGGGGACCCAGAGCACCCTTGGGACGTGTGACCCCACAAAGAGCTAAACTGCCTGGGCAGTTGTGTCCTCAGAACAGACCCACACCACCTAATAGTGCTGAGTCTGCATACTGTACACTGAGAGAAACCCCCTGACCCCACTTGATAGGTGTGAGGAGCTGTGAGAAGGGACCATAAAAGTGTTTTGGAAGAAAAGTCTCATTTCATACAGAGGAACTCCTCCCTGGTATCAGGAGACAAAAATGAACCTCCCTTGGGTAGTTTACAGATTAGAAAGAAAGGGCATCCTCACTTCTGCACCCACAGACACTTCAGATACATCATGTCCCAGACTGCAGGGAATATGTCATCAACACCAGCCACCTTCCAAATCTGCTGCCTGGCCTGGTTTCTCAGCCTCAATCAGTCGATAGGAATTCTCCCCTCCCACCTGCCAACCTCTTCCTCTTCTCACTGCCAGCAGAGTGGCTTAACTCCACTATTAGCTCTTAACTACATTACTGAACTAGACTATAGACACAGTCCCCTAGAACTCACTGGAATCTTAGTGGCCTTTCCAAGGGTCTAGTCAGATCACACAATTCCTGTCCTGAAAGCTCTTCACTGACTCCCTGTTCTTACTAGGAAGTGCTGACTGTTGGCAGACCAGACACTTCATCACCAGCCTCCCTCACAGGCCTCCTTCCTCTCCTCGCATGCCTCACCCCAGCAACGGGGGTCTCTAAAGCACTTACGCTGTGCCTTGTTCTTTGCACAGGCTGGACCTTGTATCCAGAATACTCTGCTTCACCTTCTTGTCATTGTTTAGGTCCTTTATCTCACTTTTCCCAAGAAGACTCCATGATTCACCCCAAATTAAGCTGGGTGCCTTTGTTATTGAACTCATAGCCGCCTACACTTGGCAAGGCTGGATTTGTATTTTGGAATATAACTTCTTTGCCAGTTTTTTTAAGATTTATTTTTATTTAATTATGCATACAAAACTGGGGTGTAGGCCAGAGGTGCAAGGGACAAGAGGATTCACCAGAGATGGAATGGGGAGCAGAATAGGCATGCCCACTAAAATACACTACTGAGGGGAGCAGTGGGCGAGACAGGAGAGGTCTGCTGCGCCATGCAGGTCAGCTCCCTGGTTGCGGATGGAACTCATGTGGCATTGGCTGGTGATGGCTTGATAGTGCTGATATTTTAACCCCTGCACGACCAGGGAGGATCAGCTTCTTTGTCACTTATCTCCTCCGGTTGATCATGAACTCAAGGAGCTTATGTTTTGTGAACTGTCCATCTCCAACAGCTAGAAGAACATACAATAAGCATAGTAAGTGCTTAATAAATATTGCGTGTGAATGGATAATATCCTCAGTGGCTAGAGACAGAACATGGGGCTTTGGAACCACATGTTGAGACGACTTTTAGTTGTTACCTCTAGCAAGCTCTCGCCCAGGGCAGAAATCTCCTCTGACACACATCTAAAGGCCCTGCTGGATATTTCCTTTAGTTTACTCACCTCTGTTGAAAAGATTTAATTTCTATAAGTTTTCCCTTATATTAAATTGAATGAGTCTCCCCTTCCCCAGTCATAGCTTGGCTCTCGGGGTCACATGGAGCAAGTATATTCTCTCTTAGGAGAGTCCTGCAGATATGTGGAAGCAGCTGTCAGACCCACTCACTCCCCCAACTACCTTTTCTTCTACTATACTCTTCATTTATTTTAATAACTCCTCTGTGAATTCCAGTCCTCTCCATGAATTCCAGTCCTCTCCCGCTAACCACTACTCCCTCTGGACTGGCCCTCCCACTTTAAGAAGATGCCCAAAGTAAACTCAATGCCTTGATTGTGTTGGTGGCAGCCAAAAACAATCAAGGTGGCATAGCCTGGGACATGAAATCATAAAGGTGAATGAGTCTCCTGCTCTCAATTCATCCAGGATAAAAGATACACAGAAGAAAATGTGTGGACTACTTGCAACTGAGAAAATAAGGGGATCTCTGCTTGCAAACCCAAGCCTGAGGAAAGTCAACCTAAATCTACCATGGAGTCAACCCTCCTTGTTCACCTCCTTTTATTATAAAGTCCATATTTCCTCTTCATAGATCATCCTCATGACATAATGAGAAAAAAGCATATATGTCATGTCCAGTGCAGCAGGCATCATGAAAAGATTCCCTTACCCAGCACTGATGGCCCTAAGTCTACACAAAGGGCAGACGAGTCCACAGAAGCTACTCTTGATCTTACTTTGACGCCCACTTCATTGAAAACTCCTGCTATAAATTGATCCTGTAAACTTAACAAGAGCCCTACAAGCCTCAAAGAATGTGAAAAGTCTTGATAACCCACAAAGTCCTTGGGAGAATCTAAGTGACTCAGAGCCCAGTTACTCAGAGCCCTGCTTCTAAGTATATTTTAGAGTTTACTTGTACTTGCTAACATCTGCTGTGTATATGATTACAACAGAAATATATGCACCTGTTAAAAACTTTTGCAAACACAGGGAGGAGGTAAATATAATTATACCACTCAGAAATGATTAACTTAACCTTTACAGCCTTCTTTCAGTGCACATATTATTTAATTGAGTTCATAATGTACATATTATTTTACAGTCTGATTTTTCCCTATGCTATTAAATTATTTTAATGATCACATAGTATTCCATTATCACCACTAATTTAACTAATTTCTCATTGTAAGAATTAGGTTATTGCACTTCTAGCTCTCACAAGTAAAGCCATGAAATATACCTTTAAAGATATTTTTATATACCTCTTTCCTTAGATAGCTATCTAGTACCTTTGCATTACACTTGCAAAGAGAAAATCAAAGGAGGAAAATAAGGAAAAGCAAACTGAGATAATTTATATTTTTTCCCTACAGTTTTAACAAACCCAGTCACAAATGCTCCTATTCTTACTACTGCTTGAGGTGGAAACAGTGAAATTGTCCAGGTTTTTGTTTGGGTTTTGGCTTTTTGGTTTTATCAAACAGGTAAGGATTAGCAAAAATATTTTTAAGGGCTGGAAAGTGTTTATTCTTATACTCTGCAGGTGGAATGGTGATATGGCCCAAGCTTTGGGGGAGAAACAGTAATATTTCTAATTATAGAAAATATTTTTTTTAAGATTTATTTATTTATGCAGACAGAACTGGGGTACAGGCCAGAGGTGCAGAGGCTGTGAGAGGATTCACCTGAGACAGAGTGGGGAGCAGACCAGGCCAACTGACGAAGTACACTGCTGAGGGGAGCAGCGGGCGGATCAGAAGAGGTCTGCCGCACCATATGGGTCACCTCGGGGGCAGGCGGGGATCGAACTCATGCTGAAGGGGCTCTTTAGCTTTAATGCTGTGCCACCAGGAAGGGCCCTATGGAAAATATTTTTTTAAGGGTACTGGAAAGTGTTTATTCTTATACTCTGCAAGTGGAATGGTGATATGGCCCAAGCTTTGGGGAGAGAAACAGTAATATTTCTAATTATTAGAAAATGTAGGCGCTAAGTATCCAGCAATAGGGAATGAATTATTGAAGCTACATGATAAAGAACCTTGTATTCTTACAAGCATTGAAGTAAATGTTTAGAGAATATTTATTGATGTCATAATATAACTCCTGACACTAAAATCAGAAAAAGATGAAACAGAGTGAATTTTATTTCTGTAAAAAGAAAAAAATAAGCTTGCACATCTCTCTCTCTCTCTCTCTCTCTCTCTCTCTCTCTCTCTCTCTCTCTCACACACACACACACACACACACACACACACGTCTGGGAGACCCTATACCAAAAATACACCAGCATTTTTCTTTTGCTGACCTCTGAGCTTTCCTGAATATTTCCAGTTTCCGGGTATTCATCGCATATTGTTTGCATTACATAAAATACTGTTTGTTAATAATCATAAGATGCAAATGATAAAATTAATGAAGAAAACAAAACAAGATGAAATCATTTTCCAAATTCCGGGCAGTCAGTCCAACTCCTTTTTCCACCTTTGCCTTCGCTCACACACAAGAGGGAAAAGAAGAAAAACGACAACCAGCAAGCGGGCCTGTGACATTTCCTACCCAGTTTTGAAACCGAGCCAGGTCCCCAGGAAGGAAATACATCAGACTGGGAAGCCAGAGCCACCGGGCTACAAGTGGCTGATTGTAACCCTAAAACAGCAACACGGGGAGGCACGCTTTATCCCGCTCAAATGTCAACTCTGAGTCATTCATACTCCCCAGGCACAGCCCCACCCCATGCAGGGGAAGGCTGTGCCAGGAGGAGGGGCCTCTCTGGGAAACCCAGCCACCCTCAGCACACCTGGGGCCTCATACCTGTCCCCAGGCACCCCACAGGGCTCCACTCAGAAAGCCCCATCCCAAGAGCCCTCCGTCTGGATATGTGAGGAAACACTGAATGTGTCAAAGAAAAGGCCCGCACGTGTGGACCCCAAAGTGTCTGCATCTCCTTCCCAGGCCTCTTCAGAGACAAGTCCCCAACCTAGCCTGGGAGGTAGAATGGGGTGTTACCGAACGCTGGTCTCAGGTTCCCTCAACCATAAAAGGAAACAGTTTGAGGAAAAGGAAAGCGGTTTTATTTGTCGACAAATGAGGAGGGCAGTGGACTCATGTCCAAAAGATCACCGTCCTGCTCTTTGGCAAGTTACAGGGTCTTCACACAATGTTAAACAAAGAAAAAGGGGAAGTGAGCAAGTATCTGCTAAGGGAAGGGGTAAACGTTAGTGCCGGGATGGAGACAGGCGGGCAGTGGCCTTTATTTACACAGAGAAACAAAAATGGGGAATCAGCAAGAGTAATGGGCAGGGGGCAGCACAGGGAGGAAGAGGAGTCGTGTCCACGAGCTTTCTCACTATTTGCTTTTGTTTGGGATTCCTTTCCTTGAGCCTAAACCCGTCAAGAGAAAAGGAACTGCAGGGGGGAAAAAAGTAAACCCACAATCAATTAAGAGCTCTGGGAAAACGAATTCTGTCATAAATTTGTCAAAGGAGGCGAGTCCGCAAATGTTATCTGAGAGCCCACTTACTGTACCAGGGGTCACAAATGTCTCCACTGCTAGCTGTGTGAGCACCTTGACTGTATTCAAGTCCCAGTGTCTCTGTAGCTCCAAATACACTTCAGCAACATGGAGAGAAGAAACCTTATCTACCCTCTGGATTACTGTGCATATTAGGCTGAATAATACACAAGAAGAGCCTCCCGCCATGCCTACCACGTAGTACTTGGAAATTGGTTCCATTTCCCTCTCTTGCCCCAAGAGGCCAGAGTCTTAGCCATCAGGGATGCGCTTGCTGCCCTCAGCAGCATGTCTTCTGTCTCTGGGTGTTAGTGGGGAGCAGGCTTGATAGAAGGGATCTGTTTAACCAACACGCAATAAGGTCTACCAGCACCATGTACTTTCCCACCAACCAGGGTTTCCTCACAAATCTCAGAGTGAAGAGTGGGGAGGGACATTAAAGTTGCCTCGCTGGAGCTCAACCCACCACTCTCATGCCCTCTTACAGCCCTGACAGGTGACCTTCCACGGAAGACCCCACACACCTGGTACAGTCAGCCCAGCAGCTGACAAACATCACAGCGGTTCACTCTCGACACCCCAGAAACAGAAACGAGGACACTGCAGCCTCTTCAACCCAGCGGGAGCCAGGGAGACCTTTCTCAGAGGCTGATTGAAATTTCCTTCACTGCAAATGTTTTGTATTTGAAAAGTTCTCCCAAGTCTTTCTGGCCGTAGAGATAAACAGGTTCTCAGTTCCTTTCAGGCAGGGAAATGAACATATGCTGGTCTCAAACCACCTAGCCTTTAGCTTCTCCTCTGACTTCAACTAGGGCACCCTGTTCTCGGAGTCTGGGACATGGGATGAAGCTCACCCATCTGAGCATCACATTTCCATAGTTAGTGGTAGGAAAGTGGGTCTGGAAGTGCTAAAGGGGGGCCTGGGAGTTTCTCCCATCCTCCCCTCTCCGGTGGTGAGAGCTGCTTCTGAATCAGAGGCCCATTTTTTCCTCCTGTAGGGAGCCTCAGATGCGCCTGACAGTCAGTGGCTTTGGTTTGCTATGACCCTGACACCCTGCCTGACACAGGTTTTAATGGTGCACACACAACTGCATTTTCTTGCCACCCCAGAGTTGCTGAAAAGTGTGTACGCCAAGAAGACTGAAGAGCCATATGCCAGAGTGTCTGACGCCACCCCAGCCACCCTGGCCCTGCCTGCACCTCTTCACCAGCCAGTGAGCGCCTGTCCCAAGGCAGTGACATTTCTCTTCTCCTCCACCTTCTGCCTCCAGCCTGAGATTGTAGTGATCATACAAGTGGGCTTGGCTTAAAAGGTCAATCGCAGCAGATTTGTACGTGTTCTCTGCTTGTGACGCCAAAGTCCCGTGGAAGCAACAGGAGTACAAGTCGTCCTCACTACAGGCTCTCCTGCTCCCACCCCCGGCTTCACACGCCTTCGCCACCCCCCACGCCTGAACAGTGTCTTCAGCCAAGGCAGGACGAGCGCTCGCTCACAGGCTGGGCACTTCTCCACCGCCTTTCCTGCTGTGGCTCCAAAGCTCGCACATGCATCTAGACTAGTCACCCAGCAGAAGCCACAGATCCATGAGCCCCAGAGGGGTCAGACAGAGGGAGCTGGGCTGGGGCCTGACCCTTTTGTATAGACGGACCTGTGTGCTCCAAAGGCGTGGTGGTGGGGATAGACAGAGAGAAAGTTAGGGAGACTATTGGCCACGTTTTCGGCAAGTCATTTCTATTAATGAGGCACCTGTCCTAAGACACAGCTCTCAAATCAGGGTCCTGGGCCTCTGGTGTCCTGGGAGAGTCTCCAGATGGTCAGCAGCTGTTGCTTCCAATATTAATGCTTAAAATTAGACAGCATCAACACTTTGCTTTCCAGCAGGATATAACTGTGTTTTTTTCTTGGGAAATCTGAAAACCAGCGATATCAGTACAAGGAAGGGATTTAGAAAGTCCAAGTCCAACCACATTTTACAGATAAAAGAACCAAAGTTGGAGATCCAGAAAGTAGGGTGTCATGGCCCATGAGGCTCATGCATGACAGGGCCAGGACCCCAAGCTGGGTATCAGTCAATCACCATACCTCCTTAAGGAAACCCCAACCAAACCCTACTATCAAGCCATAGATGTCTTCTAGCTCAGATCCAAGAAAGGCTTAATATGGCCAGGATGGGTGGCTCACTAGACCTTGGAGAACTTGGCAAAATTTTTGGCGAACCCGCAATTGTCATTTGAATTAAATCCAAAGAGGATTTACAAAACCTATTTTTTTTGTACCAGATAAAGCCAGCAACTTCAGTGTTTTCTCACCCTGACTGAGACCTGTAGGATCTGTCTAGGACACGGCACCACCACTTAACCCTAGTTTATGCTAGAGCACTGGTCTCAACAGTTAGCATACATCAGAATCATCTGGAAGACTTTAGCAATGCATATGGGGGACCCCATGCTCAGAGTTCAAATCCAGCATTGGTGGGACTGAGAATGAGCATTTCACACAAGTTCCCAAATAACACTGGGACCCACTCAGAGAACCAGAGACACTGAGTGTCACTATGACTGACACCTGTGCACCATGATGTCCCCAAATGATGCACACTTGTTCAGCCTCCTCCCACAGCTGTAAATTTATCTGATGGTTCTGCCCACCACAGTGACTGGTTGGCACTGCAACACAATCCACTGCCCCATTAACAGATGGCTGAAGATGCAGGTTGGCCCCCTGCCCATGATCGCCTGCCGATGTGCTGTACCATGCTCCCCAATCCAGAGCAGATGAACCAGTGAGGAGTTTCCAATCACCACACTGACAGCAAGTCATTTCTGAAATGTGCCTCAGCTTTTCCAGGGACGGCTGAACCCTATTTCGTAGGTGGACCTCCAGAGTAGATGTAGGCACACCCTTAGTCTCTTCCATTTATCCCCACCCTCTAGGATTTGTGTCAACCTCAGAGCAGTGGACACTTCTCCCATGGGCACACGTGGCTACGGCATCCACCTCAGGGCACATCCACACCAGCATCACATAGTGAGTCCCCCTGATGTGGACAGACCAGCAGCCCAAGCTCATGAAGAGAAAGATGGCTGCTTGCATCCAGCACGGCAGCCACCAGGGCTCAGAGAATCTCCTAGAGTACTGGGTTGTTCACTGGAATATGGGGGCCCAAGTCCCTGAGGTGACGGTTCCAGGGGGACATTATCCAATAAAGTTGCAGTGACCATCTCTTGGGGGTCAGAGAGACCAGGATCCCTGCTACTGGTCTCTGGCTAGTCATTTGCCCTTTGGGAAGTCAGTTAACAATTCTACTCCCCAGTCTCCTCACCTGTAATATGGGGAAATGATACTTACCTTATAACTCTGACCACAGGAATACTTTTTTAGATGCCCTAAATGCAATGCTTAGCAGAGAACCTGCTGGTGTTAGCTTCTCTGACCAGCATTTGGATCAAGGGTGCCCAGAAGGCTGACACCTGACTCAATGTGCTTTACTTCAAAGGCATCAGGTTGGGGAGCCTCCTGGGAACAGACTGGCTGGACCCCTCATAGCAACATAGGTACCCAGCCACCCCTCATCTAACTGCGGCAGCTCTGGCCAAGATCTGACTATTGTGCTTGCCGATGGCTCCACTACAAGAGGCCTCCCTTGCTGCATTCTAGATTGTTCACTTGTCCACTTGTTAATGTCCATGCCACAATGCAAGCTCGGATAATGTGCTTCTGCTGACCTCAAAGTTTTACCTATTTCTAGCATCCCGAGACCTTTCATTGGAGCCAGAGCCCTGCCCCACCATCCATGATCAGCTGGAGATGTTCACTCCACCAACATACACTGGATACACACCCACCCCCTGGCCCTGACAGCAATTTGACAGCTATACACAAGGTTAAAGAATCATGCAGGAGCTTTTCTGAAACTGCAGGAAATTGAACTAGAGGCAAAGAAACCAACTCCCAGTCATCTATTTGAGGAAATTCTCTTCCGTTGCCATTACCAACATGCTGGGCAACTCTGAGAGGAGTTGGACTGCTGAATAAATCTAGATTTGCAAAAAGCAAAGGTCCCTCCAGTGATGCTTAGGATAAGGATTTGTTGAGAGGCTCTAAAGAGCATACCAGCCAGAATCAGCCAAAACCACAAAGCCATCAGCAAAAGAGGTAACTATACTTTCTTTTTTCTGTTCCTTTCCCTCCTAGCTCTGCTGTTTTGTCCACATAATGCTCCATTCCCTCTCACTGACTTCACCATCCTTGAAGCCCAATAAAGGCTAAATCATTCAGGGCTAAGTCATGAACTGTGAACTCAGGAACCAGTTCCAGAATCCTGAGCAAGCAGATCCATCAGCCTGATTCATCATTTTTAAGTGCCAGTAGTCTGGCCAGGTTGGAACAGCACCACACGAGAGCTCACCCAGCATAATAAGCCCTGGCCACAGGGTGGTGATGGCAGAAGCAGGGTGCAGAGCAGGCTGCTACCCACTCAGCAGGGTGATGGGAAGAGCAGCTTCTCTTGGGAGAGGAAGTGGCTGAGCAGAGAGGAGAGTAAAATTCAGGTGCCAGGCAGAAACCAGCCCAGCTGAGCACTTCCTCACTCAGGTCTTGCCAAGACCTTAGATTTGTGAGGAACAGAATAACGGCCAAAAGAGAGTGTGAAGAGTAAATCCTGGTCCCAGGAGTTTCCCCAGTTGGGCATGGATTCCCTCTGAGTCGTGTTCATATCTCAGCTGAAACATTTTTCAAATGCCCATTGCTCTGGGTTGGAGAAGCTAAAGGTTTGTATCTTTTTCAATATACAGGCACCAAACTAAATCAATGTTTTGGAGTAGAAAAAAGGAAAGGATGGAAGAAGGGAGGTCTTAGATAAGACCACTGCATCCCCCAAACATTGGAGGTATTTTATTTATTTGTTTGTTTGTTTGTTTGTTTGTTTATGCATACAAGAATTGGGGTATAGGCCAGAAGTCTAGGGCTTGAGAGGATTCAAAGAATCAAACTGGAGAGCAGAACAGGCAAGTTGACTGAAATACACTGCTGAGGGGAGCGGTGGGCAGGACAAGAGAGGTCTGCTGTGCCATGTGGGTCAGCTCCCTGGCTGGGGATCGAACTCGTGCTGCAGTGGCTGCAGATAGCTTGATAGTGCTGTGTCCCAACCCTTGTGCCATCAGGAAGACCCCACATTGGAGGTATTTTAGAAACCAACCTCTCTCCTCTATGATCTGGGCAGGAGCAAAGGAGGGACTGGGAAGAAAATGATCCTGGTAATATCTCAAAGGAATAATAGTTGATCATGGATCTGTAGGAGAAAATCTGTAGGAGCCAATCTAGCTCCTCTCACCAAGAAGAAAGAGGTAAGACCTTCCCACCCCATAAATACCCAACCTAGAAGGACAAAGGAAACTTTAGAAAGAGTCAGAAGCCCTTGCAGTGCTAAGCCTAGAAAGAGGAAAGGAAGAGTGATCAGCCCAGCATCCCAGTGGCCCAGGGATTCCCCATGTTAAGAATCTAAGTACCTCCCCAGCCACCACACATAAGCGTTTGAGGCATCACTGACCTGAGTCCCACAAGATCCTGCCATGCAGCCTTATAGGGTGAGGTGAAAGCCAGTAGGAGCAAGAAGCAGGGGAATGGGGAGAAAAAACACCAGAGGGAGGTCTTCTCCAGCGCTCCTAAAAGCAGCAGCAGCGCGTCCTGTGTTGATCATACATGCAGGCCATCGAGCAGTCAGGATGGGCTGGTGACAGCCGAGGACTGCTGGATGACTGATATGCTGGTGCTGGCATTCACAGGCCCCTGGGCAGGGTTCAGAGAAAGAGTTGCCGAACAGACCTTTAGGACAAGCAAACTGCCACACTTCTGAAGCTTGGGAGGTGCGAGTGTTGGTGGGCTTGGGGGGGAGGGGGAGAAAGGTCTCCCAAGTGGATCTCACAGAGAGGGGCCAAAAGTGTGAGGGTGTGACACCCTCCAGCCCAGACTTCCAGTCATCCCACCCCTGGAACCCCAACCTTTCCTTCAAGACAAAGGTGTGTCCCCACAGGGCAGAAGCCTGACTCTATTCCCAAGTGGGTGAAGGCACCCCCTTGATGCCCTCCCAATATCCTACAATGGGTGACCTCTTCAGCTCAGAGCATTTCTCCCAGAGGGAAACTTCTCCAATGCACTCAACTAAGACAGGCCTTCCATTAGGTCTGAGCAGCTCCTTATGTCTCTCCTTCATAACTTTATCCTGGTTTCTGCTCAGATTTTCAGAACTTCTCTGCTCCCTCCCCTCCTCACCCACTAAATAAGCTCCATAAGAAAAGGCCCTTGTTGGCCCTTTTTAACCACGTAACCTCCTGAACTTACCATAGTACCTGACTTGAGTAGAAACTCCATAGGTAGTGACAATAAATCAACAAATGAGTCTTACTATAACTTATTACAGTCACATGAAGCGCTCTTTCTTTCCAACTAGAATCTCCTTTATGGCAATGATGGAGTCTAATTATTTGGTATTTTCTACCAAGCATAACAAGAAGGGTCCTGGGAGGGAGGGTCACGTATTTCTGGCACCCCTGGGCAATAATTTCTCATCACCATAAAGGAACCGTACAACTCACCCTATTTTGTTCTTGCAGTACTTAACATAATTTCTAAACACTAACAGGTGCCCAGAGGCTGTTTTCAGCTGATTTCCCTTTTAAGGCACCCATACCTGGGACTACGAATGTGTCCTCTATGCCAGACAGTAGCAAGTAGGTCCGACGAGTGGTGATGACCCTACATAGCCATCCCTCGTGACCATCAGACACCAGCAAAGGCTGTGAATGTAGCAGAAGGAACCCATCCTGGAGGCAGGACACCAGCCTACACTTCTAGCTGGATGACATCACCTTCCTGGAGTGTCTCCTTTCTGAAAGTGACAGAACAATCCCCAAAGGCATCAAATCTACCATCCCATACTGTGGTGACTAGACATACTAGTCATCATAGGAACCTGAGTTTGAATCCCTCCTCCTCTGATTTCTAGCTGTGCAACCTTGGAAATAGTCCTTAACAGTCTTGAGTCTCAGTTTCCTCATCAGTAAAATAGGGTTAGTGATGGTTTACAGGGCTGGAATAAGATGATGCGTGGAAAGCACTGTGTTATAAATGATAAAGCTAGCATTGTATTGACAACAGGTTGCAGTGGAATATTGGTTCAGTGGAAAGATGATGGGGTTGGACTAAAAGGATCTACCCCAGTACGTGGGTAATAATGGACAAGCCAGGTTCCAAGGTCCAGTTCCCTGTTCTCTCCTCTGTGGACTCTAGCCAAGTCCACTCCCATCCAGGAAACTGCACTTGCTGCTTTTTGTGGGTGACCCGTTCCCCCCTCTTCTGTGGCTCTTTCATCATTCAGGTCTCAGTTCCCGTGTCATTCCCCAAAATTGGCTTTCCATGAACCTCTCTTCTTCTTTATCTTATTTTATTTCCTTCCTGGAAGTCATTTCGGTATGACATTGTCTTGTGTGTGTGTGTTTATTATCTCTGGCCCCATGCTGGAATCTCAGCTCTGTAAAATCAGAAAACCTGGTCTCTATGTCATCACCAGAACCTGGAATGCATCTTACACAGCAAGTACTCAGCAAGCACTGACTGGATGGATGGATGGATGGATGGATGGATGGATGGATGGATGGATGGATGGATGGATGGATGGATGGATGGGTTGGATGGGTGGGTGGGTGGATGGATGAAGGAATAAACAAATGAACAGGTTATAGGACCACAGTGAGGAAATGCATGGATATTTCAGCTGAAACAGCCCAGCACAGTGCCTGGCTCAGAAAAACAATTCATGTGAATTTTCTTTGCTTTCCCCAGCAAGGAAAATTCTTCAACAACTATGTCCTTAGACACTCTCAGCTTGCAATGTAAAACTTCCTTAGGTTGAGCTAAGATCCAGAAGGGAAAAATAAAGAAAGGGAGTGGGGAGGGACATGAGGGGGATGCTCATAATTAACCTCCTCAAGCAGATGTCCACAAGAGCTTCTTCATACTTCTGAAATGTCTGCATATCTCAGCCTCCCAGGCTCCCCCGAGTGCTCTGGAAGATCGGTCATCAATTGAGCCACTTCTGCATCTGCACACATTGCACATACATGAAGACAAATGTCCCCATGCCAACAGGTGAGGGCCAGGCATTGCTGACTGCAGGCTGCACCAGTAAGGAAGTGCAGTCCCAGTAAGGCAACGGCTGGACTGGGGACTGGGATATCCACCACAGGATGCTCAGGTATCCTGCCCTTGCTGCAACTGCTGCCCCTCCCTGTAGCCATCACAAACGTCTCTGTTCATTGTGACACACACCCCATTATCCCATAGGCCTCATGACTCAACCCACTCAGCCAGGTGGTTCTCCCCTCAGCCTGGGGTTCCAAGCTAACATGGTAGATGATCCATCTTCCTTTCTCTTGCTAGGTGCAACTAGATTATCCCAGGTAAAGTTAGCAATGACTTCCTCTTGTCCACACATTCTAGGCCTCTCATTCTGAGCTGCCAAGCCCCAGTACTCAGAGAAACAGCACATCAGAGGTCAAGGTGTTCACACAGTGGCTGTCAGAGCTCTTTGCAGGTGAGCTGATCTACACTTTTGATGCCAGCCGGAACTCACAGCCTGACCCAACTCCGCCAGACGAGATATGAGGAATGCCAGATGTGAACCTCCATTGTAAATGTCAAAGGCAAACTGCAGTTCTCTATACTCAAACACCACATTAGCTATCAAAATGCCAAAGCAAGGCCGCAATGGGATTAATCTGTGGTTTCCAACCATTGCACTTGACCTATTGCACCCAGAGAGCCCTCACTTACCACGTGGAAGGAAAGGGCTGATGTGGCTTGCACTTCACGTCCCTGCCCCAAACCCTGCTCACATTATCTCCACCGGCCTCGAGTGTGGCCAGTCTCCTCACCACCCCACAGGCCAAATTCCAGAGCAGAGGGACCGAATTAGCCTAGTGGTGATTATAATGGGCTCTATGGTGGCGTTCTAGCAGAACAGGTTGGGTGAAGACCCGATGTCAGGGAAGACACAAAGGAAGGGAGCCTCATTCCACCACACACCGATAGCTCCAGTGCCTGAGAAAGGGTTTCCCAAAAACAAACATTGACAGAAGACCTTGAAAGTAGTTTTATAAACCAGCTCAGCTGTGACTGTGACCCCTTCAGCCTTTACCTTGCACTCCAAAGGACCCTGGGCACTATAGTCTCCCTGTGCTACCTCCTCGAGAGCACTGCTTCAGTTCTGGATCTCCCTTCTTTGGTGCTTCTCCAGACTCCCCTCCCATCTCCAATCACGCCAGCCTCTGTATAACTTCATGCAATTCTTAAGCTTTGGAACCTCAGTCTGTGTATTTCCAAAGTGAGAGGTTACATTAGAGGAACTCCAAAGTTTCACCTAAACTCTTTGAATGCATTTTAAAGAACACAGTTTTATCATTTTATGGACAAATCCATAATTCCAGAATTGTTTGAAAGAAGACTTCCAATGCTATCTATCAGAATTGGCCTGCCAAGGTCCCAAGATGAACAGACTTTCCTGAAGTTCCCCCTCAGCTTCATGAAAGTTCTGTGATCCATTTCTCTGCCCCATATTCTTGTTTCATACAAAGGTGGGGATTCTGGGAGTTAGGAAGCAGTGGGCACACTGCCATTATAGAGCCCATTATAAGGGAGAGATCCAGGGAAAGGCAGCATCTTGCAAGCAAAGAAAAATGTACATGTTCAGTCTCGGTGGCTGGCATATCTTGGGCCTCTCCTACCCCTCCCCTTTTTGAAATATGTGAGATGTGCCCCAGTGATCTGGAGCGAGGCCACCGTCGTCTCCCTGCGAGAGGAGTTCTGGTGCCAGGTTTCTGGGGACTACTCACATATCACGGGGGGAGCTCCCCTCCACACAGTCTCTCCTTTATCCCTCCTCCTTCCCTAGGCCCGGCCCATCAGCAGCTCCGGTCAACAGTACCACCCAAATGAGACTCAGCTCTGCCAGCTGTCACCCAAGCCACTGCCCTTCTCTCTTGGGCCCCAGCACAGTGTCTGCACCAGCAGGTGCTCCATAAAGGTTTGTTTAATGAATGGAATTCAAGAAAACATCTTCTTCTCTAAGAACAGGACTAAGAAAGGGGCCATTTCTTCAGGACAAAAGTAAGGTGTATTTACTCCCCAGGGAAGGCAAAAATCAGCACCCCACCTCAAACACACACCATCATTTGAAGTGATAATCCCCTGGCAGGCTGTCCTGCTCAGGCCTGGAGACTCAGGAGTGCTACAGAAACCACAGGTAACTTCCCACCATGTAGATAAGATCTGAGTGTAAGTGTCAGTTTAACATTTGAACAGCTTTAGTACCCAGACAGTGTAACACTACCCCACAACACACACCCTGCATCACATGTGTGCACAGCCGTGTGTGGACACACACAGCGCCATCACCAGGATCAGAGCCTCAGTCTGCACACAGCTCAAAGAGGGGAAAGGGTGACTTAATACTCTCCCCCAACCCATCCCATTTTCTAGAATTCTATATCCATCTACAGGGAGTCACTTGCCACAAAAGTCCTAAGCTGGAGAGTGATGTGGTGGCTGTCATAGATTGTCCTCCTTAGTTCACACTGGTGGCCCTGCCTCCGAACCTATGACACCGTGACACCAGCACCAGACACATCTGAGAGAGACACAGAGAGAGACAACCTACCAGAGTCCTTGGCCAGGGAGGAGAGAAATTTGGGGCAGGGATGGAAGGGAGGTGGCAAGGGCGAGTGCCCATAGGTGCCAGGTTCTCTGTGGGAAAGTGCCAGCCTCCAAACTGGATTTCCTTTTGGGCCCCTCTGTTCTGACTTCTGAAAATGCATTTCATTGGCATTATAAAGTCAGGTTCCACAGTCAGATAGCCTGAGCTCCATCACCACCCTGAAGGGGTGTACCTGAGGAAGGCACACACCAGGCCAGTCACCAGGCTGTCGCCTGCAAAACTAGCCCCACAACAGCCCAATGCACAAGACTGGCATTGGGATTAAGTAGGTGAGTGCTGTGAGCAAAGCTTCTGCCACGGATAAGTAGCGCTTCATCTCCCCAGCCCGCCCCACTCACCCTCAGTTATAAATTTGTTTGCACTGAAGCACAGTTCTCAAAGAAAGTTCCACCCAGGTAGATGCTTTGAAAAATAAGCAAAAGCAGGAAAAAGCACATTTCCCTTGTACCTTCCCTGAGGTGTCTATTTCACTGCTGGCTGTGAAACCCTCATCTGGTCAGACACAAACTGTTAACATCAGAATCGCGGGTGGAAGCCCAGTCGTCCCGACTCCTAGCCACACTGCTGTCCAGCAGACAGCTGGCACTGTCATTGCTGTTTTGAACACCGGTTTTCCTAAGGATCCCCTTAATTTGTAGGACGCATCTCCCAATTCACCCCTCCCCCCCAGAAGGAAACCTGGGACCTCGAGGGAATCCTGGAGCCCACACCCCTATGCGGCCACTGGGGCGCCCACCTGGCAACTTTTATTTTCTTCTTTATGCATTCTCATTTACTGTGTTTCTTTTGTTTCCCTCCTCCTGTACAGTACAAGGATTACTTTTTGAAATGAGAAAAAAATGGGAAGCTATTTCAAAAAGTCCCAGACCTTGTCTCTTGCAGGTAGTTCATGAAAGAGATCTAAGGATGGTGATACATTCTCATTTGACCCTCAAGGACTAGGCAGGAGGCAGCCGGGTGTAACAGGCACCTGAGATGTGGAGGAGGGGTGGAGGGCGGCACCCATGGGTTCAGCAGGTGTTCACTGAGGGCTCCCACATGCAGGTGCTGCGTGGGAACAGAATCCCAGCAAGCCCGGGAAGTTGGGGGGGGGGTGTGGCTGGCAGGGAGATATCCTATTCAGGTAGATAGACAATGAGCAAAATAAACCCATATGTGACATGTCAGCTGGTGAAAGATGCTGTGAAATTGAAGTAAGGTGTATGGGAAGGGGGCTGGGCAGGGAAGACAGGTTGTGGAATGGGCACTTTCTGGAAAGCTGGGATGGTCTCCCTCCAGGGTTCAGTGGTACAGAGACATGGGGATGGGACTCAGCCAGGAGAAGACTTATAGGCTAGACTTCAGGGCAGAGAGGAGGCCAGTGTGACCAGAGCAGTGTGAGTGAGGAGGAGAGTAAAAGAGTGGAAGGCAGAAAGGTTGGGACCAGGTCTGGTGGGACCAGACTTAGGATAGTAAGTGGCACAAAAGTCACTGGAGAGTGTGGGAGTGCGGGCCACGTCTCACTCATGTTAAAGCTTACCCACCTGCTGTGTGGAGGGGGAAGTGTACAGACCCCAAGCCACAGCAAGGCAGTCACTACAATCGCCCAGAGGGAGCCAGTGATGGTGGCGGCTTGGCCACAGGCGTGACAAGTGTGGTCATGTTCTGGGTCTAGTTTGTAAGCACAAACCTTCAGGCTTGGTTGGTTGAATGTGGGTGGAATGTGAGAGCAAGAAAGGAATCAGGAACCATTCTCAGTGTGTCAGGTATAGAACTAGGAGCATGAAGTAGCTGCCTAAAATAGGGAAGACAGTCAGAAGGGCAGGGCAGGAAGTAAAGTCAAAAGATGTCACAGCAAGTAAGACGAGTTGAATTAGTATTAAACAAATGCATAGAGATTATAGTCAAGCAAGTGGGTACACACATTTCAGCCGGGGTGAGGGACACACGCCAGCCGTAATTCCGAGAGCATTGAGCGAGAGGCTTTACCTGCAGTTCCTCAGTCAGTATTCCCAACTCGCCCGTGGGGTGGCTGTGACTTGATTCCTGTTTTGTAAAATGACACATCTGAGATTCTAACAAGGGAAGTAACTTGGCTGAAGTTCACACAAAATAGACTCACCCACATTCAGACCCAAGTGTCTGATTCCAGAGGCCATGTCTCGGGCCCCAAGAAATGCGAATGATGAAACAGTCAACGACTCAACAAACGTGGCTTCCTGCACCTGCCCTGTTCAGTAAGCTGAGCCTTAGAGACCTGCAGTTGTTCCGGTCGCCTGAGCATCAGTGTCATCTAGACCCCAAAGTGACTGTCTGGCTCTTCCGTACTGGTTCCCTGATTTGCCCCCAAACCCTTCACGGGATTTGAAATCAAGCTCTAAACACAGCCTGCAGCGCTGTATCCCTGATGCACCATCAGTACTTGTCAGTCTGTAGCCTGGGCAGGCGCTTCAGGTGTCTGCTCTACTTTCAAGAAGGCAACCTTGAACTCGGAGATCCCATGACCTTAACCCTCAGGTGGCTCTTCCCACTGGGAGACCCTTGATCAAGTCAATTAATCTCTAAGCTCGTTTCCTTCCCTGTCAGAGGATGGGAGAGAATTAGATTAGAATATTTAAAAGTCTGTGAAGTATGTAGAACGAGCAAGTTTTTTTCTAAACACATATATTGTGCAATGGAGAATTCTGCAATATCATTTTGAATCCCCATTCCTAAGACTCTGACTGGAGCTCCAGGAGCAATTTAATCCTATCATCCTGGTCCTCCATCTTTAAAGCAAGGGTGACAACCTGTGGCTTGTGGGAGCACAGTCATATGGCACAAGGGTGCTCCCTACACCTAGTGAATTGAATATTAATTTCAGAAAATTCCAAGATTACAGGGTGATCCCAAGTTCCCAATTCCAGCAAGGGGCTCCCCTTCCTCTGAAGCACACATGAGAGATTCCAGCATGTTCCATGGAACCCTCTGATGATTTCTCTCATCTTGCCTCAACATTCCCATATCCCCAAAGCCCTGAGATCCTAACAACTCACCTTTCCACTTAGTCATACTCTCATTTCTTTAGTTCCTACTCCCAAAACCCCTGATATTAGACAAGAAAGATGAAAGTTAAATCTCTTTACCAATCTCTCACCAAAAGCTTCCTTTCAGCATCATCTGATCAAGGCAATACAATGATCATCAGCACTGTCAACACAGCTCTACATCGCAGGCTGAGCCACAGTGGAACGGAAGGAAGCCACCGACCAGGCATCAGGCCACATGGGCTCCAATCCTGACTATACCAACTACTAGTTAGATGACTTCAGACAAGCTCTCGATTCGGAGGCTTCCTCAACCACAGCACGATATATTGCTTCCGGTTCACTGATAACCACACCTAGGCTCAGGGGGCACAGTAACCATTGCGTAGTCACTCCCTGGTCACAAGCAAGCAGTGACCCGAAGTCTGCGTGTGTGACCCCAAAGCTTCCTGCCACATCTTGATACCTTGAGCACTGCATACTTTGGAACTGCTGGATTTACATCTCAGTGAGTTCCTGAGATGCCCTGGAGGGGTTCTTTAACCTCTCTGAGGTCCCACTGATCTCATCACGGCTACCTGCCTCATGAGCTGCCATGAGGCCCTGGACAGGCCATGGGGACCTGGGTCTGACGCTGTATGTGCACGAAGCAGCCCAAGGGCTTTGTGCTTCCCCCAGTACTTCCCCCTCTCAGCTGCTTCACATGTCTGAGTCGTCCAGGGACACAGTCCTCCCTAGCTGTTCTCTGAAATTTAAGAACCAGTGTCCAAGGCCATATGGCTATGATGGCAAAGGTGAAATTCACCCCAGGTCTGGGGCTCACCCAACAGCCAGCTCAAGAGTAATTTGATGACCTTGAACCTTGCTCCACCTCTGGTCTACTACTCTCACCCCTGCTACTGTGGCTTAATTGTCAGTTAGTTAAAGAAAATCGCAAAAGGGCCCGTTGCCAGTTCAGGATGGGCTTCCCTAGTAAGAACACTTGTACCGCCATTTCAGGAACCGAAAGTGCTCTATGAACTCTGAAGCATAAAGCAAATTAATTCTCCAAACACGGTCCAGAGCACACAAGGGCCCAGTGAGGGCCAGCGAAAAGACACAGGAAAAGCAGCACAGCAATCCTGAAGCTCTCAGGTCCCTGAGGACAGGGTGACATTGGGAAGACACCTATCAATCAAAGCAGACGCTAGAGGAGTCACATGTGTACATACTGCACACAGAATAAAGAATTCACACCCACAAAGCATGAACTCAGGTCCCTAAACCTCTGCTGGGCCTGGGAAACCACAGGCCCTTTGGAAGGATTCTGCAGGAAGTGCTAGTCTGCTGGCTTTTCTATGAGACATCTGGCCTCTCTTCTCTTGAAGAGACCAAAACCAGAACAGTGTTGGCAGATGGAGATGCTCGTCCTGTGTATCTGCTCTCCTGTTTTCCCTTTCCCCCTTCTGGCCCTGTGCAGGATGAGTCAGGGACCCCCACGCAAACCACTCTAACTCCACTCCAATGGTCCAGGTTGGTGGTTCTGCTGAGAGACAGAGCCAGTGACCAAGCCACCCCATCCATGCTCCCTGGACATGGACTAAAATCCAAAGGCCTTTTCTCACTTTCCTGCCACCCTGCAACCACCCCAGTCCCCACCCACAGTGAAGTAGCCATGTGGTTTGTGGGCTGGCTCCACCCCAGCTCCAGAGGCACTTGTGATTGGTCCAGAGAGGACATATGAACTAAGTCTGCCCAACCAAAAATTCAAGATGAAGCTCAAGACTTTTGTTCAATAAAGAAGGGGGAAGAGAAATTCTCTCAGACCCTAAGTTCTAGGGATGCAGGGTCATTTAATGGCTGTGGCTGACCCAGTGAAACCCTGATAAAAGTGGACACTCCTGGTCTGAGTCACCTCTGAGGTCCATTCTCTAAACCTCCTCAGGTGCCCTCCAGAGTTAAGCCAGATTGAACCTGGATTCTCATGAATCCTCACAGAAACACCGACCATTCCAAGTTCTTCAAAAACTTGCCGCTACACACCTCCCAGGACCACCTTGCGGGTCCCCACCCAGGTGCTGCGCAGGCCAATCCCCTGTGACTTCAAGAAATTCCTCATCTTTCCTTTCCTTATCCTGTTTCCTTGACTTATCATTCTGAGTTCTTCTCCCCACGTATAGAGGCCATTCCTTCAATGTCACCTCCTCGCCTCCCGCTCCCTGCCTCCCGCTCCCTTCCCTGGCAGGAACAGCCATCGCCTCATGGAAACTCCAGTGTTCCCTTTGACACTGGGCATAGACCGCCTGCTATGCGCAACCATAACGCCCTTCACTGGAGAATGTGAACCATTGCTCTTCTGACCCAAACACTGATGAGGGGGTCTGGGTAGAGAAGGGTCCAACACATGTTTGCAGAATTGGATGTGTGGACGCCCACACCGAGCCAGTGTGGTCTGTGAGCATCTTCTCACTCCCTGGGCCTCTGTGGACTCACAGGTGCCCAAGTGAGAGGTTAGGCATGGGGTACGCTGTGAACAGCAACTCGGGGGACCTCATCAGGGGATCAGCAAGTGTGGACCTCCTTTAAACACAGCACCCAAACTCAGGCCATCCACCCTGCGAGGGTCTCTCTACCATTTCTACCAAATTCATCTCAACCATCATCCAGCAACACTCCCTGGCCCAGCTCCCCAAGTTCTAGTCTCAGTTCTACCCTCAGCCATCTGTGTGCCCCTTGGCCAAGTCATTGAACCTCCCAGCCCTTTCTCTTTGCACTGAGAATGATTCTCCCGCCCCCAGGAGCTGGATTCTGTATAGAAGGGAGTCTCTCCTCTCCAAGCCTCTCATTCAGAGAACCCCACACTCAAACACAAAATAAAGCGTTAGCATTTTCCTCATCCTCCAAACCTTCTTCTGTCCCTTCTTTATTTCCTGGGTAAAGAGACACATTTCTCCCACATTTCTAACACAATGCCTGCCTCAGGTGCCGGGGAGAGAGGCTCAGCCAGCAATCCTTCCTTCTTATAAAACCTAAGACGCCAGCATTTGCCAACTGCCTCCTTGCACCTAATGTCTAAATCTGGAAGCTCAAATGCATGGAGGCTGTTGTAAAAAAAAATGTGTGTGATGCATCTTTAACGGAAAAATCAAGCTAGTATGACAGCTTCTAGAATGTGACCTCGTGCCTGGCACGGAGTGGGTGCTCAGCTGGTTCTGGCTAAATGAGTGAATGAACACCCCTAAAACACAACAGCACGCCTTGGCTGGGGGTGCTCAGGAATGAAACTGCAAAGATAGATATCAAAATGTTCCCACTGGTTATTTCTGGAAGGGGGACCCTTTATTTTCATCTTTGATGTTTTCTAAATGTTCAACAGCAAGCATATAACTTGGTAATAAGAAAACCATGTTTCTTTTAGGAAGAATTAATTGTTGGGGGGAAAAATAACCACAAGCATACAAATAGAAGAAAAGTATGATTGCCAGCCAAACTCCACCACCCCCGCCTAAGCCAGCCTCCATGCCTCCCACATACAGACGCCTCCTGGAGAAACTCCCACCGCTTCCCCGTTCTACCTTGATTCCCAGGATCACCGCCTCAGAGTCAGAGCTCAGGATGGAGGCAGATCCTGTTATCCAAGACATGGAAAGCAGCAGATGGAAAGCTGACCTGCCGCTTCTGGCTTCCCCAGGCCCCTAGCTTGCCCCACAGAGCCTGGAAGAAGATTCACTAAGGACAAGGAGAAGCTGCCCCTCAGAGGCGCTTTGTCTACGAGCTTTGATTCGTTCTCCAATCTGTGTGGGAAACTTTCCAGGATGCTATTATTATTTTATCACTGCTCCCATACCCTGTCTTTCTCTTCCCGGGCCATCCTGCCTCTCCCCTGTGCAGTCCAGGCTAGTGAGTCCTTGTACATCCTCCCACCTGGGTTTGATCTAGTCAGTGCAGAACGGCTCAAGGTGAGGGTGCAGAGAGAGAGTTGGGGAGGCCCCACGCAGAGGAGACGTAAGGAACTGCAGGTGGCAAGCATCATGCTCATTAGCAACAAGTGGGGGTGGTGTGGTCGCCAGAGCAAGATTGCTGGCAGCCTTTCTGGTATGGAAGTACTTGTGGGCTCCCGAGCCAAAGGGCCTCGAACAAGGCTGGTCGGGTAACTCCTGGCAGAGGAGAGAAAGTGGGGTTGCTCATAGCACAAAGGGGCACCTGTACCCCAAAGAGGCCCTTTCCTCACTCCACCTCTGGCTCTCCCTGCTGCAGACCAAGCAGGCCTGTGGGCCCTGAGGAACCCCGGTGCTACACACTCTGTACTGGCACAAGCCAGCAGGTGAGTTCCAGCTGCCTGGACAGGTGGGATCCAGAGGAGTCCACCCTCAGCGAGAGTAACCAACAATCCTCCATTCCACACCTGCCAAAAGGGGACAGGAATTCCTGCTTTTCCCTGTTGTTGCAGAGATTCAGTGAGATAATTTTAGTAAAGCATTTCACACGGTGCTTGGCATCGAAGAGCTCCCTTCGTGGCCGGGATTATCAGCATTCTCGTCTTTGGTTTTCCTCGCCGCCACCACATCCTTCCGCTCCACAGCGTACTCCAGAGCCGAGCCTCCTTCCCCTCAGAGGCGGGATGTCAGCATGGGAGTCAGACAGGCCTCAGTCTCAGCACCTGTCTGGGCCCCTCTCTGGGCTTCAGTTTCCTCATCTGTAACTAGGCAACAGTAACAGCGACTCCCTCCAAGTCTCAGCGATGACTAAATGAGGTGATACAAAGTCCAGGCAGCAACGCTGTGTAGAGAGCACCCTCCATAACTAAATGAAGGCGCCATAATTCCCAGCCCCTAGTATTTTTCCTTTTCTGGAGCAGGCATCATAGTTTGTCATTGGCTATTGCTGTGTTATTTAGTATTTGCTCCTTTGCCCCAACTTAATTTCTATGAGGAATAAACCTCCGTCTCTCTCAACTGTGACTCTCTCCCCAGCACCTGATACAGTGCCTGGACATAGTAGGTGCTTAAAAAATATCTGTCGGATGAATAAGGGTACAAATAAGTGAATAGAATGCTGAGGTTGGCATGGATGATGGCCCAGGCCCCGTCCAGCTCTGAGAGTCTCCGATTAGTCTCTTTTTTTGACAGCTTTGGAAGAAAAGTTGAAAACCAGCCCTAGAAAAGCTGGTTCGCCCATCCCCAGGGAACACTCGGTGGTGGCTGCTGACAGGCTTCTGGACACTCAAGTTGCACAGAGATTTACCAGAGTTTTTCAAACCTGAGACGGGAGCGTGTGTATCTCCAGGTGGGGCTCTCCCTCCCCTACCTCTGGGTTGCCAGCTCGAGGGGCGGTAAGCCAGGCTGTGCAGCAAGGACCCAGCCTGTGGGGGAACAAAGAGCAGCCACCCTCACGGAACAACGGGTGACGAACCCTCCCTGTCCTCACTGCCCATCTCCCTGGACAGGATGTCTCACACGTACACACGTGGGCTCTGGTGGCCCTGCCGTCACTGCCTTACTCACCCACAGAAAGTGTCCGCTTTCAATGCAGATCCCAGGCCTCACCCCAGAACTAAATCAGCTCTGCAGTGGAGATGCATTTTGTCCAAGCTCCCCAGACAGCTTGACAGATACCAAACTCTAAACGCGGCTCTTCTAACCAGAGGAAAACAGATCAATAGAAGCACTGCCCACTGGCTACTGGGCATGTATGACCCCCTCCAACCCCACCCCTGCTCTTCTAACTGAACTCTGGGAGCAGAAGCTGACCTAGCCTCCAACACCTGCTTTGCAGCACAGGCCTTTGTGAACCACAGGTTTGCAAGTCCGATGGAATCACCTGGGAGCTTTACCATATGCTGGAGCCAGGATTTCATTGCCAAAGATTCTGATTTAATCGGTGTGAGGCGCACTGTGAGCTTGGAATTTTAATATGGTGATTCCAACATGCACCCAAGTTAGAGATGCACTTTCACTTCTCTCATCACCCCATTCCTGGCTCACTAGTGCAGGCTGCCACTGCTGTACCCCTAGGGTGGACAACCACAAGCTCTAGAAACTTTGCCCATGAGAGGCCTGACCTGAACAGCCATGGACTGAGAAAGCACAGGGCAGAGGGATTTCCAGTGCAAGACATTTCCATTTCTGGGACACAGGACTGGGTCGGAAAGTCCCTCTTAAAAGTCCTGGATCTTCATCTCCGAGAAGTTACAAATGACTTGCTGGGCAGACACCCAGGTCCCCACAGAACACAGTTGTTAAGAGGTCCTGGTTCTCAGCACTGAAGTTTGCAACCTCAGGTAAATTAATCTCCGCAAGCTCCACAACCCTCCTCTGTGGAATAGAGACCCACACTTGACACCTATTGTCTAAACCCCCACTTTCTATGCAAACTGCACCTAACGTGGTTGTGGGCACATAGGAAGAAGCTCAATCCATCTTGGCCAGTGACACAATATGGCGGGTTTCTTTTTTGTTGCTTATTAAATGCCTCACTCTACCATTCTTTCCTTCACAGTGGCCTGGACACTGTGGCCTTCTACTGACCTTCGATACCCTCCACCTCTCCAGGACCCCTTTCTTCACCAAACTTTTCTAGCTCTTTGCTCCTGAACCTGCATCTTCATTTCTCTTAGCTGAAGTCTCCTCATTTCCAGTAGGGCATAAAAGTGCGACCCCCATGTTTGGGCCAGGCACAAGGCCACACCTCTCTGAAACAGAGAGGAGAGGTAATTGTTCTTCCCTCAGCCAAATCCTTTCCCTTTGTGGGACAGCCAAGGGGTAGGAGCACTATCTCCTGAAGGCTTGTGGGGACCAAGTTTAGAGCCTGGGGACCAGGCAGCCGCGCCTCCCCACCCCTGCACGAGTGATCCTAGAGAATGCTGACTCCAACTTGGAGCCCCTGACCAGCTCCCCATCCTCCTCACTCCATTTAGCTCTGGCAATCTAATTCCCTTTCCTCCACCCGGAAATCGATGTTTAATTAACACATTATTGGAAAAATAAACACAGTCTTCAATGGGACTGCAATGAAGCTAATGCAGCTCAGCAAGGGGGCCGCAGCCCATCCCCTCAGCCAAGGCTCTTCTCTTCCCTACCTCTCAGCCAAGAAAAAGTTCTCTCTCTCTCCCTAGAGTCCTTCAGTCCAGGAGATCCCAGCCCCATCACTCTGTGGATTCTCCCTCCCTATCTCCAGGTGGCGAGACCACCTCTCCCTTCTTCTGTGACCCTATCACATGGGGGGTGGGGGGGGCAAAAGGACTCGGTATCTGTGCACATACTGCTGCTCCACAGGAGAAAGGGGGCCTCTTCTGTGTGCTCCCCAGCTCCAACCTCTCCCCAGGCCAGAACCAGCATTTGCCCCAGCTGGATGAGGGGTAGAGCCTGCCAGGGAGAGGCTGGCTGACCAGGATGATGAGCCCCAACCTCACACCAGGGAAGCTGAACTGAAGATGTCCCCCTGAGGTCTTCAGAAGGGAATGTCTTCCTCCAGCTCCCATTTTAGAAGCTGCAGTTCCCACCCTCGACTCCAGGCTTCAGGGTGTAGGGCAGTGCGAGATCTCAGAAACAGCATGGATTCTGGAGACAGACTCAAGCTGAACCCAAGGGCTGCTCACTGTGTGGTCCTAGAAATCTCTGTAAGTTCTCTGCCCACGGATCCCTCATGAGAAGTAAATACTGCAAACAGCAGACCCCTGGACTGCCTCATGGAGGGCCAGGCTCTACTGCAAGGGCAATGGGGAATATGGACCCATCAAGGCACAGGGTCACAGAACGAAGCAGACGTGGACAGGATGCAGGTTCTCTGCCTTCTGCCACTTGCCACCATCCCAAACAAACTAAGCCACATCCTTAGGCAGGATGCCCGAAGCAGGGAAGAGAGGAACTGAGGAGCTTTGGGGAACAGCAGACACAGAACTATCAAAAAGATACCCCACAGCCACTCCCAGGCCAGCAGTTCCTCAACTCAGCTTAAAGTGCTCCAGCAGACAGCAATATCTTCACAATCCCCTGAATTGTGAGACCAGCAAATGGATCGGTTTTCAGAATCAAGTCCCCAGACTTGGGGGATCAGGGGACAGAGCCACAAGGTGGTGTGACCAAAGGATCAAGAGCCAGGGCCTGAGAGTCATAACCTCACTACTCCTGCCTGTGTGACATTGGATATGTGTTTGAATCTTCTTATGCCTCCTTTCCTCTGTTTTAATACAGAGATGATAACAGTGCCAACATATAGGAGCGTGAGATTAAGTGAGATAATGCAGGTCAAGTGCTGGCGCATTGTCAGGGCTTAAGTGTGGGCTAATAGATGTCATAAGAGTAGTTAGTGGTAGTTTCCATGTTAGAAGTCAGAAGATTCAGGTCTACATCCTTTACAAACAGGGAACAAGTCAAGGGATCTCAGGGAGAGACTTGACCCCAGCTACCTACTTGTACTAGAACTGGATTTTCCTCATCTCATGAAGCTTGCCTTCTAGAAGGGAAGGCCCACCTTAACCATTCCATATGTAAAATAGTATTAAGTGGGGATTGACTGATTAGATTGTAACGCAAGGTAGTGGGCTGGAAAGTGGGCAGGGATTGGGGTGAGGGGAAGACTTAAGAAAACTAGGCTAGAGAGCCCCCTTTGACAAGGTCTATGAACAGAGACCTGCAAGAGTACAAGTTCTTGGTCTTCCATTTCCGCAAGACATGTTCCTTTCCTCTCTACCCCATTAATACAAAGCAGTGATGTCACCCACAAGAAAGATGACCATATATTTTATCCTCCAAACCAGGACACTTTTGAAAGTTAATAATTACACTAGGACAAAGGCCTAAATGGGAGCTGTCACTAAAAACCAGGGCATCTGGTCACCCTGTTTCAAGGTCATACAGAAGTGGCTCTGTGCTCTGTCTCAGGGTCTTGGCAAAAGGTTAGAACTCCATGAGTCTCAGAATTCACTTTACTCTAGTCCTCCCTTCCATACCACCCTAATTCCCTCACTGCACCCTCCCCCCACACACACACAGCTAGGACATTTAAGCCCCCCCCCACCCCGATTCAAGATCCTGGGGATAGAACAGCTGGTAGAGGTCCTTCATTCACATTCCATGACACTCTCTAGTCAACCTCTGAAAACAAATGAAATGCATTGAGGCAAATATCAAGGCCTAGGCCTCCATTTTTTCATTTTCTATTTGTTTTTAAAAACAAGGACTAAGCAACCTGGGGAAAGCCTATGTACACATGTGCCCAGCTCTTCAAAATCAGACACCAGTTGTGTGCATCGCTGAAAGGAGCCCCCACTGCACCTGAGAGTGGCTTTGATGGGCAGGGATACATGAGATGAAGAACCTGGAGGGCCTCTTCCTCCAGCATTTCAGAGGATTACCTCTGAATAAGCTCCCACTGTCTTCAGTGACCTTGAAGTACAGACTCTGTCTTCCTTCAGACTCCCTCCTGTCCGTAGGAGTCAAGTCTGCCCTCTCTGTAGGCACACCCACTGGGACCCACCCTACCAACACATGCCACCCTCTGGCAGAGGAAGAAGAACTAGTTAGGCTCCTCAGGCAGCCACCAGCATACACTTTGAAAGAGGCTGACACCCTACAAGTTTGCATGTTGGTGGAGAAAGAGCCAGGACATCTGCATTCCAGCTTTGCTTCTCGATCACATTTGACATGTGACTTTGGACAAGCAATTTACTCTATCTAGACATCAGTATTGGAGAGCAATGCTTGATATGATATGGCTCTGTTCTCTTTTACCTCTAACAGGATAATATGAAGTCATGGACTTGTGCTTAGGAATAAGACAGATCCTTGACAGGCCATTTTATAGATTCCTTATCTTGAGTCTCAATCCTCTCCTATGTCAAAGGCAGGTAATTATAGTATATTGCATTGAGTTGTTTGGAGAATTAAATGAGATACATATATATATATATATGTATATTCAGTTTAATGATTATGGCTGCTGATATTAAAGCAACCATGAAGGAGGTAGAGTCCTCCGAGCCAGACATAAGTTCTACTGGACTCAGACAGTTTAGTGCTTTGCACTTCCTCCAACAGATCTGGAACTTGCAGGCAGGGCTAAGACAGAAGCAAAGTTCAGCTTTTCCAGAAGACAGGCCTCAAGGATCTTGAGAAGAAAAGAGAACCTCCACACCAAACCCAAATGGTCCTTTCTTCCAACCAACACAGATAAACTGTACCTACTGTACGCCAACAAATATCCTGGTCACTGGGGACTCAGAAATGAACAGGAAGCCCCTGGCCTCAAAGAGCTGGCCTTCTAGATGGGGAGACAGACTAGCCCATCTTATCACTTACATATATAATATAATACGAAGTGGGGAGCAGCTGATTAGAATGCAAGGCAAGGTAATGAATGGGCTGGGAAGTGGCCAGGGTCGGGGGCTGCTTTAGAAAACTGGGATGAAGAGGCCTCTCTGAGGAAGTATCATCTGACAGGGACCTGCAGGCAGGGGCTGGGAGCAGCCCACGCACAGCCCTGTCCCAGCCTGCCACCTGTGGCTGTCCAGCCACACTGCGTACTTGGCATCTGCAGAGCAGCTAGGGTGCCCTCAAGGGTCAGAGCTGCAGCGTGGCTGGCTGTTCTTTCCCCAGCAGGTGCGAGCTTGGGGGAGACGAGGCCTGACCACAGCAGGGATGGATGGATGCGGATGGCTGCATCAGATCGGCATGCTCCTGGGCAGCGAGCTTTTTTGCAAGTCTCCCTTCCACACAAGAGGGTCATGTAAGGAGACAGCAGCCAGGGGTCTCAAGAGCTTTCTCTTCTCTATGTTGACCCAATAATTCACCCCTCCAGGCCTCCTATTCCCCTGGACTCCCCTCTCTCTGGCTATGACGTAACCCTTTCTCTCTAACCCCTCAAGGTCAGCCCCAGGAAGGGAAAGGGACGTCAGAAAGGTAGGACAAACAGCATTTTGCCCTGAGGATGATTTTTTCTCTTTTACACCAAATGTTTTCCAATTTCATTTATAATTGCTAATACAGAGGGACACACCTTTAGCCAAAGGAGGAGGGAAAATGGCGTCCGCTAGTTCAGGCAGGCAGGAGAGCGCTAGTGCTCAGACTGTACCCGGGGCCGAGGGCAATTTCAGCTCCTTGGGGCTGCAATCTCCAACAGGACTGAGCCGCCCAAGGGTGCTCCCTGCCGATGCCCAGAGAGCAGGGCCATCCTCCCCCGCTCTGCCCAGGGCTGCCGAGGTGGCGGGGAACACCCTCCATTCACCCACCTCGTCCCTTCTCCCCCTTCCTTGCGTCTGCATCCGCCCACCCGTCATCCCAGAGCACACCCGCCCACGGTCTTGCTTGGGGGACTCGGGGATCTCAGATGAGTTTTCTGCTGGAGACAGAGCCGCTTCTCCCCCTCCACCCTCTTCTCAACTTCTTGAACACCCCAACACCCTGTTCACCCCCCCACCCCAAACTCCTCGGCTTCTGGCCTTCCTCCCCGAGCGAGGAGGGTAAGCGCCACACCACTCCGGAGCCCCTGGCGCAGCTTTCCCTGACACACTCACACACACAAGCGGGCAGGCAGCCCCCTGCCTGCACCTCCCGCGCGGTGTTGACAATCCTGTGTTGTCCAATCGGAGGTACAGCGGCATTTGACAAAACACAAACACCCCTCCAACCCCCACCCCAAAGGCCACCAAGAATCGCAAGAGCAGACATCATCATCCAGCCGAGAGCTGGTTAGGACAAAGACATCACTCCATCCTCCCCAGAACCACAAGTCTGGGATATTCTGCAGTGCCCTCTGGCTTGACACAGCCCACTGAGCAGAGCGGGCTGTTGGCGTGGGTGCGGGGAGCGGGCACATATGTGTGGGGGTGGGGAGAAAGGGTCTCCTCTGTCCAGGCATCAAATCTCCCCCAGGGTAACCCAGGCCAGACTGCCTCCCTGGGTAACCTTCCCTCATGTGCGGCAAACATACATTACACGGATGGTTAAATTGGATCATTATCATTCAGTGCTTATTTGGCAAAAAAAGGAAAAATCATTAGTGTCATCTACCCCCATTCCAATCCCTTTGTCATGAGGTTCCCTCCCCCAAAGATGCTCCAACATGCTAATCCCATGAACGCGACACACCACAGCTTTCAGGGAAGAATCATGGCGAGAAGGAAGAAGAGAGTGGTGTGGGAGAAGTGGATAGCGTTACTGCATTTCCCGTATGAAGATGGGTGGAAAGGAGCCATGGTGGAGGTAGGGGTGGGGAAAGCCGTGCAGGGGAAGGAAGCCGAAGGCGATCCAGCCCTCGGCCGCCTGTGTCCGCATGAAAGCAGTGTGTGCAAAAGCCTGTGCAAGTGCGTGCAGATGTGCCGACCTAGCCCTCCTATCAGAAGGCTGCGCCCGTGTGGCATGGAGGCAAGGCCATCGCACCACTGTTGTGTTGCAAAAAAAAAAAAAGAAAAAAGAAAAAAAGAAAGAAAGAAAGAAAAAGAAAAAAAGAGCCGCAGAGCCATCAGAATCAGAATTTTCTCACTGAGATGAAAAGGGGAAGGAGGGTGCAAGGGATAGGGGAGATCGGTATGTGGAAACAGGAGACAAGAGCATGGCAGAACCGGGGAGGATCGAGGGGGAAACGGGTGGAAGGGTGGAGAAAATTGCACGCACACAGAGACACAAACACACACAATACCCAAACACCAACCCCACCGCTCACAGTTCATCCAAGACTGACTACCCGTCCCCCATCTCTCTGCTGCCTCTCTGTGCCCCCAAAGCTGGTGCTGATGGATTTCTGTATCTCAGTTTTGCAGCAGTGGGCTAATTACAACCAAGCCCCCTCACCAAATTAACCCCTCCCCTCCCTCTCTTTTTCTCTCTAAAAGGCCAATTGAAGAATAATGTGTTTTTAGAGATAATGGATTTTTTTTTTCCCAAGGAGCGAGAGAACGGGGGATGCAAAACAGAAATTCTGCAAACCGGTGACATCCGACCTCACCTCCGTCTCCCCTCATGTCCCCATTCGCTGTAGCATCTCATCTACCGTTTTCCAACCCTTGTCCCCCACCACCCAAAAGAAAAGACCTTCCTACCATGCACATCGACAAACACACCAACCGCCACCCAATCTCAGTAGCCGATCTCAAACCCCAAGCATCAATCCACCTCGATACATCCTTTCCCTTATATAAGCAGCAAATCATCAACATATTCAGTAGAAACGCAGCATTCAAAAGAGATCAACAGAAAAGGAGATCAGACCCCTTTCAAGCCCCCAAGAATTAATAATAGGGAACTACCAGAGAAGCAAAGACGTAGTTGTTTCTCAAAATCTAGAATCCCTTTGATATCTGGCCCCCTCATCTTAAGAAGCAATTTTTTTAATTATTATTTCATTAGAAAAGGCTGGAAAGCTCCAGAAAAGGGCATTCGTACAGTCCAGCTGCTTTAAAAAAAAAAATTAACCCAGTCCTGTTGCTCACTTTAATAGCGAACTTCCAGCGTCCAGCCTTTTTCCCTTCTTCCAGAAGGAGGACTGGCTCTCAGGATAAAACCCGGGCTGCAGAAAATGGGCCAAGAGACCTTACTCTTCACACCCCAACCAAAAGCATCATCATCATCATCATCAAACAATGGGAATATCTTTATACGACCTGCACCCGTCTGAAATATCGTTTGCCCCAATATGACTTAGGCAGATTAAGCCAGAGATTAAAATAAAATATCAGCTGGGCTGTGTCTCTTCCCCGTCCATCCTTCCTCCACGTACCTAAACTTGCCCATCAGAACCAGCGGGACCATTTTAACTTGAAAGGCGATGCAGAAGCCCTTGAACGGTGAAGGGAGGCTCTACTGGAACGGCAAATTCATAAAGGGCTGCTTCCTCAGGCTCCCCAGACCTAACCTCCAGGGGCCCCCAGATAGACTATCCTGGATACGAAATCATCCAGCGCGCTGGGAGTTCAAATTTCCATCGGAACCTTCAACACAAAGGCAAACGGTCATCTGACCCCGAAACTACACAGTCCTCCAGGTGTGCCAAGGAATGCCTCTACCCTCCCAGAGCCCCACAGGACCTGGGGCAGGGAAAGAATGAAGGATGTTGGGGTGGACCGAGCTGGTAAAAGAAAACTATCTCCCCAAGCGGGAATGACCGGGGGAAGCGGGGAGACAGCAGCTCCTGTTCCCCCAGCCCTCTCCTTTGGTGTGACTGTGTCTTGCTCCATCCCGGTCTACCTCTCAATGATCTCTGACCTTTGCATTTCAAATAAATAAATAAAAATAATGATCAGGGGAGAGAAACCCTACTTTACCTACATCTCCACAATGGTTAGCAAAAATATAATTTTTCACTGCATGATGGTATTTCTCCATCCAAATCAAAAGCGGGGAGGCATTTCATGGGGGGAGGGAGAAATTTTATTTTTTTTAACAAGTAATCACAGGGTAAGTCACCTGCAAAGCAGCCGAGCCCATAGGTCGGTATTACATCACTGGCCTAGGGAGGGGTGGGGGTGGGGGGGACAGATTTTTTTTCCTTGTCATCAGGGTGATGTTTCTAAAGCAGTTAAGTTTTGTGGTTAAAAAAGAGAGAGGGAAAGAGCCAAACTCTGGGTGCAACACAATACCTTGAAAAAAATACATCGAACCAGTCTTTAAGGTCACTGAGAGCTTGCAAAAACCCACAGTGCTTACACAGAGTGGAAGTTTTCAGGCAAGCCTGCTACTAAATCATTAATATAAACAAATGGAAGGCAGAGGAGGAAGGTTCCCTTGTAACCGATCCAAACGGGCGCACACTCACACGCACACACTCACACACTCCCTGTTCACCTTCTCTGAGTATGTCCACCTTCACAACAAGAGCGCAGGGGTCCAACCTGTGATCATCTCAACAGCCACCTCCTCACAACCTCTCTACAAAATCACACTCACACACACCCATGCACACACGCCTCAATTCCTCAACAGCCAGGGAAATCCGTGTCTCAATCCAATTTTGGCTTCTTGTCTTCTTGTGATTCTCAGAGCCGCCCTCCTCTTCTTTTTTATTTGAACCAGCCCCTTTTCCAGAGAAAAAGAATAATGTGGAGAAAGTGGCTACAAAATGCCAAAAATAAAAGTCTCTGCCCAAAATGAAGTGATGGGTACACATCACTTCAGACTGACAAGCCAAGCAAATAGGAAAAAAGACTAAAGGAAGGTTTCTTTTTAATCAGGAAACATTCTTTGACTTTTTCAACATCTGGAGCAAAAGGACCCAACTTCCAGGAGAAACTGAAGGGAAAGAAGGGTAGTTGAAAAGCCATTTCCATGGTCAGCAGAGGCTTTCAGATCCAGAAAAAAAAAAAAAATCTAGGTTGGTCGCTCCCAACTGAAAACTTCTACCCTCTCAGGAACAACCTCTCCCCAGAACGAAACACCTCGAGTTGTTTCTCATCCTGCCAGCCGTTCTGAGCCCCCAAATCTTACCTTTCCCGCTGAGCGAAGATTTGGGATCTGTCTATTTGTTTGATGTTTAATCAACTGAGTTTGCAGGGTGTGTTTCCTCTTTGGGAAGGTTCAAATTCCAGAATCTTTCTGTTTCCTTTTCTTTTTCTCTCTCTGGGAGGGAGTGGCGGGGAAGCCAGGCAAGGGGTGTTGGAGGTGCGAAAGCAGGTCCTTGGCGGCTGGAGATGCTGGCGGCTGCTGCCAGAGGGGAGGACACGCTGGCCTCTCCCTCTCAGTGAGTTGCATGCGAGAGATGTGTAGGGCTGAGCTCGGAGCCTGAGACTGCCGGAGGAGCCCAGGAATTTCACGCACTCCAGAGCCGGCCCCTCCCTCTCCCACACAGACCCCGGCATTTAAAGAGACAGCCAGGCTGCCTGGCTCAGGGCTTCACCTCCTCCCTGTTTTGCAAACAGCTGAGAAGAGATTCATCCGGAGAGCAGCAGTCTGTAGTCCCTGCAACTCTTAGACAGTGGCTTGCGCTCAGTTCTCGCTTCACCCCAACCTGAGGAAGGTTCTGTCCCAGAACTGAAGCGGGAATTAAAATAAAGACAAAATCCCCACTTACAGGTTCAGTCTACTAAGCCACTTCCCCGCTGCTGAAGGTAGATGGGTCTCAGAGCAAACTGTGGGAACCCAGAACACTCTAGCTTACAAGTATGCCTCAGTTTCCCTGGGCAGGAGCCCCTCCTGGCAAAATCAGGACAATCCTGTGTCTTTGCTGTGTCTTTGCTGTAACTAGGACGCAAGGCCATTCCTTCGACAGGCACTTTGATGCCAGTGTATGATGGACGAGGTGCAGGACAAGGGGCAGGAGACACAGAAGTGAAGGTGACAACTGGGGCTTTCTTTCAAAGAGCTTCTAGCAGCAAAACCAGAAAGGCAAAGCCAACCTTGTCTGCTGGGTCTTGCAAGCTAAGAGACAGAGGCAACGGTCAAGTGCTATGGAAGATTAGGGGGATGACTCCTTCTGTGGCTTGAAACCTGAGCTCAAGGGCTAGGCATTTCCACTGTACCCACCCCCACAAATCCTTCAAACCGCAATGCCAGTTTTGCCAAACTCATTCGTGTCTATGGGATCATTTCCTTCCCCAGGAAAGACTAAATAAGAGACCCAGGTCAGTGGCACTAAGCACATTTTGTTCCCCACAATTGAGGTCCAATTATAGTGCACTCAAAGTATTAAGGAGGGTCCCACAGTCATATAGCTGGAAACAACCAAGAATGAACTTGAACTCAGGCCTCTGCCATTCCAGAGCCAGCCAGCTTGGCCACAGTGTGATGTCGCCTCCCCTGAGACAGCAGCTCTTACATCTCAGCTCTTTCCTAGACCCTCTTCTAGGCACCCCAACATTTACCTCAGCCAGCCAGCTGACTGCGTGTGTACCAGCACTGTGTTCCCAAGGAATAAAGTGAGCAAGAGGAGCTGCCTGCCCCAAGGAACCCACTGTGCACTGACAGAAGATAAATATGTGTTCCTACAAAGCAATAGGAAAGTCAAAGGCATGAAGAGCAATGTCCAGGTAGCTCTATGGGGTTGTCAAGAAGCCAGTGATACATCCTGATTTGGGCGCTGGGGAGATCAACAAATCTGATGGTTACAGGGCTTTAGAGCTGGACTTGAACACACAAGCAATCCCACATCACTATTCCACTTTCCTGTCTATTTCACTTTTCAATCATTATCTTTGTGAGGTTTGTTTCGGTACTAATCTTCAACACCTCCGTGGTGCCCAGCATGTAATGGAAGCACAAACATGGCTTGATGGGCTAATTTATGCACAGTGCCTGTTTATGCTAAACCAGAACTGCCCTGCTGCCTGATCTATCGTCTCCTTACCTGGATTTCTTTGAAGTCCATAGACCTTATTTGTTCTCAGTTTATAGGTAATAACACTTGGGGTCAGGTAAGCTGCCTGGAACTGTTGGGGAAGAGTCATGTATAGGAACCACCACCATCCGGCAGGACAGCAACAGCCGAGACAGCCGAGGCAGCCTTGTGGAGCAACAGGAAGAGACCTAAGATGCCTGTTAGAAACAAGAGCCTAAATCCGCAGGGTAGCTGAGGACTCTTCGCCCTGAGATGTCAGCACCCATGGGACTCCAGCCTTGGAAGGACATCCCCCCAAGAGTCCACTGTGTTTGAGGACAGCCGAACCCTAGACCACACGCCTGGATTCCAATCCAGACTTGACACCTGAACTCCATGTGATTTGAATAGATTCCTCTCCCTCTCTAAGTCACATCTCCACCTATAGAATGGAAATACTTGCACTAATTACAAAGAATTGTTGAAAGAATTAAGTGACAAAATAGATGCAGAACACCTGGCCCACAGAGGTGCTTAACAAATGCCCCGGCCTCAGACCAGAGGCCATCTTTGCCCCCTGTGAGGGATTATTAACTTTGGACTGCCCCCTATGGTTGGCATTCTCTTATTTCAGCATTTCACTTTGAATATTTCAGTTTACTCAGATATCACGGTAGTTACTATCATTTACTTGTTTTTAGTACTTTTGCTTTCTAGCCTACTTTACCTGGTATATTTTGAATATACTTGTTATTATCATTTTATTTCATTTAGCAGTTTCTTGGGCTTCTTAAGTGTTATTTATCTTTCAACGACTGTGGTGTATCCTTTTAGTCTGCCTTTTATCGTGATATCTCTGGGCTTATTTTATCCCATTTCTCCTTATCATTTTAGCTAACTACCACTCTGCTCATTCTTAGTAATCCAGCAGCCATTCCCCTCCCTCCAGATAGCTTGGGATTGAGGAGAGTGGATATGTACAAAATAACAGAGAAATACAGCATCACAGACAATACGAGAGGTCTCACTGCAGACATGTATTGCAACCATAAGCAAAAGCAGTATCAGGTGTCTGCCCACATGATGGTGCCACAGAAACAGCGGCACTGATTTTTTAGAAGCCCCAGTGGGGGCAACCAAGGCCTCAGAAACTGGTCTTTATGGGCACCTCTGATTGGGACTGAGAGCCGCACTTAGAGGCCGTCAGGATAGAGAGTCCTCTGGTCTACCTATCCTCTCTCGGTGGGAGCTGCCACCTTCACTCAGCTGAAGACAGGACAGGGACTGTTTCAGCTTTTCTCAAGTGTGCCAGACTGGTGTTTTCAGCACGGAGCAAGAAACTATTTACTTGCCAATCAAATGGCTGTTATCCATGACCTTCTGAGTGGAGGGTGAGGGTGAAAATAAGTTAATATGATGATAAGGACAATAATAAAAATAATAACCCCAAGCTGCCCTGATGGCCCTAGTTGGCAGCAATATGATTAAGATACTGTGGTTCAAATCCCAACACCACCATTTGCTGGTCTCAAGATCTTGGCCAAGTTGCTGACACTTCAAGACTCAGTTTTCCCACCTATAAAATAGGAATCATAGTGATATCATTCTCAAACTTTGCCTGTGATGATGATATCAAAAATAGCAACATCTATAAATGGCTTGTGGATGTTCCCTGTAGAATTATTTATAATTGGAGTAGAATTTAAAGTTTTAATACCTGAGATGGTATAGGTAACAACCAATCAGAATGGAAACTGGCCATAAAAACCTGGTTTGACCTACCAAGGCATATCATAATCATCTCTTATCATTTATATTATTGCCAGCTGCCAGATAACTTGGCAGGGATGAATCTTATCTCCTTTGATCTTCACAGCAAGATGCTATGATACACATTAAGACACATACACTGCCTACTTATAAATAAGACTATACCTATAAAATCAGGTTACTGATAAACTGAGTTAACCTATGATAGGTATATAGATTTTAAAAGACAACGTATATATTCCTAATGCCCTAATGACTTTTGCTGGAAATTTTTAGTTTCATTATATATGTTCTTGATTTTACTTACCGATTCATTTGATAATCTTTTTAAAACAATGATTGCTGAGAGCCTGATGCCCTAAAGGGAGCTGTAGCACCTGTTAACTCTGCATATGGAGTTCCAGGACATTAGCAGTTCTGCAAACAGAACTTCTTTCCCAGAATTGACTCCTGTTCTCTGAGGACGTTGTCCTGGCTTATACGTATGTCCCCTACTAACCAGGAAAACTTTCCAGCAATAACTTATTAATCTGTATAAGCAAAAGCACAGTTGCATGCTATTTTCTTGTCCCTTTGTTCTAATCTTTAATAAAAGCTTGGGCTGGGATAGCGATGGCAGAGCTGCTCACGGTGACCTTCTCCCCAGTCTCCCCTGCTGCAAATTCCTCTAGACTCTGAGTCCTTGTTAATAGCAGAGAACTTCATTGGTTGTCCTGACTGCAGCAAATGATAATGGTCAGTAATCTCAGTTTTTTAAATATATTAAATCGGTATGTACATGTCCCCTTCTTTCTTAGTTTCCTCTAGTTTGTCCTAACCAATTCTGGGTAAAGCAGAAGCTTATTAAGCCATGACTAACTCACTAGAAACTGGGCATTAGACAGTTCTGTTAAGCCCCAGGCAGCAGTCCCATCAAGAGAAATTCTCAGGTGCCCACAAGCCTTACTTCTGAGCAAACCTCAAATTCAGTCTCGAGTGCTCAAGCTTGCAGCTTTGTAGCTTTCCAATGCCCCTTGCACATGCGTCTTGCATCCCCCTTCCTTTTTCTTCCCTCCTCCAAGAGCTGTGCTACATTGCTGGCTTGCTGGAGGTTGACTTTCTGTCACCTATGTGATGATGCTTCCGATGTTATTCATAAGTGATTGCTTATGAATGGGAATTATTAGACATGCACTGTGCAGCACAGACAGTTCCACAGAGGACTTGTGTCCAGAAAGAGTTATCACCGCAGCCCAGTAAGGTGATACAGATAGCACTGGGCCCCAGAGGTCCAACAGCAGCACACCCCAACTTAGGAAGTCAGAGAACTGTTCTAGCAGAGAGTGAAGGAGAAGCGAATGTGACGTGTGCAGGTGTGCAAGGGCATAAGCCCAAAGGAAAAGTCTGAGCATTCAGGTCTTGATGAAGTTAGCTCCTAAGGAAACTTTCCAATTCTAGGCATCCCTCTAACATATATGAATCACTCCCTAGAGGCTACAAGAAAGGCTAGTTCCTGGGAAAGCTAAAAGGCTCCAACTCTACTTTCATTTTCTGCCTGCTCCATAGAAGTAAAATATTCTCACAAGATTGCAATCGGTCTGAATCTCTCAGTCACCTCCATGTCTTTAGCCGCTTTTTGCCAGCTCAGAGGAACCAGCTCTGGGACAGGACTTTTGACTCCAGCCTGGGTCATCCCAAGCACCCAGGAGTGAGCTGGCTGGATGACAGTGAAGACTCACCAAGAAACTGTACACAAATAAATACTCAGAAAGACTATTTCCTCCCACTCTGCTCATTTTTAGAGCAATTCTTAATTTCCTGTTTAGGGATCAAATGTTAATCGGGCCCAGGTACATTTGGAGTATTTAATGGGTTTGAGGGACAGGGAGTTACCTACTAATGTTTGATGGCTACTTTCAAAAAAAATCATCCTTTTCTCCACTTAGAAGTTCTTGTCTGCTTTAAACTCCCTCCTCCTACCAGATAGGTAAGAGCAAGCTGGCACAGCCATGTCATGGTTGAATGCCAAGAAAACAAGACCCTCATCTCTGGGAGAAGCAACACAGCATAGAGACAAGGGCATGAACTCTACCTCCAGAGAGCACAAGCTGGAGTCCAGCTCTGCACAACAGGTTTGGATTTCCTGGCCAAGTGGTGTGACCATTCTTTCCCCCTCTATACAATGGGCATCATGATAGGAACTGCCTCAATGGGTTGCACAGGGGAAGGTTCCCAAACAGGGATCTCCACTGTGTTAGTGCTATATGAGCATGTGTTAAGCACAAAAATACAACTTTTCATGGATGCTATTCCTAGGTGGGTCTTTCTAAAAGCTTCATAAAAGCAGTGGTAATGTGCTCGCTCAGGAATATCAGGGCTGTTGGCAGGAAGATGTCAACTCTGCTGTCATTCCTGCACCCTTGTGGAGGTACAGCCAGGCCAGTTCAGCTGCCTATTAATAGCCCCAGGCCCATCTCCAATGCCCCTTCCCATGGTCTCTCTCGCTCCCTCTGCTGGACAGTCCTCAGACTATACTTACCCCTTTACTTGGTAAAGCCAGTTCAGCCTGGGACAGTGGGAAAGGCAACACCAGCAGTGGATGATTTCCTGAGTCTTAAGCACATCCCAGCTCCATCCCTATCCCCAGCAACAATTCTCCCTGACCCACGCACTAGCACTATTTTTAAATGATTTACTTTTGCCCAGTGGTGGGGGGCAGGGATAGGGGGAGAAACACCCTCCCCAGAATTCAAGCTGAAGATGGAATGATTGCCAATGCTAACAGCTTTTTGAACAGGACGCAGTTAAAAATACGTCTGAAATGGTTCTAACTCAAATTCAAAAAATAACTTAATTGACTGGGGAGCTGTAGGCAGTGGGGGTGGGGAAACGGAAAAAGAAGAGGGATTCCCTTCGGAAGGACCACAGGGATGAGGAGAGATGCCTGGTTTACTTCCCACATGAATAATACCTTTTGAAAACAGATGGGATCTGCGGGACAAGTAGTGATACCCATGAGCTAATAAAGACCACACAGTGTGTCTTGTTGGGCCTTCACTACTCTGAGTGTGGTCACAGGATTGCCAGGAGCATATCAGATGACAGAGATCAGAACCCCACCCCAGCCCACCTCCACCCCATGGAATTACTGACTCAGCAATCTGCTCTGTCCATTATGGTCCATTCAATGATTTCTCAGAATCATAGAATTTAGAACTTACAAGTATAATATTCTGAGTATTCTCTAGCTCAACCCTTTCATTTTACAAATAAGAAAACCCTATCCTAAAGGAACCAAATTTCTTGTACAAATCCAAACAGGCAGTGAAACTTAAAGCAGGGGTGGGGTTATATTTTAACATAGGAGGGCTCTTATGTTCTTTTCTTGGCTAGAGAGCTTTTTTCCTTATCTGGAATCTCTGGATGCTTGAAGTCCATGTCTAACCATCACAAAAGAACCACACAGACTCCCACATTTTTTTTCCTGGTATCCCCTTCAGATGCCACACTGGGGGACCAGATGAGTCACAGAGCTCACCCAATGTAGGTAGCTGTGTTCCAGCCTCATGCCTCCTGGAATGGCCGTGCTGGGACTGTTCTTCACTCCACGCTGCCTCCTCGCTACCAGTGCCATCTGCACCCTCCTTCTCAAGGATCACCATCTGCTTTCCTGATACCACTCAGCCGCCCCCAGCACTTTGCTCAGTTTCCTAACCCACTGCTTGAGCCACTCTCTCCCTGCAACTTATGATTTCCCTCTTTTCTTCCTTTTCCAGTCTCCATCCACTCCATCTTCACCAACTCAGCCCACAGCTTCAAGAGTTTGCATGTTTGTCATTTCCTGCTTCCTCACTGTTTCATGTCAAGCATCCACTATCCTGAAAGCCCCACTGAGCCCACTGTTTGAGCTGATTTGGAGACTAAGTTATATATGTTTGCTGAACAAATGAGACTCTCTTCTGGCTCCTCTCTATCCCAGTATCACCTCCCATATTTTGAAACACCATTACTTAAACCCACTTTACCCTCTTCCTACAAATATTCTCCCTGCCTACAAAGAAGGCAAGAACTGGGTATACAGTTGGTGTTGGGCAAATACAGAGTAATGGTTCTGGATTACTAAGAGACTTTCGTAAAGATGACTGCTGCCTCTTTTCTCACCAGAAACATATGAAATGCAAGAGAGGAATGATCACATCTATACAGTCATACTTAACACTTAAAAGTTCTCAATAAATATGTGAGAAATGACTAAAAAGGGTTTGGGCACTTATGAGCCAATAATAATATCCAGTCTGTGGATCTATCCTTCAAATTTTTACATATATTATCTTATTTAATACGTGGGAGAATTCTATTTGGCTGGGAAAGGAAGATCAGAGAATGGATTCAGATCCAGGGCTTCTGGGTTTCTATGCTGACATACTTTCTTCTTCCTCCCCAAAAATGTACAACCCAGGTCTTGATTTCTTTTAATAGACCTGCGTTTCAACTTGTTACCATATTTATCCACTTTGAAATTAATTATTCCTCTTCTATGACCCCTCTTTTCCATGTCCCCATCCCCTTAAGAAGTCCTTCCCACCCTTCCTATTCTTCGCTTCCCATTGGATGTGTGGCAAATGTAGACATCATCAAACAGCAGTTTTGCATCAAAGTCTGCTCTGGAAGAAAACCATAGTCATATGCAAAGGGTAACTGAGAGAAACAGATTTCAATAATTAATGCCCTATGCACACTGGTGGTGAAAATAGACTATAGGCAATTGTTAACTAAGAAAATCTCAAAATATTAAAATCTGGCATGTAACTATGGGGACCAGGGAATCAACCTCTTCCCCCACTAAATGCTCTTATGCATCTGCTTCCAAATTCTGAATTAACTGGTTCAAGTCTTCCCTGTACTTTGCAGTCTTTGATAAGAAAGTGGACACTCTCACTGCCAAAATAACTGGAAAGGAGATTATCTAAGCAGTCTATGGAATCATGAAATGTGAATAAATCATCTATGAAGAATCCAAATATATCAATGGCTTCACATTCTTAGTTTAAGATATTAGCTCACTATCACTACTTTGCTCTTTCATGTGCCACCACTATTTCTCCAATTTACCTTCCAATCAGTTTTCACTTGTGATCATTTTAAAAATTCATGATTCCCACCTGTCCTTCTGTATTGATGATAAGGTCACATTGCTGAGGATGAGCAAGTTTGCCAAATAGGCATTTGAGGTAAAATACATGATTCCCCTTTTACTTCCTGGAAAAGTCAATGAAAATAGATGACAAGATCATGGGTCAAGCTAACTGCTTCTCTATCCTAAAATGCACCCCATCTTCCCTCATTTCAATCTCCAATGTGAGTGAACTTAAACAAGTAGGGAAAAGGTAAGGCATAGAAGACTCAAAATATAACTAAGAAAGCCTCCTTGCTCTGACACACAAAAGCTGGTCATTCTCATTAATTAGAAGTGATCACCCATCTAAATATCTTTTAACAAGCTCTATTCTGATTATTTCCCCCTTTTATACTTGTTCATACAAATCTTTCTTCAGCAAAAGTATTTTATTAATTCTCACCTTCTCTCTGGATTTTCCCCCCAGAGTCTACCAAAGTATTCTTGATATTGATTATATCACATTCCAAGTTGAGGGGATAAAACTGTAAATAATACAAATCTCCTGTCCTCTTGTACCTTTCAAACAGTGATAACTACTATGAAGGAAACTAAATGTAGGATGTGATGGAATGTGGCCTGAGGAAAAATGAGCCATTTTAGACTCGATGGTCCACGGAAGGTTTCACTGAAAAAAAAAAATTTGACCCAATCTTGACTACTACAAAAACCCATCATGAATAATATTTTTTCAATATAACTATTTATGGATCAAATTCTAGCTAAAATGTGAATAAAATTTCAGAAATGACATTAAGGTATGTTATTCTTAGCATATAGAATGAGATGGGAGACAACTGTTACTGGAAGAACATGAGAGCAAGGGAGAATACATTTTTTAATGGAATATGTAACTACTTCCCAGGAAGTTTAAATCTTCTGGGTCTTACAATAACAAAGTGGTTAGGAGAGTGGACTCTGGAAGTAAATAAATTACGTGGTTTAAAATCCTGGCTCCATCATTTACTGATGGACCTAATTGATAATTGACAAATTCTACAACCACTCTGAACTTCAACTTCCTTGTCTAAAAACAGAGTTTTAATAATAGTACCTATCTCAAAAGTTTTGTGAGAAATAAATAATATGTGTAAATTGCTCTAAAGAAATCACATAGCATAGTGTGTTCTGTATAAGTATTTCCATCATACTAACAGGTACATTCCTTCATGAACATCCATGCACTCACTCATCAGCATTAGGTATTCTCCAAGCCCACTCCTCAGGTTGATCCGTGCAGAGATCTTTATGCAACTGAGGGATCCATATTCCAGTGAGTTGCTGATTCAAGACTAAGCAAGAAGGAATTTTTTCATTCAGTCAGAGTTGGAGATTCAGTTGCTTTAGAATTATAGAAGTCTCCACCTCCTTTAGAACCCTCTCTCTTGAGCCACACTGTGGTGCCTGACTGTAACATTCAGGTTCTAAAAGTTACAAAGCAAGACTGAGCATCCCTAGGACTTTCCCCCAAGTATCTTCTTGGCTACAACCACTACCTGAATACCAGGGTTGTTGATAAAACCAGATTATCAGCACTTTCCAAAGCAGGAGCCAAATTTCCTGGAGTCACAGGTCATCTGATTCCTGTCTGAGCTATACGTTGCTCAGCTATGCGTTGCTGAAGACTTGGCTTCTAACACATTTTCTCACATACTAAAGGTGCCCAGCAAGCATTGTGGAATAAATGAATTGTGGTATTTTATCATGTTTGTGCTACAGATGGACAACAATACATTCCCTTTGATGAAGATAAGTATCTAATTTTTCCCTTACCACCAGGATGAAAACTAAATAAAGGGAACATTCTAAAATAATCATGTAGACAACGTAGAACAAGAGCAAATGTGAAGTGGTCATTAGTTTATAGGGTGAACATTCATCCAACAAGTCAACAGCTTGATAGTTTGGTTTCATCTCAACCCTCCCGTGGCGATATAATGATCCTTAGAGCTGTCTGTGGACAATTTCCCCTGAAATTCCCTAAAGAAATGTGTTACTTCCAGCACCACGGAGAGCTCCCCACCGTTGCCCGTTTTGCGAGGTCGCCTCAGATTTATCAGCACCAGGGAGAGCTCCCAAGCGGCCCAGGAAATCTGAAGATCTCTAGTGAAACCACCTCTGCTGTAATTCAAGTATCAAAGAAGTCAGGGGAAGAAGAATGGAGCAAAGGATGCTTGGGGATAGACAGTACTCTACAATTCAAGAAATGCTTAGAGTCTGTTATCCTGAGGAAGGGCTACAGAGAGTGGATCTTATTAATAATTGCAACCACTTTGTGCTAGATCAGCATTTTTATTCCCCACCACCCGAAGTTAAATGCCCAAGGTGAATTCAAAAATTGCAGTCCAAACTGTGATCGGATCAACGTGGCTGCTCAAGATAAAACTGATCTTATCTGAATTGTGACTTTATCCATTTTGGAGAGCAGAACTCATTACAATAATAAGGAGCGACAGATATGGGAGGAAGAGCAATCACAGCACAGTCAGGAAAGCATTCACTTTACTATCATTTTGGAGGATTAATTCTAAGCTTCCCTCCTGTAAACGTCATCTTTCACTTAGCGTGGGGTCTGAGGTCTGAAATCATTCTAACAAACACACAGAATTCATCCCTTTGCACCATATTTGCCATCCATTTCTGCTTTCTCCTACCAAGCTCAATGATACGCACTGGTTGCCTGGTGCTCTCCTCACTCCACTGTGGTGGGATGAGGAGGAGCCTCCACTGGAGGTCAGATGGTGGGACACCGGTGTTCAGGAAGGTCTGAGGATGTGTGTACAGAAAGCAAGTTGTGAGTTTACAAGCACGGAGGACATGTCCACTCACAAAGACATGGTCATGTGACTGGAAGGGGAAGAAGGAAGGAAAAATGTTTTGAAGCAGCCATGTGTCCTCAAGGCGATGTATTATTTCTAGTCCTGGTCCCCTCTTAGGTCACTTACCTACTAGCTAATTTAAATGAGAAGATTATATAATTACCTGGAATCTCCTCACTGGAGGTGCTAGTTCCAGTCTTATTCCAGCAGCCTTATCTCTGAAAGTTGGCCATACGTGGTTCACTACCTTCCCTCAGACTTGCTGCACATATTCACACCTCCATACTTTTACTCTTGCTGTTCCCACACCCCCAAATTCCCTTCTGATTACTTCCTCCTCCCCATATCTTCACCTGTTTAAAGTCATATTCATACTCCAAGGCCAAGATTACAGACAATCTCCTCCATGACACCACCTCAGCTCTCCTCTCCACAGTCATGATCCACTTCTCACCCTTTGTTCTCACTCATGGCTATTTGAAACTCACATCAGATAATTATTGGTTGGACCATTTCTCTCCACTTCTAGATATAAACTTCTTAAAAGCAAGAGACTTTATAATTTTTTATGCTTATCAACTATTCACAATTTCTTGCTCACCATAGGTACATCATGATACACTTTAAGTAAACGAAAGGTTGGCCATAACTTACCCCATAAAGCACAAGCCAGAATATTTTCTTCTGTCACTTCTTGCCTAAAATCTTGTATTTTAAATAATTTGGAAGTAGCCAAATCTCTCCAGGTGTTGATTTCCCCCACCAGTTTACCAATCAGAAGAGGGAGGAAGAAGAACTGACCTGAATTCTCTAGCATCCCTAGCTAGTGCTATTGCACAATCCCCAGCAATGAACGGGACAAGACAGTTGCATTAAGACCAAAACACACTTTGGTGACTCTGATGGCTAGATATGGGACTCAACTTTTGATCCCAAGGTGATAATTAGATATTTCCTACAGTAGGAGACTTTTCTGAACTTGACATCTAGCATTTCAATACTTGTAGTATCTCTTTGACTTTATAAGCCCTAGAATTTCCTCCAAAATTCACACTCTTACCTACCAGTTCTCTATTCCCTGAACCTCTGGGAATAGTCCTAGTCTTTCAAAGCATCTTTGTGGCAGGTACCAATATATCACCCCAGAGCAACTTACATGTGTGAATGTGGATGTGAACAGGATCAGACAGAGCAGCATATGGATATATATACAGTTACCTGCACCCAGTGTGCCATTTCACCAGTCAATGCACATGCCATGAGGAACAATGTGCTCCAGAGGAATACCTGCACTGTCTCCCACAAAATCTGAGAGCAAGAATCAGTTCCCAGAACCTCTATACAGCACTCGTGATTGAGTCTGACCAGCGGGAGGAGGGTGTGGAGGCTACTTAGTCTCAGGTGGAGACTAGATGACCTTTTGCCTACTTGAGGAAAGGCTGGTACTAGGTACTATACAACTCCATCGCTGATTTCTTCCTACACTACCCAATGGATCTTGCTCCATTCCTCCTATCTTGACTGATTCTTAATGGAGGGGTTATGTCCTTCACACCTTGCTCAGCTCTCTAGGGTCTTTGTCCCTTGATTTTTATATTGATTTCTTGAGTTTTCGGCTATAAGCATGTTTAGGTTTCTGGGATAGCCTTAGGATCTTACTTTTCCTACAGTCCATACTCCCGAGATGATGATGAATATGAAAGGTATATGAGATGAGAAAGAAAATAACACCATACTCCAACCTGAATGAATTGCACCCTGAATTACCTGTCTTCACTATAATTATTTTGAAATTTTAATGGCTTATTTCTACTGTCCCAGATCATTTCTTTCCCCAGTAGCTACTATTCCTGCCAGAACCAACGTGGTTAAAAGAAGCAGCCAGTATGCAGTGGAAGAAGCATTCCTTTGGACTTCTCTTTGCCTCTTCTAACTCGGGATTGAGCTTTTCCTGAGCCTCAGTTTCCTCAATTGTAAAATGGGGAACATGTTTAACCCAGATGGCATATCTGACAGTGCCTAAGATGCCTGGCTCTCAAGAGAAAGCTTGTACCTGCATCCTGTGGACAGGCCTTGAGGACTCCATGGTTATTGAGAAACTGTAGCAGGTGGGAGAGTGGACACAGGTTTAGGGGCCACAGGCTTGAGAAGCCTTGGCTGCAGGCATTTCAGGTGTCATGAGTCCCAAAGTAAGACATAACAGGAGAGGGAGTAGGGAGGCACGCATAGGCCTACCTGAAGCAAGCAGGTTATAAGTGTCATGAGGTTGCATATTACTAACTCACAGGAGAATTGGCACCACAGAGTTTGGCCACACCATCTGGGGACTCAGACCTCCAGACAGCGAGGCTCACAACCTGCAGATGCGAGCATTCCTCCTTCAGTGGCCTCCAGAACCAGGGCACTGCATGAAACAGATTCTCCCCAGTCCCATCACAGGCAGTTCACATCCGCACAACCATTTTGCTGAGATTAATCTAACTATAAAGATGCAAGGGTTTCTCCTGGCCTAATAATGCCCCTGTCCGGAGGCACTCACTGGAAAATCCATCCTTATAGCTTCCTTTTCTCATATTCTCCACCTCCAAACCTATCCTCAGTAAGCTGTGCAGTTGGTGTTGAATGCCCAACACCAGAAAGCATGGAAGCACCTGTAGAAACAGGGGACTGGATCAGGCCTTTCCACTTCTAAAGCCACTACAGTTCTGAAGTTGAAAGTTCCAGCTATCCCTTCACTCACCTGGAGTGACCCCCTTGGGGGAAGTTACCGTTATGCTTCCTGCGACCTCAGGTGGAGCATCAGAGCAGGATTCAGTTTCGGGGGGGCTGGTGGCGTTCATGTACAGTCACAGAAGTTTCGCCACTGCCCTGGCACCAGCCTCCCCCCCAACCACACACACACACACACACACACACACACACACACACCACTACACTCACCTGGGAAGCCCTTTTAAAAAGCCGATCCATGCTTAAACCTCTATCCCCAGCAAGTTTGATTTTATTAATCTGGGGCAGGGCAGGGATAATGATTACAGTATTTGCTGACATAAGCCCAAGCAAGGCAATGAATGCCAGCTGTGCTGCAGTCCTGTGGACACAGCGATGACCCCATCGTGGACCTAGTCGTCTGCCGCATTCACGTGAATGCGTCACCGAAAGACTTTGAAGTAGACTTTGCTTCTGGGCAAGGCCCAGTGACCCGTCCAGGAATGAAAGTGGCTCATGGGTGAACTGGCGTCAGGCACCCGCTGCCCTGAAAGGAAGCAAAGCAAAGAGCTGTGGCCGCAGGACACGAAGGAAGGACTGTGAGTCCCCTGAGGACAGGGACAATGTCCCCCCGTCTTCATTTCTCGGGTCCTCTCACCATGCCCTCGCTCATTGTCGGGGTCGATGAGGTTTGGCAGGTGAATGAATAACACTGGCCCTCCATGGGCTTCCATCAGGAGGCCACAAGGCAGCCCGAGGACTGGGCGGCCAGCGCCTCTCTGAGCACACGCTCTAAACGCAGGCTTTGTGTCCATTGGGTGAGGGCGAGAGGGTGTGGCTATTCATTGTGTCAAGTCCAGTCTTTTCAGGGCGGTCCCTAAGTGGTGTGGAAGAAGGAAGGGATCTCTGTCCACCCCCATGCCTCACCCAGGCCAGCAAAGCTTTCTAGACGTCTGGGTTTCCAGTGGTACCAGGCAAATCCTGCGTTCTTGTCTCGAGACATTCTGAGGGAAATTTCGCATCTTCCCTCAGTCGCCTGGCTTGTCCCTGGGTCTGTGGAGCCGCGCTGGCCCCTGACACCCGCTTCTGCCAGTCTCCCCACCCCCAACGGCCCTGACCCACTTCTGCTCTGCAAGGTGTTGTGGGGCTCTGGCTGAATCGAGAAAAAAAAAAAAAAAAGCGAAAACTGACAGCCATTTGGAATCTTAATGAGACCAAGTTCATTTCATTATGTTGTCATTTCATATTTCACCGCTTTGACGGTGAAGGCACAGGAGACCCCAGAGGGCCCTTCTGCTTTGCACACAGAGTGGAAGTGCAGAAGGAGGAGGAGCAGGGATGTAGCTGACAGACAGGAGGTGACCACACCCCCTCCGTCAACCTCCTACCCACCCCCAAGCCAAAGTGGGAGAGGAGTCCTTTCCCTTGAGATCAGCCACGAGAAGCCAGTGCAGGAGACTGAGGAGGACCTTTCCCCAGGTTGGAGAGAGGCTCGGAGCAAAACGGGTCAGGAAGGGAGCCCCCTCTCCCCCCCCCCCCCACCCCCCCCAGTGCTGTGCTTTCACATGTTCTCAACACAAACAGAACTGGCCTCGGGGCATCATAGAAATTGCTATTATAAATTCAGATGGTGCACCAGGGGGTGCCTCATTTTCTATTATTGTGGTTGGTCTCACGAGCCACTCCAGCAATAGGATCTCAAAAGTGCAAGTGCTACCCCCGGGGGCACCGTTAGAAACACATTATTTTAAAGCACTGCAATAAAGCATGAACTCAAACAACTTCATTGAAATAAAGATTAATATGGAACATGTGTTCCTCAGCCTCCTCCCACTCACACACCCTACACCCCATACCTTCTGCCCCCCACCCAACCCGGATACCTGGCGACCGGTCCTCTCCCCGAATCATTGCCCTGCCTACAGCTCAGCGCTGGTGAGGTAGGGACATGGGATTTGGGTGACCCTCAGGAGAGAGGGACACCAGGGGGCAGCCAGCGTCAGATACCACATGAGGAGCCAGAAGAACACCCCACTGAGACTCCAGGCCCATTAGCCAATGGGATACAGTTGAAAGAGGCCTGGAATGGAGCCCGGTGTCCTGGGCTCTCACCCAGGGTCAGCTACTAACTAGAGGCATTAACCTGAGCACATCATTTAATCTCTCAGAACCTCAGTTATGCTGATCATAAGAGAAAGCAAATCCCCGTTTCACAGGAATGGAGGAGACGAAGCAAGATAGATGGTTAGATGGTATGAAGTGGCATGAAGACTGAAATGCACTGCCCAACATATGGCTAATAAGGGGCCAGGCCTCAGTTCTCTGGTCACTAAGCCACAGCAAGGCCTGCCACTGGGCTCCAGATGCAACCCTGTCTCTGGACACAGCAGCACTGGGAAGTAGGGAGAGAAGGAAGAGGGCCAGACAGCAGGGAGCAGCCGAGGCGTGGCGAGGCCTGAGCACAGAGGGACACCCAGGTGTTTCCATGAGGTCCAGCAGATGTGCAAGCAGCACATAAGTGAACCAGCGACCAGAAAACCTAGCATGCCTCTACTGCCTAGGCCCTGGAGCAAGACCACTCTAAGAGGGGAGCAAAAACGAGTCAAGACGATCCACTGAAACTCTTCCCTTCCCTCTTCCAGGACACACTGCGCTCTCCTCGAGGGCTCCTCTCCATGGCAGGTGGGGGGAGATGGCCTTTGCTCTGCAGGACAGCCGGGGACAGAGAGCTTTTCCAAGTCAGGAGGCCAAACCACAGCTAGGAGGCCCGGATCCTGGCCCCTCATCCAACCTCTAGGACATTAAGATCTAGGTCTTGATGAGGAATATTTAGAGGTAGTTCTCATTTAGGGAAAATGCTATAATCGGGTGTGGTGGCCGGCAACGAGTGACCAGGCAGAAAAAGATGCTGCAGGACCGGTTTGTTGTCCACCAAGGTTCACGTGAGGGCTGGGGATTCTCCGGGAAACCCTGTCCCCAGCTCAGCAGGCCCAAGGAGTCTGGCCCCAGGGCCCTGGAGCTGCTGCGGAGGAGACAGCAATGGTGAGGGTCCGGCCAGGGCATGGCAGGCGGTGAACCTGAACACCCTGCTGGGCTAGCGCTGGTGCCACACAGGAGGAGGGAGACTGACTGAAAGGAGGAGACAGATGCCCCAGTGGGCTTGGTATCACTTTCGTTTTCTGTTTCTAGAAGGGGACTGTCATAAAAACAGCTGAACTGACATCAAATATTTAAATTTCAGAAATGAGTTAAAAAAGAAAAACATCAAAGTGAGATAATATCTATGTGAGTGTGTATGCTGTAAACGAGGCAGGGAGCCAGCCTGTCACAGGAGGGCTTTCCCCTGGCTTAGCAGGAGACGCTCACTGCTCACCAAGCACCATCCTGGATGTTGCCTAGAGCAGAGCATGGGGAAGAGGATTCTCTTCGCCTCAGGGCTCGAGAGTCAAGGCAGCAGGCCTGGGTCACAGGCCCTGTGTGCGCTGGGGAGGCCTCTGTTCCATCAGCCCAGCCCACCATCTCACATGCACACTTGGGGCCAGAATGGGGCCCACCCAGAGCAGAACTGATGCTGGAAGTCTGTCCACAGGCAGAGCACAGGCTGGACACTGTCTCTCTGCCTCTGAGGGCCACATACAGCTCAGCATGAAATGTACTGTGAGCTAAGAGGAAAAGGAAGCCAAGAAACACAACTTCAGGAGCTGGATGTTAAAGGAGTGAGTGGTTGCCCACATATGCCCTCACCGACATCTCCCAATAAGTAGAAGGGATTAAATGAGAGTTTCGGGCATAAGAACTCTCCTGGCCCAGGAGTGCGAAGAAGCAAAACAGAGTGGAGAAACAAGTCGAGGTTATGTGACAGACCCAGAGAAGGCCTGGGGTTCACACTTACGGGCCCAGTAAATTCCAGATTGTGATGCTTCAGTGCGACTTCCCCAGGGCACTCGGCAAGTGATTGCATCTGCGTGGAGCCAGCCTGGGCTTTGGGGTTTGGGCAGCAGATCCGGCATGTTATGGAGCCAGGGAACCACAGGTGTCTAGAGGGAGGGTGGACACCATGGGTGCGGAGGTTCCTCCTACCAGAAGCTCAGAGAGAAGACCAGGGGTAGAAGACTAAACACCCGTAGAAAGGCTATTTTGTGGGGTGCTGAGCTCCCTGTCAATGGCAGAGTCCTGGTGGCATCTGACTGAAGATTCTACATCAAGGGAGCAGGAATCCTCTGTGAAATTTTCAGATCCCCTATTTTCATCCCATTTCCCCTCCTCCAACCCCAACCTACCCTCCATCCACCACACTTTTACCCACAACCACCCACTTCAAGTTAGTAATAGAAACTGGTCGGATGATAGAGGGAAAATGCTTCCAGAGTATACAAGTCCACCAAAATGCATGGAGATGTTTTTTCCCATAAAAACCCTGCCTTTACTATGATCCAAAAGATAGATTCACAGATTGCTTTTGTTTCTCTCAGTTACAGGCATCCAGGTGCCGACACAGTATTCTTACGCCTTCCCTGCAGAGCAAGACATACTCCCAGGGCAGTGGCTCCCTCGTTTTAAGGAGCCATCCCTCTAGGAGCAGAGCGACTCCTAGCACTAAGGGAACTCTGGAGTTCCTGTTAGGTACCTTCTCAGGGCATCCCCATCCCAGCTCACCTTGCCTTTTCCTTCCTAAAGAAAACCTTATTTTATGTCAGGATCAGGAGGCCACAACTTCATGGAAGGTTGGCCTCAGCCCCAAGGAGTGAATCTTGACCTGTCCAAGGCAGCGTGGTACTTCCAGTCCACTCACTGGTGACCGGCTTTCCAAAGGGCACAGGCACCATCCTGATGAGTGAGACTTGAGGGAAACGCCTGCATCCCCGTGAAGCTTTCAGCCCACAATGGGCATGTGGGGTCTGCATGGGACACCGACCTGGGAACTCTTGAAATCACAAACGGAAGAGAACCTAAGGGGATAAGCCAAGGCACAGGGGTGACAGAGGAATGAAAGAAAGAATCTGGAGACCTGTGTGAGCCCCAGAATTGGGCAGCCCTGGAATGCCCATATCAAGACTCCTTGTTCTTGGAAGTGATATGTTTTCCTTGCTATCAAAACTACCTTTATCTGGCTCTTACAGTATACTGAAAGCATTTGAATTGACAGATGTGCCATATTGTTCTCACCTTTAGGGTCTTTGCAGGTGCTCTTCTCCTTCCATCTGGGTCCTCTTTGCACCCCAATCCATTGCCATTCTGCCAACTTCACCGTAGAAATCCCCTGCTATGGGAAGCGATCCCCCTGTCCCTCTCCCCCCCCCCCGCAGCATTGTGTAGGCTCCCCTCACAGTCCTTATCCCCCAGTCCTACCCCATCCTTCATTAGCTTGTAAGTTCCATGAGGGCTGGGACAGTGAACACATATTGGCTATATCTCAATCGAAGTCTAGTATATAATAGGCACTCAACTATTTTACTCAGTCAACAGAAAATAGGAATAATCATTTATTAAGCATCTTTCATGAACCACGTTTTGGTCTTCCCAACAACCAATAAAGCAAGCATTATTCTTCCTATTTCTCAGATAAGAAAACAGAGAGATGTTCAGTTACCTCCACAGCATAACACTGTAACCCAGCATGAGTTACAGGCATCACACCACTAAGCCAGGGTTTTAGTGCAGGGAGTCTTTCTCCACTACTTAATACAAAACTGTTGAACACCCACTCTGCAAGAAGTGGGTTTAGGTGCTGGAAATAAAGGGTGACCAAGACAAAGTTCCTGCCTTTGAGTAGCTTACATTTTAATGGGAGATGAAATTTTTTACTTAAGAAATCCATAAGTGCACTGAGTGAATGAGTGAGTGAATGAGTGGATGACAGATGAGAGAAGCATGATGTAAAGCAAAGCAATGTGGAATACACACTGACTGAAATCCCAACACTAGATGTAAATCTCACCTGCTCATTAACCACTGCGCTGACCTTGAGTCAGTTACTAATTCCCTCTGAACCTCAGCTTCCTCATCATATGCAAAAACAGGTTGATATGGGGATAAAATGAGAATAATTGTAAAATGTAATTTAACCTCTCTGCACATAACAAAGCCTTAATAAAAGTTAATGGAATCTGGATCCCCACAAAGTATAAACTCATAAAACAAAGGAGTTTTGGAACTGGAGAATTGGTTGAAGTTGGATAAATAAATCAGGAAAAGATCACTTATGTACTTGGCCCAGTATTCCTGAAATTAAGGATTTCCATTTTCCCCAAATCATATCTCTATCTGTTGAAGACAAAACAGGGACTGCCAAAGTTGGAGACGAAGATAGTAATTTTTGGTATCCAATCAACATTCCTGACGTATAAGAGACCATCAATATGTTTGCATTAATAGAGCCTATCTGGGGCTTCCCTGGTGGCTCAGAGGTTAAAGATACAGCATCGTCAAGCTATTGCCAGCCACTGTATCATGAGTTCAACCCCCAGCCAGTGAGCTCACACATGGCACAATAGACCTCTCCTGTCTCATCCACTGTCCCCCTCAACAATGTATTTCAGTAGATCTGCCTGTTTTGTTCCCCATTCTGTCTCTGTTGACTCTTCTCAACCCCTGTACCTCTGGCCTGTACCTCAGTTCTTGTATGTCATAAATAAATAAATCTTAAAAGAATAACACCCTGGCCGGCCTGTGTGGATCCCCATAATTGTCAAGGAGGCCAGCAAGGAGAACATCATAGTAGAACAGACCCTGGTGGTAGATGATGAGAGGTGAGTAAACTCCAAGGTCCTAACAGGGTATTCAGAGTAACTTAGCACAGGATGATTAATGCAGATTAATACATGTATCAGAAACTATCCATTATTTCAGGATGAATAATTGCTAATATATTATCTGGTATTTTTGAAACTGATAATCTCCTTAGTCCACCTTACTAACTGCCCCAAGGATCAGGAAGACACAACAGTTACCTAAGGTAGAAAGCTGACCCCGCTCTACTGTGAGCAAGAAGCACATGAGCTATAACTAATGTCCTGCTCAGAGTGCAGAGTTCAGGGCCCGGACAGAGATGATGTGCCAAAGAGTGAGGTGCTGTCTGGCCACCATGCTCCTTAAAACCTAGATGCTCCAAGACAAGGGGGAACCCTTTGCCCGGCTTTTAGCTCCTGAAATATAGAACCAGAAGTTTTAAATTTCAAAGCTTTCAGATCATTCACCTTTGAAACCCATATACTTAAGCCAATGATCTGTCAGGGCTTAAAACTTTCACAAAACTCTGCTTTGGGATATGACATTAAGTCAGAGTTGACCCACCCAAGAAAACCAAATTTACTGCTCATCATCATGTTTGTCGATTGACTTTTGAACTGTTTCTTGGGGGAGAAAAACCCATCCCTTAAAGAAAAATATTTTGACCAAACAATAGTCAAAACATACATGTCCCAAACCACCTGACACAACATAGCTGAAGCAGCCTCAACCACAATGGGAAGATTATTGCCTCAGTCCAATGAATAACATGCAGCTGTCAGGGCCTGAGCTTACTCACATCCATGTCTGCAGATGCATCAGACATCACCAAGATGATATACGTTGTTTGACAAGGGTCCTTTCATGGTGCCAGATTATGGCTGATACATTTTTTAATGGTGGTTTCCTGTGCTTTTCAAACTTTCTGCAATGAACCTATATAACTTTTATGACCAGGAAAAAAGCACGATAAATATTTTATATATTTTTTAACATGCCATGGACCCTGAAGGCAATGTCAAATGAGAAGTTACAACAATGCTTGGCTCAGGAAAGCATCAGTGGATTAAATGCATTGCTTTCTATGCTATGACTTTTGAAGGGCACAACCCTTATTTAGATGTACAACTTCTATTATGTTTGCTTTAAAAAAATCATTCTCCATTAACTTAGGACTACATTGTATAATGTCACTCTGCCTGTGCCGGTGGCCACTGAGTATTGTAACTAAGACCTTCCACACATGCAGTCACTAACCCCCATGGGCAGAGCCCAAGACAGACCTGCGTTGTGCCCAACGTGGTTCTGCTACATAGGGTCACAGTCCAGAGTGAGGCCCCAGTGAATTGTTTTTGAAAACCCCTGTACCACACTTCTACAGAGGAAGAAAAGTCATGACCCCATCTGGAATGTAATTGCTTATGCTCTCTATCACCAGACATCCAAGAATATCGGCAAGAAGCAATAACAGTTACTGCGGCTGCAAGGGCAAGGTACTGTAAGCAAAGGGGAACATCTGCACTTTGTTGAGGGACCAGTCAGCTCCAGGCCCACATTGCTTCATGACATCACGGTTGCACTTACCAGCAAAAAGGAAATGCAGAGGGAATGAGCAGGGTAGGGTCTGACTTCACCATGCTAGGAAGAATGAGGGCAGGCTCTTGCATAAAAAAATAGAGCACCCTGATTCCTGAGATGAGTTCTTCAGATTTTCACTGAATCACTTTTTCTTACCAGAACCACATCTCCCTTCTTTTGGTATCTCACAGTTGCCCAACTCATGATATCACATGCTCCAATCTTTCTGAAATCACCAAGAATGCTCAGTAACATGGCAAGTTTTACATGCTGCTGAGCAAAGAGGGAATGAAAGGAGGTGATCACCACAAGATGCAGAATGACCTACACGTTTTCTGTGATTTGGGACTTAGGGGTACCTTTGACCCATATGACAAAGACTTAAAGCTCAGGTCAGCTATGGAGATACCTGATATGGAGGATCTCTAGGAGACAGACCAGGAATGACTGACATATACATCTACTTAGTTCTTTTTGACCTATAAAAACTTTTATAGGTCAAAAGCCTGAGATTCCAGAAAAACTATATGGGCAGGGAAAGTGGACCAGGAAGCAGAGCTATAGGAAGCTCAGTCATCACAGAACCTCTTATGCTTCAGTGGCTCGGCTAAGCCTCCTAGGGAAGATAGAGTTTCTCTGTATGTGAACTACACCTCGTTCATATGACCTACTAAAAAGAGAGGATCCAAGTGCCAAGGGTGCAGAACATCTTCCAGAATCTTCCCCTGCCCCATATAACGAACTCTTAGTAACGAAGAGGAAGCTCCTGAAGAACCTCACTCTGGGTGACTTGGGCTTCACACCAATAATGAATGGCATCTAATAATCTACAGGTGAGCCCCTCCTAGCTGGCTCAAGTATCAAGATCTTTGATGAAGCCTCAAACTCATTAAATGTCTTCCATGGTAATGAAAGCCTTCCTACTGCAAAACATCTTTGAACCTCTCTGTGCCTCTACAAAACAGACTCCTGCAAGGTAAAACCATGCATCGAGAATGATGTAAGAGAAACACTCTGCTTGCCAAGTCATTAATCAGTCAATCAACACCTAACCTTTTAGAAGGAACTCATCCACACTCCAGTGGGCTCCCTGTCTATCTGAAGGCAGGAAAACATCATGGGCTGTGCCTGGTATAGTTAAGCAGATGGTAGAACTTTAAATATGGAAAACAGTCAACCAACCAACAGCTTTTGAGCATATGTCTTGTGAAGCACAGTACTAGACTCTAGAGGAGTGTAAAAGAAGCTCTGCCTTTGGGGATTTTTGATCATCTCTGGAGAGTTGACTTCTTCATTGAAATTGAATATTTCAAAATATACTAGACTTTGTATCTACTTAAATAGTTTAACTGCTTATAATCATCACTTCTACATAAATTAATTCAACCCTGCTTACATACCTGTAAAGTTTATGTTAATCACCCTGTCTTATAATTAGGGAATATAAAACAACAGCACAGGAGATGTCATAACACAGGAAACAATGATTGACAAATGTATAGTATAGTAATATACTCCATGGGCCTGGCTTCACAAAGGAAATGGGATGCAAGGTTAAATTTCTATGAGTGTAAAACATTTGAGCAAAAGAAAAGAGAAATAGGGGCATTTAAGGTGAAAAGAGTGTGAGTAGAGGCATAGCTGCATCATGGCCACAGTGGATCCACCTCAGCATTACAGAAGAATCTGGCCCTGGACAGCATGCAAAGTCCAGGCCATGTTCATCCCATGCAGGGACCCACAAAGTGAGACTCCAGTGGGAGTAAGTCCATGTAAGAGTTCCTTGGTAAAACAATTCTCTGACCCTATCTGGAACTGGGAGATAAAGCCATACGACACAGCACAGGAAGAAAGATGATTAAAAGGATTTGCACAGGGACGAGCATGTCTCAGTCTGTTCAGGTGACTGTGCTAAAATGCCACCAGCTGGGGGGTTCATGCAACAATCACTCCACAGTTCTGGAGGCTGGGAAGTCCAAGATCAAGGTCCAAGATCAAGGTGCTGGCAGGTCTGGGGCTGGTGAGTGCCCTCTTCCTGCCTTCAGGTGGTTTCTTCTTATAATTGGTGTACAGGGGCGAAGCCTTTCTATTGAATCATTAATCCCGTGCATGAATGCCTCACTTCCAAATACGATTACTTGGGGGTTAGATTCTCAAAACATGAAATGGGGGGAGGCCAACCATTTGTTCCCTGGCAAGCAAATATCAAAAGGGATAACTAGATGTTTAGGGAGAGACACCCAAAGTTGGAGGGTTCCAAGTCATCTCAATATATCCAAGACCATTGACTAACATAATCGTTTTTAATTATCCCTTTCTTCTTCCATCTGCTTTAACAAAATTTGAAGCTTATGTGGATTCTGTGTGATTTAAGTCAGTCCTCCAAAAACCTCTCATGGAAAACACTACAGTGTGAAATGATGTCATTACCAAATTCTAGGATATTCTTGGGTTCCTATGGTAAAGAATTTATAGCCTCTTCTCTGACTCTTTTCAAACAGGTGGGTAGACCCAGTTGGAAGGCAAAGAAAAATATGGCTTAAAATAAATTGTATTATTTTATGGTAATATATCATTTGCTGAATTTAAGCTTTGTCCAGACTGCATTCACCAGAAAGTGTGTCCCTGTCTGATGCTAAATTCTTAACCAGGTACTTTGAACCTGTATGCTGTCCCATTCCCCATGGTTTGACCTGAACAGGCAGCCTTGCGGCTTATGGCCTCTAGTTCCCACAACACTGTGTACCCCAACACAAGCTGCTGCTTTCCAGGAGAGACTGCAGAATCCAGGTCATACCCCAGGTTATACCCCAGGTAACACCCCAGGTAATACACACACGCTTTTAAGGAGCTCCATTGCTCAGGTCCATTTCATATAGCCAGCCAGAGTTAGGAGCACAATAATCCCCTGGCCTTCTGATCCAGATGAGTGCCCACCTGGGTGGAAGAGATGTTTTGCAGTGCCCAGGAGACAATCCTCATAGCTAGAGAGGTTATGATTTACAGAAAGCCATCTTGGTCCAGAAGTGAAGAATCTCACAATCTCTTGGCTCAAAACTGCATTCAAGTCAGACGGAGACTCGACTTCTGCCTACACCCTTTAAGATCGGTGACACAAACAAAAGTTAGAAGGGAGATACAGGTCGGAGCCAGCCAAAGACTCTGTCACAAGCCTTTTATAAAATGTATGTCATGGTTTCTCAAGACAACTGAGCCACCTGGTGTTGGAAAGTTAACAGCTAAAGCGCCTTTTCCCTGCCTTTGTCAAAAGGCCAATAAAGCTTTCCCAAAATGACCTCAGTACAGAGTCAGCCAACATCCTCTACAGTGAAAGTGGACTCAGCACTTAGTTTCTTGACTCCCAACATCCCAGCTCTGAACGGGAACACTCAGATGCATATCCTGTGTTAGTTTGGATTGTACACACAAATTTGAATCTATTAAGAGAGTCTGCTGCATTTCTTCAGAGATGCGCATCCGCTTTGGCAAAAAAACAAAAACAAACAAAACAAAAAACTAATGGTTACCAACTACTGAAGATTTAGTATTGCCAGGACCTGTGCCAGTTAGACACCTTGTGCACAGTATCCCATGTAATCTTCACAACAACCCTATGAGGTAGGTGTGTGACCACCATCCTAGAGATAAAGGAAGGTCACAGAGATTGAATGCTAGCATTGGGATTTCAGTCCCAGAGTGTCATACCCCAGGTCCTGTGACCTTCATCACCCTCCACCTGCCTCATAACAGTGGCAGCTACCTCTGCTGACTAGTCACCTGCACGTCAGGATTAGTGACATGAGGATTACTGATGCCATCCTTTAACAGAGGATTTCAGGGGAAGAATAAAACTCTTTAATCTACTGAGGACTGACTTCATACACCAGCCTTGATATCTCATCAAGATGCTTCTACATAAGAAGGAAATAAAAGTTACTGTCCCCAAGAAGGGCATCACCCTCCCACCTAACCTGAAAGGGAATCCCAAGGCAGAATCAGGTAGGTCTTCCCATAGGGAAAATCTGTTGCAAGAACTCACCAAAATATATAAATAAAAATGTTTTTGTGAAGTCATCAAAAAAGTTGAATTATAGAACACTTTTAAAGAAATACAATCTTTTTCACTATTAAGAAAAACTTAGTAGACCTAAGGCAAAATGTGTTGCCAAGCAAAAATCCCAAATAGCTAAGAAAAATTCTATCAGTCCTTTATGTTTTTGCAAATTAAAAATGCTTCCACAGTGCCTGAAAGTAGTTTATTTTCTTATGATGATAAAGGAATCCCTCTGAAATCTGGCTTCTGCCTGAAATATGACAAATTCTAAATGAGTGGTCCCCCAATAGGATCTACTATAATGAACATATATTTTATCTCATATTGACTTTTTTGAATAGCTCTTTTCCAAGAAATGCAAATGGTTTTAGTCCATCATCTCATTTACTTTTATATAATAAAGCTGGATAAACTACAATCCACAGATGAAGTTATTTCTCCCAAGTCACACATCGGACTGGAATAGAATCCAAACTCTGCTCCATTAAGCCTATGGTCCAATCCACATTTGCTCTCCATGTTTCTGCTCCACCTTTGGGAGAATCACACCAAGTCCTCAGCCTTGGTAAGTGAAGTCTGGAACCCCTTAGTTCATGTCCTGGCCTATAAATTAATGATTAATATGTTACTAATAATTGTGTTACAAATAATGATGCCACATTTGCTGATAGAAGGTCATCAAGAAAGAACTTTAATACCCAGCCAAAAGCGAAGAAAATGAGGAGAAAAAAAGATTTGTTTATACTTTTCTTCATCTACCTGTTTTAATTTTAGAGACACTGAAAAACAGTGTCTGGCCCATGATGGGCCAGAGGCTTGTTCTTTGACCTTCTGGTCCCCGCTTCCTCCCCAACAACAGAACCCCAATCTTATTCAGGGCTACAGTATTCTCAGTAAAAAAATATTTACCTGTATGAACTTCTCCATAGCTGCAAGAAATGGGACCTATTCTGGGCCATGGGACACAGGCAGCAAACTGTGGGATGGAGGGTGGTGGGGGAAGCTTCCATTTCTGTCTTCTTTCCTCCTCTCCTTCTTTCTTTTAGGAGCATGATCACAGCTCCTGGACCTGGAGCAACCACTGTGTCATCATAGATGACATATACACGTTGTGACTAACAGGGAGCTGGGAAGGCGCCTTGGGGGTCAGTACAGCATGAGACTTGACACTGGCTGTGGGCCCTTCTCTCACCTCTGGGCTGTTCTTATGTAAAAAAAAATTAATCTGATGTCAACAAGATTTCTATTATCTAGGCCCTTCCGGGTGGCGCAACGGGTTAGAACACAGCACTGCAAGCCAGCCACAGCCACTTCAGTGCAAGTTTGATCCTGGCCCTGGAGGTGACCCACATGGCAGGGAAGACCTCTTCTATCTCATCCACCACTTCTCTCAGCAGCTTATTTCAATAGATTCACCTGTTCTGCTCCCCACTCTGTCTCTGGTGAATCCTCTCACCGCCTGTACTGGCCTGTACCCCAGTACTGTATGCATAAGTAAATAAATCTTTTAAAAAAAAAAAAGATTTCTATTATCCTCCATATCCTCCACCAAAGAGATTAAAAATAAAAAAAAACAAAAACAATGTATTTAGAGGGTACCCTGAAAATTGGTAACTAATACTTAGGAAGTATTTAGAGCTGAACAGACCTGTGGAAGATGTATGTGTGTTTGAATAAATTAGGGAAATTAGGGGACCCAAGAGCAGACTGGAGAGGCTATGTGCCTCCTGTCACAGAAGTTAGCACTTCAACCTGTTTGTCCGCTGCTCTTTCTACAATTAATGTCATTGTCCTGAAGACCAAAAGTTGGACCCAACTAGAAAGGAACATCGCTCAGACAGCCAGCTAAAAGCAATGCTGCCCAATGAGAGGAACATAGACACTATCCAGACAGAAATGCATTCAAAACTTCTGTTAAATTAGTCCTCGTTAGAGCAAAAAGCATTTGACAAACAAATTTGTGAACCGCTATACCCAAATGATGAAAACAACTGCTTATTAAATTATTTCAGCAATCTCCCCAGAGTAAACTGGAAATAGCAATGTTGGTTTTACTTTTCTTTAAGAGAAAGCAGAAAATGGTCTTCTTACTGCACTGAGCAGCTCACTGTCAGTGCAATGTATTTAGCCTCTGTAAAGAGTCTTCTGTGTTTTGAGAGGTTTAAAAATCTGCCCCAGATGGCCTGCGTTCTAATCCCAGCTCCACCATTTACCAGGTAGGCAAGTGGTAGAGCTTATGTTTTGTTAGCCCAGATATAAAATGTGTTTAATAACAATTCCAGTAAGTTGTGGGCCTTAGGTTACATGTGTGAAGTGCCTAGAAGTGGGTATATACCTATAAGATGCAAACACATACAAAAGATAGATCTGTACATGTGTTTCCTACTCACATACATGCTGATAGAGATTCCGAATAAGGCTTATTTGAAAGGGATAACTGTCCCTCTCCCCTTAATTTGGAGAGGTTTGTCCTGGACAGTCCTCTCTTTGACTCTCCACGTTCAATATCACTCATTTATTTATTTACTTACTCAAATAATCTGCTTCGAGCTTTGGTAATGTTAGGGGCAAGAACACCACCGATTTTGTGGGTCCATCCCCATCCAGGCCAAAGCCATCAAGACACAGGAAACTACAAATCCCATCCTCACTGAAGGGAGGATTGCTGGGACCTGAGGGTGGAGTTAAGGAGCCAGGTTTGGAATAAAAGGAAACATGTGGGTCCCAGATGGCACTCGGTGTTTGACTCGTGGCTTGCTTCTCCTGCTCCTCTTGGCTCTTGGCTTTCACCAGCTCTGTGTGCCTCTGGTTGGTGGAAGTGGCAGGACACATTACCAATCTATCACCTCTTTTTCTCCCTGACATACTCATTTCCTCATTTCCCTTTTATTTATAAATAAGCCCTTTATTAACATTTGTGTGTGTGCCTGCAGTTGAATATTATTATAAGTCATGTTAAGCCCCTGGGTGAGGACCCACAGTCAGGCAACCCATTTCATAGTGGGGTTGCCCCGTACCAGTTACAGTGTTAGGCACTGGAGTTACAAGAGTGAGCCGATGATATGAGCTCCCTTCTTCTATAAGGTATAAAGTCTAGTGAGAAGTCAAGATAATAAACAAGTAAAACAAAGAAGATCAGGTCATGTAGACAATGTTAAGTGTTATAAGGAAAACACAGCCGGGGAGGAGGGTGGATGCTAGGGGAGAGGGAGGTGCTTGGGGCAGAGTGGCAGCGGGCACCGTTGGTGCTTAACCTAGAGAAGGTGGCAAGTCCAACAGGTATTTGGGGAAAGAGGACTCAGGAAGGAAGGACAAGCCAGCACAAAGGCCGAAGGGTAGAATTTGTTTGGTGTTTTCAAGAAACTGAAAGGAGGCTAGTATAGCCGTAGCATAATGGGAGAGGGGGGCTCTGACAGGAAATGGGCAGGAGAGGGCAGGAGCCACACTCGGCATTTTGTCATAGCAACCCGAACTCACAAGAGAAGCCATAGGTAGGAATTAAGTGACAACTGCTTAATGAGGAGCAAGGACTTTAAGAATGGCACTGCAGACCCTCCCTGGTGGTGCAACGGGTAAGGATACAGCACTGCAAGCTGGCCTCAGCCGCTGCAGTGTGAGTTCGAGCCCCCACCCCCGGAGGTGACCCACAGGGCACGGCAGACCTCTCCTGACCCGGCCCACTGCTCCCCTCAGCAGTGTACTTCATCAGTCGGCCTGTTCTGCTCTCCACTCTGTCCCTGGTGAGTCCTCTCACGGCCCCTGTACCTCTGGCCTGTACCCTGGTTCTGTATGCATAAATAAATAAACAAATCTTAAAAAAATAAAATAAAATAAAAGAATGGCATTGCTTGACTAAAGTTTTAAAAGTTCATGTCTGAATGGTGAATCAACTGCAAGACACAATGTGGAACTTGAGGGAAAAGTCAGAAGGCTAATGCAGGGCTCTGACTCTGTGCGAAAGAGCTGGTAGCTTTGGGTGGTGGTGGACTTGGAGAGAAGAGGGAAAATTCTCCCTGGGCGCTCTTGGCACCTTCAAATAGCTTTAGGTCCTTCCTCCTAGTCACATCAAAACAAATAACAACAGCTCCGAGCAGTAGCTTCAGGCTGGGCACTGTTTTCCGAAAAGGTGATCTCACAGACAGTCTCGTTCTGTGCAATCATCAGATGCACAAGGAAGGTTTTTGTAGATTGAACACTCATCCCTCTTCCTCCAACTTTATATGCTGAAGCTGTAACACACCGATGTGATTCTATTTGGAGATTGAGCCTTTAAAAGATAATTAAGGCCAAATGAAGCCATAAGGGTGGGACCCTAGTCCAATGGGACTAAGTGTCAAGTGGGAGATGGAGAGGACTCAGGCCCACCTGTGCACAGAGAAAAGGCCTATGAAGACACAGCCCAAGGTAGCCACTGCCGGCCAGAGAGAAGTTTCATCAAAAAAAAGGTCAAGAAAAAGTCAAAGTAGCAAGCTGAGCATAGAACTGAGGCTGACTGCAAGGTGGGGTGGGAGGGGGCAGACCAGGGAAGGGGAAACACCAGGGAACTTGGTAGTGGCTCGCAGGTGATGAGCTGGCCAGGGACTACAATGATGTAAATAATAATAATAATAATAATAATAATAATAATAATAATAATAATGAAGTAATAAAGAGAGATTGAGGAAGCAGTCCTGCGGACACTTCGATCCTGTACTTCCAGCCCCCAGACCAATAAGAAATCAGGTGCTGTTTAACCCATCTAGTTCATGGCATTTTGTCATAGCAACCTGAACTCACACGAAGGGGCTGGCACCCAGGAGTGTATAGGTCTGGGCCTCAGGATCAGACTTCTGGGTGCAATGCCCGGCCTCACGCTTTCACACCCTGCTCCTATGGCTTCTGCCCATCATTTGGACTCTACTAACCACTGAGAAACAGCAGTGACACCAGTGAACATTAGCTGAGCCCATGAATGTAAATTTAACTTTGAAATGACATCAGCCCTACATATCTCCCCATGGTGAAGCTATCCTCAGCCTGAAAAGGACGCAGCGTGCCAGGGAGTGACCACGTCATGGAGGATATTGGAGGGTATGGGAAGAAAATACTTGATACGGGAGCTTAATGGGGAGAAAAGAGGTCTCCCTAAAAGACTCTAGACATTTGACTCCTAAATAAAAAAATGTAAGATGTTCATCACTCAAAAGCCACCCTCAACAGTTTCCACGGGGCCACAGAAGCCCAGGGAGACACAATCTCCTTCGCACCCTGACGCATTTTCACAAGTGAGGATACTGAGGCCCCGAGTGACATACAGATGTTCACACAGTTAGCAACAGCCCTGCTGTGGAACTGACCATATATGACGCAGTTGGGTCTGCTGTTTTTAAGCTTCCCTGAAAGCGGGTACAGTTTAGTAGGACAGCTTGTTCCATCCCAGACATGGCTGCAGTTCAGATTGATTCAACAACCGAGAAAGCTAGAAGGAACTCTCCTGGGGCTGCTTCTTCCCGGTGTTTGAATCCTCTTTTAAGGACATGAAGCCCACACAGCAGCCAGGTGGGCAGGACAAATTCCTCCAGAGCAATTCAGTTCCTGGAAGGGATGGGGCACCCTGTTCCAGGCAGGTTGTTTTGCTTCTTTTTTTTTAAGTAAATGCTCACTTCTTTCTGCATTTTGCAATAGGATCACTTCATGAAACAGTTTCCCCCTTGCACATTCAGCTACCTCTACATTACTTTCTACAAGTGCCTCCAGACGCAGATCACACCAGCTCTTTGTCACCGATACCCTCCTGCCATTGAGCTGAAGTTAGCTGGAGGAAGGAGGTGGCATTTTCCCCTTGAATGGCTGAGAAATTCCCTCGCCCCCACATTCAATCAGCCACCAAAGTCTGTCATTTCTTCCTCCAGTGTTCCTCGCATCTGTTTCTCTCTCTCTACTCCCACTGTCACCACCCGGGTTCAGGACTCCTTTGCCTTACTGCGTCCTGACTGGGCCGCTGCAGCAGCCGCCTCCTGCTTCTCCTACCGCTGGCTTCTCCCTCCCAGCCCCTGGGCTGGCAGTCAGGGAGGCCCTCTGCGAAGTCTCCCTGCTGTTTTGATGGCTGCCCAGCTCCAGAGCTCCAGGGGCGCCCTAGCCTAGGGAGTGTTGTCCAGCGACCCCTCACCCCAAGCTGGTTCATCCACCCTCCGCACTCCATCACCCTCTATGTCCCTACACTGGCCCCAGTGCTGCCAACAGATCTGCCTGGAGCAGCCCAAAGACTTCTTGCATCCTTTTCTTCCTGTTATTTCCCTTGTCTTTTATGAGTTCCCACGCTGCCGCCACCAGAACCCAGATGAGTGTCTAAGAGGCAGCTCTGCTCTTCTTCATCCTTTACTTATTCAACAAGGAATTACTGAGATGCACTGTGACTTCCCCAGGGCTCTGGGGGAACCAGGAAACATGCTTACTCCTTTATGGAATTTACTGGCTACAAGGGAATAAATGCATGAATAACATAACTAAAGTAAAAGCCCCAGATGTGATAAAGGCCCGATGGGCTCTTCCGTATAAGAGGAGGGGAGGATCACAAGGCTACCCCTGAAGTGTGGGTGGTCGGGAAGTCATCTCAGGAGCAGTAAAATCAGTCCTGAGAATTAAAGAATGAGTTTGCCTGCACTAGTTGAGACAGTGAATCAGGAAGTCTCCTGAGAGGTAAGAAGGTTAGAAAGAAGAGCAGAAGTAGATCTGCTGTCCTGAGAAATCAGAGTTCCGATAAACAAAGCAGGAGCATTCTAGGAAAATGAAGGTGACACATACCTGGAGTCCTCCTTCACCTGTCCCTCTGCAATGACCTGTCCTGGGAAAATGGGCTGTGTCCATGACAGATCTGGCAGAGCCAATGGATGGTGCAGCCACCGGACAACCAGCGAGAGCCAGCCAGTTAGTAGCGGCCATGGGAACGCATCTCTCCAGTGTGCATATTGACTCACCCAGAATCACCAGAAATGCATGTCACATGCTGACCCCCAGGCCACGCTCTCCAGCTGGAGTCTTGGCGTCTGCATTTCTAACAAGCTTCCCAGACAATGTTTTGGACACCCAAGTTTAAGAGCCAAGTTTTCATGCCTGAGATGCTTGGCCATCTAAACTTTTTTAAAGATCTATTTATTTATGCATATAGAACTGGGGTACAGGCGAGAGGTGCAGGTGCAGTGAGAGGATTCACCAGAGACAGAATGGGAAACAGAACAGGTGACTGTCAAAGGACACTGCTGAGGGGAGCAGTGGGTGAGACAGGAGAGGTCTGCTGTGACATGTGGGTCACCTCCCTGGCCAGGGAATGAACTCCTGCTGACGCGGCTGCCTCTAGCTTCGTAGTACTGCCACCAGGGAGGGACCGACAATCTAAATTCTGCTTAGATCCCTTTCCCCAGGCAATCTGCCCTCACTCTTTTTCTTGATAAACACCCCCTGGGTACTGGAGAAGCCAGACCGTGTTCACCCAAGTAAGGCGGTGTGCACATGGCTGACACTTGCAATTATGTTCAAAATCATTGTAAATGGGCTGGATCTAGGTCACGGCCACTGGTGTGTTTCTGTGTCCCATCCCACGTGGGAGTAGCTAGCACAAAAAGCCAGGTGACAACGTGCACATCCACACCAGCAACCCTTCTTGTTTGCCAAGATAAGCAGCACCCTTGAAGCTCAGTGGGTTCCCTAGCCATGGGGTCCCATAAACTACCCCTGTTCTACAGCCGCCCTGGAGTCTTGGAGTTTGGGGTCCTTGGGTTCACTCTGGGAAAGGTTTCACCAGAGCTCCCATTTCAGCAGCACGGGAGGAGATTCTCCAGGAAACAGACTCAGTTATATTTCAAGCGAAAGTTTATTAGAAAAAGACAGGAGAGGAAAAGGCACTTGCATAGGCTCCAGCAGGCAGGAAGAGCTGCCCTTTACGGGAGTAGCATTCAGTTTTATCCTCTTCATCAGGTAGGGAGTGGCCCACAGTTGCAAGCAGTCAGTCACTGATTTGAATATCTCTGTAGAACTAGAGGACCAGAGTTTTCCTGATAAGCTTCATCTCCATTTCCTCATTTTTTTTTCTTTTAAGATTTGTTTATTTATTCATACATATAGAGCTGGGGTACAGGCCAGAGGTTCAGGGGCGGTGAACAGATTCACCAGAGACAGAGAGGGGAGCAGAACAGGCAGATCAACGAAGTATACCGCTGAGGAGAGCAGTGGGCAGGTCAGGAGAGGTCTGCCACGCCATGTGGTCACCTCCAGGGCAGGCGGGAATCAAACTCACGAAGAAGTGGCTTTAGCTTCCCAGTGCTGTGCTTTAACCCGCTGTGCCACCAGGGAGCGCCTCCATTTCCTTATCTTTTACCTTTTGGATTGGAACGTCAGACACAGCCCCCAACAGCCTGTTATCAGCTGGGACCTCCTGCAGATATTCGGGCATCCCTGGCATCCAGCAGTGCCTGAGGACCTGAGCTTCAGTTGCTGCACTGGCCCATCTACCCACCCCTTTGTGTGACTCAGTCTTGTGATGCCTCCCCTGAATCCCTTCCTCCATCATCCCAGTGGAGAGAGGGATCCACACAGCCTCCTCACAGAAGACACATCAGGGTCACTCTTGTTACTTTTCTCTGGGTAAAACTGGCTTGACTTTGCCCAAATCTGTTTCATCCAGGCCTTCAAGAACAACAAAACTAGTTGTTAAATAGAGTCCTGTGGTCTCCACAGTCCCAGCAATTGTAACTGGGTGGCCCTAAGGCAAAGGGGAAGTTCCAGGTTCCCTGTCTCACCCAGAGGTAGGGTGGAGCTGAGAGGAGAAAATGAAAGAGAAGGAATCTGAGGAAGAAAGAAGCAGGATGGAGAGACAGAAGGAGACCTGAGCCAGCCACATGGAGCAAAGGGAGACATGTGAAGAAACCATGTTTGTTTCTCGGCCCTGGACTGGTTGAAAGAGATGTGGCTGAGAGACCCATGGAGAAGTTCACTATGGCAGTGTTTATATTGATTTTGTTCTTTTCCTCCCAGACTGGTCTGGCCATGTCTGACCCTTTTCCATGGGTCCCGGCCTGAAGGTGCTTTAGTCTTATGGCAGCTTTCAGGCCTTGCTCTGGGCCAATCCCTTTTGGGTTGACTTTTGCCCACAAGGGGATGGGTAACTTCAGGTGTTTTAGAAGTTATATTCTTTGTCTTCTGTATTGTATACTCACTGTATTAAAGTTCCTTTTCATTAAAGTCTTATATGCTTTGTCTTGGTGCAGGAGATGGTAAGACCCACTTAGAACAGGCAGGTTTGGGGGTTCAGTGGTGCCCCTCTCTCTCTGCCCTTAATACAATGACTCATCGCAGGGCACTGGAACCTGCCCAGGACACAGAAGGGTTCTCCGAGGAAAGGGTGTGACCTGTCTTCATAGATGCAGGTTTAACCCCAACTCCAGGGTTCACTGGCTAAGACGCCTTGAATATGACCCCTGGACCTCAGCTGCTTATTCCCCCAGAGCCTCAGTTTCCTCATCTGTGAACTGGAAATACAGCTCAGTCTAAGTGGGCAGTAAACCATGGTGTTCCCTCCCTTCCTGGTGATTGTTGGAAGTGACCAAATGCAGAGATTTACTGAGGGACTGGATAAGGGCAATAATAAATCAGGCCTTGCATCCAAAGGTGATAAGGTGGTAATAAATTGGGCCTTGCATCTAATTAACAGGTCCTTGCGTGGGGATGGGACTAGATGAAGGTGATAACGAACTGGGCCTCACATCAAGGACACAGCGATGAGTCACCCCTTTGAAATCTGAGCTTAGGACCTATATAGGAGACCCTTCCCCCTTATTGAGTGGGCAGTAGCTGCGGACCCCACTCTAGGGGCTCAGTCTCAGCTGCTGTCCCCGAGCAATAAACTCTACTTGCTCAGCCTTTCTGCCTCCTGTCTTCCTTTCTTGCCGCCGGTCACAGAAGTTGGGACAAAACAGTGATTCAGACCGGGACTGGGACAGGGCACCCGTCAACAGCAGCACCACCTCTGCTTGCCCTGAACTAGGAAACTGCTGTGGCGGGTCCCTCTGTGGTGCTTCTTCGGCCTCATCCTCAGAGACAGCTGGGTTGTGGCCATGAGAAGAACCACTCTGGCACTGTTACAGGGCAGGGAGAGAGGAGCATCCTTATACCCCCAAACCTGCTGCTCTAAATAAGTCCTGCCATCTGCCACATCAAGATAAAACATTTAAGACTTTAATGAAAAGGAACTTTAATACAGTGAGTATACAATACAGAAAAGGCAAAGAATATAGCTTCTAAATCAAACACCTGAAGTTACCTGTCCCCTCATGGGTAAAAGTCTACCCAAAGGGGATTGGCCTAAAGCAAGGCCTGAAAGCTGCCACAAGACTAAAGCACCTTTTGGCCGGGACCCATGGAAAAGTGTCAGAAATGGCCAGACAAGTCTGGGAGGAAAAGAGCAAAGTCAAAATCAAGATAAACACTGCCACAGTCAACCTCCCCACAGGACTCTCACCCACATCTCTTTCAACCAGTCCAGGGCCAAGAAACAAACATGGTTTCTTCACATGTCTCTCTCTCCATGTGGCTTCCTGAGGTCTCCTCTGGCTTCCTTCTTCCTTCAGATCCTTCTCTTCTCTGCCCAGCTCCGCCCTCCTTCTGGGTGGGGCAGAGAACTGAGGACTTCCCTTTTTCCTGGGGACCCCCTATTACAGCACCAGGTGGCAACAACCAGGCTTTCCATGGCAGGTCTCTGATGCTTATTCCTGTTAAGTGGCTTTGTGCAAGTAACTTGAAGAAGAATCGCGCCCTCCAGGAGCACAACAGCCCCGCTTCCTCTCCCTGAGGCTGTCACAGGCCTGGTGCAGGTCGTGTTGGAGAACCCTGGCCTGAGGCACCCCATTTCCTTAATGCAGAAAACCACCCAGCCTCCTTATCTCTACCCCCACACTCTTCCTCCCAAGTGGAGTGACTATCTGACCAGTGAATGTGGGAGAAGGAACTGAATATGCTTCTTTTTCCCACTCTCACCTTCATTTGCAGACAGCCTTGACCTCTACATCACTTTTCTCTGTGGGTCCATGCTGCTCAGCCTCAGCCGTGAACAAGGATAACAGCAAACAATGCCGACTAAGCACTCACAGCCTGCCAGGCACTGATCCAATGTATTGCAGGCCTGGAGCCATCTAAGCTTCACCATGTCCCATAAGGTATAGCAGTATCATTAGGTCCCTTTTACAGATAAAGAAACCAGGTTTCATAGATGTGGGGTCCCTGGCCCCATTTGTTCTCGCTATATTGTTTTGGTACCCAGAGTCCCTAGTTGTCACTAAGTGTGGGGTCACCCAAGGAGCCTCTCACAAGGGGCAGCGGTCCTGGTATAAGGAACATACTGGAAACCAGTATCTGTTGCAAACAGTAGCAGACATTAGACTAGAGATAATGTGCTTTGGCCAGTGGGAGCAGTGGAACCCCCCAGACAATAGTCCTGGTCCTCTATCCCACTCACATCCCCAATAACTGCTTCCCCCCCCCAGGCCTGTACACTCCCTACCTGCTTGCCCCACCTTGGTACTCTGCGCTAAATGAAAGTGCCTTTGGCAGGGCAGCGCATTCCTTCCTGGGTAGCCCCTGTAGGCTTCTCATTGCTCCAAAAGACTTGAGTGATCTTTCCCTTGTCCTGTAGCTTCCAAGCCTTCCATCCAGCCAGGCAACACAGAGATGAAGGAACTTGCCTGAGGTCACAGAGTTTTCAAGTAGCAGAGTTGTCAAATCCAGCCTGTTCTAAGGACCACCATGCTCTACTGCTTCATGTTACCTCGCAGGGGAGAGTGGTGCCAGTAAAGGGGGGAGTTTAATTCTGGGGCATTTTTTGAGAGCCTCTTTAGGGTTGTTTGGGAAACCATCACCTCAGAACCAGCCCTGGCCTCCTAGAGCTTGTAAGTAGCCATTCTCAACAGGCCTCAGAAACCCAGAGAGACAAAAGGCACTGAGTGAATGTCACATGTGTGTGCACGAGAGTCACCTGGTAGATCCATCAGGGAGGAGAGTCCAGACACACTCCACCCACACCTGCATTCATTCACTCATTCAGCACCAGAAGCAGCAGGATGTAGAAAAACAATATGGGCAGGTCCATGTGTTATGACCAGCAATTCCACTCCTTGGTATTTACCCAAAGAATGAAAGTGAAAAGCGAATCTGATGGTTCAGATGCACTCCTACATTCACTGCTGCACTATTTACAGGGCCAGTTATGAAAACAATCAAAATGTCCAACAACACAGGACACACACACAGACACACACACACACAGACACACACACGACAGAATACATTCAGTTATTTTTTTTAAAGAATGTAAATGGAACTCCTGCCATACACTAGAAGAGGATTATGGTGAGTGAAATAAACTGGAAGGAAAAAGCCAAATACTGGATGATTTCACTCAGGTGGAATATAAAGGGGAAATACAAAAGAGCTGACAAAATTAAACCAAAACAAAGCCTAGAAAAATGATGGAAGTAGGAGGAGGATGGTTGGGACAAAAGGGGGAGGGGCCCAACGTCCATGACAAAGGGTATGGGCTGTGGTCTGGTGGTGTACATCTGAGGAGATGGGAACCTGTTCCTCTCAATCACACACAGTGTTGTAAGTCAGTGTTACCACAAACAAGAAAAGGAGGAAGAAAGAAAATAGTTATAATGAAGACATTGGGGAATGGGTTAGGGAAGGGAATGCACGTTATGTGACTTGGGAAGGAAAACAATCATAGCAGCAAATATTTACACATTACCTGATACTATCCTAAAGTCTTTATATTATCTCACTTTATCCACACCACAGTGCATTAAGAAAGGATATTGTTACTCAATTTACAGATGAATAACCTAAGACAGGAAGAAGTTAAGTCATACAATTTGTAAATAGTGAAGCTGAGGTTTAAAGCCAACCAGTCTGTCCCCAGTGTCCACCCTCTTGACCAATATACTCCACTGTTAGGGGAATACATGAGAAATAGACAAAACAAGAGCACTCACACTTTAAAGTCGGAACCCAGTTCCAATGCTAACTGTCATTTACCAGTGATGAATTAAGCAGGTTGTATAACATCCCTGAGCCTGGGTTCTTTGCTTCTGTACAGAAGACAGGACTGTGCTGAAAATTAAGTAACATAATTTATACCAAGTATCCCAGAACATGGCAGAAATATCATCAACATTGTTTCACTCCCACCATCACCTGCCAGTTATGTGTGGTCCCCCAGAGTACAAATTCGCCTAAACATCATCCCTGCCCCTCAAGCTCCTCTCTGCCTGAAGACACAGAAACATGATTAAAACATCAGAGTCTGCAGTGGCAGCAGCATAAGCCTAGTGAGTCAGGGACAGAGGAGGCAGAAAATCTGACGACCCAGGAGAGTCAGGTGTTTGGAGCTTGCTGGTCAAATGGGAGTTTTCCAGATGAAGAAGGAAAGGAAAGAATCTTTCATCTAACTTGAAACCCTTTTACTCCTGCCATTGTCAAGGTTAGTCCCAGCATTTAGATTCTGTCCTCTCTTTCCCTGATGCTATAGGGAAGTTAACAATATCTGTCTCACTAACTTATCTTGGAAGGACATCATTAGCCAATAGCAAGAGAGCAGACCCCATCCAGAGAGCTGTCTTGGGTTGCATTTAAACTGTTGTTGTTTTCTCATAACATGACAGGGAACCCAAGGGCCTGTTCCATTTTAAATACCTAAAGATTATCATCCATTTTAAGGGTATATTTATTCCCAGAGCAGAGTTAATGCTGGGCAAAGCTGCAGAGTTAATGGCCCTGAAGCTATAAATCTCCTATTTATTTCTGGATGTGTTTACAATGACAACTTGTAAATTTTGCCACGCCTACTATAAATATTCACTTAGGGACTTCCTAGTTGGAAAGGTAAGCCAAAGGGTTAACTGTACTAGTGATAATCACAATGGTAATAATGGCAGAAGTTATAATGAATATTTCCTGCATGTCAGACTCTATACATGCAGGGCTAACCATGCATGATCTCACTCAGCAACCTCATGGGATAGGTCATATTGCCCTCACTTTATATAAGGTGACAAAGTGGGGCTCACTACAGCTTAGAAATGCAAGGCAGCTTGCTCATGATAGAGCTGGTAAGCAAAAAGTCAAACCCAAAGCCACAAAGAGCAGGTCCATATATGTAACTATGGGTTATCCTAAGAGACTCCAGAGATAAGAGATGGACTCCCTGCCTGTGAGTGCTGGGATTAGCCTGAGCTAGTCTTTGCTTGTACCACAATAAAATACTCCTAAGCAAAGAGTTTCAGAGAACCAATGTGTGGATCACTAAGATTGTAGGTTGAGTTCATTCATGACCAGTGCTGGAACAATGGACCTGAGCCGGGGTGGCACTCTGTAAGCCAAATTGGCATCAAATTCCTTTCCCAGTCCAGGAGCCCTGGTAGCCAGTGAGAAGAAAGGCATAAGGCCTCTCTACTTGCTGTTTTCAAATGATGAACAGAAAGGTAAGGAAGAAAGAGGGTAGTGACAGGTAAAAAGAGGAGACTGTTATAACCACAAATAAAATTAAAATAAGGCCAAATTAGCAAGTTTTCAGAAAATGGAAACTCAGGAAGTAGTTGTTAGGGTCATGCAATAAATTCTGCCCAATAGCATATTCTTCACTCAGGAGCTCTTAAGACAAGCCAAGAAAATGGAACACCAATATCTTCCAGGAGTACCTTCATTCAGGATAAAGTTTCCAAAATGAGATTGAGTGCTTTGTGCTCTGACCCAAGTTTTATGACAAGGTTCTATAAAGGCAGAGTCTGAAGTTAAACAACAAATATTTATACCACAGCACGAAGCAGTAGGAACTGACAACAGAGTAATGAACAGAGGAGACAGATAAAGAAGCAAAATATAAAATATGTTCCATACAACCTGGCCATAAATACTATGGAGGGAAAGTGTGAAGGAGGCCTAGGGAATACCAGCCTAGGGAGATGGGAATGGTGTTTGACTTTCTATAGGAGCTTCAGAAAAGACCTCACAAGAAGGTGACAATGATCAAAGATCTGGAGAAGGGAAGGGAGCAATGAGGGAAGAAGTTTTCAAGTGGAGAGAATACCATGTGCAAAGGCATAACCATGTTGTACAGCTGAAGACCACAACGGCCAGTGTGGTGGGGCAATTTAACAGAGAGTAGGGAGGTCAAGGAATAGGTAGAGTTGTGAGAACTTCAGCTTTTATTCTGAGCATGGTAGGGTCCACTGAAGGTTTCTGGGCAGAGGAAGGACATGCTTGACCAACACAAGCTGAGAATAGACTATAGTGTATAAGAGAGAAAGAGGGATGTCTGCCAGGAGGTTATTATAAGAAACGGATGAAATATGTGGGATCTTGGAGCAGGAGGTAATGAGAGGCTGGATCAGAACCAGACAAAAGATTGCACACGGAGTGTTAGTAGGACGCAGAGTTAACTCCAGGGTCATCTATCCCCAGCTCTAAGCTCAGCTCCTATGGTAGCCCTCAAGTTATGTCACCGTGACCAAATGTGAAGACATTTCATTACCATTTTTGTTTCATTTCCTTGTGTTAGACTTGGGTAGGTTGTGGGGATCACAGTTGGGGAAAGGAACCTCCTGTGCATGGGCTAAAGCTATTCTTAGACCACAAGGACCAAAGCATGCCTGAGCCAACAGTTCTAGAGAATCAGTAAGTGGGCCTTGTAGGCAGCTTATTACGCCCACTGCCATTTGAGCGGGGGACTAGCAATCAACATCATCACTTTATACAGTAAGTTCTAGCCTGGATCACAGAGCTAGAAAGGGGTAGCCTTCAGTCCCAGGCCCCTGATCTCATGACTGCCTATCTCATGAGCTTCTGCTGTTCCATGGTCTCCTCAGTGGCTTCAGTTTTGTCAACATTCATTCAACAAATGTGCATGGAACATGTCTAAGGTAAATGGAGGAAACGTGTCCCTGGGACTTAGCAGAAAAACCACAATCCTGGCACTGAAAGAGCTCATGGTCTTGTCTTAGGCAGGGGCAGGCCCTGCCCCACCACTAGCCACTCAGGGAACAGCACCCCTCTGGCTTGGGGAGGGTGGGGTCATGTGTGCTCTCCCCCCGTGACCCTCCCTTTACCCTCCTCCACACAGGCAGAGAAGACCTTCTGCCTGGAAAACTGCTAGAAGTCAGCTCTCGGGCCACTGGCTTGGAACCGACATGCTGCCCCAGTACAAATGAAGTCACTATAGCCCAGACCCCCTAGCTGGGTGTGGCAGAATTGGCCACAGGCAAAGAAACCATAAAGAAATTTCTAACATGTGCCCAGGGAGGGATTATCATATGGGCTCTTGCTTTTTATGAAATAGGAAAAGTGGATTTTTCTAGTTGACTGCATTTGATCGTTTTTCCTCCATTTGTTTTAAAGTTGAACATCTGATCTGGCAGGGACTTCTCACATTCAACTGGAAAAGGATGTCTTTTGAACTCCTCTTCCAGCCTCCCCTCCTAGGGGCAATAGAGCTTGGAACATTATTCTGCCACACTACCCCCAAACGCATCCTAGCCATTGGCATAAATCTGCTTAAAATGTCTTCTAATTTTGTCCATACTTACCCACCCAGGGAGTTTCTCCTATCATGTTATCAACATCTCTTTATATTTTCCCTGTTGGTCTAACTAATTTTTCTTCATATTACCCCTTCATATTTCTATACAGCTGGCTTCTCTCTCTGCAGAAGGTAACTACTGCCACCTGGAAGCCAAGAAGATATCTCAACCAAACCAGAAAGCCTAGAAATCTTTCCAGATCCAAACCAAGTACAGTATTGTCACTACCCTGAGGCTCTCACCTCTTAGGCAGGGCAGGGAAGGCTCAGGAGCAGAGAGCAGCTGTATGGAGCAAGGAAGGGCATCTCAGTCTTCTCTGTGTACATGAGCACTCTGACTCTGTAAGGTCCTATCTCAAGACATGTCCGGCAAATAACTCTGACTCCAAGAAGCCAGAAGAGTGCTGCTTTTCATGGAACCTAAGCCTTGCTTGGTACATGGAAGGACTTCAATGGAGGCTGACTGAGAGCCTGAGAATGTAGGCAGCAAAGCCAAGGACTCTGATTGGCCTAGTGAGATTAGGCAGTTACTTTCTCTTTCAATACTCTCTTCCTATTGCTCACCTTGGAAGCCTTCCACACCATCAGGACTAGAAAGAGAGCACAAGAAACTAAAGTTCAGCCTCCACTTCTCACTGTCAAAGGGCTTATAACTTGTACTGAGAACTGACCCTAAGAACTTCTAAGGACAAAAATTAAGCTACAAAAACTCTGTGTCCTCATGGCTTCCCAGGAACTCAAGAGTAGCTCGTACTAATAAAATAAACAGATGTATCACGTGCTTTATTCATCAAGCCCTCTGTTGTGAAAAGCACCTTGTGACCTGAAGCAGGGACATAAGGAGACAAGTAGCCAAGACTCAAAAGGATCATCAATATTTTTAAATAAAATATTTTTAATGGTCAAGCACAAAATAGACTAATGAAACTGATTAAAACTTTCAATCACTACTGTTGCACAATGAAATTCCAGATTAATAAGTGTATACACTGTTCATTTAGTAAATGACTGTCTGGCTCCCCTGGGGCTGGACAGACTTGGGGTATACTGGGGCAGGGGGACAGGGAGTGAAAGCAGATGGTGAGACTCAAAGGGGAAAGTGTGAGAAACAAAGGGCAGAGAAAAATCTCAGAGGACTTCTAATTTCCTGACCATTTACCCTCAACCAAGAGAATCCAAGTACCTCAACCACCTAATTTGGAAGCTTAAAAATGAAAGGTCTTTAACATGAGTTTGTCCCTTTGCTCAATACTGAGGAAAGTGAGGACAGGGAGATGAGGCAACTTATATAAACTCATCAGCAGATCAGCGACTGTCTTTGAGTCCTGGTGTATATAGCATTCCCCTCTCTAGTTGAGCACTACAAGATTCTCTTACCGGCCAGCCAACTCTTACCCAGTAAACTCCATTGGTCTTCTCTAGGGGGTAGAACTAGGAGAGGGAGAAGGGAAAAGACAGGCAGGGAGAAATAAGTATAAAAAGTAAATTCAGCTTAATCAACATTTTGCCCAATGCTGATGAGTTTTACTATCTTCTAACCAGGTACCAGTCGACAGGAGCATCACAGCTATTACCACAAATAAAGCCCAAAATGGATGTGTCAATTCCCCTCCAGAGGCAAGTGTTTCTTGGGATCTAAACTAGTGAAACCAGGGAGCATACAGGAAAGTTACCATTCCAACTTACTCCAGCTTCCTTGACCTCTTTCCCAAATTTCCCAACTTTCTAATAATTTGAAAGTCATTTCAGTTGACTCAATTCCTTACTTAAAATAGAACATTAGGGAGTTAAATCTACCAATTAGTCATACCCGGATATGAATTACTCTTACCTGAGCAAACTGCCTAATTGATGATGGAAGAAAGAGGAAAAGTGGAGCTTTTAGGACAAAGGCACTTGGAGGAGGGACTTGGTGACCAATTCCAGCAAGCATTTACGTAGATAAGTACTCCGACATTATGCTAAGAATTCAAGCCTGAGTGTAAGATATCTTTTCTAAGTATGCTTGAAAATCCAGAAGGTATTTTTTAATTGATAATGTAACTATATAAAAAATTAAATAAAAATAACTTCTTGACCAAAAATAAAAACCCTATAAAGGGAGTCAAAAGACAACATAAAACAAAATTCCACTCATGTCACAAAGAGCTTATCTTTCATATATATTTATAGCTATATATACTTATATATAGCAGTCACATTTATCTATGTATGTATATTACAATATATGTGTGTGCACAGATATGTGTGTATATTTATATATACCCATATCAGAATCTGTAAGAAAGAAGAATCACCAGAATGGTTAGAAATATAATTTACTGAAAAATGGGCAAAGGAAATTATACAGTTTCTAGGAAAGGAAATATATTTGTGCTTAAACATAAGAAAAGATACTCAATCTCCATTATAATAAAAGCAAGGCAAATTAAAATGCAGTGTGATACCATTTTTCATCCATCAGATTGGCAAGGCTCCAACAGTTTGATTATATATTTTGTTGTTACATTTCTAGAGAAACAGGTCCTTCCTTACTTCCTGATAGTAATATAAACTCATACAACCCCAGGGGAGGACAACTAAAATCTATAAAAATTATAACTGAATGACCCTGACGATTCTGCAAATCCTCCTCTGGGGATTTATTCTAAAAATATGCTTCTAAAGGTAAGCACAGAATGACATATGTCCAAAAGTTATACAGTAACATAATATTGAAGTAATAGCAAAAGACGAAATGAGCCAAATCACCAGAGATAAGGGCTGGTGAAATAAACTGTGACACACTGATACTACACTATTCTATCAAACTACCAAGGAATGACGACAAGTGTCTCCAAGATCTATCTTAAGAAAAAATAAGCAGATAGCTAGGTGTTATGTAATAATTTTGATTATGAAGCAGAGTAGGGAGGCAGGGCATTAAAATCTTTATTCACATGTTTGTATGAAGAAATTCTGGAGATTTTTATGTGAGAAGCTAATGAGATGGGGTCCAGAATGAAGTTGGAAATGGATGTCCAAGATAAGGGCAGGAGTGATAAGGTGAGTATGAACCTATCAAAAAAAATGGTATAAAAAACACTAAGTATGGCCCTCCCTGGTGGCGCAGCAGGTTAAAGCACAGCACTGAGAATCTAAAGCCCCTTCTGCATGAGTTCGATTCCCGCCTGCCTCAGAGGTGACCACATAGCATGGCAGACCTCTCCTGACCCGCCAGCTGCTCCCCTCAGCAGTGTACTTCATCGATCTGCCTGTTCTGCTCCCCACTCTGTCTCTGGTGAAGCCTCTCACCGCCCCTGAGCCTCTGGCCTGCACCCCAGTTCTGTATGCACAAATAAATAAATCTTAAAAAAAAAAAAAAACACTAAGTAAATAAGACATAGCTCCTACCTCAAAGAGTTCATTCACGGTGTGCCTGTCAGTATTCCTATAAATCCATACACAAAGGGACCTGTTGTGGTCCTTTTAAAGTTCTATTTAATGAGAACCCTCGTCTTAAGAGAAAATGAAATCATCCTAGTGGCAGCCTCAGTCCTGCCACTTATCTCCTTGACTGTAGCTTTTGGTATTAGCACCTGTGTATCTGAACATAAAAAGGCTACCTCAAGAGTGAAGACCTCCTCCAACCCACCCATCTTAGAAACACAGAGAGAAGGTCAACATGGCTTCCATGGATATGGACCCATGGCAACAAAAATCTTTCCCAACCAATCATTCTCTTGCCACCTACTTGACCATACATAAGTGTTTGGTTTGGGGAAAGAATGGGGATCAGGACAGCACAGTACATGTGCTATGTTCTAAAAGGTTCCTTATCAAATTCATTTGCCTTAATTTGGATTTCCCTCCAAAGTAGAATTGAATATAGAAATTCAGATACAAGTAGTTTATTGGAAAGATGAACCAGAAAGAAAAGAGAGAGCATGAAGTAGTAGAATAGTGACAGGAAGAATGTCATGAAGAGGTGTGTCAATTAACAGGTCATCACTGTAGGAAAACTGGGGTGCAGTGTCACCAGAGACCCTCTGCAGCACTGTAGAACACATAGTAGAAGTGATCCCCCAATAAGAGAGAAAACTGGAAGAGTGACCCATCTCTCATTAGTTGAGGGACATTCTAAGGTGTTTTTTAGCCAGCCTTTCCATCTCTCACAAGAGGGCAGTGTGCATCTGAAGTGTGAGAATTCCTGCAGGTAGCAAACAGAAGACATCGTATCCAGAAACAACATTAAATTGACCTCAGGGTGGGCAAAGGACATATGATATAAACATTCAGCCTCTACTCCAATGCCCTACACAAAGTTCAAAAGTCTTAATTTAATGGCTAAAAGACTCAGGAAAGGAGCCAACAATCTTTTCAACTATGTGATGGTCTCACATGGGTTTGGTAGAAGTATAAATTATTATGAATTTGTTGAAAGGATTTAGAAATAAGTTCTTAAATCCACTAGTTCACCCTGAAATAATTCTGGTTTTGCTGATCCTTTCTTCCTTCAATGAACAAGTGTGTATACCAGTATAGGGGATACAAAGATAAAATGTCTTGCTGCTATCTCTACTCAAGCAACCTACTGTCTACCCTCTTCCATACCCACCATCACCAAAACTTAATATTCTATGTCCTATGTCTTTTGCGGGTTATAAATTAAAATGGCTAAAAGGAATTATCAAGTAACATAAATGAAAGAAGTGAGATAAAATAATGAAGTGGAAAATGGCAAGGACTGTGGTGAACTGAAAACATAAACCTACTCTAAAGATGTTCAAATTCATGTAAAGAATAGTATTTTTGTATAATGTGTATGCATGTATGTATACATATGCACATACACACACATTTTGTTTCTTGGTTTCTCAGTCATTTCAGTCAAGAAAATAAATGTTCCCTATTATTTCACCTTAGGTCAAACAGTCTAAAAGTGTTTTTAAACTGTTTCCTAAACTGTATTTGAACATATACACACACAGGTATATACATACACACATACATACACATATATACGTTCTTGAAAAATAATATATATGAAAATCATATGATTATACATAGAAGTGTATATGTGTGTGTGTGTTTACGTATATGTATGATTAATCATATATGATTTTTATAATACTGAACATCAGGCAATGGAAATTAGTGACAACTGAGGAACAGGAAACAAATGAGGTGAACCTCAATATTACCCCAGATTACTGCCTTGAAGTGGTTACAGAAGATGATGCAAATAAAGTCCAATAGACTCCATGAGTTGAGAAGACAACTGAGAGGCCTATGGCAGCTACCATTTGAAAGTCAGATCATACAGTAAAGCTCCAAGAGAAAGAGAGAGAACATCAGATATCTGCACAAGGTCCTCTTCTAGTCTTCATGCAACTGAAAAAAAAACTAACAGAGCCTGGGGAAAGAGCCACTTAGAAGGATTAAAGGAAACAGTGCCCAACATCCACTTGAGACTGAGAGTAATGGCTGTTCCCGCAAGCCAAACTGAAAAGGCACAGAATTCAGTGGGAGGTGAATAGAATACTCAAGAAGGTCCTGCTTCAGTAATGATAACTTGCCTTACACTAAATACTGCTCAGTTCTGTATAATAAATCTTAAAAGCAAGACCTGAAGGAATCATACTATTTTCAAATAATTTAGTTGAATTCCAAACAATAATTCTATTAAATATAAATGGTCTAAATACCATTTATTAAAAATTCAGAGATTGTCAGATCAGATTTTAAAAACGTGAATATATGCTGCCTATAAGAAATGAATTTTAAACATAAATATGCAAATAGATTAAATATAAAAGAATTGGAAACAGCATGCCAAGTTAACACTAACAAAAAGAAATTCTGAATGGCTATATTAATATCAGACACAGCAGTTTTCAGCTTAAACAATATCACCAGGAATAAAGATTATCTCATAATATAATAGGCATCAATGTGTCAGAAAATATAATTCTAAATGTTTATACACCTATTTGAGATCTTCAAAATTCATGAAGCAAAAATTGATCAAACTGCAATAATATACAAACACATATTTATTGTCAGAGATTTCAACATCTCTCGCTCAATAATTGAAGAAGTAGACAGAAAATCAGTAGAAACATTGATTTGAAAACACTGTCAAGCCACCTGACCTTATTGACATTTAGAGAACATTCTACCCAAAAGCATATTATATATTCTTTTCAAGTACACAAAGAATTTTTATCAAGATAAAAAATATCCTATCCAATAAAAGAAGTTCCTCAATAAACATAAAATGCTTCAAGTGAAATGATTTGGAAAGGCCACAAAATAGTTATTTTTAATATACTTTAAATTTTTATTAAATTTATTTATTTATTGTTTTACATTGTTCATTTTTGTACATTATTGATTTCTTCCCCCAGGAGCAATTCCCGTAGATCTCCCAGCACTACTGCACCCACGATTCATCACCATAGTTATGGCTTATGAATCTTAAACAGATCTCTCCTTTTCTACATCATTAATATCTACTTTCATCTTTGTTACTTTTTCACTATGCTTACTTTACAAAGGCCTTCACCAGAAAAACTGAATAAACATAAAATTTCAGATAGGCTTCAGAAGGGAAATATTCTGGGACAACTTTCCCAGAGTCCTCAAATCACACTGGGTGAATAGACAGTGTCTGAGATACAAATTTTGATCCAAAAGTTGTTTTCAAGTTCATGGGGCTGAGAGGCCCAGATTTCAGCCTCAGTAAAGTCTCCAAGCCACTAACAAGATCCTGTTACATGAAATCAGCCCTTTCTCCTGCAGTTAGCCTGCATGGCCATTCAGTGTGCAAGTATGCTAGGAATGCAGAGAAAGAAAATGAAGACAAGGACCTGGGCCAGGATTAAGGTTAACCCTACACATTGTTTCTAGGCTGCCTAGTTGTCAAACAAGAAATTTCCTAAGGTCGTGAAGAAAGGAGCTAAGGATAAAGGTAGAATCTGTCCCCAGAATTTCTGAGCCAACAAGTTGCCAGAGCAGAGTTCACTTAAACAAACTTAACCAAGTCTTTTGATTAAGAGGAGAGGAGAACAAACTTATCCCTATAAGGAACCAGCATTAGTGTGCTTGGGGCTTCCCTAAAGAAGCACCACAAATTGGGGGCTTAAACATTTGTTTTCTCAAAGGTCAAAGGTCAATGTGTCAGTTGTCAATAGGATTGGTTTCTTCTACTCTTTCTGACTTACAGGTAAGTCATAGAGACTATAGATGAGGCTATCAAAACCATCTTTCCCCAGTTTTCTTGTGGGTTTTCTCTCAGTAGATGTCTATGCCCCAATCTTTCCTTCTTACAAGGACACCAGTCATACTGGTTTGGTGCCCACCCATATGACTTCATTTTAACTGAATCAGCTCTCTAAGATCCCATCTCCAAATGCAATCACATTCGGAGGAGCTGGGGATGCGGACTTCTACCTATGACTTTGGGAGGGGGCACAATTCAGCCCAAAACAACCCCTCACTCTCCTCCCCCTGCCTCTACCCTCTCCCATATATGTTCAGCCACTGAAAGATCTAGAACTCCTGTCCTTACCACACTCACAGAGCAGGTCAGAGGGAACTAGGGCTGCTTTCCATTGGACCTAGAGCCCATGTCATTCACTTAGGGACTTTGAGTCCTGCCACCAGGGGGAACCCTATCCATGGGACCCTGAGCCCAAATTTTACCTTCTTCTTTCAGAAACCATTTAGTCACTGTTCTTTCCTTCTCGCCTGCCCAGTTCATTTCAGGATTACCACATTTAGAGAAGAATATGACCTATTTAGGCTCTGACCCACTTACAACAGAAACACCAATCACAAACACTGCCAGGAAGAAGAAAAGAATAGATGGCCACAATGCTAACTGATTGTAAACAAAAAGGAATGACGAAGAGGAAGCCTTCATGGTTACACCTTCTGCTGTGATGTCACAGATGTACTAAAGGGAAATCATCGTGGAAACTTACACAATACCAAGGTAAGCCCTCCCTGCCCCCTGCTACCTTGGCATCAAAGACCTATGTAGAATTTACCAGCCTTGAAGAGGGCTTAACATCACTGAAATAGGTCAGTTTACTTGTTTTCCTCAGCGATGCTATGATTTCCTGTCAAGAGATAGGACAACCGGTAGTCAAGTGTGGAAACTGAAGAATTAAGAGGGATATTGGCTAAGTTTTCCCTATTTACTCTAGGCCAAGAGTGAGTGGAATTAGTCTAAAGATTCTGGAGCAGTGACTTTTGTGTTAAGTACTCATTTTAGTGACTGCCTAACTCTTCCAGTGGTGTATTTCCTCTTCTCTGGGAATGAGCTATTTCAAACAGCTCTCTGTCTTTGCTGTGTGGCCCTAACCTCCTCTCCCAGCCCTATCAACCCCAGGAAAGACATCTGATCTGTGCCTCAGCCAATCAGAGTCACTCTCTTGGGAATCTGATATTTACGGGGATATGAGACAGGAGATTTGAGGCATCCCTTAAAATCTCCTAAGAAGGCATCTGGGAACCCATCCAGGCCTGGTTCCTGTTTTTCCAGAGGTCCACCTAATCCACCCTTCTGCAGATTCTGAAAGGCATCCCACTGTATTTCCTATCAATTGCCCCTCTGATTTATAGTTGCCTGGGTTGGTTTCTATTCACTGTAATCCAAAAAATCAAAAATGCTATCATTTTATTTTTTTCATCTTTTGATCCTAGTACCTACCACAAGATTTAATGTGGTTGATTTTAAATAACTTTGTCTTAAATTTGTGACAGCCCAATTTCCCCCTGCCAGTCAACATGAGATAAGAACAATGACACTATCCTATGGTGGGCAGGAAAATATTCTTTGGTGCCAAACCTTCCGCAACACAATAAATTGCACGAAGACTCTGCTTCTCTTTTCCCTGAAAGAGGGAGAAGTGCTAATATTTTATAGCAGAAACACCTAGCACCAGATGCTCAGCAGGTCAGAGGTGGGGTGTATTGGCTGCTAACCTCTGCAGACTATAACCAACACCCTCAGTGCCACCAAGAGCAGGCTGGAGGTCATGGCACTTCTCTGTCTTGCTGGATCTGCTCACCCCACATGGGACTCCTTGTGTATCTTCCCAGGGGCTCCCCACATCTTCTCTCCATGCACCTCCCATCCATTTGTATGACATAAGACTTGGGGTATCTACCCAGCCATTCACCCACGCATGACTTCATCCATTCATCCATCCAAAGATCCACTCAAGATCTATAATCCTTGATGACTGGCTATGCCTCTAATCTCTACATCTGGGTGACTGCCAATCTCAAAGGCAGAGTGGGTAGACGGCCCTTAGGGTCATTTCAGGCTCCCCACTCACCCCTCCTATAGCACTAGTCTAAATGATTGCTTCATCCCCAGCCTCCTTCTCCATTTCACACCTCACAACACCAGTACTAGCTTCCCAAGATGCCGATTTAACCACGTTACTTTCCTACTCAAAGACCTTCAACACAGCCCAAACTCTCAGCGTGGCATTCAAAACACCCACAGCCAAAACCAAATCTATTTTTTAAACTTTCATCTTTATTTAGTCTTCCAAATTTATCTCCTGCATGAAACCTCTACTCTCACAGCACAGAAGCAGCCTGCTCACCCACCTCACTGCTGAACAGAAGCATGCAAGCCTGCAGCTTCTAGAAGCCATGTTGTTAACAGCCAACACAAGAGAGCAGAACAGAGGTGGAGAGAGATCTTTGATGATGACACTAGTCCCCAAACTGAATCTACAGTTGACTTTTTGGATGTGACATTTTCTCCCCCATGACAGGAAGGTAGCTGACACAGCCACCGACCCTTCATGGCTACTAACCATTGTCATGTCCTGACCCCACTTCAGAATACTCCAGGATGTGGTAAAGGCCCTCATCTCTAAAGCCCTATAAGACTGGGCTCTATCACTCATAGGAGTCCATCCCTCTATGAGTCACAGCTCTTGCCTGGCCCCTGACACAGGGCTGACCTCATTGTTACCTTGCCCATTCATGCCAGTGGGCTCAGATAAACATCCAGTTCAGCGGTCAGAAGTACAGCCACAAGAACCAGGGTGGAGAAGACAGCTCAGTCACCCTGAGCTAGTGACCCCAGCCCCTTTTCCAGAACCCACTTCGCTGAGCTTTGGATAGCTTCCAGCAGCCAGTGTGATCAAGTTGTTTGTCCACAGGGACCAGCTGGCAGCAGAGGTGAAAGGGGGTTTCAGAGTTGGTGGGTAAAGAGCAAAAAGAAGCAAGAGAGGAAAAGAAAGTCACAATCTCAACTAGGCTAGGATCTGCCAACAGGCAGAGCCAAGTAGAGGCCAAGGAAGACGCAGACAAGGGGCATGAGCTGCTAGCCAGCTGGGAGCCAGGCCCCTGAAGGTACCCACCTTGCCTTCCCTCCACTTAAGCCTGAACTGTTCCTGAGACAAACCTTCAATGGAGCCCTTGGGAAACACACCTTGTAGGAAGAGGGCGAGGGGAGGTAGGTTCATCTTGGAAGCTACCAGTCACCCCTCAGTTCGTCCTCCAGCAGTCTCACTGCCCTTAGAGACCAGGTAAGTTGATACAGCCACTGCAGGATGGTGAAATAGCCCAAAAAATGGACACCCCAGAGGCAAGGAATAGCATTGCCCTATTTCTTCCAGGGCCGGGGCTTCTCCACCACCGTTGCTACCCAGAAGAGACCCTTCCAAGACAGAAATGATTTTCCCGACAGGGCATGAGAATGTGTAGTGCAAATCAGCTGCCTTGGATGTGAGTGACAGGTAGCCAGGCTCTGTTACTCAGATGCTTGCCAGGGTACTACATGTGCTCCTGATGTTACTCTCAAGAGTTCTGAGTCCATGGTGAGCAGCTCGGTACCGCCCAGCAGGTGGAGGGGTGGGAAGGAGACAGGAGGCAGATGCCACAGCTCATCCGCTCTACTTCAGAAGCTCTCTGCACAATCCATCTTCATTTCTAAGCTTTGGATTTGTGTGTTTCGGTTGCTTTGATAACCATTGTCACCGTGTTCAAGTGGGTCATTCCTGGCGTTAAGCACATTCACATTGCTGGGTGACCATCCCCACCACCCTCCTCCAGAACTTTGCCATCCTCTGACACTAAAATTGTGTCCCACTAAATAATGTCACCCTGTGCCCCCTTATCATTTTCATTAAGGTAACATGACATATGATTTAGGGGCACAGATTCACCCCTTTTCAGGTGCACATCACCACACCACCCCCACCACCAAAGCACCCCTAATCCTCTACCATCGCCCTCGGGCTCCTCGCACCATGCCTCCCCCTCTGCCGCCTCATTCCACAGACCTCCATCCCCCTGGTCTAGAAACCACCTCTCTGATCCCATCTCTGAGTTCCTTCTAGGCACCTCACAGCCTACAGTGTTTTTCTTTTGTGACTCACACCTCATGTAGCAAGACACTGTCAAGGCTCATCCATGCTACAGCACATTGCCGATTTCATCCTGCTAAGGCTGAACCAGCCCTTAGCTGTCTATGGCACGTACTGCTTACCCTTGGCCCATAGATGGGCCCTCGGGTTGCCGCTTCCTTGAGGCTGTTGTGGAAAGGTAGCTGTGAACACAGGTGTACAAATTTCCTTCTATGGCCCTGCTTTTGGTTCTTTTGTGGCTATACCTGGAAGTAGTCACTGGGTCACAGTGATGCTGCTTTTAATTTTTTATAAGATTTATTTATGCATACAGAACTGAGGTACAGGCTAGAGGTGCAGGGGCAGTGAGAGGATTCACCAGAGACAGAGTGGGGAGCAGAACAGGCCGACTGACAAAGTACACTACTGAGGGGAGCAGCAGTTGGGTCAGGAGAGGTCTGCTGCGCCATGTGGGTCACCTCCAGGGCTGAGGATCAAACTTGCACTGAAGCGGCTGCAGCTAGCTTGCAGTGCTGCGTCCTTAACTGTTGCGCCACCAGGGAGGGCTTCCTTTTGAGGAAGGACCTGCCAATCAGTTTTCCACAGTGGCTGTAGCATTTCCTGCCAAGGGAAGGTACACAGAATTCCCATTTCTCCAATGCTGTTATTTTCTGATTTTTTGATAATAGCGATCTGAATGAGTGTACTTTTATAAGGGCAAGGTTTGGGAACCTCTGCTCACAATGTCCTCCCTCACCACCATGTTCCTGTCACCCTCCATCCGCTCTTGGACCTGGTGGACTGAGCGAGCTGTTCCTCGCGATCCATCCACCACCCATGGGTATGCCCTCGCAGAGCCCCAGCTGCAGACCTACCTGGGGTCCAGCCTGCCCGCCTCATGCCCCTGAAGCTCAGCTGGCAGTTCTGTTAGGAACTAGATTCCAGGAAGCTCCAGAAAGTCCCAGATACTCAAAGACGTCTCCTCTTCCTGGTCAGCTGCCTCCAGGTCAGTTGTCTGGTCAAAGACCAGCAGCAAGGCGTGAAGAGAATTCAGGTCTTGCAAATATCAGCAGCTCTCCCTCAGATGCCCCAGCTCTGCCTCTACTCTCTAGTCTTCAGGCCTCTGCTCTTTAAATGGAGTGAAATAAATTAACAACATCGATGGGTTTCCTCCCTCTTCTCTCAACCTCACCACCTGAGTCTTCAGTCCGCCACCATTAATCACTGGCAATTCAAAAAATGGTTTCTGAAAAATTGGACCCTCCTGGCTGGCTGGATGTATAAATTTCCGTCTCTTCCATCTATGTCTTACTTTTCAGAGGGAAAAAAATCTTTATTGGCGCTAGCACATTTATGAGTTTAAGTAAAAACAAATACATCTCTATTGACTATGGTTATTATGCTCAGTTTCATGCAATGAACATGCCGCAAATAAAAATAGATTGGTTGGCATGAGCATGCATCAGCTCCAATAACGACGCGGGCAGCTTCTCTGGCTTACGAGTGTCAGCTAACACTGGCCAGGAAGCAGGATTGCTGTGGGGGCTTTCAGGCCCTGTTTGCTGTCCGAGTGCTCCGAGGAGGTGTGACTGCTTATTATTATCATGAGATGCACCTGGCAGGCAAATTCTGAACTTCCCAGAACAGACGAGAATCTAATTGCCAAGGATGGACCACAGGTATGACCCTTACCGTCAAACATGTGCATGGAGCCTCCAGGACACCTGCACCCCAGCAAGGCTGCCCCAGGCCATAGCTCTTAGACTGCCACAGGCTCACCTTCCCGGTGTGCTTGGGGCTCACCCCGGGGAAAGCCACTCCCTGCTCACCATCACTGAGTCTCTTGGTTTGGTGTAACTCGTGCGACTTGGCATCTGTAAACTACCTGGATTCAGTTCTCTGCCCCATCATTTAATGTAAGCAAACATTTGTGGAGCACCGACTCTATGCCAGAACATCTTCTAAGTGCTAAGGCTCAAGCACTGAGCTGGTCTCTGTGGCTTGACTCTGGGAAAGAGCCACCTCCTTGCTTCAGAGTCTTGACTGGGAAGGTGGAATAACAGCACCTGCTTCTGGCATTGCCATGGAAACGCAATGAGAAAGTCCATCACTGTATGTAACATGGGGTCTGGCTCACCGTAAGTCGTGTTAGTTCTTGGCATCATCGTTGTCAGTATGAACACCTTGAGCAGCTGAGTCAAATTCTAAACTTTAACTAGATATTGGGGTGATCCCTGTGCATCTTAAAGTTGGAGCAGAGCTGGGCTGGTCTCTGTCCTCAACACTGGTACTTCCCAAATCTAGCTAATCATCAGAAACCCCTAGAGAACTTTTTAAAATGAAGATTCCCAGGTCCTGCTCCAGATGAGCTCACGTATGTTATTAAACATCTTGGAGGCTCTTGGGATAGCAAACTTTGGGTCCTGCTACCCTCCAGGGTGCAGTTCTCACCCCTCAGTCACCCTCCGTCAGCACCGCAGCAGTGCCAGGGAGGCCAGAGCCAAGTACCGGGATAAGCCTGGAAGACATGCACACTCCTGGGCCCCCCCCCAACAGGTTTAGATGTCAGAACATCTGGGCAGAGCCATCTTGAGACTTTTGGGGGCCCAGGTGCCCCCACAGAAGGAGCACCACCCCACCTTTTAAAGAACACAAGAAACCACCTGATCCCACACTAAATCTAAATGACACCTAACTCTGAAAGCATTGGTTGGCTGTTGGTTGATGTGTTGACAAAGGTACATATTTCTAGATTTTAAAAAACATTAATTTTGATTTTATGATTCTCTGTGTCTTTGGCCAATATTTTTTTAATTAAAGTTTTCTAAAAATAATCAGGCAACTACAAATCAGTGACATTCTGTAGGAGAGAGGGAGGGAGATTATACAAAACGGGCGGGAAGACCACAAGGGCTACGGTGAAGGTGTATGGGTGATGGGGTGGTGGAAACTCCATGGGAGCTACACCTGATGTAAAATAGATGCAAATAAAGAAGTTAAATATATGTCTAAAAACTGAGGTTTTCCTGTAAGAGCTTGACAAGCATGAAGCTGTCCCACCTGCCCTGTGTCGAAGCGCCGAATGGACACAGCAGCTCTGCGCTGGGTGGGCTCAGGAATCTGCACTTAGCAAGAGCCCAGGGTGACGTGGCAGGTGGTGCTGGGCCCAGTGTCAGGCCTTTGGCCTTCAGAGAAGTGAGGATGGATCTCCTGTGTTAGGATGAGCTGACTGGGGGGGAGAGCCAGCTGCCTAGCCTGGGGGAGGGTTGGGAGAGAGCTCTCCTGACTGCATGCACCACCCCATGATTCCAGAGAAGCCTCCCAACCAGGGCATCTCCCCAGGAAGGATCACCTCACCTATGCAAAGAACACAGCATGCAGAAAATGTTGTCGCCCCCCCACCCAGGTCATTGCATGGCCCAGACTCTGTCCCAGGGGCCACAGCCCACGGTCCCCACACCAAGAAAAACCAGCTGAAGTGCAAAGAATCACGAGTACTACAAAATGCATAAGCAGGTGAGCAAGTGGAGAGTGGAAATGGGGTTGTTTCATTTGGAAAGGGAAGCAATGGTGACCAGGATGGTCTGCAGGCAAAAGATGACTGATCACATGGTCTCAGGACTACCCTGCCTGAGCCTGGACATCTGGACTTGGCAGGGGCCTCGCAGACAGATCTCTAAAGCTTCCTTGTGTGATCTGTGGGTATTTCTGGGGAACTGTGCAGTCTGCAGCCAGGTCAGGAAGAAGGAGTGAATTATTTCCAACCAGTCCTTGCAGGGACCAGGGCCTAAGTCTGGAGGATAAGGAGATGTTGGACATAAAAAGTGAAAAGATGTTTTTTAAGAGGGAAATCTGATGAGAAACTGCTGTAGGAGAGCACTGAATGGTTGCAACAGAGTACAAATCTAAAAGAAGATGCAAAGGAACTCTCTGTCCTCACCCCATTCCCACCCATCTGTGCTCGAACACAGATATAGGGACAACCTTGGTGTTTCAAGGGCCCCCAGAGGGAAATGGACAGGGCTAGAGAAAGATCATGAGAAGAGGGGTGTTACCACAGCAAACTGGGAGCTTGAATGGGAGAGGAAGGAGAGACCAGTGGGCTCACAGGAACCCAGAACAATAGCTGCAGAGTCCCAAGTCTTCAGACCAGCTGACACAGTCACTCCAGACCCTTGCAACCCCAGAGACTCCCAGATGTGCCAGGGATAGAAGGACCTTGCTGGAGTGAGGCCCCAGGTAAAGAGGCAAATCCCAGAGCCCAGGACACTTGCTGTGGACTATTAGTGCACACATCGCCATCAGGCCTGGGCAATAGGGTGGTGGGGAGCTGGTGACAGATGGCCATCACAGGATCAAATGAGCAGCTTAAAGGCACTGACCTTGATCTTCCTGACTTGCAGATGCCTTGGGTTCCTCATCCAGCACCGTCAGAGAGTCTACAGGTATGAACAAAAACCCAGAGAAGAAGGAAGTAACTTCTACAACAGACCCAGGCTGGGGGTGACTGTACATCAGAGCAAAGAATCCTTCCCAAAGACCGGCATCAGTGAGTCACGCTCAGGTCAGGAAACAGACGCAGAGAGGGCTCATCACTTACTCAGGGCTGCACAGCCTGTACACAAAAAGCTTCTATTAGAAGCCCCTTTGGGCCAGAGCATTAGCTCTGGTGGCAGAACTAATGAAAAGATGGAAGTAAGTCCTGCTGGGAACACACAGACTCCAGAGCTATGAGGAATGTGGCCATAAAACCCCCACGACAAAGCAGCAAGAGAAACTGTCCTCCCTCACACTGCCAGTGCCCAGCAGCACAACCGCCAGGAGACAAGTTCGTGCTAAGCACCATTCTCTCCCCACAGCCTGCTCCACTCCCAGGGAGATGGTGCCCACCTCCTGCAGACCCATCCCCAGAGACCCAGCAGAGCCAATGTCCAATAGGTTGACTGTGCCAGCTGCCCGGAGAAGAATAGGCATCGCCCCCCATGACCCAGACCCCTGCCTTCCACCAGACCCAATCTGTTCTTCCCTTTCCAGGGCCCCCTAACACATGCACACTACACCAGTGACCCCACGTTTGGCTTCAGCAGTCACCATGGCTGCAGGACTGGAGGGCCCCGCAGCCGTGGGAGCAGATGTTCCCCTCACACATGGCTGGCCTTGGACTTCGGAGGTGATGGACAAGCGTCATTGATCAGGGTGGATGGGCAGCTGCAGAGAATGGGCAGCTCCCACCCCACACCATCTCCATTTGCAAACAGTTGCTGCCTCCCTTCCAAGGCCATGGGAGGCTAAGGACACCTTCAACAGCTGTGCACAGTACCCTGGGCTCGCCACCACTCTAAACCTGAGCCCCCATGCCAGGACACCCAAAATCCACAAAGCACCCCACCCAGCACCTCACATCCCTAGTACCTTCTCTCCCTCCCCCATCACCAAGCATCTCTCAGTGCTTATTCTCCTGTGACAGAATGACCCTGTTACTACATTGTCGTTACTGTCAGATGGATGAATCATGGCTCAAGAAGACACCAGGAATGTTACAGAAACAGAGAATGACGCCCTGGCATGCACAGGTGGGCCCTGAAAGGAATATGCCTGGTTTTATCTTCTTTCTTTGTGTCTGTGTTTTATCTTCCTCATATTGTTTAAAGGGCTAAAGAACGTGTCCCAGCCATGGCCCCCCGTATATGTTGAGAATGAGGGCCTCCATGTGGGGCACTCATCATGACAACCCCATGTGCTCTGGTAAGGTGGACAGGGGGACCCTCAGGTCCTTGTTTAGAAGGCACCCACAGAGCATGTGGAATTGGAGATGGAGACCCAGGGAGTCAAGTTAGCCAAGTAGGCTCAGAAATCTGTATGTGACAAGCGTGTTTGTGTGTCTTGCATTGAGTGCATTTTTCTCTCTGGTTTCTTCTGAGCGCTCTGGAAAATACTGAGTTTCTGCCCCTTTCCACTGTACTAAGCAGCAGAAAGAAAAGGGCTTGCCTGCAGTGGGCCTGAATGTAAAAGGGGGACCCTTATACATCAGTGATGCTGGGGACCCTTTCTACTAGACGACTAAACTTGGGGAGGCGAGAGGATAAGTTCTGAGTCACATCATTCTGCCTCACCTGCAAGGCTCTCCTGGCTAGACTGAAGTGTTTGTCCTGGTTTTAATAAGGATTATTGACCTAAGATGGTTTTCTCAAGGAACATGATTCATATGTGGGTACACATAGACACACGAGCTTCCTTCAGCCCACCGATCTCTCCCTCCCTCTTCTTCCTCTCTCAGGAATCCTCCTTACTCACTGAAAAGCAAGGTTCCCTCATTATTCCTCCCAGGGGCACCCTTCCTCCAGGTGGTCTCTGTGAAAATCACTCCTGTGCCATAGACCTGAAGTCAGCAATCTATTGCCCGCCGTCTGGTTTTGTAAATAAAGTTTTATTGGGACACAGTGCGTCCACTCATTTCTGCATTGTCTTTGGCTGCTTGCCTGCTAGCTGAAATGAGTCGTTGCAACAGAGATTGTGTCTGTGATCTGTAAAGTCAACACAGGATCTGGCTGTAGCACTTTATAAATTTTCCATCTGCTGCTCCAGACCAAGATGTGAGTGATGGTAACCTGCAGTTGGGCAGTCAGCAGCCCCCCAGAGACATGGTGAGTAGGGACCACCAGGGCAGAGGACAGGCTCAGAGGAGGCTTTCAACACAAAACTTCCCCCAGCACATCTGACCCCCCCACCCTGACCCCCACCCCAAGCCCAGAAGCTTTTTCCATGGCTACCAGAGGCAGTGATCTTGGCAGAGAACTTAGAACTCCTGAGTGTCATGTCAGGTCAACTTGGGACTCACAAAGGAACACAACTGTTCTGTTTTTTTTTATCTGCAAAATGACCTTAAGAATGGAGCCTCTGGTGGGAAGCCCATGGGAATTACAACTGAGACGAAAAAAATGTACAAAACTAAGAATGATGCAAAAAAATAAAATATATATATATCTTTAAAAAAAGAATGGAGGCCCTCCCTGGTGGCGCAGCGGGTTAAAGCACTGCACTGAAGCTTATGCCGCTTCCGCATGAGTTCGATTCCCGCCCACCCTGGAGGAGATCCACATGGCGTGGCAGACCTCTCCTGACCCGCCCGCTGCTCCCCTCAGCAGTGTACTTTGTTGATCTGCCTGTTCTGCTCCCCACTCTGTCTCTGGTGAAGCCTCTCGCCACCCCTGAGCCTCTGGCCTGTACCCCAGTTCTGTATGTACAAATAAATCTTTAAAAAAAAAAAAAAAAGAATGGAGTCTCTCTAATGGGAATGTTGTGAGAATGAGACCAGGTCTTGCAAGCTACATGTGTGCACTGTTCCTGCTACATCATAAGCCACCACAGGGGCACCCAGTGGCACCTGTGGTGGCGGCATCGGCATAGCACTGTTTTATTAGCCTCACTCTACTGGAAGCAGCCAGGCATCCCTACCCTAACAACAAGGGAGGCATGAAAGGCAGGATTCCAGAAAGATTTAGTGCAGAGCCTAGCACCTGGAAACCAGGTGAGCTCAGAAACTTCCTTTTGCTGGGGGGGGCAGTGGGGAGTGAAAGTACAGCAAGGTCTTAATTTTCTGAATGATTTCAGTAAGAGAGTTTCTCTGGAGTGTCAGGTCCAGATACCCTAAATTCACAGCACAAAATCACACACACATGTGTACAAAACTAAATAGAGACTTAGGACATCTTTCAAAGTCCTTAAGCAGTAGTTATGAATGGATAGGCCAGAGTTACACCACATCCTGCTATTTCTTATTATTTTCCAGATCACTGAAATAGGCTGGATTCTTTTAAGATTTTTATTTATTTATTTATGCATACAGAACTGGGGTACAGGCCAGAGGTGCAGAGATGGTGAGAGAATTCACCAGAGACAGCGTGGGGAGCAGAACAGGTCAACTGATGAAGCACACTGCTGAGGGGAGCAGCGGGCGGGTCAGGAGAGGTCTGCCGTGCCACGTGGGTCACCTCTGGGGTCGGCGGGGACCAAACTCAAACCTGAGTGGCCAAGGCCAGCTTTGCTGTGCTGCGCTTTAACCCGCTGCATCACCAGGGAGGGCCAGGCTGTACTTTTTTTTAATTGAGTGCATTTTGTAGCTTGATCCTACAGTCAGGATCCAAGTTACCCAATCACAAATAAGCAAACGGCTCATCCTGTAGACTCCAGAAGGTCCCAGGGCTATAACCCGGGGAGAGGCTGTACGATAGAAGAGGCAGGCAGGAGAGCAATAGGCCCAGGAACATCCTGACCAGAGAACGTCCGACTCTCCCCTCCCAAGAAATTACACAGTTGTCTACTTTTTTGCTAATCTTCCCCTTTCTTTCCCCATGTCTTCATTTTGGTCAATTAGCTACTAATACACTCTTAACGCCCACTAATCTCTCTCTTTTTTTTTAAAGAGGTTATTGGGCAAATCTGCAAATCACTGCACTCTCAATTGGGGGCTGGGAAGATAGAAGTCTGTGATACCACATTTTCTCAGGGCTGAGAAACGCTTAGTTGGAAAAGTCCTCATTGACTAAATAAAAACTCTTGGGGAAAAGAGCAAAACCCCATGCCTCAAGAGCACCTATTGGCTTTAAGACATGACATGACAGCCCTCCCTTGTGGTGCAGCGGTTAAAGCACATTGCTGAGAAGCTAAAGCCACTTCCGCATGAATTCGACCCCGGCCCTGGAGGTGACCCACATGGCGTGGCAGACCTCTCCTGACCCACCCGCTGCTCCCTCAGCAGTGTACTTCGTCAGTCTGCCCATTCTGCCCCCCCCCCCTCTGTCTCTGGTGAATCTGCTCACTGCCCCTGAACCTCTGGCCTGTACCCCAGTTCTGCATGCATAAATAAATAAATCTAAAAAAAAAAAGACATGACATGATTCCAGATAGAATAGATTAGACATGATTAGAAGGGGGAGGAAGAGTTTTAGAATAGAACAAGAAAAATCGCAGTGTCAACAGTGGTTATCATTTCATGAGCAGCTACTATGCCCTAAGGACTCAGCTAGATAAATTTTCTAGTTCTCATGAAACTCCTACCCACCAGCAAAATTGATATAGTTACCCCATATATTGATATAGTCTACACCAAAAGAAACTACAACTCAGGAATCCTCAGTTCCTCAAACAACTAAGATTCAAAGTAACCAAATTCAGAGAGGCCAAGTGACATACTTTTTTACCTCTCACCATGCCAAGAATTGGATGTGAGATTTCTCCAGAAATCAAAGGCCTGGAGGGAGATAATCCCACCCCTTTCATCCAAGGGAAGAACCACAGAATGCACAAACCAGCTGATGCCGGAGATACCCCACTCATTAAGCCCCAAAGTCTCCCTGTTCAATAAAATGTTTAAGAAAATGCACTCACATGATGATTTTTAGGCCAGCAAGAGGCTGGAAGAAGCAGGTAAGAACAAACCATACAGTAAACCTGTGAGCAAGGCAACCACAGCTCCACCCCTACAGACTAAGACAGCAGGCTGTCACCATCCCCAGCCCTACCCCAGGCTGGCTTGCTCTGCCACCGCCACGCCCATTGGGGCCCCGGCCCTTCCTCTGCCAGCACCTGCTAGTCCTTCAGCTTCCATCTAATATCACCTCCCCCACAGTCCTCAGGAGTGAGGGTGGATCAGCTGGAAATTAGCTTCAGCTGCTCTCCTAATTGCAGCTATGAAGCAGGACTTGGATCAATGCAGCCACGAGCAGGCAGAGAAGGATCAATTCCAGCCCTGCCAATGTCCCCAGCTTTTCATCTACGTGAACCCATAGTCAGTCCCAGGGACTGATGGCAGACAGGTAAGCCAGGCCCTGAGGGAGGCTTAGAGTAGGCCCTGAGGAATTAATACCAAACCTCCTGGGATTCGCCTACCTCCTCCCCTGAGAGTCCCAAGAAGGGGGTGTTTTGCAGGGATTGAGATAATCCCACTGATCCTAACCAATCTTCTGTTGGTGGTGTTATCACCTGCTTTCCCAGTAAGGAGAAAGTTACCTGCCCAAACCCCATGGGAAGTGACATAACTAGGTGCCTATCCAGATCTGGCCAAATCCTAGCTCTTCCCGCTTCCTGTGAGCATCTCTATCAAGTGCCTACTGTATACCTGCTATGCACTAAGTCTCTGCCAGGGAAACACGGGAATGAATCAAATATGGTGTCTCTCACTTATACCCACACCTGTTAAGCCCAATTTTTAAAAATTTATTTATGCATGTATGCAAGAACTGGGGTACAGGCCAGAGGTGCAGGGCATGAGAGGATTCACCAGAGACAGAGTAGGGAACAGAACAGACAGATCTACTGAAATTCACGGTCAAGGGCAACAACAGGTTGGTCAGGAGAGGTCTGCCCATGGGGATCAAGCTTATGCTGCAGCAGCTGCCCATAGTTTCATAGTGCTGTGCTTTAACCCACTGTACCACCAGGAAGGCCCAAATACACTTTAATAAGGAGTCTTGGCCCCTGTTCTCTTAAGGACTTCCCAGGATGGAAATGGATAAGGCAAGGAGGACTTCCCAGGATTTAAGGAACAAGAGAATTCCTCCTTGCCTGATAAGGCAAGGAGGAATTCTCTTGTTCCTTAGTAATATATAAAACAAATTTAAATAATGAGATTGTATGAGTGACTTTTACCTTGAATGGGGAGGAGAGAGTTCAATTTAAATTTTTCTAATTAAATAAAAGGCTCCCTTGTTGACTCCACTAGGGCAGCCAGATTTGGGAACTCGACACTCCAGGATGCATTTCCTTGGAACTGATGCCCCCTTTGAAAGGGGTGGCAGTGGAGCAGAGAGCCATGGAGTTGACAAGTTCATTCACACTAAGATTTTAGAGGCTTAATAATACTCCACTTTCCCAAGGCACCACCATTTTAAAATAAAACCTCATGGAGAAAGTACTGCTTACCCCCCAAAGAACAAATCCCTAATGGTAAAATATAGGCCACAGAGGAGATGTTTTGAGGCAGAAGAGTCTCCAGACAACTTCAAATAGCACAGCAGCTGTACACAGAAAGAAGCAGAGCCTAAAAGAGGTCCATGAGGCTTTGTCCAGAACGGGGGGAGGGGCCCAGTGCTCCATCACTGACACAGATGCTATGTTTGCTTCAGTTTTATCGAGTTGCCAGGAGGGTAAGGCCTAGTGATTTATCAGCCAACCGCCTGGCAGCAGCTACCTTACCTATGTGGCTAGACAGCCCCGGGCTGTGGCCGTCAAAATGCAAACTCATCTTCATGAACCAGCCAAGCCCAGATCCCCTGCCAGGAGAGGGCACCACACTGAGGACAGTCAGGGACCCTGGGGAGTCCTAAAGGGCTTCGGTTGATCCATTGGACAACAGTTTCATAACTTGGTCAATGAATATCTACCTTGTACCCCGCTCGAGCCTGGACCTAGGACTGTAGAGAGAAAATCAACCACCCCTAATCTCAGGGACCCTGTGATCTGGCTGGAAAAAGACAAACCATGTTGAATGTGAAACGAGACAGGGGAGAGTGGCCAAGCTGTGTAGCTCCTGGAAACCACACGTCACCAGGGAGACTGGAATATTCTAGAAACAGTTAACTTAGGGGACAGCTAAGATCTCTGTAGGGTCCATGTGCCAGACACTGTTTCTAAGCACCTCATGTGCAATAATTTAATCCTCAACCCAGCCCCAGATAGACAAGCTCTGTAGAGACATGAAAACTAAGGCACAGAGATGTTAAGTAACATGCCCAAATCACACAGCTAGCAAGTGCTGGATCTGAGATTGAATGGAAGCAGTGTGACTCCTTACCAGGTGAGCTGGTAAATACTTAGCACCTGGCTTGCTAGGAGGTGGGAACCTGTGGTATTTGCCAGTTTTTGTGATGTAAATACCTCCACCAGAGTCAGTTTCCAGCTATGTGATATCACTGAATACAGTTGTCATGAGCCATCCAGCCACACACCATCACGCACTATTTCCATCCTACAGATCGGACAGACAGGAATTAGAGAGAACAGAATGAAATGGAGTAGAATAGCAAGTAAGGGGTGTATTTTGACTGCTTATTAGCCTTGTTTTTAATTTATGTGTAAGTCATAGAATTTCACTTTTAATAATACTTTCATCATTTCTGAAAATTTGAAAATTGGTTCTCAAGTTAGGGCACACCCACGCAAGCACGCCGCTGACTCAGAGACTGCATCAGTGGAGAACGAGGGATGCAGAGGGCACAGCTGCGTTCTGAAGGGTTGAACTCGGAGGAAGGCACCAGGCATGTGGGAAAGACAAGATCTTTATGAGAACTTTTCAACAGACAACACTATCTGAAGACAGAGCCAACTTCCAAGTAGGTACTGAGTTCTCGATCACCAGAGAAATCCACGCAGATCAGACAACCTCGTGACCACTGGGGAACATAGACTCAGGTCACTGTTAGAGAAGAACAGGTCTGCACTCTTAGAAATGTCTTAGTATTGAAATCTGGAGTCATAAAATCAATTTAGTGGGTCAGCATTTTAAAGTAAATCGCACAGAAAATAGAGACATACTAAGAAGTAATGCTTTGTAAAACTTGTTATACATTTTAAATTTAATTTATTGATTATGGGCATATGAATAATGTATACCCATCCCTACCAGGTCACAATGTAAATAAAATAAGTTTACTATTAGCCAAAAATCAAAGAAGCTCAAAAAGCACTCTTAAGAAATAAGGTCCCTTCTAAATGTGGATTCCGAGATTCCATATCTCATTAGTTATCACTGGAGAAGTACTTCTCATCTCCAAGAAGGGAAGGTGGATGGAGACTGATCACTATACACACCCGTGGCACCTGGTTCTTTATCTGTCCTGAAAGACACCTTCAGCAGAGGGGGCGTGATGGGAATCGTCGGAAGGATTGCTGTCCTCCAGTGCATGCAATTCACCCAGAAAGCATTAAGTCCAAAAGTAGGTTTTTCCACACCATCTCACCAAGAATCATTTTGCACATGGCAGGAAGTACTCAGAAAAGCCCATCCTGACCTAGGGATGCCCCAAAAGAATGTAAAGGCGGGGGGAGGGTTGGGACAGCCGATCAGCAAGGGCTGGGTGGGACATCTGCCTGAGCACCTCAGAAATGAGGAGGTGGAAAGCAGCTGTGACAGGAAGATGGACAAACACACACCTGGTGCTGAGAGTGGCTGGCGGTAACGCTGAGAGGAGGAAGGAGGGAGAAGAAAGGAGGGCCAAGCGGACAGGTGCTGTTTAGGCATGAAAAGCCACGTGCAGACAGATGGCAGCAGGGTCCAGGATTTGCACCCCGTGACTCTTCACTTGTGTCTGTTTCTCCTCCAAATTCTAAATTCCATGAGGACTGAGACTCATTGACTGTTCTCTCCCTGGCATCTACTCAGTAAACAATGAGTATCTGTTCACTCAGCAGACAGACAAGCTCATTTCAGAGGGAGCCGTGTTAACAGGGAGTCCCGCCCTATAGCATAAACCAGAACTGCCTCTTAGGTTGAAAAGGCACTAACAAATCACAGCCCCCAAAAAGACTTGTGCCGGGGCAAGGACTTCAGAGCCCATCAGTCAACTAATCATGAAGACTTTTGAGACCTGTGTCCAAAAAGACTTGTGCCGGGGCAAGGACTTCAGAGCCCATCAGTCAACTAATCATGAAGACTTTTGAGACCTGTGTCCAGGTGGCCAAGCATTAGCCAAGCAAGGTCTTGATGGAAATGCCAGAGGCCACCTCTAGGCACAAATGTGAAACCAACAGGCCAGTCTCCCCAAACACAAAGGAGAAGGCTCATCTCTCAAGAGCACTAAAGAATCATTTGCAGAAATTCAAGGGCAAGAGAGAGTCTACTCCACATTTCCCATCCCAGGCTCTCTCCTTGTTCCTAACAAAGTGCTGAGTAAGGCAGAAAACACTGGCAATAGGGCTACAGCTCAGTTGAGGATACTTTGCAAAGTGTTCCGAGGCAGACATAGGAGACACACACATCCTGCCCTAAGAGAATTTTCAGAGGTGGGCGGCACTGATGCAGAGCAGTCGGGCAGACACGCGGTGCTCCCCTCTGCAACCAAGCTCAGAGAGCCACGTGGCTCAGAGGGGGAAGGCGGCCAACATAGTCTGATGGGCTAGTTCTAGGCATTAATTCAAAAAGTTTGGACTCCTAAAACCTAAGAATGTAGTCCCCAAGTTTATGTTCCTGAATCAATTAGGATTACTTCAGGTGTAAGTGGTGAAAATATGACCCAAGGCAACTTTAAATACAGTGATGTTATTGTTAGACAATAAGTAGAGTTAGGTTAAGTAGAGCATCTCAGTCACATCTTTGGGACCTAACTGCATCAATCCTCCACCGTTCTCCTCATAGTCACATCATGGCTGCCATATTCCAAGCATCACATCAGTATCCAAACCTGTACCCAAAAAAATAGAGAACAAAATGACTTTCTGCTCTCCTACATATCAGGAAGGAAACATCTTTCTCCAACTGTCTTATTCTTTCAGCTTATTAACTAAAACTCAATCACCATAGATAATCAAATGGGGAAAGAATTGGAATTAGCCAAACCTGATGCCATTTAAGCACCTTCCCAGATGACTTGACCTGGCTTGCTCAAGGAGAGGATCTGAGCACCACTGCCTTCAACAAGTCTGCTGGACGAGCAGAACAAGTCAGCCTCCCTGCCAGGAAGGGAAGGTTGGGCTTCACTGTGGCCCCCAACCACACCCCCAGCAGCAATGCTGCCATAAGACCTGTGCTGATGGGACCACAGGCTGAGACTCCCACTGCTGTTTCATAGGAGTGTAGCATGTGATAGCAAAGTTGTGTCTTATGATGGGCCATGGGGAAAAAAATGTTTGACAACACCCACACCTTCTCAACCCTCTCACCCAAAACTATGAGCTTTGGAGACACAAATTGAGGAAGGTTTCAGCACACCCGTAGGTAACAAATGGTGAGAGAAACAGCTAGCGGTCCCTCCGCACACACGTCCACATTACACACGTCCTTTACAGAGCAGCAGTTCACTAAGAAAAATTGATCCCTGTTCATGTTTCTTGCCTGTTTTTAAACCCCTTTGCCCTCTCTCAGCAGGGTCCCCAGCCCTGCCAGCCTCTGTGAAGAAATGCAGAGAGTGTACAGGCTGGCGGGAGGCTGAGGTCAAGCCCGGCTTACAAATCACATGCTGGCCACGCTTCAGGCAAGTGTCCACCTGGCACTCAAAGCTGAAGCCTTTAGATTAATCCTGAATCTGTCAGTTTCCATCATGTTCACGTGGGAAACGTAGGGGCAAGAGCGGGAGGGTTAGGAGTTGACAGGTGCCTTGAACTATGTCGACTCTTATTCCAACTCCACCCTCTCCTGCCTGAGGCCCCCATCCTACCCTTTCTCAGCCAGACGCCCACACCACACCTCCAACTCTCCTCCGCTCTCTTCTTCCCTGGCCTCTCTAGCATCGCTGCCCTCCGCTGCTCCCAACTGGGTGAGCTCATGCATCTGGGATCACTCAGCTCTGCCTCAAGCCCAGCCCCAGCACCACTGGTGGTGTTGCCAGGGCAGGATGGCTGAGCCCTGCTTGCTGTGAGAATAAATAAAACAAGACTAGGCAATGGATTCAAGTCCTTGCAGAGTTCCATTGGCTGTTCTAGATCCAACAGATGTGGGAAAGGGTTGAAACGGTGCCTGGAATTCCTCAGTGCACAGTGCGTGCTGCAGGGCCCACAGCATCATCACTGAGAGGACCTCTTCCCTGGGCTGCTCACCCAGGCGGTCATCTGGTGCCGGCCACACTTGGGGTGGCACCAAGAACACTAGGAGAGAAGCTTCCCTGGCACCTCAGACTTGTCTGGATACCCCCCCCCCTTTGCTGGGCTGACTGATGACTATTAAAACGTAATCAAAATTAAAGGGTGTTGCCAACGCTCTGTCATTACTCAGCGTGACAATATTTTGATAACTGCAGCTCCAAACAAGAGCCAGCACAGGGTTCTCTGGCAATAAATGCTGCCGGGGGGACCCCCAAGCCTGTGGGTGGCACAGCATGGGGCTTCTTCACCCCCATCCATATCCTTCACACACGATGTAGAGGGAAGAAATAAAACACGAGGACAGAGGTGTCCTGGACAGGCCGACCCCACAGCCCCACAGTTGGAGGAAGGACACACTCGCCACCCCCCTGGGGCTGCACCAGAGCCCCCACAAGTCTCTGCTCATCTCTAAAATGGGTGCAGCAGTCTCCCCTCCCTGCCTACATAAGAAGAGCGAGAGAAATAGTAGGTAAAGAAGGGCTTGAAATACCAGGTGTCAGCCCTCCCTGGTGGCGCAGCGGGTTAAGGCACAGCACTAAGAAGCTAAAGCCACTGCAGCACAAGTTCGAGCCCCGCCTGCCCCGGAGGTGACCACATGGCATGGCAGACCTCTCCTGACCCGCCCGCTGCTCCCCTCAGCAGTGTGCTTTGTAGATCTGCCTGTTCTGCTCCCTGCTCTGTCCCTGGTGAATCCTCTCACCACCCCTACACCTCTGGCCTGTACCCCAGTTCTGTATGAATAAATACATCTTGGAAAAAAAAGATAAAGATAAAGAAATACCAGGTGTCCCTGAATGCATTTTCCCTGTTGCTTTTCAATCCAGAGTGGGTGAGTCGAGGTTAGGGGCTGTAAACCAGGTCCACATCCAGCCCACAGCTGTGCGGTGTTTGGCCTGTGCTGTGTGGTGTGGTTTTTAATGTGGATTTGTTGTGTTTAAAAACCAGGGAACCTCACATAAAAATCCAGACTTCTGGCTTGTCCTGAAAAATCAAAATTCCAGCAACAATTCAGTCACAGCTTCATAGCATCTGCCTCTTCAGCCAGCACCAGGACCAGAGCGGACACCCCCAACACACACACATGTGCACACACCCACACACACACACGACCCCCCTCCTTCACCTGAGAATGAGACTCCTGGTCCTTGTGAGACCTTAAACTCCGGCCATCAGCCCTGCCAGCTAGTTTCAGCCTCCCACGGACAACCCAGGACATGCAGGGAATTCACCCCGCAGCCTTCTACCTCAGTTTCCTATTCTGTTAGATAAGCATTCATTTACTCAACAAATATTTATCAAACACCTATTCTAGGCCAGGCATTCAGCAAACAAGATAGACTAAGCAGACACTGAATAAACAAGTAAAGAATAAACAAACTAGAAAATTTTCCCATGATGATCTGTGCTCTGGAAGTAAAGCAGGGTAAGGTTCTGGGGTATCTGTTGGGGGAGACTGGGCTGCAAGGGGCCCTTTTGCTGAGGGGATCAGGGCTGCTGAAGGCTGGGGTCCATGACACTGCCCCCACCCAGGGTGGCCGGGGAATAAATGTGACATACTTAGTGCCTGATGAACACCTGCTGGTGGGCCCACTCCCCTCACTCTGCTGGGTTTCTTAAGAGGCCTAGGGGGGAGGGGTGGAGGCAGGCGAGCAGGAGCAGGTGGGTCCCAGGCCTCCCCACCCCCGCCCACCAGCCCTGGCTTCCAGCGGCTGCTTTCAAAGCCTCTGCAATTATCCCATCTATAAATACAGCCAGCAAGCAGAGAAGGGCAGAGACACAGGCAGTAAAGTTAACCCTTGAGGGGGCCTCCCCCATCTCAAAGCCCTAAGCAGCTCTCCCCACTTCTCCCCACTCCCTGCCTTGGGCCCCTCTCCCCAGCCCCTTCCCACCAGCAGCTGAATCAGTGTTTGACTGGTACAGCAGCTGCCCCCTGCGCGTGAAAAGGGATGTGAGCAGGCAGTGGGTAACAACCTCTGCCAGGTGGTATTTATTCTGCACCTCTGTCTGTCCGTCTGTCTGTCTGTCTGTGTCTGTCTGTCGCACTCAGAGTTGGCTCTCCCGCCAAACTTCCCAGCAGATAGCCTGACCTCGGCCTTCAAAGACGCAACTGTCTCCTGTCTCACTCCCTGGAAGGGGACCACGCCACTTACTGTAGGCCTTGGACTGGTTTCACCTGGGGTTGGCGGTGGGGGGTTGGAGAGGGGTGTCTTTGTTTAAATAAAAGCCATGTTTAGATGCTCCATTTGCCCCACAGAAGTGAGCAGCTTTCCTAGGTCTCTTCTCCTGCCTTAAGGCTTCAGGCCACAAGTTCACAAGTCTAGGAAAGTGGCCCCCTGTGGCCAGTAGGCACTTCACCCTCTAGATCAAGGAAGCCCACCCTGGCACCCTAAACCATAGCAAGCCCCCTCACACTGCCTGGTAGGTGTGGCTGGCTCCCTCCTCCTAACGCCTTCTTGAGTACCTGTTGAACTTTGCTGCCCTCTGATAACCGAGCAGTAGCTGAAACCAGTCCATTCGGTAAATATTGGCGAACAGGTGAACAGTGAATGAGTGAGTGATGAAGGCGTGCCGAGTCGTGTGTCGACACTGTAAGACCCTAAAGCCCTCCCAGCATCGGGGAGCGGAGACAGTACTGAAACAGGGCGATGGCGTGGGCTCTCGGCATCCAGGGGCAGAACCCACTAGAAGACACTCACCGTCTGCGGGTTCTTCACCCACGTGCAGAGTTGTAGACCGCTCAGGCTCAGGGGACCACGATGGGTTCAACAAACAGGGGAAGTGAGGAGTGCTCAAGGCCACGGTGGCCAGGAGTCCCAAACAAAAGGCCGCTCATCTGAGATGGCGCTGACCCGCCCAGTGAAGGTCTGGAGCTCGTGGCAGCCAGCAGATAGCAGGACTCCAGGCAGCTGGAGGCGCTCACAGGTGGGGCTGCGGGATGACACTGCAGTCACAGCCACAGCCACAGTCTGAGGTCGGCACGGACATGGGCCACACGGCAACAGGGGCAGCAACACAGGGAAGCTGTGACCCAGACACAGAGCGCTGGTCACTTATCAACAGCGCTGACCAGGACTGGCCAGCAGTGCCAGTCATTAGCACTACAGCTCTCTGTAAGTTGTTGGCCCACACCAACAACAAACAGATCTTTGGTGTACGAAGCCCGAGGCAGGCCAGCCTCAGCAAGCTGCTCAGCTTCTCTGGGCTTCAGCTTGTCGTCTTCCTTTGGAGGTCATGATTCACCTGAGAGCATCCAGTCAGAGTGAGCAGGTGTCCAGTCCCAGAGAATGGGTCCAGTGAGTCTGAGCAAGCAAGTCAGTCAGTCCAGAGCCCCCCCAAGAAAGTCCAAGTCCAGTCTGAGCAATTCTTAGAGTGCGCAGGAGGCTTGAGTGTCTGCTCCAGAGAGTGAGAGTCTGGGCAAGTCCCTAGCTCTCCCCTGCCCTGCCTTATCTTCCCTTTCTGGGGCCCCCACCTACCAGATTTCAACCTTATAGCTGACTGGACCATTTACCAATAGGCTCATATCCTGCACCTGATGGTGCATTCCATGGTCCAGGCACCAAATCCTCCGGCCTCTCCACTGCCTGCAGCTGGAGGGAGCCAGTGTCAGAACTGGCCCCATGGGCCCAGGGGCTGCGTGCCCTGGGGTGGGTGTGGGAGGGAAACCACTGTTGTCCGCTATCATTGCTGGCAGCCTCAGCCCCAGTGAAGCCAATGGCAGAGGGCAGTAAAATACCCCTATACCTGTCACTTGCACAGCCTGTCAGCAGTGCCTCAGGACCAAGCGCCAGAGTCCCGAGGGCTCTCCAGACTGAGTGCCCACCTTATTGGACACTGTCCACACTCTTTGCCAGAGCCTGGCACATGCCAGTGCTCCATGGAGACTGGGCTGAAAGTACCTGCCCAAAAGGAGCTCACATGTCGACATTTGCTTATCTGTAGGCAGCTTTGCAACAAAGCTACCACAATAAACATTACAGAAGCAGGCTGTGAAACTGGCATTTAAAAACGCAATTCTCAATTAATTTCAGCCACCTGCAGAATGGGAATCAACAGCAGGTGAGCTTGTGGGCTGCAGAGGCCAATGCCAGCCAGAGCACTTTACTAGACGTGGGCCGGGTTTGGGTAAGGGTTGAGGGGAGCCCTCTCTCTAACTTACTCAAACCTTGAAAAGCAAGGTAGCATGAGTAAGCGGCCTCAGACCTGAAGGCCATCAGGGTTACCATGGGTGGAGCATCTGCCACAGGGCTGGGCTGGGTGGGCCGCAGTGGAGAAGACCCAGATCTTCTGGAAATTTTGTTCTAGGGACAACTAAATAAATGAAGCTCCTTTGAGAGGACCTGAGTGTAGCTCCCAGCCAGTACCACCCTCCCAAATAAACTACCTGCATCCTAGACCTTGCTTCGGGATTTACGCTCAGGGAAAGCAAGACAAAACTGCAAGAACTGCAGTGACCATTTCACTCCTATGGGGTGAAGGACTCCCACGGCCATTATTAGGGAGAAAAAGAGGTAATGTCAGTGAAGGAGAGCGTCTCTGAAAGATAAATTTGGACAGATGATAAGTACATACATGGATGGATGGATGGAGGTGTTGGACCTGTACTGAACCAAGCTAACGCCATTTTGTGCTAACTGCCTTTTCTGTTTCTGTATCCTGCTTGCTGCTTGCTGAGATAGGAAATTCCCCAATTAACTTTGCTGTAAGAGGAAGAAAACTTGTAAAATTGATTAAATTGATTGCCGTCTTCAACAGGACCAGGATATGGGTCAGATGATCGGGTCATATGACCCTCAGGCCCACTGCAAGAATGTTATCTCTGTAACAACTAAGTTTCATTTCCTTGCCTGTAGTGGATAGATACTGGTTTCTATAACTGCTCGGGGCCACGCTCTCTAGAGGGTGCTGGTCCCTGCTGGCCGGTATTCTGCAGCCCAAATTAAATCTTGAATCTCTGTCTCCACGTTGCCTGACTGCTTTCTTCCAGAGGCTCCAACAGAGGCAGGAAAGAATGGCAGGAGGGACAGCAGATATTTGAAAGGATTTTCTCCCTATTTTCTGGGGAAGTCATTCAAGAAGGACTTTCTGGGCCTGCAAACACTGCCTGCCATCTGTTTCTGTGAATGGAATTCTTCAGCAGAACTGCAGAGTTCTCACTGTCAAATGTGAGAAGAGAGCAAAGGCCATAGAGGTCCCCGGCCCTTGGGGGGGGGGGGGTTAGGCTGGGGTCAGAGCCACACAGAGAAGGCAAGTGCAACCCGGCTGTGCCCAGGAGATGCCTCCTTTCTCCTCCTCCCCAAAGGCATCTGTCCAGGTGCAACTGATCTCAGGGCAATATAGAAAACACAAGGAGACATCTTAGAGCTTTAAGCAGCTCTAAGATGGAGAGAGAATTGGTTGCAGTGCAAGGCCAAGGTAGGTCTACAAAGGAATCAGGCTGAGAGGCTATGATAATGGTCCGGGAAGAGGCACATTCTCTGGGCTGGCCTCATTTATTTCAGCCTCCCAGCCCCGAGCAGCAGTCAGCCAGGACCAGCATCCTATGGGTGCAGCATTCCTCCCCTCCCAGCACCTCCAGTCTGCCCACCTTCTTCGCTGAAGTCACTCCCTCTCTATTAAAGACAGAAAAGTTCAGAACCAGGAATGAGATGTGAACAAAGCCGTTGCCTTTGGCACCAGCCGCACAGAAGATCCAAACATAAACACTTAGCCCACTTGGCCATGGGACCTCCGCTTCTGCAAGCCTTGACTTTCTCACTTGAAAACTAAGACCGGGCTCTCCCTGGTGGCACAACAGGTTAAAGCACCACATTATGAAGCTCTCCATAAACCACTGCAGCATGAGTTGGATCCCCGGCCAGGGAGCTGATCTACATGGCACAGCAGACCTCTTTCGACCCACCTGCTGCTCCCCTCAGTAGTGTACTTTGTCAGTCTGCCTGTTCTGCTCCCCACTCTGACTTACCTACCAGTTCTGTAAGCATAAATAAATAAATCTTTAGAAAAGAAAAGAAAATTATGGTTATTGCCTAATTCACAAGGTAGCTGTGCGGATTAAAACAGAAAATGTATCTGAGCCTTGTGCTAGGTGCTCAATAAAAGGTCTCCCCTCCCCCTCCCACCACCAGGTGGTTCATTGCCCTGCCCTGTGCTGAGAGCTCTTTGCTTTCCACACATGGCATTTATCAAGGAACTTGCTATCTCGAAACTCTGCAAAGACAGGGGCCACATCTATTTTATGTCTACCCCATGGCTGCCACATGAAGCCACACAGAAAGATTTGTTGATTGACTAATGAGTGAATTATGCTAAGCTGAAGAATAAAATCTTCAGGACCTAAAGGAGCATCTGATCCAGAGATGGCAAAGCAAGTATGAGCTTGCCCACACCAGCTGATGTGTACACAATTGAATACTTCCAGGACTGAGAGGAGAAGCGTTTGCCTCTGTCCTCAGCAGGACAGAAAGGTCTGCAACACCGGCCGAAAGTAAGAAAAGTGACTGAGCACCCCAAGTGCTTGGGCTTACTTTTCTTGGTTCAAACTAACACATCATTTACAGACAAGGATATGGAAGATCAAAGATCTTCATTTACAGCAGACTTGAGCACAAATATTCAACTCTAAATGTAAGCAGCAGAAAAAGCAAAAGAGGCAAAGGCCTTGGAGAATAATGACAGAAAAGGGGGAACAAAAAGCCAGAGAGGCACCAAGGAGCCTTGCCTTTCCCCCACTGTCCCAGGATAAATACAGCTCATCCAGCCCTGTGAGCAGAGGTACAAGCAATAATCACAGGAAATGCCAAAGAATAGCACAGATGGAGAAATTTCAGTTAGGTCTAGAGACCAAACCCCGTTCATCCCCTCAAGACCACTTCAGTTCTGCATCTACCTCCCCACCTCATTTTTGGTCAAGGGACTCTCCTTTGTCAGTCAAACATTTCTCAGTCAAAACCTCAGTTAAGATAGATTTGTGAGCTCTGTCATCACTGCTCAGGAGAAGCAGAGAGAAGAGTAATTAGCAAAATCAGCAGCCCAGTAACCCCTCCACAGGGAAGGGTCATCATTTGTTAGCTTAAGTAAATCTCTGCTCCTTGACTAGCCATCTGATGTAGTCCAAGATTGAGAATGGACTCCCCCTGGGTTTGGCGCTGAGCAGAAGACCTGTGAGCAAGCAAAAGTCAAAATCTTTTTTTCTTTAGATGAATAAGGATCGTCTGCAAGGATATGGAATAAAGCTTCCTACTCCTTCTAAACAGCATAGTATAAAAGGAGGCGTGAATAACAGCAAGTTTACACAGAGAAGCCCGGCAGGCTCTCTCTTGGCTGGTGGTCAAGGCTGACCTGCCTGAGAGAAGTCATGTTGATAGAAGAGATGAAGAGAAGGTACTTCACCTCTGTGGGGCTCCTCCCACAGCCTCTATCCCCCAGCAACTCCTGAGAAACACATCAGACAAACTGCCACCAAGGGACAGTTGGCAAAATGCCTACCCTGGGTTCCTTAAAGCTATCAAGGTCACCACAAATAAGGAAGGCCTGAGGAATTGTCATAGCAAAGAGGAAACCAAGTGCAATGTGTCCTGAGTGAGACTGAGTGAGACCCTGGAAAAGAAAAAGGACAACAGGTAAAATTAAGGACATCTAAATAAAGTGTGGGCTTCTGTTAACAACACTGTGATGATGTTGGTTCACTAGTTGCAATAAATGAACTGTGTTGATGTAAATGGTAATACTAAGAGGCACTAGATAGGGGTATATAGGAACTCTCTGTAAGATCAACACAATTTTTCTGTAAATCTGAAATTCTCCTAAAATAAGTGGTAGGGCTTCCCTTGTGATGCAAGTGGTTGAGTCTCAGCAATATGAGGCTATCCATAGCCACTGCAGCACAAGTTCAGTCCCGGGCCAGGGAGCTGACCCACGTGGCACAGCAGACCTCTCCTGACCTGCTCACTGCTCCCCTCAGCAGTGTATTTCAGTCAGTCTGCCTGTTCTGCTCCCTACTCTGTATCTGGGGAATCCTCTCACCCCCTTCCCCTTTGGCCAACACCCCAGCTATTGAATGCATAAATAAATAAATCTTCTTAAGAATAATTTAAAAAATGGTATTTTGTAACAATTGAAGGCAAGGGTCTCGGGGGCATCTCTAACCCAGTGCTGGCAGGGGTCCACCACATTCCTGGCAGCAGGATGTGTCCGTGCTTCCACCCCTGAAACGACTTTTTCTTACTGAGCAACCCACTGGCCTCTTCTCTTCCTGCCCTGCAGTTCTGAGCTCTGTCCTCTGAAGCCTACAGGCAAAGTCTGGAGTCCAGACTCTTGTCCAGATTTTAGGGTATAGCCCAGATTTTAGAGTTGCTTATCAATTCATAAGAGACCCACAATCATCTTTCCATTCCCAACTCCCATCTCAGAGACAAGTAAATTCTGACCCAGGGAGGGGGGGAGGGCAGAAAACTAACATGAAGTCACATAAACACTGAACCTCAGGTTTGCTCACCCCAGTCCGAATTCCTTTTCTTTTATTGTGCAGTCCTTGAAGGCTAACACACATGGTTTGTTCTCACATGTACACCTCACCATTCCTTCACATTTGTTATATGTGACATCTAGATGCTTGAGCACCCCTAAGACCCTCATCAGCTTGTAGATGTCTCCTCTAGCCTTCTTAGAGTCTTTTTGAGAAGCCATCATGATCAGGGATGTTAAGGAAACCAAGACTCCCCCCTCCCTCTTAACAGGTGTTGTCCCAAATTGATTCGAATGTTGCAGATGAGAGCTTGTGGCATGGAGTTACAAATAGATACACACTGTCACACGCATGAAGATGAATCTTCATGCAACCTTCAGACAACAGAAAAGCCAGAGTCATTTTGATATGGTCCCATGCCACCTCTTCCGTTAAGAGAAGCAGCCAGGTTAAAGCTAACATTCATTGAAACTGTACAAGGTTCATTATAAACATTACGCATTGATTCATTCAATAAGTATTTATTGAGCACCATGATATACCAGAGAAGAACTGAGAATACCAATATTAGAAGAGCCAAAATTGTCCCCAGATATTGTCAAATGTCCCCTAGGGAACAAAATCACCCTGCATTTTAAACCATCACCCTAAATATTCTTTAGCATTCATCAGCATCCCATGCTACCAGAAATTCCAAATACACAATTGACCTGCAAAATGAAGACATCATCCCCTGAAAATTATCTCCTGAGCCTCAAGCTGCTTTCCAACAGGACCTCATTACTCACTGCCAGGTAATGCAGCTGCATTGCCCAGACTCATCCCAAACTCACTATCTCCTTCCAGGAAGTCTACCTGTCAGCTGAGTTACCTACGGCACACCTCTTCCTGCACTATCTGACCTTGCTTGGAACAGTATTGTAGAGGAGCGGCATAGGGTTTCCTTCAGTGGAACTCAGTGGAACATCTAGATGTATTTGATCTTGTATTGCCTTGTAATTTATTTTGAGTGAGCAAACAGTGATGATTGGGTAGGATGTGTCAGACATCTGTGTGGGCCACAGAGTTGCAGGATGTCATCTTTACCTTTAGTAAGCTCACTGTCTCAGGGGAGAAGGTACACCCAAGAGTTACAGTCCTGCACAGTTGCTTTCCTCCTCTCCTCTTCAGGACCCCTAAGGGCAAAGGCAGTTTTGTGTCTGACCAGTGCCAGCTCACAGAAGGGCCCAGGTGGAGTCAGAAGGAGCAGAGTTTCCAAGAGAACACATTGTCACAAAGACGACACCCTTCTAGAATGTCCACGGGGCAACTTCTGTTAGAAGTGATGATAAAAACAAACACTAGTTGTCTTTTTCATTTTTTTAATGATAGCAACCCTGTGTAAATTGCTCTGCTTTTTTTTTTTTTTTTAACTTTGGCTCCATGAAATCCAAAGATCCATGATCTACTGCTTGAATAGAAGAAAGTACAAGAAAGAGGGAGGGGGCCAAGGAACACATTTAAACAATTAGGAAACAATGAAGACTTTGCAAAAATAACTACCAACAACAAACAGGCTAGGGAATACTTAGAAAATGTGAACACACAACAAAATCTGCAAATCGCAGGAGTCTGCATTATTGTGTCTTGGGGGAAATATGCCAACACTCTAACTAAATATCTCCAACACTTTTGAAAAGTGATAAGAGTACAGAGGAACAAAAGAAGTGTGGGAAGACGGCTGCAGGCAAACACCTTCCTAAGTCAGAAAAGCAAGAGCCCATAAGTGGTCAAGCTTTAAGAAGGCAAGTTTTAGCATTTCAAAGCAATAATAGAGTCCCATTTAAAATGTTTTAAAAACAAAGATGAACAGAGGTGATATGAACTGCAAGCTAAACAGCAAAACATAGACCCCAGCTTGAATCAGGACGTAGAACCACAGAGACTTTTGATAGCAGGGATTATTAGTGTTATCGTCACGTTCAAAGTCCCACAAGCCCCTGACCTTTTTCTTTCCTCTCCTTTGACTTGAGTTGGCACTGTGGTCTCCATAGACAAGATGATGCAGAAGAAAGGTACAGCTCCCACTCACCCCACCAAGAAGCATCCTGGAGTAAGACCTTCTGAGACTCCAAATTAGGGGCTACATTGAAATGTTGAAGTTGGAAATGTCCCTAAGAAGATAGTAACAAGTCTATTTGCAAGTGAACAACTCAAAGGAAGGGTTACAGGTCTTTTCCCAAGTGCAATGGCTTCCATATAAACGAAGGTGAACCTAATGAAGCTGCCAGGTGATAGATCATTTAAAATAGCTTTTGAGGGCCTCCCTGGTGGCGCAGCAGGTAACAGCACAGCACTGCAAGCAAGCCACAGATGCTTCGGTGCAAGTTCGATCCTCGTCCCAGAGCTGACCCACATGACACAGCAGGCCTCTCCTATCTTGCCTGCTGCCCCCCTCAGCATTGTACTTAATCGATCTGCCTGTTCTGCTCCCCACTCTGTCTCTGGTAACTCCTCTCACCTCCCTACACCTCTGACCTGTACCCCAGTTCTGTATTCATAAATAAATCTTTTAAAAAATAGCTTTGATATCAAGCACTATGTGAGTTTTAACACATAACTTGGAAGTAGTTCAAATAATTCAAAACCCCATCCCTTACATTTCCATATGCTTCCATGGGTAACTTTTTCAGCACTTGTGTCTTAATAAACAAAAAATAGGGTTGTAATTGATACCAAATTTGGTCTCATCCTGAGATAAGTAACATTCATCCACAGATACAGGAAATATTTTTTTTAATTCCATCCATCTCATAGTAGATGCATTTCCAATGAGTGTCACTTCTGTGTTGAATAATTGTATATCAAAATACATAATGTATTTGTATTTTCTCTCAGTTGGATAGTAATCATTTTAATGATTCAGAAAAATGCTTCAATACTTAAAGTCTCTTAGTCACATGAAGTGTTTTAAAATGCTATTTAAATTTATATATATATGTTCTTGCAGAAAAGTATGATACAGAGATCATTAAAAATCTTTCAAGCATAAAAATGCATTACATTAAGTTAAAATTCTTGGAGGTGGTGGAATGAAAATATAAGTTCAAGGATAAAAAGGAATGATGTAAAAATTCTTGACTACTAAAGAAAAGTTTATATTGTACTTTTAAACAAGATGGTAGAATCAAACAACATATCTGGATTTCATTAGAAACTTAAAAAGAGCAAAGTAAAGGTTTATTTTAAAATGTCAATATTTACAAGGTGCCAAAAATTACATTCTTTGTAACTATGTAAAACTGTAATGAAAAAACTGCAGATATCAGGTTTAAAATGTGCAGTGGGGTGCACTGCCTTTCAAATTCTCTCAAGAGGTGTATAAGGAAAAAATTGATGACCTCTGCTCTCCTCCTCTTTCTCCAATAAATGAACATATTAAATAGACATGACCTCTGCAGGGCTGTACTGGATGCTAAGAAGCATTCCAGAGAATTAACAGGTCTTTTTGGTCTCTTGCCTTCTTTCTTTAATTGAGGTAACATTGGTAGAAAATACTACCCAGGTTTCAGGTGTACAGACCCTCACACCATCAACATTGTCTCTATTTTCAAAGTCTCAGCATCTTGTTGAACCAACCAGAAAAGCATATAAAGCAGCTGCGGTATTTGGCAGGCACTGGCCTTGCCACATGGGCATGTTTTCCTTGACCTTGTTAAGTGAATCCAGATTGTGTGAATCACATTGTAAATCCAGACTATGTCCAGGTAAATATGCATTTCTCAACTGCCTTCCTTCTTGGGGTAGTCATGGGACAAAATTCTAGGTGATGAGACAAAAGGTAGACCTGGGGTTTCTGATAAACCTTTCTTCCCCTAATAAAAGTGTAGATGAGTTTGGCTCTGGCTGTCCTTTCTTCTTCCTAACTTGATAGCTCAGGTAATGCCTGGAGCTGCAGCATTTATGCCAAAACCATGAGGCCACAGCATAAAGACGAAGCTAACTAAAGATAAAACATGGACACAAGGGATGGCCCCAGGGTCCCAAAGACATTATTCAGCAGCATCCTAATGTGGACAAAGTCTCCTCCAGATCACTCACTTTATTATTTATAATTTAATTTACTTTTAATTTAGTTTCATTTACTTAAATATATAGTTTTATAATTGTAAATTCTTAAATATATACTTAAATTAATAGGTACATATTTAGTGTAGTGAGATATATTGCTATGAACCACTGCTAGTTGAATATTCCAGTGACTTTTAAGATGTAACAAATTACTACAAAACTTAGTGACATCTGGCCATCCCTGGTGGCGCAGCGGGTTAAAGCACAGCACTGAGAATCTAAAGCCGCTTCCGCATGAGTTTGATTCCCGCCTGCCCCGGAGGTGACCACATGGCATGGCCCGCCCACTGCTCCCCTCAGCAGTATACTTCGTCGATCTGCCTGTTCTGTTCCCCACTCGTCTCTGGTGAAGCCTCTCACCGCCCCTGAGCCTCTGGCCTGCACCCCTGTTCTGTATGCACAAATAAATAAATCTTTAAAAAAAAAAAAAAAAACTTAGTGACATCAAAAAGTCATTGAATTAAGCCACAGAATGTATGTCAGGAGTTCAGACTGGACTAGCTGGAATGGCCTGTCTCTACACTGTGATGTCTGGGGCCTCTACTTAGGAGACGCAAACAGCTGAGTAACATAAGAACTAGAACAGCTGGGCCTGGGGAATCTACTTCCAACATAGTTTCTTCTCCCATGTGTCTCACACCTGGCCTAGAATGAACAGATTGGACTCAAAAGGGACTGTTGGCCAGATGCCCACACATGTGGCCTCCCCATCTAGCTCAGGCTTTTCGTAGCATAATAGCTAGGTTCCCAGAGCAAGCATTCAGAGAAACCTAGGCAACAGGACGCCCCATGGCCTTTTATGACCTACCTTGCAGGAGTCATGCAGATCATTTTTGCAGGAATCAGTTGATCTAAGCAATCACCAGATTCAAGGAGAGCAGACATAGACCCAACTCTCAATGGGAGGAATATCAAAGAACTTGCGGCCATTTTTTAAAATAACCACATTGGTTAAGGTTCTTTTCCTTGCAAAGTGACAGCTTCCTCAATGTTACAATGAATGCTATAAGATAACATTCAAAGGAAGAGGAGATAATAAGAGAAAAGTAGTCAAGAAAAACTTTACCCTAAACAAATATTGATGGATAGCCTGTAAGTGCCCAGCCAGAATAAAATGCCAATAGACTGGCAGAAACACTACAAGACTCACTTTCTATCCCAGTGCTAAATAAGGGTTCAAATCTCAACCTTCCTTTCACAGGTAACATGAGTTTGGAGAATGTAGCTGAGACTCAGTTTATATATGAGCAAAATGGAGCGCTCATGCCAGAATGAAGGCTAGTTTGTGCTAAATAAAATAACACAAGAAGAGCTTAGCATGATACATGCCTTTTGGTATATGTTCAATAAATACTGTTCATGTGTTTATTCCTTCAAAGAAGTCACGTATGTGGGAAAATTGAACAGTTGTCAGCCATAAAATTGACAAGAATTCATAGTTCCCAAACATAAATTGAAGCCCTAAGCTTCCATGATTGGCTTATCAATATTTACCGAAACTTAGGCAATGCAAAGTTACAAATGACTTAGGCCTATTTTTTCTGGAGGAAAATTAAAACAAACTTTAAGAGAGCTTCTGATGTTCAGGCTTAGAGTTAAGTCTTTGCCTACAAAACCTATCCCACCATTGCTGTCAACTTGAAAAAAAAATCTATAGCATTTCTTATGAAGGCCAAATCTGTGCTACATTTTCTAAATATTAGATCTGAATTGATTTATTTTATGCCTAAATGCTTTGGGCCACAATCTTCCTGAATGGATTAAGTCAGTTCTTCTATTTATAGCAGCTGGTTCATTCAGTCCATTTCCTTACTATAAATACCTAAGTGCACTTGTTTTAAAGTAGAACTCTGTCATCTGATTGTCCCAGTCTAGATTAGAGAGGAGTAGAGGAGAGAGAATGAAAAAATATATAAAAGAAAGAGAAAGAAACAAAGCATTACTTTACTCGGCTCATTAGTGATTTTCACAAGCTCCAAAATTCATAGCTGACTGGATACAGGAGAAAGACAAGACATTCTAGCCTCTTCTTAGTATATTAACTTAGAGAAGTTGTTTGTGATTTGATGCCACCGAGATTGTTTCTTATATCTCCTCCACTGAAATTTCATCTTCTGAATCCCAGCTCTCAGTCTCTCTACTCACAAGCATTTGGACTCCAAGGCGGGGCAAGAGAGAGTTCTCCTAGCCTCAATGCTCTTGATTGAAAATAAATGTTCATAATGTCTCATACCTGTCTCCTTAGCGTGTCAAAGAAGGGGACACTGAGCTTTCCACAAATAGGGATCAAACAATTATTGAGATCAAAGAGCTATGAGAGTATAGTCAGATCAGAGTCAAATTAAGGAGTGGATCTTCCAGGCAGGTGCATCAAATACAACAAAGAAGATCTGTCCAAACATCACTGATGTGTTCACATATCATGGGAAATTTAAGAAGATAGAAAGGGAAATGTAGTTTTAAACATGTCTGAGGAAAAGTAGAATGTGTGGTTGAAGAAATGCTATAAAAAGCTTCTGGAAATGTGACTAACATCCCTAAGGGCCATGCTTTCAGTAATGAGCATTTGTCATTTAGAATAGTCAGGTTTTAAATACCCTCCCTATTCTGAGGTTGCTATCAGCAATTCTACTCCAATCTTCTATTCACTGTTTAGTTTTCAGCTCCTCCTCTAAATTAAAGTTGGACAAATATTTGCTTTGAATAAATATATTGAGTCAAGGGTACAAGAAATTATCAACAGTCTACCAGGACTTCCACATATCTGTCTGGACACTCTCCCTAAGGATCTTCTTACAGGGTTATAAGCCATGTGTGCAAATTTCAGGTACCAAGGGACCTCTCTGACCTGAAGCAGCAGCCAGTTAAAGGCAGGGCCTCCTGACCTCTCCCAGATGCATGAAATAAAAATATACCTTGGGCTCTCCCTGCTGGCACAACGGGTTAAAGCACCACATTATGAAGCTCTCCAAAGCCACTGTAGCACGAGTCCCATCCCTGTCCAGAGAGGTGACCCACATGCTCTCTTCAGCAGTGTACTTTGTCAGTCTGCCTGTTCTACTCCCCACTCTGTCTCTGGTGAATGCTCTCACCCACCACACCTCTGGCCTGTACCCCAGTTCTGTAAGCATAAATAAGTAAATCTTTAAATATATATATACATATATGTGTGTGTTTGTGTGTATGTATTCACACACACACACACACACACATATATACCTCAAGTAGGAGAAAAGTATTCGTTAAATAATTTCAAAAATAATTTATATATGATGTCTATATGATGTCTAAGTGGGGCTGATCTCAGGAATGCAAGGCTGGTTTAATATTCAAATATCAATCAATGTAATTAAAAAACAAGTAACTTAAAAATTACTTCAATAGACTAAGAAATATAATTAGAACATTATTAGAAGATATAGAAACTACAGATCAAGTCGTGGTCATGAGGAAAATCATACTAGAACACAAAAGGAAAGGAATTCCTCATACTGCAATTTGGAAATTTCTTTATAATAAAGCTTTGTTATTCAATATAACAAGTTTTGAAGATGTACTTATGCAAGATTCCAGGTTATAACTCATCTTTCAACTCTCTGGATCTCAAGAAATATTTGGATCTTATCCTTCACAGTCAGTTCATGGATTCTCTTATTAGGAGTTATTTGTACAGGACTTGCATTCTGTCAGCATAAAAGAGCTCTTAACAGACATTTAAAAACTCAAAAGCTACTGACAACAGAGAAATAATTAAACTTACTGCTTTGACTTTGCCAAAGCTTTGGGATACCTGTTAGCATATCATTATGTTTCAGTCCATTATTGTTATTCAGAAATTTTATCTGGGTAAGAGCACACTACTAACTCCAATTGACTGCTGACACACAGACATCATAACTGCAGAATCAGCAAAAGACAAAGAAGCAAAATTGTCTTTATCAAAGATGACATGATTGTTGATGGAAAATATCCTAAGATATCTGTAAAACTGCTTATTTTAGAAAGGACACAGGATACCAAGGTCTGTATAAAAAATAGAAAGACTCAGAGTTGGAAATTGAAATAAATTAGATACCATTAATTTTTAAAATACTATATTAGTTCTCAATTGCTACAAAATAAATTACCAAACTAACAGTTAAAAACAGCAAACATTTATTATCTTACACAGTTGCTGAGAATCAGGCATCTGAAGGAGTGCCCCTGGGTGGTCTGGCTCAGGGTCTCTCAGAGGGCTGTAGTCAGCCAGGGACACTGGTCAGTCATCTGACCACTTGATTGGACCTGGAGTGTCCACTTCCAAGACCGCTCCTTCACACCTACTTGGCAGAGATTCCCATCCCTCTTATACAGAATCTCAGTTGTTTATCACTTGGACCTTCCAACAGAACTGTTCCCATGTCTGACAGAACAAATAATACAAGAGAAAGAAAAGAAGATATGAAGCCTTTTATTACTTAGTCTCAAAAGCGGCATTCTATTACTTCTGCCACATTCTGTTGGTCACAAGGACCAATCCTGATAGATTGAGAGGGTAGGGGTTAGAGGGAGGAACTATACAAAGCCATGAATACCAGGAAGGAAGGAGCCCAGGGGTCAGTCTGGATGTTAACTATCACATATACTATTTACAAAAGCATTAAAAGATATGAAATACTTGCAGGTCAATGTAACAAATATATGCTAACCCTCTATAATGAAAATGACAAAATAATCACTGAGAAAATTAAAGACATAAATGAGTGAAGCTATACACAATGTTTATGAATTGAAAGACTCAATATTGTTAAGGTGACATTACTTCTCAGTGTATTAGAATTCAATGTAATATCAATTACAATACTACCAGTCTTTTTCTTAATATAAGTTGATAAACTGATAATGACATTTACAGGTTAAGGACTCAGAATAGTAAAAAAAAAAAAAAAACTGAAAAATAAGAGCCAAATTGGAGGACTTAAGACTGTCTCCTACGCTATATCTTCAGATAATGTTAAGAACCACCCTATTTTAAGATTTACCACCAAAAAGATACAGTAGTAAAGACAGTATGCTGTTAACATAGGATACAGGCTAGTAAAACAGAAGAGTTCAAAAGCAGTCTCCTCTTATATACAGTCAACTGAATTTCAACAAAAATGACAATGTAACCTAATGAGAAAAGAGATACAACAAACATTGCTATGATGATTGAATATCCCAGGCAGAATATAAGCCTTGAATATTGTCTTACTCTATAAGCAAAAAATTAACTTAAAATTAATCATAGGTCTAAATGTAAATGTTAAACTAAAATCTTCTAGAAGAAAAGGTAGGAAAAAAATGTATGATGTTAATACAGGCAAAGAATTCTTAGTACACTGAAGCACCTAAGAGGAAAAATGTTAAGTTGGATTAAAAGTTCTTACTTTTTGAAAAATAGCATTGAAAGAAAAAATGCGTATCTTATAAAAGACTCATATCTGGAATATATAAAAACTGGGAGCTCAGTAAGATATGATCCCAGTTTAAAATAAGCAAAAAGAAATCGAACAGACATTGCACAAAAGAATAATTACAAATGGAAAATATGTAAATGAAAATATTTTCAATATCATTGTCATAAGGGAAAAGCAAATTAAAGCCAAGAGGTACTCACTACTATCACTCACTGGAATAGATAAAATTCAAAAATGAGATAATACCAAGTGTTGACAAGATGTAGAGTAACTGGAAATCTCATACTTTGATGATGGAAATGTAAAATAATACAGCACTTTGGGAAAACTTGGTGGTCTTATATGTTAAATATTCACTTATATAACCCACAATCCACTAGATATTTAAACAAGAAAAATAGATATTTAAACAAGAAAAATAGAAAAATATATTTACACTAAGACTTGTTGCAAATGCTCGTGATTTCTTCACAGCTTTCTCTTTTTTTAAGATTTAATTATTTATGCCTACAGAATTGGGTGCAGGCTAGAGGTGCAGGAGTGGTGAGAGGATTCAGAGTGGGGAGCAGAACAGGCAGATTGATGAAGTACACTGCTGAGGGGAGCTGTGAGTAAAAGAGGAGAGGTCTGCTGTGCCACTTGGGTCACCTCTCCGGGGTAGGGAATCGAACTCACACTGAAGCGGCTGTGGCTAGCTTGCAGTGCTGTGTTTTAACCTGCTGTGCACCAGAGAGGGCCTCTTCATAACTTTTTTTTCATAATAACTCAAATTGAAAGACTATAAATCTATCTAAAAGTGTTATACCCCACAACAGAATCAGTAAAAAAAGGAACAGACTTTATGATCCTATAAAAAAAAGAATAGTAATTCTCAAAAACATAATGCTAAACAAAAAAGTGCATATCATTTATGATTTCATTTCTAGAAACTCTAGGAAAGACAAGTTTAATCTAGGGTGATATAAAACAGATTTGTGTCTGCCTAGAGAAAGGAAAGTTGAATTGCAGGACAATAGGGATCTTGAGAGAAATATTCTTTATCTTGACTGTGGTAGTGGTTCTATCTGTTTATATAGTCATGAAACTCAGGAAATGGTACACTTAAAATAGGTGCTTCTTTCTATATGTAGGTATCCCTCAGTAAAATTAACTAAAACATTACTAAAGAAATACACTTAGTTTAAAAAAATAGCTACCGAAAATTAGACATTGAAAAATTACTCCCTTCCCATACCAAGTGTCCAGACCTTCAGATATCCCATCTCCCTACTCAAAGGTAACCACTGTTCACAGTGATTTTATGTATTGTTCAAAAATTGCATGTCTGTATGTATCTACACCTCTATGTTGTATTTGATTGTGAAAGTGTGTGTATTTGATTGTGAAAGTAATGCATACTATTCTGTTTTCTGTTGTTATGCATACTTAGAGATTCCCAAATCGTCACTGTCATAAATTAAAAAATAATGAATATTTCCATATACTCATCCTCTGACAGGATCACAGAATAAGTCCTAACTAGTTGTTAGAAAACCAAGACTTTTTCTGGAGACAGAGAAACCTAGATAATTGCACAAGATACAAGTGAACCTCGAGTTCATCCAGACAACATTTACTACCAAGAAGATATGGTATATGTACACAGGGAATACTACTCAGCCATCAAAAAGATAAACTCATGTCAGCTGCAGCAACACGGATAGAGCTGGAAGGGTTATGCTAAGAGAAATAAGAAGGAGAAAGGTAAATACCGCACTGTGTCACTTTTTATGGAATACAGAGAATCTAAACAAAGTAGCAGACAAAGGTAAACTTTAAAACCAACCCTTAAAAGTTGATTATTGATATGAAGCATCTAGGGAGAGGGGGGACAAGCAGGGTAAGAACAGAGGCATGTGTGGGAGAAGGCACTAAGGAATAAGGTGGAAGTCTTGGGGTGCTTTGGTGATGGGACAGCAAAGGTCACCACACCTGTGGGGGGAACTCCTATATTGTCAAAATATTAGCATGGATGTAAAAAAATAGCACTTCATAGATTGAATTTTAAAAAGCATTTGCTGAGCTCCCATAGGCCAGGCAATATCCAGTCACACTCCCCCATGACCTCTTGGCACCTATCCAAATGAGTACAGGTGTGTCTCCTTGACACAATGAGCATGAGTTTGTAATGTAAATTGGACTCTTATGAAATAGGTAAAAAAAGAGAAGAGCTGAAGTTTAAATTACTGTCTCAGCCAACTGAAAACCAGGATGCAAAAAGAACCTCTTCACAGAGGTGAAAGGAGAAACTAGAATAGTCTGGAATACAAAGGACCCCAAACTGAACGTGGAGAATCTGGTTTCCTCCCATCATCTGAACACGAGAGTCCAGCCACCTGGATGCAGTTTCACCATAATTTATTCAACTCGTCAACTATTTACCGAGCATCAATTACAGTCAATAATAACTCAGCTGTCACTCACAGAGGCAGAACAGAGTTGGGTTTAGCAGCACCGTCCCTGCCTTCACGAGATTGAGGTCAATCTACATGGAACAATCTCTAGGATAATAGGTGACACAAGGAAAGTGTAACATAGTGTGGAGCAAAGGGAACCATGAGCCCAAAGAAGGGGGGTGCATGTGCTTGTTCAGTACGCAGAGCTTGCCTCTGGAGGATTTGTGAAGCAGGTGAAAGTAGCACTTCTGGCTATAATGGAGTGGGACCAGACTTACCGTCTTTCCTTACCTGGCTTCAAAACAAAATCGGGCAAGAAGAAGCCAGGGCCGTCTGTCACTGAGCAGAGCACAGCAGGGCTGGGAGCAGGAGCAGCTGATAGCTGGGCGGAGGCAAGTCCTACCCACCGCTGCCCAGCTGACTGCCAGGAGGTGATCTCCACCCTCCTGTGAGATTGGCAGGGCCAACTGCCAGGGAAGAGAGAGCTGCAGCCCCCTGCGGAGGGTGACTTCTGGTCTTTGCTTGAGTTCTAAGAAGCTTCCAGAGGGTGGGAAAGAGTCCAACTTCCCATAGGGCGGGCAACCGGTCACGTTCCCACTGTCCCAGGAAGACCTCATAACACACCGGCAGGGGTAAATCCTCAGGTGTAGGACAAGCTAGCCCCAGACAGAAGATTATTCCCCGCCAGCTGATTAGCATTTAAAAGCGGGCGGGGAAGAGAAGAGGGGATGATAGCGGGCAGGGAGAGGGAGTTTGGGGCTCAGGTCAGGGCTTGAGGTACACTACCCATTCACTGTATACCTTTTAACAACATTTGGAATTTTTACTGTGTTTCTTTTTACAGGCATTTTCAAGGGGGTAAACCCTGGCTGGAGTCAGACTGTCGGGGTGAGAATCAGACCCCACTTCTGTGAGCTGTGTAAATTCAGGCAAGGACCCCCCACTCTTGCCTAACGTGGCGAGTTCTCACTCACAAAATGGCGGCAAAGACTCACTGCAACATGTATGGGAGAAGTCACAGTGCCTGGTACTCCTGTGAAAATGTGGGTCTTGCTTCCCTCTGTCCCACATGTCTGGCAAAACACACCACTTTTCTTTTGGAGAAAGTCTCCTACCAACTGGTGCCATGTTTGTTGTGCCACTTCCTCACACCCGACTCCAGGGCCTGGCATGCCGCTCAAACTGACCAAGCCACATCCTGTGCCAGGGGCCTTGTTGGCAAATTGGCCAGGGTGGCACCAAGATTGCTGATGAAAATGTTGGGGAAGAGATGCCCTTAGTTCAAGAGGGTTGCAGAGGTGAAAGCTGCCAGGATCACTTTCGGGGAGCCAGAATGAGAAGGAAACCGAGATGAGGAAAGGGAAACACAGAGTCAGGGAGAGACAATTTGGAGGGTGTAGCTGGAGCACAGGGGTCCGGGCTGCCTAAGCCAGGGCCTGCTCTTGCCAAGGAACAGCCTGACAGAGTCGGTCATTCACGATTATTGCTAACGAATCATTCAACAGGAACTGAGCCCTGATGAGGCCCAGAAACTGTGACTAGAACTTAGCATTCAAGCATGAGGTCCCTCCCTTCAAGAAGTTCACAGTCCAGCAGAGGAGACAGACACCTAGCTGGGGAGCCAGATATTCCCAGAGTACCCCAGGCAGAGCGCCTCAGCCATCCAGGGCAGAGTAGGAGACATGTCCAGGAAGCGTTGTGAGTCTACCTGAGGCTCAGTGGAGGATGAGGAAGAGGCCAGGAGAGAAGGGAGAATAAAGGTATCTAGAGAGCGGTGAGACGAAGCAGGTGTGCTCAGGAAGAGGGCAGGTGAAAGGGGCTAGACCAGGAAGTACTTTGCATGTCATGCCTGAGAGTCTAGACTTTGTATCTGGTCATTGTAGGAGCTATTCCAAGACTTAAATGAGGGGTGAGATCTGGCGAAATTTTTGTTTGAAGAATGGATGAGAAGGTAAGACAGGTGGAGAACACCCTTTACGAAAACATTTGGAGGTGTTAGGAACTAAATTTAGAAGTTAGACATGGGGGTAAAGGAACGAATTTGAGACATTTTAAGAGAAAAAATGCAGATTAGTCTTGATGTTGAAGAATAATGTAATTCAGTTTGGAGCATTAAAATAGGAATAATAGTATGTATGGACTCACCAAGTCCTATTCTCAATGCTTTACTGAATCCAGCCCCTTGAGGTAGATTGATGTCGTTGGGATTTTGCATTTTACAGATGTGAAACTGGACCACTGAGAGGGGAGCTGAGGTCAGACTCTAGCCAGTGATAAAATCACAACACCAGGCCCTCCCTGGTGGCACCACAGGTTAAAACAAGTTCGATCCCCGGCCAGGGAGCTGACCCACATGGCATGGCAGAACCCTCCTGACCCACCTGTTGCTCCCCTCAGCAGTGTACTTCAGTAGATATGCCTATCCTGCTCCCCACTCTGTCTCTGGTGACTCCTCTCACCTCCCTGCATCTCTGGTCTGAACCCCAGTTCTTGTATGCATAAATAAATCTTTTTTTAAAAAATTACAACACCAGTGGTAGCAGCCAGCCAGGACCTGAGCCCGTGCTATTGACTTTGACCGCTACAATCCGCTGCCCTGGAGTGCACATCAGCATTTAAAAGTCAAGCAAACACGAAGAGGAGCCCCGGAAAACAAAATCAATTGGCTGGGGAGATAGACCGTAGCCTGGGAGGGCATGTCACAAAAACAAAAAGGGAGAGGCCCATTTGCTACCTCAGTGCTCATCAGACACCCCGCCATGCCATTGGGGAAGGCAGGGGGTTCTGCTGGGATGACAGCGGGAGGTACTGCCACACTTAATATCTCCATCATTCATAGTTCTGTAAAATAGGTGTGTTTAGAGCCCCAACTTTAAAATGCAGAAGCTGAGGCTGAAAGTTCAGGGGACCCCTGAGGTCATACAGCTGATGAGTGACCACCAGCCCTCAGACCTCAGATCTGCATTCTGTGCTTGGGGGTAGAAGGGGCAATGCTGTAGAGGTGCCCAGGGCAGGCATACAAGGATAGTTACCTCCCTGCCCCCCTTGGGTCTGTAAGCTTGTCTCTCAGAACAGGTTACAGCAATAATCAGTCTCATGCAGCATGGAGGTGAGCACCAGGGAGTGACTCTGACTGGAGGTGAGGTGCCATCACAGAGCCGGCGGCATGAGATGGGTGTCTCAGGGCAGGTCAAGTATGCCCGGGACCAAGCTCTCACACGGGTGTTCTGGGCCTGCAGTGGGCACCTGCTGTTTCCACATACAGCATTGCTGCCCTGTTCCTCCATTTTCCTTTGAGGAACCAGTCCTCCTTGGGGAGCCAGGTGTCTGGACAGAGGTGACCCTACTTGTTCCCTCAGATTCCAGAAGTGAGCACTGGCTGCCACTCTGCCAATCACTGCTTTCATTTCACCCCATCCCAGTGACTGTCTCAGACCCCAGTGCAGACCAAGGAGACTCGGTCTCAGGGGAGGAATTCTCCCTCTGGAATGGCTGGCTCAATGATGTCACCTGAGCATGCAGGGGAGAGGCCTATTTGAGAGCCAAACCTGCACTCTCAGGATAGGAAGGAGAAAGATTGGTTGTTGATATTTGTGTTCCTGGATCCAGCCATGCCTGATTGCAAACATCCCAGAATTTTTAGGTACTCTAATTAATAAATTTTTCTCATTGTTTATACCTGTTTGTGTTGGGGTTTCTGACACTGGCAGGTGAAATGGAACTGAGAGCCCCAAATGTATCCAAAGTTGGGGCCTACCTGTCTGCCCCTAAGAACAGGAGTTGGGGGGCGGGGATGTTTAGTGAGGTAAGGTCCTTAAGAGACAAAAGCTAGGGGTTTCTGTGCAGGGTGAGATCATAGAGCTCCACTGATGCAGCTTTAGTTTCAAATGTCTCTCTAAAGGGGGTGACATTTTACCAGGTGGCAGTGGGAAAGTACAACCCAGAGAAGAAGACTCCTCAGGACTAAAGGCAGAAAAAAAGAAAACAACAAGGCACATTCAGGGCACAGCTCACAGACCCGCTGGGGACAAGACTGAGCAATGGAGAAAGGCAGGGTGGCAAGGTGGAGACCCTGGGGTGCCAGCTGTGCATTTTGGGGAAGCACGTGAACAGGGTCATGGGGCCACCGCCACCAAGGTCTCCAGAAGTGTTTGGATCCCAGGAAAACCAGAACAGGTATTCAGGAGGTCAGAACGGAGGTGAAGAGCTAAGTGTCCAGGAAAGAGGTGACTTTGCTCTCTGTTCCCCCTCCGCAGGGCAGGAGACAGGTCAGTGTCCTCCGAGCTAGGACACCCTCCTCCCCGCTCTAGCAGAGCCCAGGATGGGGATGAGCAGGGGCCTCGCCAGCACCTGCTCTGGGAGGGGCCCAGCCAGCACCCCCAGAAGGATGGCCAGGCCCCCGGCCAGGAGAGCTGCCTGAGTTTCCTAGCGGGTTCCTGGCTCCCCTCTGCCTCCCCTGCAGAGCTGCTTCTCAGCACCTCACAGCAGCCACCGAGGAGGGGACGTGTCCCTGCTGCTTGAGTTAATTACAGTAATTATACCTGCTCCCTCTTAGGCTCTGGTTCCCTTTGTTCCCAGTTTCCTGCCCGCTCATTTGCAAATCTAATCGCTCTGTGGATTGATTTAAAAAAAAAAAAAAAGCAACCGGGATAGAGACAAAGATAGGGAGCAGAAAATGTGGGAGAGAAAAGTGGGGGTGGGCTGGGGAGAGGAAGTGGGGAGAAAACAGCCCTTGCACACATCAGAGAATGGAAAGGGCTTTGGAGTGGACTGGAGTACTTCTCCCCTGGGGACCCCCAGAGTCACCCACAGAGGCCTAGAAGCCACCACTATAAACACCACCATTGTCATAGCCTCCAGCGCTTTGCACAGTGACCCCAACTTCTCCCCAGACCAGGCTGGTCTTGTACAAATGACAGGAAGCTGGGAAGAGCCCCAAATTGAAACAATTAAGGCGCAATGGCTGCTCCTTGAATCCTGCTGTCCCTGGAGATCTGCAGGCCGAGGCCCTGCCCATACTTCAGCACTTTGACTGAGAGGTGGAGGGGGGGGGGTTCGCTCCTCTCTCACCAACCCCACTCCACCACTCCAAAGCCCCCAGGAAACACCCTGGTCCAAGAATTTTCCATTTGGCTCAAAGGAGCTCTCATATTTCATGGAGAATCCCAGGGAGCAGGAGAGATAAGTGAGCCTGGGTCTCCCTAACACCCCTTTAAGGGCCTTAATCCAGTTCATATGTTTGAAAATAACACAAATTAAAAAGAAGACTCACCTGCTATAGAGAATTAGAAACAACTGATCTAGTCCAAACTTCTCAGTGATCCAAGAGAGGAAACAGAGGCTCAAGTGGATCAAGTGGACTGAAAAACTTCACACAACAAGCAGATCATAGGCTCTGAGCAACCAGTCAAGAGAGCTGTCACCATCTATGTGCTTATTTGAGTGTTGGGTTTGGGGCCCCAGCCAAAGCTCCCCTCACCCCCGCACCTCTGGGCCCCTCTGGCATGAAGACAACGTGACTGATAGCATGATCCTGCCAGAAGTCCTTGGTGAACCCAGGAATCATTTCTCCAGTCCTCTGAGGAGGAACTGATAGGTAGTCAGCGTTTTCCCAAACTGGATGTAACCATGTTTCCAAACTACGTTCTTTTCTCAGAACCATGCCACCAGCACCTTAACCAAAATATGTCAAAGCAGTGTCGCATGATAATCCAAGTGGGGTTAAGACCACAGCAATACAGTGAGCCTCCCTGGGGGTCTAGGGGTTAAGTCTCAGCTGTCACTGCTACAGCCAGAGTTCGCTCCCTAGCCAAGGGGCTGACCCACATGGCACAGCTGACCTCTCCTGTCTCGCCCGCTGCTCCCTCAGCAGTGTATTTCAGTCAGTCTGCCTGTTCTGCTCCCCACTCTGTCTCTGGGGTATCCTCTCACCCCCGCACCTCTGGCAGCTTCCCCTGCTTCCCTCCTTTGGGCGGCCCACCTCTGGAACCCAAGCACCATGCTGCACAGGAGAGAGCCTGGGTAGGAGCCGCACAGCTAAGGTTGCAGCCAACAGGCAGCATCTACATTAGATGTGAGAGTGAGGACTCGGCGGATGAGTCCATGCCTCAGTGGAGAGTCCCACAGGTTTTGAATCTCCCTGTGAGGCCCTGACATGGCAGAACAGAAACAGACCACCCACATCCTGCCCTGTCCAAATCCATGGGCAAGCACCTGTGAGCATATAAACTACTTAGGCCACTAGGTTTTGGGTTAGTTTAGCAATGAAAAAACAGAACAGGTGGCATCTGGAACCTAGGATAAATATTCCACAGATGCAGATAATTCAACCACACTTGAGCCAAAAGCCAGGGACCCCAGAACAGACTGATGCCATGAACTCAAGTCCTCAGCTATTATTTGGATTCACCCTGATTGCCCCCAATTAATTCATAACAGAAGGTCAGAGGTCAGGTCAGTTTGTAGGCAGAAGAGAGAAAGGGGGTAGGAGTCAGTTCCCCACACAGGGTTCAGCGAGTGTTTACCGAGTACCGACCATGAGTCAGACATGAGCAGAGTTCCTGCCTGGAGACAGACACATGCACACTCAGAAGTAATTATAATGCAATAAGTTAACTTGCTATTAAAAGTAAACGTACTTTGGAGTCTTTGAGAACAGGAGCATCAGTCTCAAGCATTCTGTACCTGGGA
>NW_004567114.1:18505231-18522405 GCF_000260355.1 Condylura cristata
CCCCAATCCCCCAAGCTTGCCTTTTTCCCTCCACAGTAATGACCAACCACCAAGAACCGGGCAGAGAAAGGGCGCCACCTCCTGGCTAGACACGAGTGTAGGACCAGCACCAGCCCTTAACAACCCAACCCAAGTCACACCTTCCAAATTGCACCTTGAGCACCATCTCCAGAGCCTTCCCCGCCGTCATCCCCATCCTCGGTTGGACATTGGAAATTAGCAGACTTCATGGAGCAGTATGAAAATGACCCAGCCTCCGCCTAGCAGTCAGGGTCAACAAGATCATCACCCCTGCAGCAGGACCATGAGGAGTGGCAACTGGACACGTACTGAATTTGTCAGGTTTCTTTAAAACTGGGAATAGGAAGTGGGGTGTGCTGATCCTAGGGAGAAGGCCAAAGTCTCATAAACTCAGGACAACGCGATAAAGTTGAGCCCTCAACCTTGACTCACCAACTACATGTATACCCTCATTAGCCTAGTGCATGTTCAACCACAAGGGTGAAAGTGAAATGAAAGACGCTCTGAAAGGCTAGCTATAGAGCAACAAAGGTTTTGTCTAAAAGGCAAAATGAAATTAGGGATTTGTACTTTGAACAGAATACCCATGGTAACATGAATAGATCCTTGTTTGGTCTGATGCCTCTGTGTGTTTTCAAAAGGATATTATAGCATAATCAAAGGTGTCAGCATCCTCCAAGCCCAGGATGCAAATGTCTAATCCCTGCTTCCACTGTGGTGTCAAATCTTGACACCAGCAACACAGCTTGACCAGAAAGGAGCAAAAGGAACGTGATGTATTGAGGTGATGGGGAGCCCCAGCCCTCCTACTTGAAAGATATGATTTCAGAACGGTTGGAATAAGTCTCTTTTGTCTTGCTTTTCATCGGTAAAATGGGATGATAATGGTATCTGTTCAAACAAAGCAAGAAAATAGGGAAGGAAACTGATGTTAATCAAATGTGTATGCTGGCAATAGGCTAATCACTTTATATTCCTGGTCTCATTTAATTCCCCAAGGCATATGTTATTACCTGCAGTTTATAAATAAGGATGTTTAGTGAGGTTAAATAAATTTTTCAAAGACCCCACAGAGCATACATAATAGGTAGAATTCAAACCTAATGTCTCTGACTTTCCAGTGCAATATTTTATAGACTATGAAGGGCTATCAAGGTAAGGACAGTTTTTAATCTAGGACATTCATGGACAGTGAAGGTAGAGCTCTTCATTATATGAAATGTCTGGTTCTCTCTCCCAGCTTCCCTTGCTCTTTGCCCTGGCCTCAGATTCTCTCTCTACCAACTCCCAAACCCTGTCTTCTAGAAAGTTCTGTTATGAATCATCTACTTGTCTCTGTAACTTGAAGTGGAAAAGGCAACTCCTTTCTCATGGAACTTGCTGTTATTCCAACTTCTTCTTAGTTGCCAAGTGAATGTCATCTCATCTTTCAAAATCAGGGAGCCAGTGGGGAAATCTATGGGGACAAATATGTCCTTATGATCACATAGTTCTGAAGCCATATCACTCAAGACACCATGTGCAATGGGTCTTCCTGTGGACACTATGGGCCACCAAAAACATTCTTTTTTCAAGGTCCATTTTGGGATTAAGGATAGAATCCCAGATTGGACAGACTGGTAAAACGGCCCAATATAGAATTCTGCATATTCTATGTCTATTCCTAAATCCAGTGCCAGGACAGCTGCCCTTCTCTTGTCTCTACCTGCTAGTCCCAAGGTTTCTCGAAACCAACCCATCTAAACAACCAATTATCCCCAGCCCTCCTTATCTCAATACCAATTGTCAGTCAACAGTACAATCTTCCACAGATGTCAACACTAAATCCAGAGTCTGACATATAGTAGGCTCAATAAATATTGGTAGAACCCATGCATCGAACAAACACTGATTATCATCAATGTGTCAAGTACTCTTCTTGGAACTGAAGGTGTCTGGTGAGTGTTAGATGGAAGGAAAAGGTGAACAAAGGACAAGCATGTGATCTTACCTTATGTAATAAAGAAATAATAAGAAGCTAAGCCATAGACTGATAACGGAATTGGGGTTACCAGAAGAGAAGGAGGCAAGAGGAAATAAGTAGAGGGGCCAGCTGGTTGGTGATGGGTGATGACGGGATATTTGGGGAGAGTGTGGTGTAATGTATATCATTGCTGAAGTGAGAAACTACACCTGACACCTCTACAGCGCTGTCAACTAATGCTAGTGCAATAAAAAGGAAGTTAAGTAGGATAAAGAGGCAGTAAAGTGACAAAGGGAAAGGATGACGTTTGTTTTAGACAGAGTGGTCGAGGCAGGTCTCTCTGGGGGAGTGACATCTGAGCCCAGATCAAGCTAAAAGGGGGCAGGCAGAGATGTAGAAGGGAAATATTCCAGGAAAAGGGAAGAGCAGATACAAAGTCCCTGAGGCAGGACCACGTAGGCATTTAGTGCAAGCAAAAGAAGGTCAAGGTCACAAGAAAAAATGAGCTAGGTGAAATACCTTTCCACAAGAGGATGGTGGAAGTGTAAAAGCCAAGTAAGACCCTGTGGGGCTGAGGTTATGGGAAGCACTAAGATGGGATGTCTTTGAGGGCTTTTGATCAGGAAGTGAAATTATCTGATTTATACTTTGGAATATAACATATTCTTATATAACTTGCATGTGTACTTACATTATATATTTAGAGAGAGGTATAATATTTATTTGTCCTGTATGTGAATAAACACATATACCCTCCTATACATGTCAAATATTAAACAATTAAAATTTTTACTTTAAATGTAATTGTGTTCCCAATACACATAACACAATTAGCCATGAAGTCCATTCTGTATCGGTCTTTGTAAGATGGGGAGAATAACTTTGATGTAAAATGGGAACTAAAGAGCTGTAATGTGTCCAGTACATAAGAGTCTGCATACACATAGTCTGAAATCAACATACTTGTATAACCCTCCCCCAAAAATCAACATTTTATTTCATTATCCCTGAATTCATTTTTTTTTCTGTGCCATTCATTTGGTCAAAGTATTTCTGAAGTACATGAAAATTGTATATTAATTATCTGAGAAAGTGCCACAGTGTTTTCCATAGGAGCCATGTTACATTCCCACCAACGGTGCAGTGTTCTATCTTCTTTCTCTACCCCCTTGCCAACACTTGCTACCTTGATTAGTGGTGTGGGGGCTATTCTCATGCACCCATTGGCCCTTGGAATATTTCCTTTGGAGAAACACTGTGCAGTTCACATTTTTTAGTTAGATTGACTTATTTTGTTGAGTTTTAGGAGTTCTGCATACATTTTGGACGTCAGCTCCTGATCACATATATAACTGGCTAATATTTTCTCCTTTTTTTAGGTTGCCTTTTACTCTGTTGAAAGTAATAAAAGATTTTAAAACCAATCAGTTCAGTTTATCTATATTGTTTCCTCTTGTCTGCAATTAAGGTATCAGGTCTTAGGAAGATTTTTTTTTTTTAAGTATCCCAAGCTGCCTTTTTGAAACTTGACCATAATGAAGTAAGGATGAAAACAGGGAGAGCAGATAGGAGATGACGGTCATAAAGGGGGAGAAAGTACAGGAGCATGACTGACGTGGTTGGCAGTGGAAGTGGAGAAGATAGGGTGCACTTAGATGTGTTCTCAGGTAAAATGGATACCACCTGATCATCTGGATGAGAGCTGCAAACAAAATTTAGTAATAGGAGCCCTCCCTGGTGGCACAACAGGTTGAAGCACAACACTATGAAACAATCCAAAGCCACTGTAGCATGAATTCGATCCCTGGCCAGGGAGGTGACCCACATGGTGTGGCTGACCTCTTCTGTCTCGCCCACTGGTCCCCTTAGCACTGTATTTCAATAATATGCCTGTTCTGCTCCCCCACTCTGTCTCTGGTGGATCTTCTCACCCCCCATGCCTCTGGCCTGTACCCCAGTTCTTGTATGCATAAATAAAGAATGGTTCTTTTGTCATCTCTTGTTATTTAGCAAAGATGTTCATCATCTCTTATGAATCTGAAAAATGCAAATGAAAACAATAAGATATCACCTGCTTTCTGAGAATGACTATTATACAAAAGAAAAGAAGCCACAAGTCCTGGAGAGGATTGGAGGCGAGGAAGCTTTTGCTCACCTCTGCTGGAGATGTAAATAGATGGTGCCCTTCTAGAAAGAAGTGTGAAGCTGCCTCAAACAAAAATAGGAACCCCATAACATCCAGTTGTACCATTTGTGGCTGTTTACCTGGAAAATACAAAACCACTAATTCAAAGAGATACATATACCCCCAGATTTATTGCAGCATCATTTGCATCATTTACAACAGCCAAGAGCCAGAAACAACCTAGTCCCCACTGTCAAAAGAATGAATAAAGGTGGACCTCCCTGCCCCTCCCGAAGATCATTAGCATTTTCTTCTGCATGTGTACCTTTTTTTAGGTTAAAAAAAAAAAGGTCTTACCACCTGTATATGATTTGGGGAAATAGGTTCACACCTCTTCTGGTGTATGTTATCATCCCACACCCCCTACCGAAGCACCCATAGTTCTCTGCCACAGCCCACTGGGCCTACCCACTGTCCCTCCCCCTAACCCTCACCCTCTATAACCTCAATTATGTATGCATATATCTAGGATGTGTTTGGTTTAGTTTTCTCTGGTCCTTTGTTTTATTTCTTTATAATTCCACAAACGAAAGAAACCATCCAGTATTTGTCTTTCTCCTTCTGACTTCTTTCACTTAGCATAATCCCCTTCAACTCTATTCATGTTGTCACAAATGGTAAGATTTCATCTCTTTGTATAGCTGTCTCTGACCATTATCTTAATAAAAATCTTTATCTTTCACTGAGACCACTGCAATTGCTTTTGACCAAACTCAATACCTCCAAAATCCATTCATTCACTCTCCGTATACACATCAGGTGGATCTTTGGAAAGCAAATCTGTTTTTGCCACTCCTGCTTAAAAACCTTAATACAAACCCTATAATGAACGGCTTAGTTTGACGTCACCTGGGTTCTCAATTACCATGGACCAAGTACTGCTTAAACCACCACCCATGAGGTCATCTTGCCAAAAGAAAGCCTGAATCCGATCAAGCCTCTTGCCTTCATTACAAGTTCATAGGGCTAGAAGGCTTGTTCAAGAGCACACTAGGGTATGGCCATCCAAATCCAAACTCTGGAATTTGAATTTCTTTAAGTTGGAAGCTGGTAGAGAACTATTATAAATTAAGAAAGACGTAAGAGACAAATCATTAACACACTAAGTATACGGAGTGTTTGGATTCTGAGTTAAGAAACCAACAGTGAAAAAAGATGTTTTTGAGAAAATCAGGGGAAATTGAACACAGAAGGATTCTAGGTGATGGTAAGGAAATTTTATTTTGTTGGGTGTGAAGATGGTATTGTAGTTATACATTTAAAATTATCTAGTCTATTTTGTAGTTATGTTTATTTTGTTTTGTTTTTTTAAAGATTCACTTATTTGTGCATACAGAACTGGGGTGCAGGCCAGAGGCTCAGGGGCGGTGAGAAGCTTCACCAGAGACAGAGCGGGGAACAGAACAGGCAGATCGACGAAGTACACTGCTGAGGGGAGCAGTGGGCAGGTCAGGAGAGGTCTGCCACGCCATGTGGTCACCTCCGGGGCAGGCAGGAATCGAACTCATGCTGAAGCGGCTTTAGATTCTCAGTGCTGTGCTTTAACCTGCTGCACCACCAGGGAGGGCCTATAGTTATGTTTTTTAAGAGAAATTATACTGAAGATTCTACCTATAGGTAGAATTTGCTTCAAGATACCCCAGCAACTAAAAAGAAGAAAGGTAAAGGAATTAGTGAAACAAAAATGGGAGGAAGTTTGTGGTAATTAAAATTGAGCAATGGGCATGTAAGTCTTCACTGACTAATCTCTCAATGTTTGTTTGTTTGAAATGTTTCCACTTTTAAAAGTGTTTTTACCCAAAGGACACAAAAACATTGATTCAAAAAGACATCTACAACCCCATGTTTATTCCTGCTCTATTTACAATAGTGTAATCAATCCAAATACCCAAAAATAGATGACTGGATTAAGAAGATGTAGCACATATACACAGTGGAATATTACTTCGCAATCAAAAAAGATTAACTCATGCCTTTTTGCAGCAACTTGGGTGGAGCTGGAAGGGATCACGCTTAGAGAAATAAGCCAGAAAGAAAAAGAAAAATCCTGGATGGTTTCACTCATAGCAGGAGCTTAGTGGATCAGGGGGGTGGGGGGAGGGTAGGAAGCAACTGTAATAAAGTAAAAACAAAAAAATAGTGAACAACTACAAACCAGAGACAGTTTAGATTGGAGAAGGGAACAGAATCAAAACTGGGGTGGGAAGAGCGCACGAGACTATGGGGATGGCACAGGGATAAATTGCTGGTGGGAAGTCCATGGGGATTACAATCGAGATGAAAAGATGCACAAAATGAAGAATGCTATAAAAAATAAATAAATAAATAATTTTTAAATAATGAGGTTTTTTTTTCAGATTTATTTGTTTATGCATAGAGAACTGGGTACAGGCCAGAGGTGCAGGAGGTAAGAGAATTCACCAAAGACAGAGTGGGGAGCAGAACAGACAGATGGACGAAAATACACTGCTGAGGGCACAGTGGGCCAGACAGGAGAGGTCTGCTGCATTATGTGGGTCACCTCCCTAGCTGGGATCGAACTCACGCTGCAGTGGCTGCAGTAGCTTCCTAGTGCTGTGTAACCCATTGTGCCACCATGGAGGGCCCATAAAAATGTTTTTAAAAAGAAAAACTTCCTAACATATACCATAAGTCAAGCATCCAGTTGGCCCTAACTTCATTCACTCTGCTCTCTCTCACTTTCATGGCATGTTATGTTCTGGATGCTCCAAAAACACAATTATCTAATAAATATATAGTCCCAGTTGTTAGCAGGCTTGACTAATATTTATTGTAACTTCCTTAAAGACATAGGTAGAGAAAATGTCCATGACCATCATCAGTGTATTGCTGACAACAGTCTACAACTGAAGAGCATTTCTTTTGTGTTGTTGATGCAAACATTTTCTGGAACTCTATACACCCCATTTCCCAACAACGTACCAATTCTCTCATTCCTCCAAGCCTTTCCTTGCATTAGATCCCTTTTCTGGGTGATCTTTCCCACTTCATCACCTGGCAGACTCCTCCAGTTTATCAGATGCCAGCTTTGAGAACCCTTCCCTGGGCCCTCCCTAAGAAGGGTTATGTCTCAACGCTATCAAGCTATTTTGAGCCACTGCAGCATCAGTTCCATCCCCGGCCAGGGAGAAAAACTACATGGTACAATAGACCTCTCTCGCTCTGAGTGCTGCTGTCCTCAGCACTGTATTTCAGTAGATCTGCCTATTTTGCTCCCCACTCTGTCTCTGGTGAATCCTCTCACACCCCCATGCCTCTGACCTGTACCCCAGCTCTTGTATGCATAAATAAATAAATATTAAAAAAAAAAACTTTTCCTGATCCTCCCTGTACCCACTCCTTTAAGCAAAGTCAGGTGCTCCCCTCTCTGTCCTCTGGCTCCTTGCACACATCCATGATCACTCTCCATTGTAATTACCTGCTAAGTGGAACACTCCAGTATGTTTTCTCCACATGAATGTCACCCAAATCAAGCAAATGGTAAATGCTCAATAAATTCTTTAATAAAAAATGAAGAAGAGGGCTCTCCCTGGTGGCACGGCAGGTTAAAGCACAGCACTAAGAAGCTAAAGCCACTTCAGCATGAGTTCGAACCCCGCCCATCCCAGAGGTGACCCACATGGCGCGGCAGACCTCTCCTGTCTCACCTGCTGCTCCCCTCAGCAGTGTACTTTGTCAATCTGCCTGTTCTGCTCCCCACTCCGTCTCTGGTGAAGCCTCTCACTGCTCCTGTACCTCTGGCCTGTACCACAGTTCTGTATGCATAAATAAATACATCTTTAAAAAAAAGAAGAAGAAAAGAAAAGGACCAGAAGCACTATATGCCTTACTGTTCACATGGAGCTTTTCACAGAACTCACTTCCCCCACTCGTGCCCCGCAAGTGTGAACAGTCTTGCAGTAGATTTAATCTTCCTTCATGGACCTCCCATCTCTGCCTCTTCCAATCTTTAAATGAACAGCAACAAAATGGACAGAATTCAACCTCCCAGGTTCTAAAGAGCATTGCCTTCTAGACTCAGACCACAAAGGAGGGTGACATAGACAAAGCATAGACAATATAATCTAGATTCTACCTGGGAAGTTCCTACAACAGGATGATTTGGGGTCTTCAGAATCCAAGGCCCTAAAAAAAGCAGGAAATGTGACCTGGCTACTCTCTCTAGGCACTGTTTTCTCACTCTAAAAGCATTTCTATTCCTCCACCATGATGAGGACAAAAACAATGGGCACAAGTGGACACCAGCTCCTGCAGTTCGTGATCTGCAGAGTAGACACCTGGGAGGCCACCCAGACCTCCAATAACCAGAAAACCCTAGGGTCCTGAGGCTCCTCCACCCCCAAAGATTCTCCTACAGTTCTCACAGGGAATATTTGCCCCCTTCAGTTAGGTGACCGCCTTGGTATCATGCCAATTCCATGATCACAAATTGAGCTTCAGTTTCTACTTTAAATGGGATTAGACCCCAAGATGGCATTGGGCTCTACCTGCCATGTCTACACCTTCCCCAACATCTAAATATGGCCCTTAGGCCCAGTTTGGTCCTAAAGAAGGTACTCTGCTAAATCTTGGTTTACGGGACAATTAAGAAATTAACACACAAAGATATGCAAGATGGAAGGTATCCTTCAACCTAGATTTGGGCTTGAGTTATAAGGGAAGGGGACAAATCCCTGAATGTCCCAACCAAGTAACTCAGTGACCTCCTGCCCCTTCCAACACAGTCCTGAGGCACATGCACCACTTGTGTTCTGGAACCACTACCCAAGAGGAAGTCCAGAGGAATAGTTAAGAACCAGTCTCAGGAATTAGGCAAACTCAGCCCCAAAGGCTGACTCTCTCCCTTATTAACTGTGGGTCTCAGGAGAGATTTCTTCAAGCCTGATTCCTCATTTGTTAAGTCACTCTTCTTAGCCTACCTCGCCGGCTTGTCAGAAGTAGTCAATGAAATGACACATGAATCACCCGGTGCCTCACATACAGTATTCACTATGGCTCTCACCTCTGATGTGTGGTTTTTGTGATCAGTCAAGGGGAACAATAAAAGTAAAACTTACTGAGTGATCACATCAATGACGGTGCTGATTTTTGCTGTTGACATGCTTTATATGCACTGTGTCAACTCAATGCATCCTCAAAAGAATCTTAAGAAGTAGGTAATTTTATGTTTCCATTATATAGATGACAAAGTCAAAGTACCATGATGTTAAATATTTTGATCAAAGCGATCATACAGACAATAAGTAACAGAATCAGGATTCAAGCTTAGGCCTTCTGGCTCGAGAGCCAGCTCTTGACCCTACTCTCCAACACCTCTAGTGGAATGTGCCAGCAACCTGTTTTCAGAGTTACATCAATAGACATCCCATGAACCCGTTTCCTGGAAACAATCTGGCCAGTCAATGAATCAGACTTCCTTTGTTATCTAGCATCAGAGAAGTCAAGCTGTTAGCATTTTTTCTTATTATTTTTTTTATGTGTTTCATTGGGTATCTTCAGGGACTACATAGCTTACCATGATGGCCAGAACTTCCCATATGTTTTGCCCTTCCTGGCCTGTTCCCTCTGGATAAATCTTTGTTTCAGGGTTTAGCTTCAATATAAATCCATTTTGGAAAGTGTCTCTTCTCCCTCCACAACCTAAGATCCTGGCTCTGTGCCTTTCAGCAACAGGAGTGAATATTTAACAGAAGCACTTACTGTGCCACTTGTCATGGTTGGGTGACATCTCCATCATCCCTCTGAGATGTGCACTCTGTGAGGGCAGGGTCAGTATTTTATCTCATTCATTGATCCAGCTAATAGGATCCTACATTGAACAAACATACAAGCAAAGTAGGGTGAGCCCTTTGTAATGATGAAGACTTGGAAGACAAATGTTGGAGGAGAAAAATCAAGAGACCACCCAGCTTTATTTTACAGATGGCCAATTAATATATGTGATCATGACGTAATTCTACTCAGCAAATAATAGTTACCTATGTTGGCAGCATTCCTCAAATACTGCTAAAATAAGAAAGACCAGCTCCTAGGCACCAAGATGCTCACAATTTGGGAGGAAAGGTAAATATGATATCATGTAGAAAGTGCTCCATTTTGCCTGTAAGCAAGCATCGAGAAGAAAAAGGAGTGACGAATTGTGTCCAGAAAGACAGAGGGGCTTCCCAGAGGGGACAGGAATGTTTGCACTGATCACATTAAGGGGAAAAATGTAATTCTGTGCAATGACAAGGACATAAAGGGATATCAGAGTAATAAATTGAAGATAGTTCTAATTTTTTTGCATTCTTTCTGTCTTGAGAGCATAATAAAACAAGTTTTTCTTTAATTTAGAGCAACATAAAGGACATAGATCAAGGAATAAAGAACAAGTGAGGCAGTTTGGAGGGTTCCTTGTTGTTTTTGGCCACTTTTTAAAAATAAAGCAAAGCATGATCTCGTGTGGAGAAAAGGGATATAAGTGAAGGATATGGAGCTAAACATTTGCCTCCTCTCTATGTATCCCCAACCCTGCCATTTATCAGCTATGAGACTTTGGCCAAGTTACTTAACCTCGCTAAGCTTCAATGTCCTCATTGTAAATTAGAGGTAATGATTTTTTGAAAGGATTAAATGAAATAATATTGCAATATTTCTCAAATGAGAGAGAATCTACAAATATATTTTCTTAGTCTTAAGGACTTTGTTAAACTTCATTTTTTAACATAAGATTTCTCCATTGGGGGCCCTCCCTGGTGATGCAGCGGGTTAAAGAACAGCATTGAGAAGCTAAAGCCACTTCTGCATGAGTTCAATTCCTGCCTGCCCTGGAAGTGACCACATGGCGTGGCAGACCTCTCCTGACCCGCCCGCCGCTCCCCTCAGCAGTGTACTTTCACCGATCTGCCTGTTCTGCTCCCCACTCTGTCTATGGTGAAGCCTCTCACCGCCCCTGAGCCTCTGACCTGTACCCCAGTTCTAGGAGACTTTTTAAAGATTTATTTATTTATGCAGAGAAGAACTGGGGGGTAGGCCAGATGTGCAGGGGTTAGGAGGATTCACCAGAGACAGAGTGGGGAGCAGAAAAGGCAGCTCTAATGAAATACACTGCTGAGGGGAGGAGTGGGTAAGACAGGAGAGGTCTCCTATGCCATGTGGGTCAGCTCTCTGCCCTGGATCTAACTCAGCACTCAGCTTGATAGCCCTGAGACTTACATATACACCACTAGGGAAGTCCCTAGAAGATTTAGGTATCAAAGTTTTTTATGACATTTGAGCAAATGTTAGCACCAACCAGTATACTATTTAAATTACTTTAGACTGGGAAAAGGGTTGGGGAGGGAGAAGTTCTTAATATGCAAATACTGCTTTAAGTTAAAGATAGGGCAAATGAGATCACAACACACTATACAAATGGAACCTTCAGGATGGTGCAGTGGTTAAATACAGAAATTTGTGGGAGAACTGAGTCATCACTCGGCAAGAGGGAGCAATGATTTGACAAAAGAACGTTCACCACAATCATCCACTACAATTCACAATATGAGCAGCTATTTAGTCTCAACAAACATCATCATCTGTCACTTTAAATAAGTGATGTTGGTTTGAATTGTTTGGTGGTATACTTTTGTTTTCATTTAACTCATAAATTGCACTTGCTTTATAGTTGCTTAAACACTCTAAGCATAAGAAACTGAGACCTATTTGTGTGTCATTACATATTTAAGGAACAAGATGGTAAAAACAACCCCAAGAGTCCATGAAAGAATACTTTTCCTTTAAAAAGAGGCCATATGTTAGTAAAATTGTTAAAAAGAAGACAAATCACATAAAGTGTTTAGCACAGTGTGTAGAAAATGCTAATTATTACTGAACTTGAACCAGAATACTGGCGACCCAACTCCAGGTAAGATGGAATAAGCATACTTTACCCTGTTTCTCCCACGAAATCAGTTGCAAGTCAGCAGAATGCATGGAGCAGCTATTTCTGTACACTCAAAATTAAATAGCAAGATTATCAATTTTTCCTCCTGGTATCACACAGCCTGAAGTCAGTGCAGGAGAGTGAAAGATGGCACAGAGAGTGAGTTGCAGGAGAATCCTCCAGGTCTGGCTTAGAGATCAAAAAAAGAAATTCCTATGCTCACAGAGAGCACAGAAATACTCTAGAATTGTTCAGTTTTCCTCTGTTCTTCTCATGCTTCAATCCCCAAACAACCCTGTGGTAGCAAGAGAATTCCACAGGAACGAAGACTCAGAGAGAGGGTAGCCTATAGGTGATGAAGCTATCCCCCAAGAGAATGATGTGAATAGCCAATGTTTTCTCTTCTTGAACCAAAGACACACTGGTCAAAAGAGCTCCAGATTTCTGACTAGATGATAAAAGGGATTCCCCGAGACCCAAAAATTAATCAAAAGACTACATATGAACCTAAGCAGATCAAGTGATTACAAAAAGAAAAAAATCAACATTTCCCATTAAGTTTTTAAAAGGCCCAGAGTTTCATAAAAAAATATTTAAAACATACAACATACAATCTAGAATTACCCAAAATGTGAAAAACCAGAAAATTTTCAATTCACTTGGGAGAAAATATTCAATAAATATAATTGCCTACATGACACAAATCTTGGAATTACTCATAAAGACTTTAAAGCAACTATCATAAAAATGTTCCAACATATAATCACCAACACTATGGACATTAAGATAAAAATAGAAAATCTAAGCACCTTAAGATCCAAATAGAGTTTAGAACTAAAAAACACAGTAGGGACCCAACAGCAGAAAAAAAAAAAAAAAAAAAAGGACAAGTGTCAATGAATTGAAATATAGAGGAATAAAATAAATCTAAAATAAACAAGATATAAATAAAATTTAAAAAATAACAGCTTTAGGATCCTGTGGGACACTAATTGAAGGCATAACATTTGCATTATTTGAGTCCAAAACAGAGAGAAGTAGTAGTATGCTCCTGAATTTGTTTTTAAAGAAATAATAGCTGGGTATTTTCCTAATCTGGAGGAGAAATAAATTAGTCATTTAAAAAGCTTAGTGAATCCAAAAACAATAATCCCACTGTAACCCATGCCTATAGATATCATAATCAAATAGCTGATTCTAAATACAAAATAGAGGTCTTGTAAGCAACCAGAGAAAACTATATAATAGCTACATGAAAACAACAATTCAAATGACTATGGATTTGTCATAAGGGACTATGGAGCCTGGGAGGAATTGGGGTACCATTTTTTAAAGTGCTGACTATAAAGAGCTATTAACCAGAATTCCATACTTGTCAAAATATCCTTCAGGATCTTGATATCCAAAATATATAGAAAATTCAAACAAACCAAAACAAACAAACAAAAACACTACCTAATGAAAACTGTTGGGCAGATGAGCTGAATAGATAATTTTCTGAAAAAGAAATACAGATGGCTTCCAGGCACATGAAAAAAATGATCAAATTCTCTTATTACTAAGGAAATGCAAATTACAATGAGCTATCACCTCACACCTGTGAGAATGACCTATATCCCTCCAAAATGCAAACAATAGGTGCTGGGAAGCATGTCATAAAAAAGGGAACTCTCACTCACTATTAGGAATCAAAATTGGTGCAGCCCTAAGGAAAATGATTTGAAGATTAAGAACTAAAAATAGAAATACTAGGTGACACAGCAACACCTCTCTTATTTATCCAAAGAATATGAAAATGCTAATTTGAAAATACTTATACACCACTATATTCATAGCAGCATTAGTCACAACAGTAAAATATGCAAACAACTTAAATGTCCGTTGATGGATGGCTGTATAAAGTTGGGGTATATATATACTCAATGGAATTCTACTTAACTATTTAAGAAAGTGAAATCTTGCATTTTGTAACAACATGGATGGAACATGAGGTGTTTGTAGTAAATGAAATAAATCAGAAAGTGCAAAACAATATTGAATGTTTTCTTTTATGTATGAATTATAAATAATTAAAGCAAATTAACTAACAAATCATAACAAAAACAAATATCAGAATCTGGAAAATCTAGTGGCTCCCAGGGAGAAGAACAAAGTGAGAGGGAAAGGTAGAGGGGCATCAACTTGGTGATTAGTGAGGTAAGGCTCATATTCACATGAGGCAGAAGGGTACCCCAACATCTAAATCATGTCTAAGTCAATTTTTAAACATCCTTTGGAAATTAAGGTAAAGAAAATGATCTTCACAAATGAAGGAAAACTAAGAGACTTGGTTTGCCAGCAAAACCAAAAAAAAAATTCCTAATGCAAGTTTCCTCAGACAGGAGGAAATAACACAAGGAGATCTGGAACATCAAAATAAAGGAAGATCAACAGAAAAAGGTCAGTATGATTAACTATCATTCACCTCTTAAATTCCTTAAAATAAATCTGATGATCAAAACAGAATTACAGTTTCATCTGCCAAATTTTTCCATCTGCATAGATGTGTTATAGAAGACAATTATAACATAAAGGGAGGAATAGAGGAACTGATATGGAAAGATTTCTACACTGGTAAAATGTTAACTCTAAGTAGTGTGTGAAAAGTTATGCTATCTATTGTAACCCCTAAGGTAACAAGCAGGGTAAAAAGAAACATAGAGAGAGAGAGATTCAAGAAATTTTAAAATAAAAAATAATTTTAAATTAATGAAAATAAAATTGATTGTTAAAATATTTAATAAAAATCTAAAATAAATACTCTAAGTTGTTTAAGTCATCTAAATAAAGTCAAGAAAGGGGAATGAGAATGTACAAAATAATAAAATGGAAGCCTTAAATAAAAACTTACCAATAATTACATTAAGTTAAATGGTCTAACTTAATGTAATTAAGATAAATTACAGATCTTGTTAACATAAATCTTTTAAAAACTGTGACAGATCTTGTTAACATAAATCATTTAAAAACTGTGATCCAACTATATACTGTCTAGAAGGAACTGACTGAAAACATAATAATATGTATGTTAAAATGAAATGAGATGAAAAGGTATCTGATGCAAACACTAAACAAAAAATAGTCAAGATGGTTATATTATTATCAGGCAAAAAATATTTCAAAACTATTGAAAAATTATTGGGAGTCAATTTGCCAAGAAGAAATAACAATCATAAGTGTGTTCCTAACCACAAAACTGTGAGACACATGCAGGAAAAACTGACCAAGGCTGAAGAAGTAGGCAAGTCTGTAATTACAAATATAATTACAAGACTTCAACACACTTAATGATAAGTACAACTAGTAAACAGATTATCAGCTAGATAGGGAAAAACTAAATAATACTATTGACGTAGTGAATCTAATTTATACCTATACAACACTTTCCTCAACAACAGAATAATATACATGCTTGGAACATTTATAAATATCCACCATGTTATGAGTAATAAAATAAGTTTTACCAACTTTAAATGAATTCAAACTATACAAAGATTATTCTCTGATCATAATGAAAATAAACTATATCAGTAACATAAAAATAACAAGAAAATCTTCAAATAATTGGAAATCAAACAACACACTTTCAAATAGCCAATGGGTCAGAAAGGAGTCTCAAGGAAAATTAGGAAATATTTTTAAATATATAAAAATGAAAATACAGCATATCAAAATTTGTGTGATATATCTCAGACTGTACTTCTAGAATATACAGCATTAAATAATTATATTTAGAATATAAACAAGTCTCAATTCAATAATCTAAATTTTCAACTTAAAAAATTAGATAAAGAAGAATAAATAGAGAACACAGGTAAAAAATAGCAGAATTCAATGAAATTGGAAATGGAGAAATGGAAATAGATAAAAAGTAAATTAATAAGGCCAAAAGATAGTAAAATGAAAAGATTAATAAAATTGAAAAGCTTTCAGAAAGACTGACCAAAAAAAATAGAGAGATACAAATTACCGGTATCAGAATGTGAAGAGGTACTATCATTTTAAAGCCTACAGACACTAAAAGGATAGTAAAAGAAAACTGAAGAATTCTACACACATAAATTTTACAACTTAGATTGAATGAATCAAATCTTCAAAAGTGATAAACTATATAAACTCACCCAAGATGAAATAATTATTTTAAAATTTGAATTTAAAGTTTAAATTTTTCACTCAAAAAGTAATCCATGAAACTAGATTATTTCACTGGCATATCCTGCCAACTATTTAAAGAAAACATAATGCCAACTTTAAACAGTCTCACCCAGTCTTATCCAGACTGGGAGAAACACATATTCACAAAGAACATGTATTCAGAATACATACAGAATTCTCAAATCTCAGAATTAGAAAAACAAGAAACACAATTTAAAAATGGGCAAAGGACCAAAATAAGCACTTTATCTAAGAGGATATATGGGTGTCAAAAAACATATGCAACATTACTAACCATTAGGAAACTGCAGATTAAAGTCATAAATGACTTACCGTTATCTGTCTAGTAAATAACTAAGAGAAATTAACTACCAAAAGTACCAAGTGCTGATGACAATGTAGAGTCACTAGAACTATCCCACCTTCCTGGTAGGAATGAGTGGTGTAACCACTCCAGAAAACAGTGTGGCAATTTCATATAAACATGTTTTTACCACATGACCTAGCAATTCCACTTCTAGTTATTTACCCTAAAGAAATGAATTATGTTCACACAAAAACATGGGAAAAGATGTTTAAAGTGACTTTATTCATGATTCCTCAAAACTGGAGTCAACCTAAATGTCCTTTGGCAGGTATTAGGAAAAACAAACCACAGTATAGCCATATGATAGGATACCACTTAGCAATAAAAGGGAACAGATTTTCAAAATGGAGGCTTTACAATCCCAAACTTCAAGCTGTACTACAAAGCCATAATAATCAAGACCAGTGGATTTGAATAGAAAACCAAGATATAAACCCACAAGTTTATGGACACCTAATTTTTGACAAAGGAGCAAAGAAGATACAATGGAACAAAGAAAATTTGTTCAGCAAATGGTGCT
>NW_004567114.1:18523445-18547530 GCF_000260355.1 Condylura cristata
ACAACCATATACCAGAGACATTTTGCGGGGGTGGAGTGGGGAATGGGATCAAAAACGGGGGGGGAGGGAAATGCACGGGATTATGGTGATGGCACACGAGTGACTTGGTGATGGGAAACCCGTGGGGATTACAATTGAGATGGCAAAAAAAAAAAAAGTACAAAATGATGTAAAAATAAACTTATAAAATAAAATTTAAAAATTTCTAAATCATAAAAAAAAAAGGGAACATATTTTAGTACAAAGAACTTAAATGAATCTCTACGGCATCATGCCAAGTTAGAAAAAAAAAAAAAGCCAGTCTTAGAAGGTTACACATTATATGATTCCATTTACAGGACAGTCTCAAAAACACAGAACTACAGTGATGGAAAAACAAGGTAAGAGGAGAATGTGACTAAGCTGTCCAGCATGAAGGAGCCAGCTCTGGTGATGGTGGTAGTCGTGGTGGCTACATCAATCCATGCATGTGATGAATAGATCTGCACCCACAAAACATCACTTATACTACATAATAACTTTTTTAATAAAATTTTCAAAAGTATTATCCTATGAGATAGATAAGCTATTGTATCTCAAACCAAGGACACATTGCCTCACAGTCTCTGTGCTTATCTTTGCAAATAGCCTGCAAGGTCCTCACAGACCTTGTGAGGGGCCCTTCTGACACATCAAGCTTCAGGGTACAGAAGCCACTCAGGGACAGATACCTGTCCCTATCTGAAAACCCAACTGTTAGATTCACAAGAATTTTAGCCCAAATAAATGAAGTGGAAGGTATTCTTGGCTTCAGAAAGTGATTCTCCGCTTAAAAAATGTTCTTTGCAAAAGAACGATCTAGTCCCCGTGAGTCTATACAGGTGGCCTAATGAAAAAGAAATCAAAGACTGAAATAATGGGATCCACTTCTTACTGAACTCACCCTAAAGCAATGCCTTACAGCATCCTAAAAATTGGTGGTCAGTGTGGTGTGATGTACACAGTTGCTGAGGTGCGAAATTGTACACCTGAAATCTACACAGTGCGGTAAACTAATGTGACTGAAATAATATACACGTGATAAAATTAGCAGGTAAAGAAATGAGGCTCTAGTGGATGAAATTTGCCAGCATTTGCAGTACATACCTGTGAGGTGCATACCTGTAAGATGTACTCAGCAAGTGCTTTACCCAACAGTCAGTACATGTTTGATCACTGGAGAATCATCCCACTAAGACCTAAAATGCCTCTTCCCTAAAGGAAAGAGGAAATTGGAGTGATCCTCTTTTTTCCCAGCCTCACTATTTCATCATTATTCCCAGGGAGCAAATGACACAAACCTACTTACTGTCAACACTTTGTGGAGAGGCTGGAGAAATTTCAAGTCTCTGTCCAAAGGTCCCTCCTACTATGTCACTTAATTCTTTCATAGAGCCATGAGGTGGATATTTATGTTGTTTAGGGGTGATTTTGGCTTCAAGAGATAGAAAAACCAATTCTCAGCAGCATGAACAAACTAGGGTTTATTTCTCACCTGAAACATGAGCATTAATGGCTTTGTTTTAGCCGTCCCTTGATGGCAGGACACTGGATTGGTGTATCCAGGTTCTCATGGTGATAAAATAGTGTGAGGGCTATGGAATCCCCACCAAATTTGCACTGAAGAAGCCATAGCATTAGGGACCTTCTTTCCGCCTATGGACTTTTACCAAGGTGTTGGAGCAGAGATAGATACTCGTCGGCTTTCTTTATCAAGAAGGAAAAGATCTTTCCCAGAAATGTCCCCCTTCATCTCATTGGTCAGAACAGATCACATGTTCCTGGGACAGGAACTGGGGCCACCAGAGATCATGGGAGGTGATATCTGAGCAAAGTTGATTTTCTATTGGGAAGAAGGAAAGGGAGGCAATTTTCTACCCTTATTATTTCCTCCACTTTACAGAGACTTGTCCAAGGTCACCCAGTTTGTAAGTACTAATGCCACATTTCAAACCCAAAAATGTCTGAGTGTCCAGCCTGTGATCTGAACATCTGTGTTAATGCCTTGGGGGATGTGGGATGAGCAATTCCTTCTCTTCCTGGAGTGCAAGCAGGAGAGTTATAGAGTCTGCACTGCTAATGACAACCTGAGGAGTTCTAGAAGAGAGAACAGAACAAGCGCCCACTGTAGACCAGCACCTGGCCACATGCACCTGGTACCTAATGGCAGGTGGGAGGTCTGTGATAGCTCTAGCTTCCCGTGGGTGTCCCTCCCTCATTCTCCCCTAGTGGCCTCCATTTTCCTCCTTGAAGAGGACTTTAGAGATGATCAAAACAGCTCAGTGGGGTAAGGAAGCTGGGCTGAATCCTGCGCCTCAGTTGACTCCCAGCCCCTCTGCGCCTCCTCCTTCACCCTGACTTGTCTGCTCATCTTCTTGATAGCGTCTCTGGAGCCCCAGACACCCAAAATAACTCAAAGCCACCATGTATGAACCTCTACTACAAACACATCCTCCCCTAAGGTGAGAACTGCGGATTGTATTTCAATGAGAAAATAAATTAGCAGGTAATAAATTTTCCCTTCTTTCTCTGTATTCCTAGTGGGGCTTGAAATTAGCAAGAACCAAATGTCACATTAATTTCATTGTCAGGGGCCAGTGCTGAGGGTGACATCAGGTGTCCCCTGGGCCTGGGATTCATTAGCCTGAGTTGGAGGTGGGCAAGCTCGAGCCCTCAAGGGGACCAGCCAGAGAAAGGCTAAGAGCAGGCCCTGTGCAAAGTCCTGGGGTGTTTGTGCATGTGTGTATGTGTACATGGGCTTCGTGAGCTATTTCCCAAGAAGATAGAGCTGGGTCTCTAAAAAGTTAAAGGTACTGGGGTTTGGGATCAGGGTACAGGCATGATCAGGCCTTCCAACACTTCAAGGTACTCCACATGCTGCTTGGACCTTCATGTGTCTCTCAGGAGGCCTCGTGGGGAAAGAACACCTTGTTGTGTCTAAGTGATGGTTTCCCTGTTCCAAAAGAATTTCTGCAACATTACTGAATGGGACAAGGCAGGATTAGCAAGTCCTCAGATTACTTGAGCAGTAAAGATATACTGCCATGGGCCTTTTCATTTGGAATTCAGTCTTGGTCAATATCAACATCTCAGAGCAGGTCGATAAATTCCAGTATCAAGTGCAGTGGAAGATATGTCAATGGCTGCTGCCGGCCACTTGGTTTACGGTGAATTCGAGACCTTGAACGAGGCTCTAAATTTGCTGATGCTTTTTTCTGTGGGGTTTGTCGCGGCTCACCCAGCCAGATCGATTTGATGCGTCGTGCTGGGGCAGAGGAAAAGGTTTGCGGCTCTTGGAGTATTAGCAAGTTCATTTCACGCTGATGCTGCAACAGAGGCCAGGGGGAGGTTTACAGAAGCGGCATTCATCACGCTGGCTGGTGGCCCATGACATCCCTCAGGCGAGGAGCAGAAAGGCAGACAAGAGGGGGTCTGGTGGCTGGCAATTTATAGGGAGAATTATGACTTTCTTTGGCAGGGGGTAGTGAAGGCAGGAAAGGGTCTGGAGGTGCTGATGGTGGAGAAGCCTGGAGAAGGGCCAGATGTGGGCAGGGGCTCCGTTCACTGCAGCCTTCAGGAACGACTTGGGACAAAGGGCATTTTTCTCTTCCCAGAGAGCTGGTGGCAGACTAACTGCAAAAATAGCCCTAATTAGCCATTCTTCCCACACCAAGAGCTAGTGGTTCTTTCCATCAAGGGGTTGTCTATTCCCCTGTTTTTTGAACCCAGAATGACTTGTCTCAGGTGAATAAAATGCAGCCACAGGGTAGCAGAACATGTCAATTCCAAGCCTAGGCTTCAGCAGACGTTGCCCACTTTCTCTCCCCACCCTCCACACCCCCTCTCACTCTCACTCTCTCTTGCTTGCTCTCTCTCTTTTCTTCCCTCTTGCCTCACTCCCTCCATCAGTAGAACAATATTACCTAGACTTGTGGACAGATGACAGATGATAATGCATGTGGGAAGACCTGAGTCACCCCAGCTGAGCCATCCTGGGCCAACCATCATCGGGCCAGCCTGCCAATGAACCACAGATGCGTGAGAGCAAGCCCAGCTAAGCCCAGCTCAGATCAGCAGAGCTCACTAGCCCATTCACAAACCTGTGAGCATGATAGATGGTTATTACTTCAAGTCAATAGCTTTGGGGGTGGGGTGTTAGTATTTATTATATCAATAGATCCTTGATCTAGGATCCATCCAATTGCTTTAGTGATCAGGCAGTACCCAGGTGAAATGACCCCAGGCCCAAAACTTTGGGATTCCTGCCTCTCTAAGGACCAGAGTTCTACTACCTAGAAACCTGATGTTGCACCTCATACACATGCAACAAGAAAACAAGACACTCCATCCTTTCCCAGACAGACTACCAGCAAAAACCCATTCATATCTGCCCAATTTAACTATTCGGGGTGAAGGTCATAATTTCCAGACAATAACTCAGCTTTAGCTCCAGGACTCTGGGCAACTCGGCTTTTTTCCTATGATAGCACAGCCAATGCCCTTCTAGCCTCCACCCCCCACGCACAGCTTTTGCCCCCAATCTCTGCCTCTCTGAGTCCCTGAACCATTTGGTGTAAGGGGCAAGGTGGGCCATTCCAGGTTAAAAAGAGAGGTGGGATATTTGCATTCATTTTCTACTACTGCTATAAAAAATTACTACAAATTTAGTGTCTTAAATATTAGACATGATCTTAACATTCTAGAGATCAGAAGTCTGGGTCTTACTGAGCTGAAATCAAAGTATTGTCAAGGCTACTCTCCTTGTTGCGAGAGAATCTGCTCCATACCTTCCCATCTTCAGGAGGTGCCTATGATCCCTGGCTCCTGCTCCTTCCTCTGCGGCCAGGCATGAAGGAGCAAGTCCTTTTCATACCACATTTCTCTGACCTACTCTCCAACCTCCCTGCCCAGATATAAGGTCTCAAGTAATGAAACTGGATCCAATGGGATAATCCAAGGCAATGTTCCCATCTCAAAGTGTTGACCATAACCATGTTTTTAAACTCCTAGTTACATAGTAGGGTAACATAGTCCCAGATTTTGGAATCAGAACATGAACCCATTGGCTTACGGTAGGGGGAGAGAGGGAAGGGGAAGACTTCATTCTGTCACAATTTGATTGTGATTTGGTAAGACAAGGGTTAAGAAATAGGAAGTGTTCCTTTTCCTCCGATTTCTCCGTAGATTTCATGGGCCAATACCTGGAGTTCTAGAAAATGGTTTTATGCTTGAGAAGAGCAGAGGAATGGAAATAAGTCACATCAACAGAATCCCTTGATTCACCCACAAAGTTGCAGGCCACCCCTTCCTCCATGAGACAGTGGTGTCAATACAAAGGAAGAAGGATCTCCCAGCACCAAGGTTCTGGAAACACAGCAGAGCCAGGGAGAATGAGTCATTTTCAGGGGCCAATGTCGATGGTGAGGGAGAGTGGGACAGGCCCCTCTGCAGAAGCTGATAATGCCCCCATGACTATTTCAGGAATCCAGGGCCATCTCTGCAAGAGCCAACACAGTTCTTCCCCCATTCAAAGAACCCTTGCTACCGAGACAGATTTGAAGAGATTTTTGCCCTCACGTGGGTTTTCAGATTAAAGGATTATGCCAACAGGCACACAAACAAAAGACTAAAAGTTTAGAGGGAGAGAAGCATCACAAGAGGCAAACAGATTAAATGTGGTGGAAGTTCAGAGCAGGAAAAGAGGAGACATGAGCAGAGTCGGAAGAAGAGGAAGGAAAAAAGAATCTGACAGGCTTTTGGAAAGAATTTAAGGAGATACAATACTTAAATGACAAGAAAAATATAGTTTAAGTTGTGGTAGACACATGTTCTGCAACAGGGCAGATAGTAAGATATTTTAGGTTTTGCAGGTCGTTATTTGGTGTCTTGCAACTACTTAATTCTTCTATATAAAAGCAACCAAAAGCAAATAGACATGTGAACAGGGCTATGTTCCAATGAAATCATTTTGAAAATAGAGGGTCCCGATTTGAGCCACAGACTGTCCTTGCGTGATCCCTGCTGTCAGCCACACTGCAGACATCCCTTGAAAGTTAGTGTATTGATCAACGGACATACAGAAGACAGATCGCTTCACTTAATTTTTAGAAAATGGATAGAGGTTGAATATGAAGAGAGAACCACAAGAAGATAAAATGAACAATTTTTATAAGAGATTGAGGAACGAGGCCTAACAAAAGAGTTTCAGATAGAGGATTTAGGATGGGTGAAATACTTGCTGTATAGCTAATTTGACAAGGGATATTTTATGGAGCACCTTGATAGAAAAGAAGTTTAGAAATAAAACCATGGGAATTAGCAAGTTATGGATAGCTTTGGAGCTGGAAAATTATGGCATGCAAATTTTTTTTTTCAGTCACTAAGATCAGGGATTGGGCTGGAGGGCAAGGAGGCAAAGCAGAGGTTCTGAGTTCAGTCCCCACTGGGTAAAAAACTGTCCCTTTATTCCCCAGTCTGAAAGAGACCATCTGGTGCCACCAGCCTCCAACTGGAACTAGATCACATCTCACACAGAGCTGGGCCCAGACTCCCAGAAGTTTCTAAGAATCATTAGAATCTGGGCGTGGCTACCCAAAAGCACTAGGGGTTTCTGCCTTCCTGTCCTGCTTTCCCCTCGGCCTTCTCCACCTCAGACGCGCCCACTGCTGTGGATCTCATGTTCTAACAAATGAGTTACCAAAGGCTCCAACAAGCTGCTCATCGTTATCCCCAGCAGGGGAAACGCAGCCACGACCTGGAGCTGGGACCTTGTTAGAGTTCGTAATGAGCTGACGGGAAAATATTTCTGCCTGATTAGAATCCCTAATAAGCTGACTACAGTGAGCCCGGGAGGACCAGCTTCCAGGGCTCTCCCCAACCCCTCCCATACCTGTTCAGCTCCCAAGCAGAGTGCCAGGCAGGAGAGGGATGTTGGCCAGCAGTTAAAACCATGAGGAATAACCCAGAGCAGCCCCAGAAACTCCTGCTTCTCCCTCCTGCACAGCACACCTCCCTCTTCATTCCTCCATGTACATCCACCACTGCCACCTGCTAAGCTTCTAACGATGCCGCCTGGACCCATCTGTAATTGTCATGGGGGCCCAGGGGCCCGGGCCAAGTCCTCATTCACAGAGAGCTTAAAGGGTGCGAGAACTCGGGGTCTTGCCAGACACTGGAAAGATGAGATCACAAGTCACGTCCCCACAACGACCACTTGAAGAAGTCCTCAAAGCAAAGGATTTTTCTCAGGTTCAAGTCAGAGGACATTTTGGTATCCCATTTTCTTCCAGCTGAATGGTTTTAGAAAATATCTGGATAAGATCCATCATGAGTTGGCTCACCATAGTGATTTTTTAGAAGGAAAAAGAAAATTGATAACATAGATGAGGGGAGTAGCTCATGGTTCAATCAAAAAATATTAGGATTCAGTTTGGGATTCAAATTATGCTTATGTTCAAGTCCACATGTTGGAGGGACTTGACCTGCTAAAAGCTTAAGAGAGTTGTATGTAGTTCTGAGTTACTGGGGGAAAAGAAGACTGGGATAATAGAAAAAAAAAAAAGAATCTCAGGATTTGATAGAAACTCCTTTTGGGGTGCCTGCAGATTCTATCCACAAGATTCAGCCGAATCTGGCTGCTCTCTCTCCAGAGAAAGCCCCGTTCATTCTCGAAGGACCCCACCTCTACCAAGGAATCTCTGCCATGTCCTCCAGGCTTCTGCTTGATGTTAACTCACAAAGCATGAGGCCTTTCAGCTCTCACCAAGCAAACCACACCAGAGCAGTGGTTTGTACCGTGGCTGTACATACATTGCTGTCACCTGGGAAGCTTCATAAAAGGTGCTTGCAGGGTCTAACCCCAGAGGGTCTGATTCAATTGACTTGGAGTGAGACTGCAGTTGTGGGACTCTAAAACATGCTGCAGAGCCACAGCCAGTCTGAGATAATGCTTTGCCAACTCCAAAGTATATGTGGGTAGCCTTGTCGCATGCAGATTTTGATTTAGTAGGTTTGGGGGCAGGCCTGAGAGTCTGCACTTTCTAACCAGCTCCTGAGAATGTCCTAGGAGCATTTTGAGTAGGATGGATCTAATAGCCTGAAGCAAGACTACATTTATTGAACATTATGTTTGCCAAGACTCAACCAAATTGTAATCCATAGAAATCCAACTCAGATTGGAATGATCAAACTGAGAAATTTATTGGTACAAATAAATGAGCCATCCAAAGATAACTGGCTTTAGGTATGGCTGCATCCAGGAGCTCAGAGGATGTCACTAGGCTCTTCTGTTTCAGGTTTTGCTTTACCGTTTTTCCTTCCATTTGCAGGCAGGCTCTCTGGTCCAAGCAATGGCAGGTCTACCCCATTCACACAGCCAACAAAGACCTCATCATCCGGATTGGACCCTGAAAATGACTCATTTTCCCAGCTTGGGTCACACGACCTCTGTCAGACCATATGTACAGAGTTCCTTGGCTGAATGCGTCAGCTGAATGAACCACAAGTTCCATGTGGAACAACCATTTCCCAGAGAAAAGGATGCAGGGCAGCCCACAGAGAAACATGTCCTTCACAAGCACCACACTTACATGCCAGAAGTGCCTCAGACTTCCCACAGTGCCTCTAAGCCATGTGCTCTCACCGCCACTACCCTTCTCTGCTCCTCACAAGGGCAAGGGCCTCCTGGTCACTCAGCATCTGTCCCCTAGAAGTTTGCTCCATGATGCTGACAGCCTGCATGGGGTTCCTTAGTTCCAACTTCCAGCATCTTATATGATCTCCAGCACTAAAAGAGAAAGAGGACAAGGAACATCCAAGAAGGGAAGAACACTCAGAGACCATGTTGAATTCTTCCCTTTCACACATGGGACCCTGCGGCCTGGAGAGCCTGAGCGACTTGTCTGGAGCCCTCATCGAAGGCTGGCAGGGGCACACCCTGTCTTATGCTTTCCTGACCCCAGCACACTGCCATGATACTTCGGTAGCCCTGAGGTCAGAGCCTGTCTAGCCAGGCCATGGGCCTCCTTTGGGCTTAACAGCCACTTTTGGGTACAAGGGGCAAGTGTTTGAATGGAGCTGTCTCTCCAGTTCACAGTCACAGAATCCACATCTCTCCAATTCACAGTCCAACCCACTGCTACTTCCTAGGGATCAAAATGTGTGAGGTGTACACACCCACAAGTCTGCATGGGGAGTGGGGAGATGTGAAGCCCCAGAGGCTTTGGATTCTGGGTATCATCAGCAGAATCCCATTCAAAAGAATCCTCTCCACCCAACTCCTGTTAGGAACTTCCAAGGTAACAGTTTATTTCTCAATATTATTATTATAACAATTTATATGTATGTGTGACTGTGTGTGAATGGGAGGCCTGTGCTAAGTACATAAATTGCATCATTTAAGCCTCACAAAGCGCGTAAGAGAGAGCAATGTTTATTATCTCCAGTCTACAGGTGACAGCTGAAAGCACGGAGAGGTAGGAGGAGCTATTACCACAGTCATGTGACGAACTAACTTCCAAAGCATCTTCCCCTTTCTGTGGTTACCTGTCTGCCTCTCAGTAGCCTGAGGAACAGAAAAGGGGCTATACCCTGGTCTGACAGGCAGGGGAGTTGATTACCAGAGAAGATGCATGCTTTACCTAAGACCTCACACCTGTCCCAGGAGGGTCTGCAACCAGACCAGCTTGCTGGCCGCAGAGGTTGCTGTGGTTCCTTATCAGAGGGGGCACCCATGCCCTCAGGCCCCCATCTCCTTAGTCACAGACCTTCCCACCTAAACAGACAGCTTAGGGCAGAGGAGGAACCTATCGGCAAGAGCAATCAGGAGGCATCCTCGAAAAAGCAGAATGGCCTGGACTGGAAGAGGGAGGATTTCAGCACCTAAAGGGCTTAAGGAAAAGCATTCCTCTGCATTTATTAAGCACCTACTGAATCCAGGCAGGTGAGGTCAAATCTGGCGACAGGGTTCCCCTTGGGAAGCAGACATCACCAAGACAACAGTCCTGCTCAAGGAGCTGCTTCCAGAGTGAGCACAAACTCACACCATCCCTCACATCCAGGTCCTGGGGCAGGTGCACTTCACAGACCAGGAGTCTGCTGGTGGATCAGCCTGTCTTGAGGACCTTGGCGCCACAGTGTGCTGAAGCTGCTTAGACCAGCGCTGGGCTCCCACCGGCTGCTTCTCTCCCTAACTCCACACTCAGTCCAGCCCTGCCGGGATGGAATATCGACCACTGAAATCTGCCATAAGGGAGTATTGACACCGTGGAGATGGGCAAACACCTCGGAGAACTGGTTATGGACTGTCGCAGCACATCGCTGTGTGGCTGGTAAGCAACCAGAGGCCATACCTGAACCCACATCTCTCTCATTCCTGAGATTGTGCTTCTGGCCGTGCACAGCCCTCAGTAGAGCTCACTGCAGTTCAGCAACTTCTGAACAGAAGTTCCTATGCCTCAGTTTCTTCATCTGTAAAATGGTAATCACAAGAATATCTCCCTCCTGGGGCATTTAGATGAATTCATACACATGACCCTCTTCCAGTGATGGAAGCATTAGGTTTCGTTTGTTAAGGCAAACACTGCTATTTAGATGTTTTGCTTAAAAATGAAGGGTCAGGCCCTCCCTGGTGGTGCAATGGGTAAAAGCACACCACTGAGAATCTAAAGCCACTTCCGCATGAGTTCGATTCCCACCTGCTCCGGCGGTGACCACATGGTAGTGGCAGACCTCTCCTGACCCGCCCGCTGCTCCCCTCAGCAGTGTACTTCGTCGATCTGCCTGTTCTGCTCCCCAATCTGTCTCTGGTGAAGCCTCTCACCGCCCCTGAGCCTCTGGCCTGTACCCCAGTTCTGTATGCACAAATAAATAAATCTTTAAAAAAAAAAGAAGGGTCAGACAAAACGAAGCCAATCAAAAATCCTTATAAACCTGACTAAGAGCTGAGGCCACTGGGGAAGCGGAACACGGAGGGCCCAGAGGACTACCGTGGAGGACTGTGGGTGCCTGGGTGGTGGATGTGGGGTGGGGCCAGGCCTCTGAATCACACACAATGTTGGAAGCCAACATAACATGTTATCTCAAAGAAGAAAAAGCCTGACAGTAGCTCTCAATAAATATTTACTGAAATTAATGAGTACCCAAAAAGTTTTGCTTAAAGAAAAATGCTAATTAGGGGCCCTCCCTGGGGGCATAGTGGGCTAAAGCACAGCACTGCAAGTCAGCCACTGCTGCTTCAGTGCGAGTTCGGTCCCCCGCCCCAGAGGTGACCCCCAAGGCCAGTCCCCCGCCCCAGAGGTGACCCCCAAGGCACGTCAGACCTCTCCTGACCCACCAGCTGGGAGATGTGGCTTTCAAGTAGGGTTCCAGCTAAATCCGAGGTGCCAGTTACATATGAATTTCAGGTCGTGACTAATCGTCCATGTATTTATTTGGGATATGCTAGAAATGTTCACTGAATTTAGGAAAATAAATTATTTAGTAGGTATTTCAAACAAACTTTCCCTAAAAAGTCGTATGGATCTGAAATTCAAAAGCAACTGCGCTTTTATTCGGAAATAACAGCAACCCTAAAAAGTCCCAGGGCACTTTGGCAGATCAGCTCCAAGGAAGCTAGGGAAGGGGACCCCTCCACCGGGACTGTCGAGGCGCTCTGGCTTGGGACGGCAGCAAAACAGACCCCACCAACCCCAAAAGTTAGAACCAGGAAAAGTGAGGACTTCATCTTCCTTACACTTTTTTCAAGTCCATGCTGTTTTTTATTTCAAACTGTGAGTAAAAGCCAGGGCTTCCAAAGCTCTGCGTCCCTCCCGCTTGGCCACCCCCTCTCTGCAGTCACCGGGAAGCTGACCGCAGTGTCAGGAAAAAAGGAAGATAGTCCTCAGATGGTGCTTCATGATGATGCTGAGTGGCAGGAAGGGCGGTTTGTTTGTTGAAAGCATTTATGTTGCAACATAAGCAACCAAGCTCCTCAGTGTGTCCTCCAATAAGGGGTTCCCAGCGATGAGCCCCAGTCTTGGCCGTCTGGTTTTGGCTGCCCGGGAGCTCTGGTACTGCACAGAGCCTGAGGACTTAGCAGTCTGGAGGAGAGTGGTTACCTGCCCCCCACAGTCCACCAGCCAGGCTGTCTCTGGCCCCCACCTCGACTCCACAACTGCTGTGCCCATGGGAAGCTCACTGTCCCTTGCAGACTCAAGGGCCTGAGTGGAGAAGGGCAGCAATCAGAGCTTACTCATCCTCGCCCACACACACCCACCCAGTTACCAACCCATCCTGGTCAATGACTAGGCCTGAGGCTGTTCCTGGTGAAGGTGGCAGCTACCACCCCTCCCCAGTCCTAGCCAACAAGGGAAGAGAGGGTAGCAAGGCAAATTTCTCAGGTGGGTGGGGAGGAGGCTGCTGCCATTACCTCCTGCAAAGAGACTGAGCACTGGGGTGACTGGAAGCTCCCCAGGGCCCTGCACAGGAAAAGGCTGCCCCGCCTTAGGCTTTAAGGTCAGGATGCTTTTGTCTTCCAAATTTCTCCCCTGCTGGTCCAGCCATCATTCAGATAATCCTGTGTGTTTTTCTGCTTTGCACTGCTCACTGCCCCGTGTTACTTGTGTTCATTCTCACTCCCCTCTCACCCTTTCTCATTCACTGCTGTCCTCCCAGCACCTGGCACGCAAGACTCTTAGTAATTGTAGCAGACACTGTGAGAGCTTCCAGGCCCAGAGTCACCCCCGCATACCTCCCCCACCGACTCCTGGAAGCTCAGCATCTAGGCCTGGCCTCGGACCACTTGGTGAGGGCAAGAGAGGGATCTGGCACGTGAGCTTCCTGTGCAGCATGTGGGGTGCCCGAGGCTGTAAGTGGGCTCCCTTTGCCAACTTCTGTGAGAACATTTCTTAAACAGCCTGTTCAATAGACTCAGAACCAGCTTCCCAGGAAGTCATGCCACAAGGGTATATAATTGTGGGATGAAAAAGAGCGGGAAGAGAGAGGAAGAAAGAAAAAGCTTTGACTCTTTACTGTTCATCACTTTACGCAACCAAAAGTTACCGTGAGTCTGCCAGCTTCTCTCTGCATACGCTGCCACCTTCATTACCAAAGCCCCATCCTCTCTGGAGCTGTGAGCCCTCTGTAGCAGACACTGTTGGTGCCCACCCCATGCTCCCACCTCCTCTGAGTTTACCTCAGCTGTGGTGAAGGGTTGCTGCAAGGCTGGTAGCCTCCCACCTCACATGGTGGCTCTGTGAGAGGGTTTTGACAGTCTAGTAGCCTGCTGGGCCCAGAGCAGCACAGGCCAAAGAGTTAGACATAACACCTCCAGGGATACTCCTCAACCATTGAGCAAAAGTCACACTCTGCCTGTTCTCTGGCGCACAGTGCTGAGCAAGTTCCCAAAACTCTTCAGAAGTCCCTAGTGGGTTCCAGTGATGGCTCAATTCCTGGCTGACAGATGGCTGCCTTTCACTCTGTCCTCACATGGCCTTGCCGTGGTGTGTACAAGCTGAGAGAAGACCAGCAACCCCATTATGAGGGCCCTACTCTAACCCTCACTGCCTCCCACAGAACCCATCTCCAAATTCCAACCCACTGAAGGGTAGCGTTTCAACATGACTTTGGGAAGGACACATTCAGTCCCTACCACCCGTGATAGGAATGCTCAATATAAGAGACTGGTCCTCTGGTGAATGATGGAAACTGTATCTCTCATCCATGTATGCATCAAACTGATATTAGCACTTACTACACACCAGTCAGATACTAATATTTATTAGTACTTACTGTATATCAGTGCTCTTCCTTGAGACCCTAGTACTGATTGAAGTAAATTTAGTCTGTTCATAAAGATTAGAGTCCTCAAGATATGACAACTAGAATCTGTGAACAAGAGAACCAAAAGTCAGTTGAGACCTTAACAGAGGTCTCAACTTATTCATTCAACAAACATTTGGGGAGTTTGACTATGCGTGGGGATAATACAGGGCAATAAGAGACACTAAAACTGACCAAGGACATGGCTCAAGTAGGTTACCGGCCACCATCTGAGTTCACCTGTAAACACAATTGCAAGATGACTCAGGTTCAGAGAACAACAAAAATGAGATTTATTTGACAAACCAGGGGAAAACAATGTGTAACTGAGGCCAAAAAGGGCCATTTACCTCACCTGAAGCAGTGTCGAGTGTTTTAACATCCTAAACAAAAATGACTCCAAGATGGCTTCTTCCTGCCACGAAGGAGCTGGCACATGGCAGCCAGATGATAGGCCAGGTTCCAACTCACAAAGACAACAAGAGACACCACAGGAGATGCTCTCGGAGCCGCCAAGATGTGCCAGTGCAGCACCAGACAGTCGACACTCAAAACAGCAGCTGCCTTAGCTGAACACCCCAACCAACAGCTCCATTCACACAGCACAGCAAGGGGCCAGCTCGGAGTCTTCACCTTTCCTTTCAGGCTGTAACAGCAGCAAAGCTGGGCGCCGTTTCAGCCACTCAGCTACTGCAAAGCCTCCAAACTTTGCTTCTCTGAGGTTGGCTGCTCACATCCTTCAGAGTCTCACAACACCCTTCAGGAAGATCAGCATGATGGGGACAGAATCATTGAACCCGGAACTGCTGAAGATCCCAAAACACCAAACTCCTGAACACTGAATCCCAAATGCTGAACCTAAACACTGAATCCTAATCCTGAGGACTGCTTCTGCAGTCCCTCATATTTCTTAGCAGTCTTCACTGCAAAGGAGCCTTTGTTCACATTTCCCTGGGGCTACCGTCCTTACCAGCACTCTCCTCCAGGGGGCGCCACTTATAACAGTCTGACTTCAGCCAGGGGTTCCAGGGAGACCTGGAAAAATCTGACATGGTCCTCCCCTGGAGGAGGTCACAGCCCAGGAGGTAGGGGCAGGTAGCAAATACAACATGGTAAGTTCTATAGAGCTGAACCATGATGCGTAGGCATGTAGCATTTGCTCATTGATTAAACAACAAAAAGGGAAAATAACCAGTTAAGTTATACAGTGGTTCTTGCCAAGCACTGGCAGAAGCTGGGAAGGTGGAATTAGTGTTACTTTAGTTTATGCCACTTCCTTTTGTCTCTCTTGGTATGATCATTGCCTGCCTCGCTGATCATTTATTATCATTTATTTTCGAGACGCGCATTTTTCTTCACCAAAGCCTCTAACTCCAGTGAATTATTTCATCTGATCATCAGCCAAAGAAGTAGGGTCAGTTTCATCATGAACTGAGCTGAACTTCTTAAGGCTGTAATGCTTTCTACTTTTTATTTTATTTATTTTAAAATATTAATTATTCAAAAGAAACAGGGAAAAGTCTCCTTCCCATTCCTGTCCTCAGCTACTCAGTTGCTGCAAGCATTTATGCACATACATACTATAAAGGTATATATACACATTCACGACAGCAAACACACACACACATTACAACAGAACACTATTCATGATGTCCTCCACTTAATTTTTTTTCTGAACAATCTACCTTAGAGAAAATTCTTCATCAATATGACAGCTTCCTGTTATATGATGCACACTATTTCACTGTATGGCTTTACATAATTTATTTAACCCATCTGCATTGATGGACATGTAAATTGTTTCCCATCTTTTGCTGCAATGGATGACCTTGACCATGCACCATCTTGTATATGTGCCATATATCTGTAGGACAAATTCCTAAAAATGGAATTGCCAAGTCAAAGGGCATATCCATTAAGATTCTGATTGGGCGTTCATAACAAAAATCAAAAAATCACAGTCACTTAAACAAGGTAGAGATCTACTTCTCCCTCAAACCAACGGAGTCGAGGCGGGTAATCCAGGACTGCCGTGGGCTCCAAGTGTCTTGAGGAACTATGTACGATCCTATCTTTTTACTCTGCCACCCTCCACACAAAGTTTATACAATTACAGAGGCCCTCCTGAAATAAAAGAAGACAAAGCTACAAGTAGTTATTTAGAATGAGAAAAAAAATCATAATGTAATTTAAAAGCTGAAATAACACAAACATCACACCAGCCATGAAAAATAGGGCAATTATTCGACTGCCCAACACAGCTTTATAATAGGCTTTTCCTACATTTGGGGGCTACACTTTTTCATAGGATAACATTTTGTAATACTTTCTGGAGAATAAATAAAAAGATAATTGAATTTTTCCTTTAGCCTGGCTCATTAAAATTTATTTTTATTATTGATAGCTTATATGCATAAAACATGTGAGACAAACTATTTGTGGTTTGTAGGTTTTACCCCACCGATACAGGAATTCTGATCAACTCTATGATGCATAATGCCCATCAAAAAATATCTGGTGTATTTATAAATATATAAATTAAGCTACCGAGTATGTTCCTGTTAGGTGAAAGCTTCCGTTCTGTCTAAGCATCAATGAGTGCCAAATTTTCTCCTTACAATTTTACACATCTGACAAGGGGAAGAATATTACACAAACTAGCTTCTGTCTCTGTACTTTTTTAAAAAAAAAGATTTATTTATTTATGAATACAGAACTGGGGTACAAACCAGAGGTATAGGGGCAGTGAGAGGATTCACCAGAGACAGAGTGGGGAGCAGAACAGGCAGTATGACAAAGTACACTGCTGAGGGGAGCAACAGGCAGGTAAGGAGCGGTCTGCTGTACCATGTGGATCACCTCTGGGTGGGGATCGAACTCGCACTAAAGCGGCTGTGGCCAGCTTGCAGTGCTGCGTCCTAACCCATTGCACCACCAAGAAGGGCCTGTGTCTGTACTTTAAACCTTCTTCTCCCTCCACTCCTGATGCTAGCCCAGGACATGTTCATATGGGACCCCGAATCACTGTTTCATCAAGCCAAGAGAGTCGGCCCAGCGAGCAGTCGGGATACTCACATAAGCTACTCCCACTGCAGGACTAACAAATGACCATAAACCACAGAAACACATCCCACCTGACACCAACTAAATCCACCCCCACTTCAACTCCCTCTTACCTGGATGCCAAAAGCTCCCATGGCCATTCCATACCATCCAATGCAAAGGATAGTGTGACACTCAGAAAAATCAGAGTGGAAGAGACAGCAGCCTTAACAACCTGCCGTTGACATGTCTACTTTTGCAAAGATGATTACAAGAGCACAAAACTACAGGGGTACTTGGTTGGGCCCTTCGTGGCTTACGGGAGATGCCTGAGCAAATGAGGGGTACTGAAGCCTCAACTCCACCACCTGTGTGGGTTCTGGGCTCAGTTGCACATGTGTGCTTTAGAGGACGGGAGGAGGCAGGGCCCTAGCCAGACTATGGCCAAATCGCAGGCTTCAGCACAAGTGAGACTTTGCAGGTGCCGAGGGTCCACTTTCTAAGTCCGTCATCCACTCTGGGTGGGGCTGAGGACAGCTGTGTGAGTCCAGCAGCCAGTTTTTGCTTATTTCAATGTAACTTCGATTCCGACTTCAAACATGGCAGTAAAGACTAAAAAGAGGGCCCTCCCTGGTGATGCAACAGGTTAAAGCACAGCACAATGAAGCTATCCAAAGCCACTGCAGCATGAGTTCAATCCCCAGCCAGGGAGCTGACCCACATGGTGTGGCAGACCTCTCCTGACCTGCCTACTGCTCCCCTCAGCAGGGTATTTCACTCCATCTGCCTTCCCTGCTCCCCACTCTGTCTCTGGTGAATCCTCTCACCCTCCACATCTCTGGCCTGTACCCTAGTTCTTGTATGCATAAATAAATAAATCTTTTTTAAAAAATACAAAGAACACCTACATGCTATCCACCAAATTTCAACCTTTTATGCCTCATCACTGATTCAAAATAAATAAATGAAAAAAAGTCATGACTTTTCATCCTTAAATACTTCAACATGAACAATATTATTCCTAACAAAAATGACAGTAATTATATCACCTAAAATCACTCCATTTCAAGTTTATACAACTGACCTAAATTATCTTTTATACCTATTTCTTTGAAACAGATCCACTAAGTTTCATGCAATGCATTTGTTTATGTCTTTTCAGTCCTGTTTATCTGGGACATCCCTCCGCACCCATGACAATGGCTGAAGAGCTCAGGCCAGCTGTCATGTAGGGAGGCCCACATTTTGTTTCCTTACCTTGTCATTCAATTATTCCTAGTATTTCCCGCAAAATGAAGTGGATCTAAAGACTTGGATTTTTTACGATCAGATTTGTTGGGGAATAATTTATGGATAGTCAGTGTCATCTCTTTTTGGTTTTGCTTCTATGCATTTTGACAAGTGCAGTCATGTAATGTAAAAGCTTGATTTGATTCAGATTTTAAAATTTGGTCAAAATACGCTAACACAGGACTGACGCAGGCCTCAGGTCTCAGATCTCTTTTGATGTCCACTCACATGTGGTCTCATCCAACCTGGGGATTGTCAACCATTTCTCCACCAAGCATCCCAAATTTAAACAACCACCCTTGACTCCTTGATCTCCGCATCGCCTCAGCTAATCCGCAGCAAGGTGCCTCACATAACTGCACAGTTTCCTTCCAACTGGAAGATTCCAGTTACAACCCAAGGCAGCAGCTCCACTAGCAAGAGGGGAGGGCACCCTGACTGCCCCTTTGCAGGGACACTAGGTACAAGGCATTACGAGAAATCAGATCACTGGCGCCTGCCAGGCAGACTGTGGCTGATGGAGTCAGAGCCCTAAAGAGGTGAGGGCCCAGGGAAGGTGGGGGGTGGGGGTGGGGGATGAGTAATGAAAGGATGGGTCTGGGATGCTGGCTGTAGGTCTGCGCTGTGCACCCGGGGGCCATCATCACCAGGACTCTTCTTCTTTCTGGTTACAATTACTATAAATGACAAGCCAAAATGGACACTCCACAACATGAGGGAGGGAGGGCAGGAGTAATGTTTAACTCCTGAAAACCTGGACTATAGAAACCATGATCCTTAAAAGCGAATTTTTATGCATAGACATGAGCCGACATGTAAGTTGTTCATTTCTACACAGCCCGCCCAGCCCCGTGCCTGCGGACATGTCGGGACACGTGTTCACATGTGCATATCCAAGAGCACGTGTGTAGCTATATATACCCACAGGAATGGCCAGATATATATTTTTATATTGGAGCCTGGCTCTTTAAAATGGGGATAATGACACTGAAAATTATTCTAAGCTTTTCAAAGACATAAATGACCAAACTGCCTCCTGACTCCTGAATTACATTACCCAGAAAGAACTTAATAACATGTTATTATCGCTTCTCTTCACTGACAGGATCGCAGGGCTGGAAAGACAAACAAGGAGTGTGTTCGCAGTCACCAGTACAGTCCCATCTGCGACCACAGCCAATTCCAGGTAAGTGCCGTAGGGTGGAAGAAAGCCTGGGGCTGGTAATGTTTTGAGGGCTTCATAATTGTCACCAGTTCCATTGGGTTGTCGTCATCTGAGAGGGGGCTACAGGGAGCTCATAGAGCCAACAGAGAATCCCATGGGTGAAGGAGAGAGGAGAGAAATTGCATTCCGGGAACCAAAATAGCACTTCTCATTTGGGCTGACATAATGTAAGTGAAATTCTTGGTTATCTGCAAAGTGTTCCACAAATGCGGTTGTAAATGGGAAGGAACATTACTCATGGGTTCTGACTGGGTTTGCAGGGCTGCCGTGTACCGCTGTACCAGCTGTGGACTGCTCAACTACTGAGAATTTCATCAGTCTATGTGAATGGCGCCTGCTAGTGTGTGTTCTGTAGTAGCCCTGTTGGTAACATGGGGCCAAATTGGCTGAAGAAGGCCAGTATAGGGACCAGCGTTCCTCTTTTGGATAATGCTTGAGCCCCAGTGATGAAACATCCAGAGAGGTGCTCAACAATCTAACAGCAACTTGTCAACGCTTTGAGCAATCTGCTTCAGGGTATTGAAAAACAATTGTAAATCAGATCCTTGAGGGCAAGAGCCCTATCTTATTTACTAAGTATCCTGCATCTTATAATATGTTTGGTACAAGATGAATGTTCAGAAAATGTCTGTGGGATATAAGAATGGACAGATATTGAATGGAAGAATGATGGAGACTCATTGGAGTCAGTCAGCTTATGGGGAGAAACGATTATAGTGATTGCAAAGAACATAGTTAGCTCAGCAGATGCAATTGCATACTCTCCCGTGTCAACCCTTCCCTGACTTGGGTTGTGAAGCCTTTTATGAAGAACCATGGATATGTCACAAGTTCAGCCAGGGTCTGTTCAGGATTTATGATGGGCCTCATACAAGGTTAGGTGCAGTGGGCAAACAAGGCGTAGTGAGCCTGCACCTAGCCCACTTTCACAGATGGAAGTGGAGTTAGCAAGAAAAGTGTAGATAATAATCCCTGCCATCAGCCCTCCCTGGTGGCACAACAGCGCTTCAGTGTGCATTCTATCCCAGACCCTGGAGGTGACCCATATGGTGTGGCAGACCTCTCCTGACCCGCCTGCTACTCCCTTCAGTAGTGTACTTTGTCCGTCTGCTTGGTCTGCTCCCCACTCTGTCTCTGGTGAATCCTCTCACCACCCCTGCACCTCTGGCTGTACCCCAGTTCTATATGCACAAATAACTAAATCTTTTTAAAAAAATAATAATCCCTGCCATCAATGACCTTTTATTTAGATGGTTTAACCAGACATAAGTTCATAGAGAAGTTAAATAATTCCATCTGGTGGTATAAGCCCAAATGCCAATGATTAGCCAAAACAGGAAGAATTATGGAAGCTCAGGGCAGACAGCACATGATTTCTGCTCTGCTACTTACTGTGTGTTCAGGGTAATGTTCTATCCTGTTCATCTCCCTTCCCCAGGTTATAAAATAGAGTGATCATTACTACTGTGTAAGGATCTGAAACAAGTGCCGGCCCTCCCTGGTGGTGCAGAGAGTTAAAGCACAGCACTGAAAGCTGGCCACACACACTTGAGTGTGAGTTTGATCCCTGGCCCCAGAGGTGACCCACATGGCGCGGCAGACCTCTTCTGACCCCCCACTGCTCCCCTCAGCAGTGTATTTCAGTCTGCATGATCTGCTCCCCACTCTCTCTCTGGTGAAGCCTCTCACAGCCCCTGCACTTCTGACTTGTACCCCAGTTCTGTATGCATCAATAAATAAATCTTTAAAATACATACACACACACACACACACACACATCTATATAAAGTGCCTAGCACAGTGCCTACCTAGCACATGGTAGGATTTCTGAGAATGTTGGTTTCCATACCAGAGCTCTTAATCGCAACTGACAGAATCACAGTTGATGCCAGCTAAAGCAAGGTAAGAGGATGGAGAGGAGGAGGGGAAAGGAAGGAGACTGGCTGGTGTACATATAATACTTTAGTTCAGCAGTACAGCAGCATCAAGTTTACATACCTCGTTCATACCTCTCTAAGAACAGCCAGCTGTGAGCAACCTGAGTCTAGCTTCCCCACTAGGAAGAGTTCCTCTTCCCATAAATTGAGGGGAAGAAAGTCTTAGGGAGCATTCTGATTGGCCCAGCATAGCCCACACAACCACCTCTCTGTGTCAACTGAGTTCTGAGTGAAAAAAGGTGATCTGTTTCTTCTGTATACACAGAAAAAAGAAATACAATAACTTTATGTTTCTAGTGGCAAAAGAGAGTGCATGTTTCTTATGGAAGGAAAATAGTATTTCTTTTGACTTAGTGTGAAACATGATGTGTATGTATGTGAATTCCCAGGTAGATGAACTCAGAATTGATACCTACTTGCCCAGGTGAGGGAGCCAGGACTCTGCAAGCCCTGGTGAGCAGGTGGAGTTCTACAGATAGTCCCCACAAAGCAGAAAGGCTGAAGCTGTTTTAGCTATTTGAAGGTGTTTTAGAAGTTGAGGGGAAGGTCAAAGCTGAGCCTTAGTTTGAGGGGATATAGTGGCACAGAAGAAGGAGAAAGGTGGTGACAAGTTGCTTCTGGCTGACCTCATGGTCCTCTGTGCCTCAGAGCCCATTTCTGAGGGCTACAGGGAAAGCCCATTGTCAGAGTCAAGCCCATTCTGAGGGACTACGGGGAAGGCCCATTGTCAGAGCCTCAGTGAGGAGAGGAGCTGATGCCATCTGTCTCAGGTCAGAGCAGATGGTGCACCCCCTTGAAATGCAACCCAGCTCGTGACCCCCAGGAGGGGCCAGGAGAGGGGCAAGTGCCTGTTCAACCTCTGCAAGCCTGCGAGTCTCCTTCTCTGATGTTCTGGTGTTGGAAAAAATCAGGGAGGTGGGGAGGGATGCTGAGGGAGAGAAGACAGAGATGAGAGGTCAAGAGGAAGAGGAGAGAGGAAGGGGAGGGAAGCTTGCCCTTATTCCTGATCCGTTAGGATGTTTAGAAACAGACCTAATATTTGAGAGAGGGAGGATGGAGAGAGGAGAGAAAGAGAAAGGGGGTGGGAAGAGGAGAGAACTGAGCACAGGCATACAATCTGCCATGTAGACGGTCCCTTTATAAGCAATTTGCCATGACTTTGTCCAGGGCTCATCTCTCCAGACTCTACTGAGGACACAGGAGTTAAAGCAGAACCCGGAGACTGGACACAGGCCCATATCCAGCTGCAGTTCTGAGAATCAGACACAATAATGGATGTTAAAGTCCCACAAAGCCCCAAGCAGAGAAGGGCAGTGGGAGGGGGTCATCACCCAAGCAAACACGGTGTTAGAGGTTCCAGGGTAACTTTCTCCAGGAGAGGTGGGCAGTGGCTCAAAGTGCCCAAGGACCTGCCTGCCAGTGGATGCCACGGATGCTGAGGGACCAGACATCAAGGCCAAGGTGGCCCCTCCCAACGCGCAGCCCATGGCAATTCAGCACTCGGGCGGGAAGGCAGAAGTGACTTTGCTGTGACGCCCAGCTGCTTGTGCTCAAGTCTGACGTGGGGAGACCCGGTGGCCTTCCTGACCCCAGGTCCATAGGCAGAAATTCGGGTCATGGCTCCGGACCCCAGCCTGGGGCCCCCAGATACAGAGAAGCAGGTGCAAACTGAGCCGCCCTTCCAGAGAAAAGAGCTACAGAGAAAGAGCCCAAGGGAGAGGCAGGGGCGAGAAGGACGCCCACAGCTCCTGGGAGTCAGCCTGATGAGCCTCATCAGACCCCCTCATGACAATAGATGTGATTGTAGCTCCTCCCTGCCCCTCTGTGAGAAGCAGCACGGTGGCCCCCGCCTTTCTTACTGCCTGCCGAGCAGTTAGACTCCTTGGAATGCCAAGGACTGGAGGAGGGGGCAGAAGACTGGAGGAGCAGAGCTGGTCCCCAAAGGGGCTTCTGCCCCCAGCAGGCCCTCCTGTGGACGCCCCTGGCAAAGTGGGTGTAGGATCACCCTGGTCCTCACCCCGGCACCCTGTGGAACAGAGCAACACAGGGGAGGGTGACTTCATGAAGGGTGCTGATCCCACCCTTACACTATGCGTTTGTTGACATGCTTGCTTCCCCACCCCAAGGAAAAGTTTGTGTAACCACAGGGGCTCCTATTTGTGTGCCCCACCCCAGAAGCCTTATGAAAATCAACCAACCTCTGGGATCTGTCACCCTTGTTGCCACTTCTGAACTCATTTGGTGACTACTGGACACAACGATGCAGGAGCAAAAACATGCCCTGCCCCACACAGGGAGCACAGAGGAGTGGGCAGCTGGCCCCTGTGCCCCCTGTGCCACCTGACAGTCTCAGGCGCACTTTTTGATTCGGACTGTGCGATCTCCCATACCTGGCTGCATTGCAGCTTTGCGCAGGCTCCTCTATCCAGAATGACAGCACCTGGTAGAGGGTGGTCCCACAGGCCTACAGCCTGGGAGCTGGTGGGAAATGCAGAACCTCAGACCCCACCAGGACCTGCCAAATCAGTCTGCAGTGAGTAGGAAAATACAATCAGGTTTGGTAGCAGAGTCTCACATCACAGAGGAAAGGAGGTTCCACTAAAGAGGTTTAGGAGCTTGAAGGCCGGTGAGCTTATTAAGAGTAACTTGAGCGACAGGTATTCATTCTATTAATTTTTTCTTTTTTTTTTTTTTTTGGCTTATAACACTGTATGACTTCCAGGTATAGATCACACCCCTTCTGATGTATGTTACCACAACATACCCACCAATAAGT
>NW_004567114.1:18547972-18574817 GCF_000260355.1 Condylura cristata
GAAATTGACCATTTTCTACTTTATTCCCAGCAGGCAACAAACGCTCAATAACGATGTGCCAAATAATGAAAGCGGCGTGCTAGCAGGCTTGGATCAATTAGTGATCGTAATTGAAGCCGAATGTAATTAATTATATAATTTTGGGCTGTTCAAGTTTAATTCTAGTAAAATTACATCATGAAACAGGGCATAAGAATTACAGGTCGAGGAAAAGAGCTGTAAGGCTTCCACATGCAGGCCGCACACATTTGAGCTGAATCCCTTGCTAAAAATAAATAATCCACACAACTGTGTAACTTGGGGTGGGGTTTCTGATCCCAAATTCCACATGGACACAGAGATTAAAATCAAAGACTTCGCTACAGTACTGGGTTTACACATCAGTGAGTACCCTCACTAGTGGGCTTTGCTCAATTTGGGGACATTCGTTTGCAATAATTTATTTCTACTGAGGCATGTTCTCCATTACGTGTTAAAGCTAGAGAAAAAAATCTTTGGGGATCATTAGACCAATGGTTTTTCACCCACTCAGATTTAACTCACCTTGTTTTACAACAAATGGCTTATAATGCCCTTACTAGAATGAATCCACAGAAACTATAATCTACCCTACATCATAAGTATCTTAAGTATCTACCCTTCCCTAGGTCAAAATCTTGTCAATGTTAATCTATTTCATTCCACTGGTTTCTATGTTTAGATTTTGAGGTAAATGCCTCCTTCCTGATGGGTGAGACATTTCAATCATAAAATAAATTTCTCTGCTACAAGTGATGGTTCCAGGACCTCATCTGAGAATCTCACACATTCACTCAGTACACAAATTGAGTTTCTGTTTTCGACCAGCCATTGACATATTGCATCTAAGAATTGCCTTTTCTCAAGGTCCTTAATTCATGTAATAATGAGTATCACCCTGAGCTCAACATCTGAAATTGATGTACCCTTAGTTAAGGGATCAAGATGACATGGTGCATAACAATTGATTCAAATTAGTACCTTGACTATTTCTTTGCTGGGACAGCTATATTTTGAGGGAAATATCTTTAAACAAAATAGCTAAATATTGGTTATCTTTACTGAAAGTAGGGAATATAGAAAGAGACATCTATAAAAATACAAAATAATCACTTAAACACTGCCTATTTAATAAGTACTTATTAAAAACTGAAAACTTGAGTCAAATGCTTTTGCATAAATTCATCTTTTAATCTTTAAAATAAATTTTAAAAACAGCAAAGTCAAGTAGATCTGAAAACATTCAATAATACTCAAATTAAGGGAAACTGGTCTTTAGAAGAACCATTTTTATGGGATCGTGGCTGTAGGCAAATAGGCTTTAGGTGAATTAAACAAGAGCCGAACTTTTACATGTTTCATAGAGATGGGACGCAACAGTGAGAGGACTGGGTGTGAACCAGATAGTGTTGGCAGAAAGACAGAGCAGAGTTGGGGGATGTAAGATATACAAGGTAACGCTGAGGTGATGTGAAGGGCAAGGAGGGGTGAAGGCTGACTCCTGGCTTTGGGAACTAGCTGATGTGCTTGCACCGAGGCAATGCAACTGGCCCCCTGGTCAGAATGAAATAGGGGGAAATACTGGCCCAAAAGAGAAATATACAGATGGTCTCATCAAGTCTTGCTTCCAGGGGGAGCTCCTTACTGGCATCACTGATCCTCAAGAGTTACTTAAGTCCCTTTCTCACCTCCTAGACCTTAAATTCTCTGGCTTTTGCCAGAGAGAACACGGTTCCTTACAGTCAGACATCAGGTCTGATTTGTTTTCTCTACTCCCCTCCTCCAATGAGTAGGCATCAAAGGAGCGCATATTACATGCATGAACTGAGGCACATAAATGGCCAGGCGATGGCCCATGAAAGAATATCCATGGCCTCTGCTGTCCGGGTCTCCAAATGCTCACAAAAGACAAATAATTCCCTGTCCTCCAAGGGCTACATGGAGCAGAAGATCCTTGAGTGTGGACAGAGGGAGAAGGGACAGGATGCCAGGGGCGAGAGGCAGATCAACAAGGGCAGAGTAGTCTCGGTAGGCGCTTACAGAAGTGGGACTTGAGGGCTATCGAGAATACAGAGAGCAGAGGGCACAGACATACGAAGCAGGGAGAGGCAGAGTGAACAACACAAGAAAATGGAGGCGGGTGATACTGGCATCTGGAAAACAGCAACATCAGCCTGTGTAGGGATTCACAGCTGACAGGGAGAAAGGGGTGGTAACCCTCTTGGGAACGCTCGTCTCACTCCACCACCTGTGTGTACTTTGGGAGAGCAGAGCAGAGCAGCATGTATGCCCACAGCCCAGTTAAACAACCCCAGTTAAACATGTGTTCCACGAGCTGGCATTGAGGTCAGTAGGGACACCTATGTAGCCTGTCTTTATCTTAAATGCTCCCAGGGATGTCTCTATGAAACTAATACTGTGATTAAAGAAAGAACTTCCAGTTCTCTGGGGAGTGACCTGGGTGGAAAGCAAGCAGCAGAATCAATAATAGAAATTAAGCTTATTTAAATCAAATAGCCAGTTTCTAAGATCCCCCTGGGTCACTACAAAACAGGCATGACTATAAGAGAAAGCCTAGCCATACAACTGGCATCCAGCCAGAATGGCATGGGTCTGTTTGTTAGTTTTGACCAGAAAGTGGCACGTAAGTAGTCAACCAGTCAGCCTTACCCTTATTCTCTCAAACAGCAATTCTACTAAAAATTATTATAAGTTAACCCTGTTTGCTGCTGTTCAGCTCCCTTGAGTGTCCAGTCTACAGCTCTCACTATGCTTCATTTCTGCAGACATCTCTTTTAGTCTCCTCTCGACTCCTCTCAGACCTTAACATCCTCCACACTTTGATCCAGGGTCCTTAAATGCTACAGCAGGATTCTTTGATTGACAATCAAATACTCAAAGTAACATATGCAAAAGGAAAGGCAGAGCCTTTGGACATGTAGTTGAAAAACAGGTGGATCTGGGCTGCAGCAATGGCTGGATCCAGAGGTTCAAAGGATGAAGGAGCAAAGGAACCATGGAACCAGTGGAAAGGCAGTTACTTTTCATAGCCTTAGTTGAAAGGGCCAGGAAGGTCCTGGAAACTTAACCCCCAGTGGAGCCAATCTCCATGGCCAGAGAGGTGGCCGTATATCCTCCCCACGGTTTGTGGGAGACCCTGGTCCTGCACACTTGCAGGAATGGGTGTCTCTGCGGAAGAGTTCTATTAAATCTGCAAGGGATGCTGGGTAGGTAATCTGTCCACTTCCATGCTGTGCATCTGTTAGTTTTTTAATGTTGCATCTCTCTAGAACTTTCACTGACATCATCCATCACATTCACCATTTCTCTCCCAGAAGGAGAACCTAAGGCCATCTACTCCATTGCACAGAAGAGAAGCAGAAGCTCAGAGACCAGAGCAAACTGCCCAGGGAGAGCAGAACTAGGACCATGGGCCTGACCATGAGCCTGACCTTCAGCTGCATGGCCCAGATTCAGGTCTGTCTTTGAGGGATGACACCCAAGTGGGCTTCTGATGTTGTGTCATTTGCCATTATGTGTGTGTGCTTAGAGAGATCATTGGTGTTAACTGTAAACATTTAAACTGCATTGCCATTTTTATTATCTTGTGTTGGCATATCTGCATTTTTCAGTTTCCTGGGGTGGGGTTGGGGGTCCTTTAATTTGAAAATAACCCAGCCTCTCATAATCTGAGGCTGTGCTAATGAATGACCACATGTGGAGTTCATAAGCTACATTTCTTCTTTCTCCGGAAAAAACATGGAGGGCATATGAGCCTAGAGCAGGGACACCCCACCCTGGTGCAGAGCTTTAAAGGACAGAAATAGTAAGTGCCACCCATGTAACATTTCTCTCAATAGGACGTGACAGGGCATTTCTTCTGGTAGTCTTCCCCAACCCTATAACTCCAGTTAATCACAAGAAAACACCAGATGAACCAAAACTGAGATTCTACACAGTGTGTCAAGGTCAAGAAAAACAAGGGGAGCCAGAGGTGCTGTCACAGAGCAAAGGAATGAAGGAGACACACAAGTTTAAGGTGAGTTTCTGGGACACAGAGAGGCTGTGGGTCGGTGGGTCGGTGGTGACCCATGGTATCTAGTTAGTAGCACTATATTAATGCCTGCTCTCAGCACTAGTAAAGCTATCATGGTTACATAAGATGTTAACTCAGGGAGACTGGTTGGTGGGCATGCGGGCACTTTATGTACAACCTTCGTAACGCCACTAGCTTTCTAAAGTTATTCTAGAATAAAGTTCAAAACAAACACCACAAAACAATTAACAAATGCTTGGCCCTTATTCAAACCAACTAAATCATAATCTTGGGTATTGGAAGCTCTCCGGGTCATTCAAAGTTGCAGGAAGGGTTGAGGACCAGGAAACAGAGCCTCCAGCCAGGAGCCTGGCCATCAGCATCCCCTGCAGGGCTTATTAAAATAGATTGCCAGGCCACCCTGGCCACTCTGATTGTCAGTCTCAAGTGGGGTCTGCGGAATGTGCATCTCTAATGAGCTCCCAGGCCCTGCAGATGCTGCCCTCCAGAAGCACCAGATCCTGGCAGCTCGTGTGGCCACAGACCAAAGCCTCAGCATCCCCTGAGAGCTTGTTAGAGATGCAGAATCTCAGTCCCACGTGTCAAAACCTGTGGTTTTACAATAGCCCAAGTTATTCATCTGTGTATGTGAAAGTTTGAGAACCTCTAGAATGAAAATGCAGAGAGGGAGGGCGGGCGCTGGTCTGGCAAGGCTAGGGCAGGAGGCTTAAATGGTCACCCCTGCACCAGCCTGGCCTTTCCTCACATGCCAGGGAAAGAGAAAAGAGGAGTGAACACAGGGAGGGAGTGCTCTACTAGCTTAAAATGGAACTATTAAGCCAAAGGCAGAACTGGGAAGAAAGAGAATGTTCTGCCCCTGGTGTTGGCCAGGGGCAAGGTGACCTGCCTAGGAGGGGAGCCTGGCGATGGACAAGACTGAGGAAGCACCAGAGAAGCCAAGTAAACCAGGCCAGGAAACACTCACCACAGGGAAATGGACGGGAAGCAAAGTCCAAGGTGTGATATTTACTCTGCTGAAGGATGACCTCGTCCTTCTGATGGATGAAGGAATAGAAACGGGCCTCACAAGTCTGATGCACAGGGAGTTGGGGGTAGAAGGTTTTGGCCTAGCCACTGACCCAGCCACAGAAACCACCATCCTCAGGTGCCACGGCCTGGTAGCAGACTGCTGTAGGTAGCAGACTGCTGTAGGCTGTGTCTATCACAGACCCAAAAGGTGGAGATGGAGCCCACTGTAGAATATTTTGTCACTTTCAGATTCTATTCAAAATCAACAAGCCTAGTTCACAGGGAGTGAGCCCCTCCCAAAGAGAAGATGTCTATATGAGGGCAGTCTCTGCCCTGGCTGGGTTAGCAGTCCTCTGCCCACCTGTGCCTATGCAGGTGCTTCTTCCCACCCACTCTCTCCCTCTGCAGGGCAGCAGCCTCCTGCCTGCCCGTGACCTGCCGGGGTTTCTCTTCAGTGACCTCCCTCAGCGAAGCTGCTCTCCTAAGGCGGCCCACCTGCAACCATGCAAAGCTGTCCTTTTTGGAGCAGCTCATCCTGCCTGCTTGTGCCTAAGCAAGTGTCCTTTACTCCTCTGTCTTTTCCCTAACAAATCTGCTCTTTAAATATAACTAGTGTGTATGTCTCGTGGAAAAACTCGCCTGGGAACTCACCGCATGCCACTGAAAGGGAAGTGAACCCACAGACCCCACGCTCCAAACCATCACTTCCTTTGGGAGAGTACCAAGAGAGTCTGCGCAGCTTCAGCACAGACATCTTCACAGGAAAGCAGGAGGGAGGACAGAGAGGGAGGGAGAGAAGGAAGGAACAGAAAGGAGGGAGGGAGAAAGGGAAGGGATGGGAAGGAGGTGAAAGCAGAGCTTTCTTGAATAAATGGGCCTTTACCAAAAAGTGTGCAAACTTAACACTTGAGGAACTGGCCTCCCAGTGCCCCGGCCAGTCACCAGCAGCAGTGGCATGGTCTCAAGGCCTCTCGTTAACGAGTGGCGCTCGGGATCCAGCCCAGCAAACAGCACTACTGCAAAGAGCCAGGCTGCCAGCCACACACCGCCCTCTGAGGCTTTGCTGTCCAGCCAGTGGAGATCTTGCCCAGTCAGCAGTGTCTACTCAGTCTGCAGCTCCTCCTGACTGTCCCTATCCTGGCCACACCTGCCGGAAGTCACTCCACAGGGTGCTGCCCAGTGTATCTCACATTTGCTCACCTGACAGAGGCAAATGTACCCTCCCAAGCCCCGCCCGAGGGTGAGCAGTGCTGCTGACCTGTAGTCGCTCACGTTCTGGGGCCCGGCAGCCATGTGACTCTGATCTCAGGGGGAGATCCCAACTCTGCCGAAATTTACCTGATACTCAGACAAGTCAGCTTTCCTCCAGGAGGGTGAGTGATTGTATAGCTTTTCAAATACACAGATTTCAGCAGCCCTGGAAATAACAAGGCATTCTGAGAGTCTAAACTTCCACGTGTTTGCTGAGCACCTGCTACAAGCCAAGACGTCAGAACGGGCCACAAGCTGAGTATTATCTGAGAAGCTCTGGGTCAGGGGGTTGCAGGCCTGGAAATCCTCTCACCTCCACCTACAAGGAAGGGAGGAAAATAGCCATGTTGTCCAAATCAAAGAAACCAGCACCTGTATTAAAGAAATATCCAAATGTTGAAAGAGAAAACGCTCTTCAGAGCAAGCTGGTGGTGCCTACCTGAGCCACTGTCACTGCTCAGTAAAAATCACAGGATTTTATTGGGAGGCACCAAGCCCAAAGTCACTCATGGCAAGGCCACAGGACAGAGAAGGGGCCAGGATGAAGGACTCCTTTGTGGAGTTAGTACACGGTCCTTGGGTTCACTCTGGGAAATGTTTCACCAAAGCTCCGCTTTCAAAGGCAAGAAGCAAGTTTCCAGGCAAATTTCTCCATGAGACACTCAGTTGTATTTAAAGAGCAGGTTTACTGGGGAGCAGGACAGAGGGTTAAAGGGCACTTGCATAGGCACAAGCAGGCAGGAAGAGCTGCCCTGAAAATTTAAGATACAGGTTTCATGGACTCCGCCCCCACTCCAGATACTGGAACTACAAATCCCATCAATACCAGGAGAAGCACTCCGGGACGGGAGGGCAGAGCTGAGCAGCCAGGTTGGGATAAATCCAGACATGTGAGCTCTGGGGGATTCTTGGTCTGGTGGTTCGCGGCTGGTCGTTTGACTCTTGATGAGCTTTCAGTGTGCTGGTGGAGTCCAAGTCAGCAGAACTGGTAGGACACTCTAGTTAATCTGTATTTCTCTCCCTCTTTCCCTGGGTTGTTTCCTTTACCTTCTCCTTGTAAATAAACCCATTATCAAACATGTGTGTGTGTCCACAGTATGACAGAATCTTAAGCATGTGGGTGAGGACCCACAGACAGGCAACCCAATTCACACTGGGGTGCCCTGTAACAAAAGGGACAGGTTTGCTAAGAGAGACCTGCATGGTCACAGGCAGGAGGCCTGAAGAAAGCTGCCTCCCCTGAGGGAGGCCAGCGAAGAGATGCCCGGCATGGTACAGGTCACAGGCAGGCAGGAGGCTACTGCCCTGCAGAGGGAGAGTGGGTGGGAAGAAGCACCTGCATAGGCGCAGGTGGGCAGAGGACTGCTGCCCGGGGCTGGTGCAGACTGCCCTGATATAAACATCTTCTCTCTGGGGGGGGCTCACTCCCTGTCAGCATAGGTTTGTTGATTTGAATAGATCTGAAAGTGACAGGAGACCCCACAGTGGGCTCCATCTCCACATCATTATCTTTCACCTTGTGGACCTGTGATAGACACCCCTACAACAGCCTGCTACCTGCTTAGATCTTATGCTCTGTACTGTAGGCCTTGGCACCTAAGATTCTTGGTTTCTAGAGCTGGGTCAATGGCTGTGTGAATCCCTTCTGCCCCAACTCCCTGTGTGAGTCAGTCTTGTGATGACTCCTTTCTATTTCTCCCTCCATTACATGCAGCTGCTCACCAGAGCCATGGTTGAATCACAGACCAGAGACCAGGAAAGACTCTACTCCTACTGCTCCAGGCTCCGGGGGTGACCTCACCCAAGCTGACCATTAGCCATGGCCGGTGGGCGAGTGGTCAGTCAATAAACACATCTCCTCAAGCCAAGTACACAAGACGCCAGTGTGATGGTTACACAGTAAAGCTTTTGTCTGGCATTTGTCCCAACGGAGCCCCCGGGATATAACCCGTAATGCCTTGGTCTTTCTAGAGTGCCAGGAGTACCATCTTTTGTGGTGTGCCTGCTAGGTCACACCTGAGCTTAAACTGATGCCTCAGAATGGGTGGGGGGTGGTATTAGCCCCACCTGATCTGAGGAGGAATAGAGGGGGGTAGCCTGGAGATTGGGTTCAACCAGAAGGTCAACAATTCAATTGATCAAGACTACAGTATAAAACCCCTATCAGAGCCCTCCCTGGTAGCGCAAGGGGTTAAAGCGCAGCACTGTGACACTAGCCCACACCAGCCGCAGCAGCTTCAGCACGGTTCCAGTCCATCCCCCGCCAGGGCGCTGACCCACAAGGCACAGCCGAAGCTCCTGTCTCCCCCTTTGCTCCCTCAGCAGTGTATTTCAGTGCCTGTTCCTCACTCTGTGTCTGGGGAATCCTCTCACCATCCCTGCACCTCTTGCCTGTACCCCAGTGTTGGATGCATAAACAAACAAATCTTTTGAAAAAATAAAATAAATCCCTATCAAAACTCTGATCATGAGTCCCCACGTCCACATGCAGAGACGATGCTGGGCCTCACTCTCCTGGAGAGCACTGGCTCGCCTTCAGGACGCCCAGACCTCCCCCTGCCTCCCATCCTCCTTTCATTTGCCCTGTCCTGATGTGCAGACTTTATAATAAAACTGCAGTCACCAAAATAGTGACTTCCTGAGGTCTGCATCCTTCTCGCAATTAAATCTAAGAGGGCTGTGGGAAGCCCCTAAGGTAGTCGGCTGTCAGATGTGCAGGTGACCTGGGGACCCCCAACCTGCAGCTTATGTCTGAGGGGGGCCAGTCTTATGGGAACTGAACCCACAAGCCCCCGTAATGCCACAGCCTGGGGAGGGTCAGTGGCAGGGTCAGATAGCACCCAGTACCGCAGAGGTCCGAATCCAGGTCCTCCTGTCTCAGGCACCAAGGAACACGAGAACAGTCTGCCTTTCCAGGAATGTTCATTTCCTTTACCCATACCCTTTTCCACCACCACTGCAAATCCAATTTCCTCTAAAATCAGGGTGCTTAAGACCTAATTCAGGAGCAAGACTTATAGCACTGTAGAGTAAAAATCAAAACATGGACCTCCACTCAGCAGATGTGTGACTTTAGGCAAACTGCTAGGCCTCTCTGAGCCTCGGTCCCCTTCTCAGTAGGAAGTGGGAGGCTACTAACCTGCCCTCTCTATAGAGTCAATGGCACAATTCAGTGATGTCAGTTATTTACCAAGGGTCCAGCAGTTTCTCCCAAGCTACTCCCACCCTACTTTTAAACTTCCCTGTATCCCAAGTTCTCCCACCTCTCTGCTTGCCTTAGAAAACATTTTTCGGTGCTGGGTCCATTGCCACATGCTGGTGTTTTAGGTCCCAGGGCAGCAGGAAGCCAACCATTAAACCAAAAGTGAAAAGCAAGTAACCATTACCTTGAACAAAAAGGACATTTATATTTACTTCAGTGGCTATAAAAGATACCATAAAATATAATATGCAGCATGCATCTTCATGATTAATAACAGATCTTGCAAATTATTCTCTCAGGTCCCTGGGTGCATCCAACTGGTCACTAAGAACAATTAATTTTTTCAGAAAATAAAGGAGTCACACATTATCTCTGGTTAGTGAAAAAGCTGCTTGCATTATAAATAAAGAGAACAGAAAATGAGACTCACATTCTGGGGGGTTTGCTCCTGTGAGCAGGGTGAAGTGAGATCAGAGAAACTCAAATACAATCAGCGTCTGTGAGCATAGTGCTCAGCAAGAACTGGGACCTGCCAAGCCTGGGGTCTAGGGCTGGAGAGCAGGATGTCTGGGCACAGGAGACAGAAGGTGCCCTGGACAGTCCCAGTGCCCAGCCAGGGAGGCCCCACTGCCAGCAGGCTACAGATGGAAGCACAGGGTCCGGACAGGTGACGGGGTTTGGGCGTGGAGTCCAAGCAGCAGTGACTGAGGTCCAGACTGCAACCCCCAGGATGGCGTCCGGTCAGCAAACAGCAAACCAAAGGGTGAGTCAGCGAACAATCCCCAGAGCAGGGCAGGCACAGGAGGAGATGAACACAGACACAGGGGACCAAACCCAATTTCAGCAGAACCTGAGTTCTTGGCCTTGGGCCTCTTGACTCCTCCAACCAAGGTCTGTCTTGGAAGGGGCTTGGGGTGGGGAACAGGAAATGGTCACACAATGAGAGGCTGGTAGGATCACAATGGCGAGAAGCCAAGCAGAGGACAGTAGCATGTGGTGCCCAGATCCACTCTCACTGGCTGGACAACACGATTCACTCCCGACCAAGGTGAAAATCCCACCCACCAGCCCTGCTCTGAAACGCTTCAAGGAGGGTGGCGGGGGTAATGAAACAGTCCCTAGAACACCACGGGGGCTCCCTTGACAGCAGTGAGCTCAGGGAAGCCATGGGGCCTGCTGGGGCGCCGACCCCCCCCACCCTGAGCCGGCTCAGAGACTGAGCTGCTCTCCAGCAGAATCAGCTCCCGACAAGGGCAACGTGCCCTCGGTGGGTGCATGGTCCCTCCTGAGTACCGGAAGGACAAACAGAAAAGGGAGGCACTAGCCACTGGCACAGACCGTTGTGCCCTCTCCCTGGGAAGGGAGGGAAGCTTCCTGCCTGGCACAGCTTGGGGGCACCAACAGGGCTGTGGCACAGGAATTCCAGAGGTAGAGGAGGGACTCCGGGCCACCGCGGGGGGCCGGGGTGGGTGGCAGGAGCACAGGGCAACTGGGCAAGACATGACCAAAGAGCAAGGCGTCACCCCAGAAAGGGGCAGGGGCCAGCGAGTCCGCTCAGTGCAGAGCAGGAAACAGCCAGGAAAGCAGCGCCGAGACCCAGCGGGCCGGCCTCAGCCCCTTCACTTGTAGGATAAGTTCGTGGAGGTTGATCTGCCACAAGCTGAAGACCTCGCTGAAGGAGATCTGGGTCCTTCTGAAGAACGAACAGGTGTTCTTCTTCTGGTGCCTGCAAGAAGGGCAAGAAGGAAGGAGGGAACATGAGATGGAGAGGCAGGAAATGCTGACACGGTATCATCTAGAGAGAATGGGAAGCCTCCAGCTACACAGTCCCACCACTGCCCCACCAGACTTCCAGATGGGCAGCCAGCTGCCCCAAAGGCGCACTCGAGCGAAGTGGGGGTAAGGAGAGGCAGCTGTTTCATGGGGCATCAAGGACCAAGAGGGCACTGTATAGAATACGCCAATGTTTCTCTTTCCAAAGCTGGTCAGGTGGTCCTGGGGGACCAGTCACTGTGGCTTCAGCCCAGCTCAATCCCTTCGACACCAACCAAAGGGCATGTCCAAAATCAGTGTCTATACTGACAGGTTCAAGACTGTTTCCTCTGAACCCTCAGAGGAAGAATAAATCCCATCCAGCCCTTTTGCTGTGTAGACTATTTTGCAATTTTGATACTGGAGAGCGATGTCTGTTCAGCACTTTGCCAGAAAGTCCCATCCTCTGCCTGGGATGATAGTTTGGGAGCTGGCTACAGCCCAGGCCTCCCCAGCCAGGTGAGATCATGCACCCAGGGACAGGTCTTCTGTGTATTTGTCACCTTCAGGCAGAAGGGCCTGGAACTCCACCCCTCCCTGAGGAAGCACCTGCCCCTTCCTCATCAACACCCCAAAGGTGCTGAGGCAGGCAGGAAGAGCTGAGAGTCCTCTTTCCTCACATCACCCAAAGTCACAGCCACACTGGCCTCGCAGTCTGGCTGCTCCTGGGAGATGGTCCTGGCACCCACTGGAGATGGGACCTGCATCAGGGCGTCCTGATTCCACACCCAGGGGCCACTCAGGTGGAGCTGAGACCCTCAGAAACTTCCCAACTTTACTAAGGCTGAGGATCACCTGGGACGCTTGCCCAGGAGGGCGTGGTCATAGAAGCCCCCACCCCAAGGCCAGGGGCTTCCTAGACCCCCAGTCGCCACCTGAGGACCGTAGGCTCTCCGAGCTGTGTACTGACCCAGCTTCCTGCAGACTGGGAGCTCAGCAGGCCCTGGGGACCTGGCAAAATAGTCCACATGGCGAAAGGGCGGGGGAGAGTGGAGGTGAGCAGGCACCCCGGGGGGGTTGCCCAGCACCCACTCACACGGCCAGCGCCCTGATGCAGCAGCGCGACATGTTGAGGAAGGCGCTGGCACTGGCGCGGGTGCCCAGCGAGGCCTCGATGCCACGCAGCAGGTCGTTGGTCTTGAAGATGAGCAGCATCTGACGCGGCACGTGGCTGAGGAGCTGGCTGATCTCGGGGAGGTAGTTGGCAGCGTTGCTGCGGATCTCTAAGTCCTACAGCAGCGACAGGGAGAGAGGAAGACAAGCATGGGAAGTAGGGCCCGGGTGGGGGCCGGTGAGAGTATCGGGGAGCCCAAGACCTGGGGGCGGCGAGGAAGCTCCTGGCGGGTACGCCAGCACACTGGAAGCTCCCCCACAGGGACATTTAGCACAAGGCCTTGGCTTAAAGCCGACGGGACGTCTTGCCTCCACTTCTGGCCAAGCAGAGTACATAGGACAAGAGCACGTCAGCAGGGACCAGGCTGTGTCCCTGCCATGCCGCCTCCTCGTGGTCAGGGTCAACAAATCCCACCCCCCAAACTCCAAGCCAGACTGACTAGAGTGGCAAGACCATGTCCTGCCACTCAAGGTCACGCCACCAGGCAGAGGAGTGCTGGAGTTGAACCCAGTCTTTCTAACAGCACAGGGGTTCGGTGGGGGTGTCCCTTCCAGAGCACAGGGGCCCCAGCTGAGGCCAAGCACATCTACCATGGGGTAAAGGCAGGTCTTCAGGAGTGCCGGATAGCTGGGAAGTCGGGGGTCAAGAAGGTGAAGTCCTGCCATGGGGGCAGAGGGGAAGAGGAGCACGGGGAGGGGCTGTGCCTGGAATCAGCCTCGGCCCAAGCTCCATGGATGCTTGTCGATGTGCAATGGACGAAGGAACAACAAAGAAACACTGAAGAACTGACCCACTGGAGCTCTTAGGACAACGGGACCAGTTGCACCTTGGCCACCAAAGCCCCAGCCCCCTGCTCAGAGGGGCACCCCAGGGAACCACATGATGGGGGGTGGTGCCCAGTAGGGGTCAGTGGCAGTGGGGCCAGGCTGATTCTTGAGCTGGTCCCTGGGGTCCACCGAATCCTGACAGGGAGCTGGGATGGAAGCCTGAAATCTGCGCTGAGCAGGTCAGAGCGAAGGCCACGGAAGTATGGATTCTTACGGTAAGCGGGCTGCAACCCTTGGGTCCATAAGGTCAGGAGGCACTCTGGGACTTCATTCGTTCCCACCCAGAGCACTCTCCCCCTCCCGCCTCCTCACCCAGTGTTTTCCAGATCTTTCCACCTCCCCACCCGCAGCCCACAGGCACAGAATCGCTGACCCTGGAGTGCGAGGCATCCAAAGGCCACCCCTGTCCCTGCCCCTTGCATTCAGGGGAGGGCAGGGCCAAGAGGGCCACTTACCTCAGTGGCAGTGACCGGAGCCTGGCCGATGCCCCTCTTGACCGAGTCCCACGACCGGGCCGTCAGCATGCAGGCAAACAAGGGGTAGAGGTCCCCGGCGCCCAGGCGCTGGCTGTACTTCTTCACCCTCTTCATGTCGGTCCAGATCAGCGACTGCCAGAGGTGGCAGTAATCCAGGCGGAACTCCTCGGTGAGCACCTGCAGTGGGCAGAGCCTGAGCCTCTCTCCCCAGGAAAGGCCTGGGCGGCTCACCTCTGTGAGGAGCACGGATGAAGACGTGGCTGCCACACAATGGCCCTTCCTCCCCCAAGTTCAGTCTCCCTGAGGGCCCATGTGCAAAGCGACTATTTGACCAGCCTTGGTCCCCAGTGGCAGAGATTGACAGCTGCCCGCCAACATCTGTACTGTCTTCTTCCCAGGCTACATTGCTACTCCCTCCTCCTTCCAGGCAGCCCTCTGCCTGAACGCCAACTGATGGGGTGGGACCGCAGCTCCACTTCCAGGTGCAGACCATGAGAACTTTCCATGCAGGCTCCTCAGGGCCCTCACCCGTGCTGTGGTGGACCTGCCCCTGCAAGAAGGACCAGGAAGCCCCAGCCTTTGGACTCCACCCAGCCAGGATGGGTAGGTGAGGAGGCAATTAGACATCAGTTGTACCTGGACCACCATTTGTCTGGGGGCTGTGGGTGACAGCAGCTAGCCTTGAGCTAGTGCACCTAACTTCACAGAGGGCTTCAAAGGGAGCCAAGACGTTGGGGGATCAGAACAAGGAGGATGAGATGAGCAGCAAGGAAAACTCCAGGTTTCAAACCAGGATGTAGACCCTGGAACTGGCAGTGAACTTTGCAACTTCCAGGCAGGAACTCAAGGCTCATTTGAACCAGCTCTGTCCCACATTCCAGAGTGGGGCCCTCCAAATGCTTTTGGTTCCCCAACCCCTTTCCACTAGGTCTCATATCTTCGTGAGGGCTGAGTTAGCCATCCTGCTGAAGTCTTAGCACATTCTAAGGGCAGCTCCCTTCCCAGGGACTGAGCTGGCCTGGCTTCCCTGAGAAGGCAACGTTTTTTACAGTTTACAAAGCACTTTCACACATGCAAGCACATTCCTTAGCTCCTCGCAAGCCAGCCGGAGAGAGGTGTTATCAACCTCACTTCACTGAGGAGGAAGCTGAGAACTCGTATGACTGTGACTTGCACAAAATTGACAGTTCTGGGGGTAGGGCAGGGCCCACCTGCCTCCCGCCTCTGAGGTCCTGGGGGAGTTGGCAGGCTCTGTGCCAGCTAGGGCCAAACTGGGCAGGCGGGTGGGAAAGGCCTCTCCTACCTGGTAGAGCCCATGGTCCAAAAGGATGATCTCGGCCTTGCCAGTGTCCGGGTGCTTCCGAACCAGCACGTTGCCCGGATGGGGGTCGCAGTGCACGAAGCCATTGACGAAGATCATCTCACTGTACATCATGCCCAGGCGGCGAGAGATCTGAAAGCGGATGCAGGTGGGCATCTGCCTTCTCAGAGGCTTCTACTCTGGCCCCTCAAACTGGTGACTTTCCAGAGGAAGCTTTATGGGGCCAGGTAGGCCCAAGCAGTCTGGGGGCAGTGATGGCTTGGGGACACCTGCTTCTCCAGCTCCAGATGGGAGCCTGCTCTGAGGTGCTTCTTCAAACTAACTGTAGCTGCACACAGTGTCAACTGGAATATAGGAGTGTCAGGGGGCACCTAGGTATCAGCATGTCCAAGGTGGCACTTACAGCAAAGTGAAACCAATGCTCCCAGGTTTTCTAAAGGTGGGAAATCCCACCTCCCACACCAGCCCCTCTGCTCTTCCCCCATTTTTCTCTTATTTTTTTGTATTAGTCCCTCGTCATTTTTTTCCCCAAAGCTGAAGTTGGGCTAGACAACTGGAGTGGGGGTCTTCCCACCTGGCCCTTCTCTGAAAAGTAAAGATAGGGGGGTGAGAGTCAGGCCCCCCACCAGCCTCTGGGGCCACCCACCAGTCACAGGCCAGTCCCAAGTGGACCAGAGTCACCAGCCTCTCTCTCCTCTCCCTGCAGGCCCCCTCTGCACCCCTCCCCCGCCACAGCCCAATGCTAATCTGATTTATGATGTCTGCACAGAAGAAATGACACTGGAGAGGCCATTTAAATCATCCTGTCACTGCTGCTCTCCCTGCTGAGGCAGACTTCTTATCTCAACTCCCTTTTTATTAAAGCTAAAAGCCTCCTTGCAGTCAGGGGACAGCTGCTGAAAAGAGCCAGACCTGGGCCTGCGGATGGTCGATGGATGGGTTTCCATGGAACCAAGAGATGTTCTGCCCAGAGACCTGGCACCCCGGGACATACCTACCTGTGGCCTTCCTCTTGACTTCACTGGAGCTCATGGTTACTAACAAACATCAAGCCCAGGGAAGAGGAGCTGGGGCCCTTAGTGTGGGGAACAAGGATTAGGATCAAACTCTTTTCCTTAGCCTACAAAAGTCTTTCCTCTCCAGTCTCATCTTGGATCAATACACCCCAGTCACATCCACTCTTTCTCTTCTCCAAGGATCCCTGTGCCTTCCTACCTCAAGGCCTTTGCACATGATAGTCTCTCTACCAGGAGCATTCACTCCTCCTTCCCTTCGCCTGTCACTTCTCTCTTCCTTCCCATCCCAGCTGAGCAGTAACTCCTTTGGGAAGTCATCCCTGACCTCCCAAACTAAACTGGAGTTTCCTTAAACTCTCATAGGTATTTTGCTTTGCTTTCATGGCACCGGTACACTATTTGTGTCATTATCTGCTTAATGACTACAAAGCCCACTATCATAAGCTCCCACAGTGGCAGGGACTGCCTCTTTTTTACTAAACAGTTTCATTGAGATGTACCTTGCATGCCATCCTCTGGCTTTCTATACACCATTGACCCGGAACAGGTCAACCATGTGAACTAAGGACTCTGCCTTCAACACAAGTGCAACCCTTATCTCTCCATATGTTGGGTGTTTTTGTTTTATTTTGTTTTGTTTGAGATGCACTGATTTTATTTCTCTGATGCTAACCCCAGCCCCATTACTCTCCTCTGAATCCAAATCAATTGACTCGGCCTCAAAGTGAATCAAGAATAACTCAACTTGAGTAAGAACAGCTGACTTCCTTAAGACAGCCGGGAAAGTACATATAGTTACGAGTGCAGATGACAGCTAGGACCGTGGAGTTGAACACCCAGAAGAGCTGCATGGCAAGGACGCGGGAGAGCCAGCACTCAAAGCACTGGGACGCCACCGTCTTCCAGTACCTGCTACTGTGTGACCTTCAACAAGTCACTGAGACTCTCAGCTTCAGTAAAGCAGACCTAATAACAGTGCTGCTCTCAGGACACACTGCAGAGGAGAGTGACAGAGGCAGGGCCTGGCCCCAGTGACGCCCTCCCCCTCCCCACCCCACCCCACCGCTGTAGGTGGTGCCGACTCCTTGGGCCACTGCCTTGGGCCACTGCTGGGTGGTCTGCAGAAGAGGTTTCACCATACCTCTTTAAGCGATGAAGAATCTGGAGCTAAAGGTTTGGCTAAAGCTCTGACACTTGTCCCGTGTCCACTTGTGCTATCATACCAGTGTTCCTGTTGCTTCCCCGATGAAATGAGTGCCCGTGCTCGGTGCAGACCTCGCCCGGCCAAGTTCACAGGCTCAGGCTGAAATGTCTGGGGTCATAGGTCACTCTGGGAGGGGCACAGGCAGAGCTAGGCCTGGGTGAGCCAGCAAATCCCCACCAAGAGCCACTTTTATGAGGCCCTGTGGACTTGCACAGAGCCACACTCTGAAGGCCAATATTTGCCAAACCAATTGCATTTATTAAGTCATAATTCATTTTTATTTGTCAAGGATGCTTATAAGGTCCAATCAGGGCTCCTGATCAGCCCAAGATAAGCAGTGAAGCCAGACAGAGCTGACGGAATTTCAGCCAAAAGGAGAGAAATGACATTTCATTTAGTCTGGGCAGACCTGTCACGGGAGATATATGATCTCCCTTAAGCTTTCTGAAATATTGCTAATCGCTCTGGGCCCCCTATTACTACATTGAAAGATAGCCCCTAGGGACCCAGGGACTAGGGCCAGGGAGCCCGTGCTGTAAAGAGTGACTTGCTGCCACAGGAGGCCGCGACATGCGGCTGAATGAAGCCACCAGTGCAGCCCTCACCTGGGGTCCTCACACTGCAGGATGTTACCAATGTTCAGGCCCACCAGTTTGCACCAGGACACACAAGTAAGGAAGACAGAGACAGGGAAGGGGGCCAACCTGTGCCATCAGCTTCATTCCAGGGCCATCTCGCTACTGCCACTTTGGGCAGGGATAACACAGCAGGAAAGTCATTTCCCTTCTCGGCAAGGGTCAAGGTTCTCTTAGCTGTTAAGTAGAACTAACTCCATTTGCTCTGCTTCCTACAGAGGACATTCCCATATGGCATCACATCTTGGCCAAGATCTCAAGATCACATGTGGGAATGTTGTGTAGATACATAATTGTGATCCGTTGGTTTTTGTGTAGGTTTTCTGGGAAGTGGGAGGTAATGTAGTAGTTTGAGTTATCCCATTATCAACATCACAGTATCATTTTCAAAAAATTATAAGCATGACTCATACAAATATAGAATAGACAGGTGTCAAAGATGGTTTCTTTGATCAATAAAGGAGCAAGAAGGAAGAGCTGGTTCAAAGAGAAGTTTGAGGAACTGGATATTTATGGGCATTTAAGCAGGAATAAAAGTGAGATGCCTGGATTATATACCTAGCTGGTTATTGTCCTGGGAGGCAATAAGGAAATCATAACCTCTGGGGTTATCTTTGTTACTTGGTAGAAATTATTTGCATCTCTACTGGATAAGATCTACAGAATGACGTATGACTTCCGTCTGAGCCCTTAATTAATTGTCAGTAGCAAAGTCAAACAAAAGTGTATTTCCCTAGATGTTTAAAAAAGAAAATCCTTGTGTGTGCTGGAATAATGCGAGGAACAACTCTGAAAGAACGCACTGAATGTTCATGGTCTTATTTCTCAATTTTGTGTAATTTTTCTTAACCTCCCTCCAGAGTTGCATTAAATAGTATCTAATCTGCCTGGGAAAAAAACAGCCAGAGACATGGAAAGTCCCAGGAGAAAGCTAAGGCCACCACTGCACACCCAAGTCTCTTTCCCACCCCACCTCTCCCCCCATAATACTTGATCTATGTCTTATGCTTAAGGACAAAACACACAAAAATAGGTGTCTCTTTGAGATACTTCGTTCCCTTCAGATAAATACCTAGAAGGGAAACTGCTGGGTCCTACAGTGGTTCTATTCTCGATTTTCTGAGGAACCGCCATACTGTTTTCCCAGGCACTGCACTCATTCACATTCCCACCAGCAGTGCACGAGGCCTCCCTTCTCTCCACCTCCTCACTGGCACTGGCTCCCTCCTGGCTTCCGAGGACAGCCACTGTGGCGGGCGGGCAGGCGTGGCACCTCACAGAGGCCTTGACCCACATTCCCCTGGTGGCCAGTGATGCAGTCTTTTTTGGCCACTTGTACTGTTCAGTTCCTCGAAGGCTGCCCCTTGTCCTGTTAACATTGGCATCCGCACAAAACCAGGGAACGCCACCTAGTGAGAGTGACAACAGCTAAGTCTGTGCCAGGCACCATTCCAGGCAATTGCAGGGATTCAGAGCCATGCTCTACCGAGTTCAGGTGAAGGGGACAAGATATAAAAAGGGGGAAGAGAGAGGCTGGCCAGCATAGACACCAGCTTCCCCAGCCCGCTGGCCTGACTCCGTTCTGAATCACCAGGTTACCTGCCTCTCCACTCTCAGGAGGGAAGCTCCTTCCTGGGGAGGGGTAGAGTGGGGGTGACATTGCACCAAAGACCTCTGAAGGGCCCCCATTCATCCCAAAAGGCACTGCCTTTAGAGAAAAGATTCTCAGTCAGAAATTCCGGATTATCTGTCTAACCAAAACCTCACTGTTAACCAAAGTCAGTTAAGCAAGACTCTTACTGGGGAAAAAAAAAAGTCAATGACAAATCTTTTCACTGTTCCACGTAAAATGAATGTGCCACTCACATAAGTGATTTAGCAATTACTCAATGCCTTTATTCTTTAACAGTAGGGAGAGGGAAAACAGAAAAACAAAACTAGGCATCCATTAAAAGGCCAAGTAAAAAATTAATTTAGTAAGTAGTATTTAAATAAAAAAAATTTTTTTTTTGGTTTTCCTCAAACTTGAATAAGCTGCAAGGATTAATTTATCCTCCGCTCCCCACTCCCAGAGACAGTCTGTTTATGTTCCTGAGGGGTTGTGGGGAAAAAGGTCAAGATCTCTGAAAGAACAGGAGGTTGAGGCCCCTGATAATAAGGGAGTTAATATCCAAGCTCTCTTTGCGCCGGGCTCCTTGAGGACCAGCACAGCCTGAAGGACAGAGTGGACCACTCCTAGGGTTTGCTCCCTGCCCACCCCACCCAGGAGAACCATGCTGGGTCTCAGAAGCCTCACATCTGTCGCTGCTGCCAGCATGGGGCAATTCCACTCGTGGTCAGGCCAGTCTTAGGCCAGCAAATGCTCAGATGAGTTGCTGACCATCAAGATATTGGACCTCTTTAGCCATGCCCACTTAGAAGAAGCATGGGGAAGGGAGAAGCCAAGCAGGCTAATTCCTGGAACTGTGGGAGGTTCTATAATTTCAGTGCATCTAGGACTGACTGAAGCTCCTCTGAGAGCAGCAGCTGAGAGCCATGAGGCCAGGAAGGCTCCTCCTGACCACAGAGGGTCATAGCCACAGAGGGACCCTGACAATGGAAGCCTCGGTGAATGGAGACATCAGACTGCCCTGCCTCAGGCATCAACCAGCCCCAAAAAGTATTTCTTCCTTCTACCTTACTTGGGTCAATATGAAAAATGGGGAAAAGGCTTCTTCCCAACATGTTTGCCCTTCCTGGACAAGCATCTTGATGCTAGCACCACAGAGGGGCCCAGGGCTGGAATGCTGGGACTACAGCAATACGCATGGCGCCTGCACCCTAAGCACTGAGACAAGTGGCTCCTGTGTCAGTCACCAAGCTGCACAGGAGGCAGCTGGAGCTTCCAAGGGATGGCCAGTTTCACTGAGGAAGCACAGCTCACAAGTAATAGCAGTGCCAGCACCAATGCCAGGAAGGCCACCTCCAAAGCGACACTGTCCCCGCTGCTGAGAGCCCTCCTATTGGGGAAATAAATGCCCAGGAACCCATCTTACATGCCTGGACCAAGCTTCTAAAGATTTAGTCCGAGAAGTTGTGGAAGGGAGTGGACAATGGAAGGTGTTTTCTTTCTGTGGTTTTAATGAGAAGGGTCTTCACGCCTCTTCTGCATCTCTCCCTGGCCTTCTGAGCATCTGCTACCATAGAGTAGAGATGACACTGATGGAAAGGTGAACATCCTGTTCAGCCTGAGTGGTGTCAGGGCGCAAGGCGAACCCAGGGCCTACCTGTGGCTTGGCCTTTAAAAGCAGGAGAAGGAGGCTACGTGCTCAGTCAGTACCTCCCTGATGGACAAGAGAGGTGGGTGGGCAGGAGTGGGGCGAAGAAGGTTCTCAGAGCCCTCAGGAGGAAGACCTGTCTCTGTGAACAATGATCATGACTGTTTTTTAAATAGAACTTCCTCATCTGCAAAGCTTACACAAGTGACCTCGTGAAATAAGTTTCTTATCACTCCGACTGTAGAGGCAGAAACGCAGGTTTAAGTAAGGTAGCTGATGGCAGAGACAACTCCAGGGCCTGGACTCTGAGACCCTCGGCTGTGCCCACCACCGTCCTCACACTCTATGCTCTGACGTGCCACTAAACAACCCTGAGAGAAACAAGAAGGCAAGACCCCACGCAAGAGAATGAGTAGAGGGCTAAGCACATTGGCAAAACAAAATAAGCAAGGCTGTGCTTGCGGGAGGGAGAAAAGACAGCAGCAAGATGACAGGGGACTCCAAGTGAGCAAGGGGGACCTTGGCGTCTGCTCTCTGCAAGCCCCAGAGAAGACTCAGTCATTAGGACACCTGGATCCTCTGGAAACAGGAGCTGGAGGTCCTGAGAAAGGAGGACGGATGCGCTGACAAGCAAAGTGAGAGCCCAATCTGGACGAAAGCAAGATTTACTCTCTAGAGAGGTCAAAAAATGCTCTGGAGCCCACACCACACGTGGAAGGGGCATCTCAAGGACAGAGACTGACTCAGAGTCCACATAAGGACTGAGGGAGTCCCGGCCCCCTCCCCCGGGGGTCCCCAGGCCCCTGGGATGGCCACACTGGCATGTCTAGCAAGCCCCCAGGTCCCACACCACCTCCACTCTTCACATACAGCCCACGCCTGCCAAGGCCTCTGCTCCGACTCTCCTCCCCCAAACCCCAACTTCATCACCTTTTTCCCATCTAATTTCACGCAAATTCAATTGGGCCTTGGTCCAGGTGGGATCTTAAACACACACTCACTGAAATCCAATTAACCTTCGATAAAGGTCTTGCGATCAATAGTCATCTCGTGGCTTGAGGAGGCCCCTCCACCCAGGGAAAGTGCGCCCCTGCACGACCTTTACTTATAATGAAATCAGTGACACTCACTGTCACCAGCTTTTAAAGTGACGGGCAAATAAGATGGCAGCCTCAGGTCCTGGGTGCTATCTGCCTCCAGGCCCAAAGGCAAACAGATGAGGGCCCCACAGGCCGCTGGCTCCCCGGGGCCCGGTGCCCTCTGGCCTATGAGGTGGTTCCTAGACCTCACTGAGTGTCTGAACCACCTGGAAAATTAGTTAAAATGCAGGTTAGCAAGTCCCTACAACCCTCTTCACCCCATATTTAGATAAGCAAATGTGGACTGAGCCCAGGAATCAGCATTATTAATAAGCTCCCCCTGGTGATCTGAACCAGATGCTTCAAGTTTCAGCTTCCTGCAAGCCAAGGATCATTGCTCTGTAAAGTATCCAAATAGGAAGGCCCCTCAGAGTCCAGCTAACCTAACATCTGTAATAAGAAAACTGAGGCTCAGAGAGGGAAGTGACTAGTCGAAGTCACACAGGAAGACACTGGCAGAGCTGGGACAAGAAGCCAGGTCTGTTGCCTCCAAACCTGCGTTCCCCAACCTGGTCCATCAGGAACTGATGACACAGCCTGGTCGTCAGGTCCCCCAGCTCAAGGTCCCGCTGTGCTGGGATGTGGTGAGGGGCGGAGGGGTCTCTTCAAAGTGGAGTGAGGATGACTCAGCAGGTGGCTGGAGGGTCTGAAGCCAGCCCCTTGGGAGCCATTCCTCCCAGTGCCTTTTCCTGCTGAGCCCCCAACTCATCACAGTCAAGATGCCACTAATGGGCCCTCCCTGGTGGCACAACGGGTTAAAGCATGGCACTATGAAACTTTCTGCAGCGTGAGTTTGAGCCCCGGCCAGGGAGCTGACCCATATGGCACAGCAGAACTCTCCTGTCTCGCCTGCTGCTCCCCTCAGCAGAGCATTTCAGTAGATCCTGCCTATTGTGTTCCCTACTCTCTCTAGTCAATCCTCTCACCCCCTGCACTTCTGGCCTGTATCCCAGTTGCAGAGATAAATAAACCTTTCAAAAAAAAAAAAATGCCACTAACACCCACCCCCCCTCCCCAACAAAGGGACTAGAAAGAAAACTTAGCCCAATGTCACTCCTATATGCCCCTGTACTTCCCTTCCCGAGGAACACTCAGAGCCAGGCTGTTCTCGGGAGGGACTGGCTTCCTGAGCCCCACCGTGCTAGGGAGACTTCAGAACCCCAGATGTCTGCCAGAAACTGTCAGCAATCTGGAGACTTTTACCACACATGTGGTACTGATGGTGGTTGGTCACAGAAATGACAGACCGATTTCTGCAAAATAAGGCCTGTCCTGCAACACTCCCGACATCATCAATGGTCAGCACAGCAGAGCAACGGCCGGCGGCCCACTGTCCTGCCACTGGCGGCCTGAGCTTGCTGAGGAAGGGAGTGCTTAACAATGTCATCTCAGAACACCAAAGAGCCTCCCCCAGTCATGCCAACCCTAGCAGCTAGGACAGGGGACTGAGACCTAAGGAATTAAGACAAGGTTGTATCACTACATTCCACCTCTACCAACGGAAGGGAACAGGGGAGACTCCCAGCTGGTGGCTGGCAGAGATGCCAGACTCCAAGGACTGTATGACTCCACTTACATGAAGTTTAGTAATGAGTGAAAACAATCAATAGTGGCGGAAAGAGATGAGTGGAGGCTTTTGGGGTGCAAGCAGGCACCTGCAGGGGTGTTGGCAGAAATGCTCTGTACTTTACCTGGCTGGAGATCACGTGGAGTGTCCGTGTGGAGACACAGAAGTGCTCCAGTAACAGGCCAGACCCTCAGCAAGCGACCTCCCTTCTCTGAGGGCCTGACCCATCGTCTGCTCAATGGCCACAGTAAGATCCCCCTCCTAAGCTACGGGGCAGGCAGGCAGGGTGAATGTTAATGGGAAAGGAGAAAGGACTGGCCCGGTGACAATGAAAACGGCCATTCTGAGCACTAACCACATCCCCAGCTAGTGCGCCCCCCGCCAGACCCCAGCACATCTCTGAAATGGAACAAGGTATGAAATGATAAGACCACCGTCGAGGTAAGCCAAAGAGAGGAGGGATGCGCTCGGCTCGTGTCCTGGGTGCTCAGCGAAGCTTCCCAGGCAGGGCTCCAGCTTCCTTCAGGGAGCCACTCATGCGGCTCCAGGCCTCACTTCGGCCAAAGGCAGATCCCTGGGAGGGAGTGGAGAAGGCAGAGGAGAAGGGCTTTGAAGTCATGCAGGCTGGCTTCAGGTCCCGGCTTCAGCCCCGCCAGCTGTGTGACGCTCTGCAAGCTGTGTGACCTCTCTGAGCTTTAGCTCTCTCATCTACAAATAGGGTTAACAATATATTTTTGGCAGGACAGATGTAAAGAGGGGAGATTGTGAGTGTCACATGCCTGGCACATATGCGTTGCTTCTAATTATTATTTTAGTTATTGTTATCCCCAAGTCACGCTGTTGTCAGCCTGCCCCACTCTGCATGTGCACAGAAAACAAAAATGAACACACTAGCCCAGTCCTGCCTCACAGAGGCCAACCCAGGGCATGAGGCTGGCCTGCTGAGCTCTCCATTAATTCACAGGATGCCTACCAGGGTCTGCTCTGCACAGAACCCCTGGCCAGTCTTCTCTGCAAGGCTGTTAGAAGAGGGGGTGAGAGAGGAGCAGATGACCCAGGTGCTTGGGGCTACCCTGCCCAGCTCCCACGTGCAGCCCCGCCGTCACCTCTTCCAACCATGAGCAGGCAAGGCCAGAGCTCACCATCTTTGAAAATCAAAGCTGCCTCTGATTAAACACCATTAACGTCCTGGGCTTATAGGATCCAAAGAGATTAATGGATTTGGGGGTGCTGCCGGAATGAAACTCCCACTGCAGCTGGCAGTAAGTAAATGCCAATAACCTGGTGGGGGGTGGGGGCAGCGGGCCCCTGAGCTATCCTAACCAGCAAGCAAAGAGACCCTGTTCCCCTTTAAAGTTGCCCAGAAAGTCAGTAGTGACCATCCCTCTCCTTTTCTTCTCGCTAGAGCCAAAGACTTCGTATTCCAGGGTCCTCGGGTGGGTGGGCAGAGGATCCCTGGCCAGATGCCTGGGCACATGCCCACCCAAACAAGCAGGCCTTCTCCCTCCCGCCCCTGCGGGGAGCTCTGGCCAGATGCACTCCCAGCCACCCTGGAAGCCAGCAGTGGGGAAGCCAAGTGCTGCTGCCAGGGGCCCGGGTAAAGGCACAGGCTCCGTCACTGGGCGCCTCTCCCCATCTGAAAGTGGGGACTGACTTAGAACAGCCTTCTTAGCCTCTTCTCCAGCAGTGGGAAAATCGAAAGGCAACTCAGGGGATGGCCAGGCTGCCCTGGGTGAAGCAGGTGGGTCCCATACCTGCCCAGGCTCCCCACTCTACCACATACACCCCAAGCATCCCAAGGGTTCTTGGGGCACCATTCCCTAAGAGAGGGAGTAAGAGCTGCCCTAGGAGGCCCAGGCCAGCCAGGGCTAAGCCTGCTGAGGCCTCGTTGCTAGAGAAGCTGCAGACCCTTCCAGGCAAACCTCCTTTCATGGCCTAAGGGGAGCAGTGGAGTCAGAGACCTGGGCTCTACCTCTCTCTAGGGTGTGACCACAGGATAGTTAAACTACCTCCCTTCTCTGAGTCTCTGTTCATCTGCAGGGTGGAGAGATTAAGACCTCTTGCTCATGTTTTTAGTGGAGAAAAGAGCCTGGAACAGTAAACACTCCTGGAAAAAGACGATAAAGGAGGAAAAGACAAGAATGAAAACAAGCCAATGCTGCTACCTTTGCAAAGCAGCAAGCACGGACCAGGCACGATGCTAAGCGCTGTCCATGAACTCACTCAGGTGGGCACAAGCCCCTGGGCAGGTGTTACCACCAGCCACCCCCGTAACAGAGCCCCCACGGGACCCGGAGGCCTGGGCTTACCACGCACATTCTCCTGCTCTTCCCCTGGCTCATTTGTTAAGCTCATCTGTCCTTCTCCTCTGCGTCACCCCACCCTGAGATCACATGTCATTAGGGCAGCTGGGAGGGAGTGAGAAAGCACGGCTGGCCCTTTGCAGCCCTTCCTCCCACCCAGTGAGTGGGGGGTGCCGCCCTCACAAGGCCTTCACCACCCCCGGGAAACCCTGCCCCCAACCCTGCCAACCTCACCATGCCCTTCCCCTTCCTTGCAGTGACCCCAACTGTCCACCCTGGCAAATCCCTGCTGATGCGGCCAAGGAAGCTGACCTGTGGTGAGGTAAGAGCATTGCCCGCCTGCTGCCTGGGGTCTTCTCATCTGTAAGTAGTTAACTATGTCTCATGCCAAAGCTAGGCTGTGAAGTCCTTAAAGAAAGGAACTGTGTCTGCTCCCCGCCTCCCACAGCCCCCACATCTAGAGGATAGAAGGGTCTATAAAAATGACTAGTTAAAGCAATCCCACTCCTAGGTATCTACCCAAAAGACATAAAAACACTGATTCAAAAAGATACCTGCACCCCCATGTTTATTGCTGCTTTATTCACAATTGGAGACATGGAAACAGCCCAAATGCCCAAAAGTAGATGACTGGATTA